>NC_090443.1:66911341-67546923 GCF_031143425.1 Pleurodeles waltl
CTTATTAGTGAAGTGCAGGCAGAGTCTAGAAGCCAGGTTCTCTTGAGTTAGCTCTGGACGAGCAGCCAAGGCTGATCTAGGAGACATACAAAGCTCATGCAAAATCACTGTAGGTACACAGCACTTAAACACATGAAAGAAAACACTCAGTTGTACAAAAATAAAGATACTTTACTTTTGGTCACACAATACCAAAAGATACTAGAAAGGCAACTCTCCAATAGGAGGTAAGTAATACACTAATTATATACACTAGTAAACAGTAATAGTCACAGAAAAAGTTAGAAAACAGTGCAAATGCAGTTAGACAATAGTGATCCTAGGGGAAGGCCAAATCATATACTAAACAAATGGAATGCGAACACAGCACCCCCACCTAGGTAAGTGGAATGTGTAGAGGGGAGCTGGGAGTACTAGAAAACCACAGAGGTAAGTAACACAGTACCCCCAGCAACCAGGAAAGCAGGAGTTAATCACTGGAATTTCCCCCAAACCACCAAAAAGGAAGGAAAAGAAGACACCCAGACAAGACTGCAAGAAACCAACGGTGGATTCCTGGAAAGGAAGACCTGTGGAGAGAGGGGACCAAGTCCAAGAGTCACAGTGGAGTCCAGGAGGAGTAGGAGCTACTACCCACCCAGCTGTACTTGGAGGAGTTGGTCGACTGTGATGAAGAGAAGGTCAGCCCTTGCAGCCCTGGATGCAGAGAAGAGTTCCTGAGGGATGCAGAAGATGTCCCACGCTGGAATGAAGATTGCAGATGGGTGTCGGTGCAGGAATTCCTTGGCAAAGGCAAATTTGCGGTTAGAGAAAAGTGGTGCTGCAGGGACTAGCAAGGCTCAGGAGGACTCAACCCAGGAGAAGGAGTCAGAGGGGGCCCTCAGCGATACAGAGAGCCCACAGGAGTGAAGGCAGCCCCCACAGGAGTCCCACAGGATGGGGACACAGAAGTTGCAGACGGAGCCCAAGCAGCACTACAGAAAGAGATCCCACGCTGCAGGAGAACCACCCAGAGGGATATGTGTCACAGGAAGGAGTGCTGAGGGCTGGAGCTGCACGTAGCCTGAAGTTCCTTTTAGAGGAGATGCAAACAAGCCTTGGCAGCTGCAAGAGACACAGAGCAAGGGGGAACTGTCCTGCGTGGGAAGGCAATGGCTTACCTCCACTAAATTTGGACAGCTGGCAGAGAGGACCAAGAGGACTACTCCGGACCACCACACATGATGCGGGATCCACGCAGCTCAGGATGAGAGGAGATCCACGCAGCTGGTCCTCGTTGCAGCAGGATCCTGCAGATGCATGGGAGTGACTCCTTCACTCCAAGGGAGATTCCTTCTTCCCTTTTGTGCAGACTGAAGACTTGCCACCCTCAGAGAATTCACAGCTGGGTAAATGTTGCAGAAGCTAGAAGGAACCGTGGAAACAATGTTGCAAGAAGAGTCTTCTTCGTAGATGCAGATTGTCGGTTCCTGGAGGGTCCAGTCGCAGTTCCAGTAGCTAGAAGTCGAAGTGGAGGTTGCAGAGGAGTCCTGCTGGAATCTTGCAAGCCAAATCTGAGGACTCACCCAAGAGAGAGACTCTAAATAGCCCTGAAAGGGGTCATCTAACCAGGTGACCACCTATTAGGATGGGGCTCTGACGTTACCTGCCTGGCTGCCAATCAGATGCTCCCGGAGGTCCCTGCCAACCTTGGATTCAAGATGGCAGAAACCAAGGACCCTCTGGAGGAGCTCTGAGCACCACCCATGGGGTGGTGAAGGACAGGGGAGGGGGTCACTCCCCTTCCCATTGTCCAGTTTCGTGCCAGAGCAGGGACTGGAGGTCCTTGACCCGGTGTAGACTGGTTTATGCACAGAGGGCATCAAATGTGCCCTTCAAAGCACACCAGTGGGTTGGGGAGGCTACCCCTCCCAAGTCATGTAACACCTATCTCCAAAGGGAGAGGGTGTTACCCCCACTCTCCAGAAGAAATCCTTTGTTCTGCCTTCCTGAGCTTGCGCTGCTCAAGCAGCAGGAGGGCAGAAACCTGTCTGAGGGGTGCCAGCAGCTTGGGCTGCCTGGAAAACCCCAGAAGACTGGTAGGAGCAATGATGGGGGTCCTCTAAGAAGCCCCCAGAGTGCATGGAATCATACTTCCAATACTGGCTACAGTATTGGGGTATGATTCCAACATGTTTGATACCAAACATGCCTAGATTCGGAGTTACCATTATGTAGCTGGAAGGTAGTGATCTATGTCCAGTACACATGTAAAATGGCGTCCCGCACTCACGAAGTCAATGAAAATGGCTCTGGAGTTCATGGGGGCATCTCTGCTCTGTCTGAACAATGAAATGAGTGCCAAAGAGGTATGGCCTTCTTCAAGGCCCAGACTACAACAAAGGCCTCTCTTTCTATGCCTGACCAACGCCTTTCCCCGGGGGGTCAACCTTCTGCTTATGAAAGCAACTGGTTAGTCCTGGCCCTCAGTGTTAAGTTAAGAAAGAACTGCCCCAACCCCTACTTCAGAAGCCTCTGTTTGTACTATGAACGTCTTGGAGTAGTCAGGGCTTTTTAACACAGGTGCAGAGCACATGGCCTGTTTGAGGTCCTCAAAAGCTTTTTGACAGCTAGCTGTCCATAGAACTTTCTTAGGCATTCCTTTTTGGACTGAGGGCATTAGGAGGGGCTACAATGGAGCCATAGGGGGTCATTACAACATTGGCCGTAAATGCCGCTTACCGCCGACACCACCGAAGACCTCCAACACACCACCGCTGCCGCGGAATTCAACCACAGCTATTATGACCCACAGCTCGGAATCCTCCAAAATTTAGACACCCACACAAGTCCGCCACACCAAAGGTCAGTGATAAACTGGCGATAACAAAACCGACACCGTCACGCCAACAGTAATACGCCCACACTATCACGACCCATGAATCCACGCGGCGGTCTTTCAACTGCGGTATTCCATTGGCGGTACACACCCCGAGCTCAAAATACACACACTCTTACAAAAGACATCCACATTGGACAAATCGAAATACACACACCTGATACACATACACACACCACTCCCACACACTCAATACAATATAAAACACACACCCACATCACCCACAAACCCTTACGACCACAATTGCGACTGAAGGCCAGAGAGAGACACCACCATCTACAAACTAGCATCCACAGGTACTCAACACCGTCACTCATACAACATCCATGCACAAAACACCACACACCCCTAAACAGCACCCCACACATCACAACACACACCACCCCACACATCACCCACACCACCCCATGGCACAGCAAAGACACCCCAGGTTTTCTGAGGAGGAGCTCAGGGTCATGGTGGAGGAAATCATCTGGGTAGAGCCACAGCTATTCCTATCACAGGTGCAGCACAACACCATAGCTAGGAAGATGGAGCTATGGCGCAGAATAGTCGACAGGGTCAACGCAGTGGGACAGCACCCAAGAGCACAGGATGACATCAGGAAGAGGTGGAACGACCTACGGGGTAAGGTGCGTTCCGTGGTCTCAAGACACCAGATTGCAGTTCAGAGGACTGGCGGTGGACCCCCACCTCCTCCCCCAGAACTAACAACATGGGAGGAGCAGGTCTTGGCTATACTGCATCCTGAGGGCCTCGCAGGAGTAGCTGGAGGAATGGACTCTGGTAAGGCAAATCTTTCACTACATCATCCCCCACCCTACCTGCATGCTATCACATACCCCCACCCTCGCCCTCACTCCATCACTCCAACTCCTCACATATGTCCCACTATCACAACCCACCCTTCCCAACACCAATCCCTACATGCAACACCAGAGCATGGACACTCATCACCAATGCATGGCCACTGCACATACCCACACACCCCCCTAAACATTTAGCACACAAGGTCCCACACAAGAATGCAAGCACTGGGGTACAGGCTCACCCAACCATTGCACACCATGGCACACACAGATGCAATAATCATGCCTTTACACCCCTGCAGGACCCCTACCCAACGTCACCAGACAGGAGGTTCCAGACATGTCCACTCCACCCACAGAAGAGGCCCACAGTGATGACAGCAGCTCTGTCCAACTGGATCTAGATGACCAGCCTGGCCCATCTGGGACCTCGGGACAGTCGGTTCCTCTCACACTGGCACAAGCCACAACAGAGCCTCCCCCCCTCTGGAAACACCAGCACAGCACCCACCCAGCGGGCCCATACCTCTGTCCCCAGGACACGTCAAGCAGCGGTGTGTCCACCAGTACAGGGAACCCAGGCTAACCCACTACCCCACCAACACCAGGGACCAGGGGGCAGTGGTAGTGGGCACATGGTTCAGGGGACAGAGGCCCAGGAACACAAGGGGCGACAGGGGGAGGACAGGCCCAGGGAACCCAATCTCCACGAGGCCCTCTCCAACATCATGGGAGCCTACCACCATTCCCAGGAGACGATGGCAATGGTACTGGCCAAGTTTCAGGAGACCCAGCGGCTGCAGGAGGAACAGTATTTGGGGTTCAGGGAGGAACTCAAATCCATCAATACCACCCTGGGCACCATTGTAGTGGTGCTGAAGGAACTCGTCAACACCAGGGGGGACACTGTGGCACAACAAGGGGCCCCTTACACTAGCCTGGACGATGAACTGCCCACCACCTCCGCCGGCGCTAGTGGACAGGAGGCACCGCCACAGGACAACAACACCAGCACCCCACCCCCTGTAGATGGAGAACCACCCCGCAAACGGTCCCTGAGATCCAGGACAAAGAAAGCGAACAATGCCAAGACCCCCGCCAAAAAATGAGAGCACCCTGATTGTCATCCTTCTGTCCCACTTTGCCACCCTGTCCATCCATCAACTGCCCCAGCTCCACTTCCTATGCCCCTTTGGACTATGCACCTGTGAGACTAATAGACTGGACTCTGCCATGGACATTCCTCCACCATCACCCCAGACCATTTTACCACACCCTCCAATATTTAGCACTTAAATAAACACCCTTAAATCACAAAACAATCTGGAGTCAGTCTGTGCTTTCGAAAATGTGTATTTGCAATAACTGTGGATAAATGCCATATCCATTGTATTGTCAACATACCTATGTCACACAGCTCTAGTCCATGCGGAACCAAAGCAGGTGTCACACAGTGGGATCCACATCTGTGAAATTGAAAGGGAAAGTGACAACTGAGGGTCCATACACTGGGTGAAAGTGACAGACAGATGAGCGGTACAACAATGATATCAGATGTAGCAGGCAGTGATGTCTTCTTACCTGTGTCTCACTGGAAGTATTGATGAATCACCGTGTTTCTGTTGTCTATATCCTCTTCTTCTGCTTCCTCGTCTTCACTGTCCACAGGCTCCACAGCCGCCACAACACCTCCATCTGGACCATCCTCCTGCAGAAAAGGCACCTGTCGTCGCAAAGCCAAGTTGCGAAGTATACAGCAGGCCACGATGATCTGGCACACCTTCTTTGGTGAGTAGAATAGGGAACCACCAGTCATATGGAGGCACCGAAACCTGGCCTTCAGGAGGCCGAAGGTCCTCTCTATAACCCTCCTAGTTCACCCATGGGCTTCATTGTAGCGTTCCTCTGCCCTTGTCCTGGGATTCCTCACTGGGGTCAGTAGCCATGACAGGTTGGGGTAACCTGACTCACCTGCAAATGTTGAGGGACAACTGTTAGACACACACTAACTCTTAGGGACATCCCCAGACACCTAGTCACATTGTATAGGGTCCATGTCCTCACCTAGTAGCCACACACAGTGCCTCTGGAGTAGCCCCATCACATAAGGGATGCTGCTATTCCTCAAAATGTAAGCATCATGCACTGAGCCAGGAAACTTGGCGTTCACATGGGAGATGTACTGGTCGGCCAAACACACCATCTGCACATTCATCAAATGTTAACTCTTCCGGTTTCTGTACATCTGTTCACTCCTGCGGGGGGACCAAGGCCACAAGTTGTCCCATCAATGCCACCTATTGTGTTGGGGATATGTCCCAGGGCATAGAAGTCGCCTTTCACTGTAGGCAAATCCTCCACCTGAGGGAAAAAAATGTATCTCCATATGTGTTTCAGCAGGGCAGACAACACTCTGGAAAACACGCTGGAGAACATAGGCTGGGACATCCCTGATGTTATGGCCACTGTAGTTTGAAAAGACCCACTTGCCAGGAAATGGAGTTCTGACAGCACCTGCAGTAGAGGGGGGATTCCTGTGGGATGGCGGATAGCTAACATCAGGACTGGCTCCAACTGGGCACACAGTTCCTGGATTGTGGCACGGTCCAGTCTGTAGGTGACAATTACATGTCGCTCCTCCATTGTCGACAGGTCCACCAGTGGTCTGTACACTGGAGGATGCCGCCATCTCCTCACCTGCCCCAGCGGATGTGCTCTATGGAGGAGAACAGAGAGCAGAGAGTCAACCAACACAGAGGTACGAAAACACAATTTTATTCCACAATTTTTTAAAACCGCTATGTGCCTATATTAGTGTGTATGCAAGGCCTAGATATGTGTGACCCATTTAAAATTATTGCCATGTGTCCCCCTGAAATGGCATCTGCCTGACCTGTAATGTGGGACACGGGGATATGAGGTAACTGCGCTGGCGTTGTACACCGTCGCGGTAGGCGGTTGAAGACCGCGGCGCAATCCTGCATTGGTTAACATTGGACCCTATGGTTCCCAGGGGCCAATTACGATGTACGCCGGCAGTGACGGTACGCACGACCGCGGACGTCACTGCCATTTTCTCTCTGTTCACTCACTTGATACCTGATCTTCGACAGGAGAGGACCTACACTGCAAGTGCTGCTGTGACCTCAGTCTGGAAGAGACAATGGCTCATATGTCTGGGGAAAAGGCCCCTGCCTTCAGCACGGAGGAGTTGGAGAAACTAGTGGGTGGGGTCCTCCCCCAGTACACGCTACTCTACGGTCCTCCAGACAAACAGGTAAGTACACTGTGAGCATGCTGAATGGGCAATGCCAGTGTGGAGTGGTGTGGAGGGAACATAGCGGGGGGGGGAAAATGAGGCGTGCATGAAACGACGGTGAGTGCATGTGTGTCATGGCAAGGGTAGGGATGCAGGCCAATGACTGTGACGGTGCGGACGGTTATAATTTTTTCTTTTCCCCTTTACTATTCCTGTAGGTCAGCGCCCACCAGAAGAAAGATATTTGGCGTGCCATTGCCAAGGAAGTCCGGACCCTGGGGGTCCACCACAGACAGAGCACCCACTGCCGGAAAAGATGGGAGGCTTAATTAGGGAACTCAAAGTGCACGGCGTAGTGCAGGGGGCTTCTGTGTCTGTAGTGTCCGCCAACAGTAGCAGAATTGCATGCACTCAACATGTCTTTCCTCTGTCTTCCCCCCCTTTTTGTGGTCTCCCTGTTCTTGTGTGCATTAGCATCATCAGGCGGAGGAGCAGTGGCACCGGAGCAGGAGGGAGCTGCATTCCACATGGCCCTGGAGGGCAAGACAACGGAGTATAAAGCCACCAGTGGGACGGAGGGCGAGGGGAGCTCCACGGCGGGGACAGGAGCTGAGACCAGCGACACAGACTCCTCCTCTGATGGGAGCTCCCTTGTGGTGGTGGGCCCCTGTGTGCCCACCGCATCTACAGGTACAGCCGCCACCCCCCTACCAGCACCCCCCTACCAGCAGCCCCTCAGCATGTGCCCCGTGGCCGCTCACCCAGGAGGGTGGGCATCTCCTTCACCCCAGGCACCTCAGCCCCTGCCCCAGTCAGCCCTGCTGCCCTCAGTGAGGAGGCCATTGACCTCCTCAGGTCCCTCACTGTCGGGCAATCTACCATTTTGAATGCCATCCAGGGTGTAGAGAGGCAGTTGCAACAGACCAATGCATACCTGGAGGGCATTCATTCTGGTCAGGCAGCCCAACAGCAAGCTTTTCAGACTCTGGCCTCAGCACTGATGACAGCCATTGTCCCTGTGTCCAGCCTCCCCCTTCCAACTTTCTCCACCCAGACCCAAACCCCTGGACCTCAGCCTATCCAAAGCACACCATCAGAGCAGCATGCACACACCTCAACACACAAGGGAAGCTCAGGCAAACATAAGCACCACACATCCCAGAGGCTCTCACACAAGCATCATACCCATGCAGACATACCAACATCCACTGCCTCCACTGTGTCCCCCTCCTCCTCATCTCCCTCCTCCTTTCCTGTCTCGTCTCCACTCACACCTGCATGCACTACATCTTCAGCCACTACGTCCATCACCAGTACACCCACCACCACACCCCGCTCACTTGCACTCCCCACCCCCACTACCATGCACACATCCCCTGTGTCCTCTCCCAGTGTGTCTGTGAGCCCACCTCCCAAGGTACACAAACGCAGCCACACACCCACCCAACAGCCATCCACCTCACGACAGCCTCCAGCCCATGCACCTTCACCCAAAGTCAGCAAACATACACCTCCTACAACCACTACCTCTTCCTCCACTCCCAAACCCCCTCCATCTACCTGTCCCAGTGAGTCCCAAAAACTTTTCCTGTCCAACCTTGACCTCTTCCCCTCACCTCCCCCACCCCTTCAGTCCCCTGGGGCCCGCCTTTCCAGGTCCCAACCCAGCACCTCAGCCATAACATTCTCCAGAAGCAGTAACCGGCTTCTGGAGTGCGCCAAGCAGCAGGGCAGCCAGTGTGCCAAGGAGCCACACCATGGACAGTCCCCCACCTCAAAAGCATAAAAAGTTGGCCAGTGCCCGGGCGGGAGAAAGGCAAAACATCTACCACCAAAGCCTCTTCCAGGAGTACAGTTGGGAGTGGGAAGACAGCTGCGCCACCATCCAAGGTGGGGAAGGGGCACAGAAAGACAGTCAAGTCACAGAAAACCTGAACGGCGGACAAGACCGCCACAAGCACCGCTGCCAAAGACACCGCTGCCACCAGCACCGCTGCACAGGTCACCGCCGCCACCAGCACCGCTGCCAAGGACACCGCCGCCACCAGCACCGCTGCACAGGATACCGCCGCCACCAGCACCTCTGCCCAGGACACCGCCGCCACCAGCACCGCTGCACAGGACACCGCCGCCACCAGCACCGCTGCCAAGGACACCGCCGCCACCAGCACCGCTGCACAGGACACCGCCGCCACCAGCACCGCAGGCCAATGAGCGCCAAAAGCTCCGACGCCACTGAGGCCGCAATGAGCAGCATGAAGCACTCTGGGCACAAAGCCCCCTCCAGAACCAGTGGAGTATCACATCCACTACCTCTGTCCTTGGCAGGATGAAGCACTCTGGGCAAAAAGCCCCCTCCAGAACCAGTGGAGTATCACATCCACTACCTCTGTCCTTGCCAAGATGAAGCACTCTGGGCACAAAGCCCCCTCCAGAACCAGTGGAGAAAGGCATCCACTACCTCTGTCCTTGGCAGCATGAAGCACTCTGGGCACAAAGCCCCCTCCAGAACCAGTGGAGACGGTTATCCACTTGAGAGACTGTGGCTTTGCACTCCCCAAGATACAGCAGTGGGCAAACCACCCACTGAAAAGACTTGTGAGACTGTGGCTTTGCACTCCCCAGGATACAGCAGTGGGCAAACCACCCACTGAAAAGACTTGTGAGACTGTGGCTTTGCACTCCCCAGGATACAGCAGTGGGCATGGAGCCCCCTCGTGGATCTGGCGTCGTGCACTCATCCGGCTGAGGTGCCTGTTGTATTTCTATCTGATGCCCCAGTGGTCCACGGACTTTAATGGTGGAATACCTTGGACTTGTATTCTTGGTGTATATGTTTGTTTATAGTGTATATATATATTTTTGAGTACTGAATTTTAATAGATTTCAGATGTCCAAATCATTTCCTTTTGTCTTTGCATTCTTCCAAGGGGGTTGGGGGGTGTATATGTAATGTTGCTGCATGTATTGGTGTGTGTGTTGTAGTGGGTGAGGGTGGGGGTGGGGGTGTTGCATGTTGTGTGTGTGTGTCACTCTTTTTTCTCTCCCCCCTCCCCTGTGTCGTAGGTGCAGTACTCACCGTTCACCGTGGTCTTCGCCACTGGCGTTCATGCTCCTGGTAGAGGAGCAGGAAGACAAAGGCAGGGAGTATCTGGAGTTCCGGTTCCATGGCGTCCTGATTCCTCGTGGGGTGTGTAGAGGTGAGCGTGTTCTCCCTTCCAAGTCCTGTTTCCGTCGTGTTTTTGTTCGCGGTGAATCCGCCCCGGAAAAGGTCGCGGATGGGACTGTTGCAATACTGTGGGCGGTACTTTGTCCTCCGCCTGTCTGTTGGCGGTTACCGCTGCGGTGTTTGATTGTACCGCCGTGGCGATCGGAGTGTTAAAGTGGCTGTCTATGTTGGCGGTTTCCGCCACGGTTGTGATTCCATTTTTTTTACCGCCCGCCTGTTGGCGGTTTTATCGCCACTTTAACACCGACCGCCAGGGTTGTAATGAGGGCCATAGTTCTTAATGAACCTCGTGTAGAAGCCAGTGAGGCCCAAGAAGGCTCTCACTTGGGTTTGTGTAGTGGGAAGGGAGAACAATCTCAAATAGTTTGAATCTTCCCCTGTAGTGGTTGTGTATCTGGGCCACCTACCAGGTGGCCCAGATACACAACCCTCCCCTGCCCTATCTGGCACTTAGAGGCCTTGATAGTGAAGCCTGCTTTTTGCAGAGCCTCCAAAATATTCCAGAGGTGGACCAGGTGGTCACTCCAGGTGGAGCTAAAGACAGCTATATCATCTAGATAAGTAGCACTATAGGCTTCCAAACCTTGGAGGACTGTATTCACCATCCTCCGAAAAGTGGCAGGTGCATTTTTCAAACCAAAGGGCATCACTGTGAAGTGATAATGCCTTCCAATGGTTGAAAATTAAGTTTCGCTTTAGCATCATCTGATAACTTGATCTGCCAATAGCCTGCAGGCAGTCAGATTAAATGTGCTAAGATACTTGGCAGATGCCAGTGTATATACTAGCTCATCTGCCCTATGAATAGAATGAGCATCAGATTTTGTGACAGTGTTGGGCACTCTGAAATCAACACAGAACCTCATCTCCCTTTTCCCATTTTGAGAGTGAGTCTGGTACCAGCACCACTGGCCTAGCCCATGGGCTGTCAGAGTGCTCAATGACTCCTAGGTCCAGCCTCTTTTGCACCACTGCTTTGATGCAGTCCCTAACATGGTCAGGTTGCCTTTAAATTTTACTTTAGATAGGCAAACTGTCCCCTGTATCAAATGTGTGTTCACACCATGTTGTCTGACCAGGTGTCAGAGAAAACAGTTCTGAGAACTGCCTTTGGAGGTTCCTGCAGTCTTCTTTCTGAGACTCAGAAAGCCAGTCTGCTAAGAATACTCCATCTAGTGAGCCTTCAGCTACAGTGTTGGAGAAGAGGTCATTGAGAGGGTCACTCTCTTCTTCCTGTCCCTCATCAGTGGCCATGAGCAGGGTCATATCAGCCCTGTCATAGTAGGGCTTAAGGCGGTTCACACGAAGCACCCTGAGGGGGCTTCTGGGAGTGCCAAGGTCCACCAAGAAGGTGACCTCACCCTTCTTCTCCACTATGGTGTGGGGGCGGCTCCCCTTGTCTTGGAGTGCCCTGGGAGCCACAGGCTCCAGGACCCACACTTTCTGCCCTGGCTGGTAAACAGTTAGGGCATGCTTCTGGTCATGCCATTGCTTCTGCAGTTCCTGGCAGGCCTGAAAGTGTTTAGTGGCCTTGTTCATGTACTCAGCCATCCTGGATCTGAGGCCAAGTACATAATCCACAATGTCTTGTTTAGGGCGCGTGAGAGGTTGCTCTCAGTGCTCCCTTACAAGAGCAAGTGGACCCCTAACAGGGTGTCCAAACAGAAGTTCAAAGGGGCTCTATCCCACTCCCTTCTAAGGAACCTCCCTATTGGCAAAAAGGAGGCATGGCAGTAGGTCATCCCACCTCCTTCTGAGCTTTTCAGAGAGTCCCATGATCATGCCCTTGAGAGTTTTAGTAAATCTCTCAACCAAACCATTGATTTGGGAGCCCGTAAGGGGTGGTGAACTTGTAAGTTACACCACATTCCCTTCACAGGGCCTTAGGGTATGCAGACATAATGGGGGTTATTACAACTTTGGAGGAGGTGTTAATCCGTCCCAAAAGTGACGGTAAAGTGACGGATATACCACCAGCCGTATTACGAGTCCATTATTTCCTATGGAACTCGTAATACGGCTGGTGGTATATCCGTCACTTTTGGGATGGATTAACACCTCCTCCAAAGTTGTAATAACCCCCAATGTGTGTACCTCTGTCTGATACCACCTCTTTTGGGAAGCCCTCTCTGGAAAAAATTCCCAGGAGAGCTTTTGCCACTGCAGGAGCTGTAGTGGTCCTTAGAGGTATAGCCTCTGGATACCTGGTGGCATGGTCCACCACCACCAGTACAAATCTGTTTCCAGAGACAGTGGGCGGGGACTAGGGGGGCCAACAATATCCACCCCAGCCCTCTCAAACGGAATCCCAACCACTGGCAGTGGAACTAAGGGGGCCTTTGGAGTGCCACCTGTCTCGCATCAGGCATGACTGGTGACACAGGAGCGACAAAACTCCTTTGTGTCTTCAGACATATGGGACCAGTAAAAGTGTGGGACAAGCCTGTCCCAAGTCTTCCTTTGCCCTAAGTGACCTGCCAGGGGTGTCATGGGCAAGGGTCAACAAAAATTCTCTATAATGCAGAGGTACTACCAATCTCCTGGTGGCACCAGGTGCGGGTTCCCTTGGCTCTGAGTATAAGAGGTTGTCTTCCCAATATACCCTGTGGGTGCCACGGACATCCCCTGCTTCCTGAAGGACAGCTTGCTGTCTTCACCCTTCCAGTGTGGGATAGGTTTTCTAAGCCATACTGAATTCCTCACTGCCAGGCGCCTCTGCACCTTCAAGCTCAGCTGTGTCAGCTTTCAACTCTTCAGGTGTAGGTTCTGCCAAGGGAGTGGATTCCTCCTCCTCAAAGGGGGAATCCTGACTGGAGGGTGGGGTAGAGGGCAACCTTTTGCCCTTTTCACCCTTGGCTTTAGGAGCCTCTTGGGCCATTATTTCAGGCTCCAAGTTTCCTTTTTCATTTTGCTTTTTTGGCCTGTTCCCTAGTCAAAGGAAAAATAAGTCCTGGGATGCCCAGTATTGCTGCATGGGCCTCCGACTCTACTTCAGCCCAAGCTGAGGTCTCCAAGTCGTTCCCTAGTAGACACTCTACAGGTAGGTCTGTGATTACAACAACTTTCTTAGGACCAGTAAACCTCCCCCCAGCTGAAATCAACAACTGCCATGGGGTGGCACACAGTGTTATTATGTGTGTCAGTCACTTGGTACTGGTGACCAAGTAGGTGTTGCTCAGGGGGCAGCAGTTTTTCAGTCATCATGGTGACACTGGCACCTGTGTCCCTGTAGGCCTCTGCCTGAACACCATTTATTAAGGACAGCTGCATGTACTTACCCATGTTAAGGGGACAGACAGCAATGGTGGCAATATCAATGCCCCCATTTGAGATTAAAACAGACTCAGTAGTCTCTCTGACTAATCCAGCCCCCACTATACTTCCTAAAGTGACCCCAGCTTCACCCTTGGACTAGCTAGTGCTACCAGACCCACCACTTCTGCTGTTACAAGGGGCACCAGTGGTAGAGGTGAGGGTTGTAGTGATGGGTGGCTTGGTGCTTTCTTAGGACAGGAGCTGTCTCCTGGCCTATGGCCTTTATTTCTGCAAACACAGCACCAAGGCTACTTGTTATGGGAAGAATAGGAAGAGGTTTTGGACCCAGCCCCAGAGGAATGTTGTGGGCCTGATGAAGACTCTTTACTTTCGTCTTTGTCCCCACCCTTGTCCTGAGACTTACCTGATTCCTTTTTTTTTGTCCTTGTCACCCCCTGTGTGGGTGTTTCTGCTCACCCTTGTTCTGACCCATTTGTCTGCTTTCTTGCCCAATTCTTGGGGAGAGATCTGATCTGAGTCAACCAAGTACTGGTGCAACAAACCAGACACACAATTATTGAGTATATGCTCTCTCGGAATAAGATTGTATAAGCCTTCTTAGTCACTGACTTTGCTACCATTTAACCATCTTTCCAAAGCCTTTACAGAGCAATCCACAAAATCAATCCAATCCTGGGATGACTTTTTCCTGGTCTCCCTGAACTTTATCCTGTATTGTTCAGTGGTAAGACCAAACCCATCTAAAAGAGCAGACTTCAGAACTGTGTAATTATCAGCATCCTCCTCCCTCACAGCGAGGAGTCTATCCCTCCCTTTGTCAAAGAAGGAGAGCCAAAGGATAGCAGCCCACTGTCTCTGGAGGACCCTCTGTACTTTCCAGGCCCTCTCCAGAGAGAACCACTTGTGAATGTCATCCCCCACGTTGTAGGGGGTAACAACTTTACTTAGGTTTCTGGAATCAAAAGAGTCCTCCTTGACCCTAGGCTCCCTGAAACCAAAGTTGCTGCTGCCACCATGGGGTGCTAACGCCAACCCCTGCCTCTCTCTCTCCAATGCCAAGGCCTCCCTGTCTAGGGCTAGGTGTTGCTGCTGCAGCCTCAGCTTGGCCTCCTTCCGTCTCAGTTGCCTCAGTTCCCTATCTAGAGAATATTCCCCTGAAGTTGTGCAGTGGGTCCCTTCAGATACTGAGGAGCTGTGCGGATGGGCAGAGGAGGATCTATTCCTATTCTGGGGCACCTCTGAACCAGCCCTCTAGGGACAAAGAGGGGCCTACTGTTATGGCCTCCCTTTACACTACTGAAAGTGCTCCTAGCAGGACTGTGGGTGCACCTAGGCTTTGCCTGATCCTCCCTGGATATGTCCTGACCCACCTCAGGAGCTAAATGTTCTTTCTCTAGCACTGGGGGGGGGGGTCAGAGTCTACATACTCCTCCTCTTCCTCCTCCTCCTCCTCCTCCTGGCTACTAGCATGTCCCTGGTCATCCTGGAGGAGCAGGCCTAGAAGCAGAGTCTTGCTGGGATTCCTCCCAGGCATCAGTTTTTTTTCTGCACACAACTCCCTAAGCTCTTCGAAGGTCATTTCTTCATAAGGAGACTCCATGACCTGAGTAGTGTGCTCTGCTGAAGACATATCAGCTAGCTAGAGTGGTGTAGGATCCCTAACTACTCTAACTAAGTCCACCAAAAAGAAGTTTGGAGTAGGGGCTATGTCTAACCCCTTCTCTTATCCAAGCCCAAGAGACTGTTTCCCTGTTTCCCTGTTACTAGGTATACTGTAGACCCCTAGCTCGTAAGTGGTCGGTCCTGTGGAAAGTACCAAATGGCAGAGTGCTAAGGCAATTGAAAGAGCTTATCCCACCACTGCACCAGCAATGTAGGAAGCTGGCCTGGTGTGTGGTGGGTACCTAAGGTACTTACACCAGGTCCAGGTATCCCTTATTAGTGAAGTGTAGGCAGCGTCTAGAAGCCAAGCCCTCAAGAGGTAGCTGTGGATGAGCAGCCAAGGCTTATCTAGGAGACATGCAAAGCTCATGCAAAACCACTGTAGTCACAAAGCACTTAAACACATGAAAGAAAACACTCAGTTATACAAAAATAAAGGTACTTTATTTTTGGTCATACAATAGCACAAAATATTAGAAAGGCAACCCTCCAAAAGGAGGTAAGTAATACAGTAATTATATACACTAGTAAACAGTAAAAGGCACAGAAAAGGTTAAAAAAACAGTGCAAATGCAGTTAGACAATAATGAACCTAGGGGGAGCCCAAAACATATACTAAAAAAATGGAATACGAACATAGGACCCCCACCTAGGTAAGTGGAATGGGTAGAGGGGAGCTGGGAGTACCAGAAAACCACAGAGGTAAGTAACACAGTACCCCCAGCAACCAGGAAAGTGGGAGTAAATCACTGGAATTTCCCCAAACCACCCAAAAGGAAGGAAAAGAAGAAAAGAAGACACCCAGACAAGACTGCAAGAAACCAGCAGTGGATTCCCGGAAAGGAAGACATGTGGACTGAGGGGTACCAAGTCCAAGAGTCACAGTGAAGTCCAGGAGGAGTAGGAGCTACTACCCACCCAGCTGTACTTGCAGGAGTTGGTTGACGGTGATGAAAAGAAGGTCAGCACTTCATCCCTGAAGGGAAGGGAAGAGTTCCTGAGGGATGCAGGAGTTGCCACGCTTGAATGAAAATTGCAGATGGGTGTTGGTGCAGGAATTCCACCAACAAGCCTTGGCAAAGGCAAATTAGCAGTAAGTGGAAAAGTGGTGCTGCAGGGGTCCAGCAAGGCCCAGGAGGACTCAACCCAGGAGGGGAGTCAGAGGGACCATCAGTGATACAGAGAGCCCACAGGAGCGACAGTGGCACCCACAGGACGGGGACACTGAAGTTGCAGAAGGATCCCACGGAGCACTACAGAAAGGGACCCCAAGCCGCAGGAGAACCACGCAGGGGGTTGAGCGTTGCAGGAAGGAGTGGTGTGGGCTGAAGCTGCACGTAGCCTGAAGTTCGCTTGGAGGAGATGCAAACAAGCCGCAGTGCATGGGAGTACTGTCCTGCATGGGAAGACAAGGGCTTACCTCTACCAAAGTTGGACAGCTGGCAGAGAGGACCAAGAGGACTACTCCAGACCACCACCCGGGATCTACGCAGCTCAGGATGAGAGGAGATCCATGCAGCTGGTCCTCATTGCAGTAGGTGCCTGCGAATGCAGGGAAGTGACTCCTTCACTCCAAGGGAGAGTCCTTCTTTCTTCTCATGTAGACTGAAGACTTGCCGCCCTCAGAGGATGCACAGCAGGGGAAATGTTGCAGATGCTGGAAGGAGCCGTGGAAACAATGTTGCAAGAACAGTCTTCTTTGTAGATGCAGATTTTCGGTTCCTGGAGGGTCTATTCGCAGTTCCAGTGGCTAGAAGTTGAAGTGGAGGTTTGAGAGGAATCCTGCTGGAATCTTGCAAGCCGCATCTGAGGACCTCCCCAAGAGAAAGACCCTAAATAGCCCTGAAAGGGGGATGGGTCACCTAGCCAAGTGACCACCTATCAGGAGGGAGCTCTGATGTCACCTACCTGGCCTAGCCACTCAGAGGCTCCCTGTGGTCCCTGCCAACCTTGGATTCAAGATGACAGAGCCCAGGGACCCTCTGGAGGAGCTCTGAGCACCACTCCAGGAGTGGTTATGGACAGGGGAGTGGTCACTCTCCTTCCCATTGTCCTTTTTGGTGCCAGAGCAGGGACTGGAGGTTCCTGAACCAGCGTAGACTGCTTTATGAATAGAGGGCACCAAATGTGCCCTTCAAAGCATACAGTGGCTTGGGGAGGCTACCCCTTCCAAGCCTTGTAACACCTATTTCCAAAGGGAGAGGGTGTTACCCCCCACTCCCAGAAGAAATCCTTTGTTCTACCTTCCTGGGCTTGAGCTGTTCGAGCAGCAGGAGGGCAGAAACCTGTCAGAGGGTTGGCAGCAGCTTGGGCTGCCTGAAAAACCCTGGAAGACTGGTAGGAGCAATGCTGGGGGTCATCTAAGGATCCCTAAGAGTGCATGGAATCATACTTCCAATACTGGCTACAGTATTGGGGTATGATTCTGACACGTTTGATACCAAACATGCCTAGGTTCGGAGTTACCATCAGGGCTATAGGTTACCAACTAGAAAAATAAAATAGGTGAGTGTCAGCATGCTAGCTACTATTTTAGAAAATGGACATGTCAAGGGAAATGGTGTCAACAGGGAGATCTACCATTCCTAGAGTCAGCATTTAAGGATTCCTCTTTGGCAACACATGTAGATCATCAGCAAAGTCTGGTCAGAAGCACCATCAGGGAAGAGAAGAACAAGAGCTGCACCGAGTCAAGGCTTCTCGATTGCCAGAATGGCCACGGAGAAAAAAACTGACTGAAACTTATGAAGTCCAATCCATAAATTATACTCACACATTTGATTTGTCAGTTCAATGGCCCCACATTACGCAAAAGGGGAAATGCCCAATCAAAATTAGTGACACATCTTCAGGTCGCAACAGTATTTACTCAGGTTTGGTCTGAAGTCATCTCCTCTTTCCATGTGAATCCAAACAGTAAGTTACAATTTAATGCCACTTACAACAGTTCAAATTCTTCCCAGTGTATACAATGGCCATTTCTCCATCCCATGTGAATCCGCATGTTACTTGAAACAATTTTGCTTCATGTTATATTCACAGGCCTAAATGTTCTGGACCAAGCTCATTTAACTAAAGGTCTCTGTACAATGGAACAAAGAGCTTATTGCTACTCATGAGAACACAATCTAATGGAAAAAAGTCATGTTACAAAAAACAATGATTCATCACTTTTACATGACTATAATTTTGAACTCTGCAGGCCTAGTTATGCTGACACAAGAAATATGGCTGCATTAATATACTTCTTAATACAAGCACATAATAGGCAGACTTATAAATTCAACATTAATAATATGTCATCTGAAAGAGTAAAACATTGCATTATGAATTGCAAAACCTTTTAAGACATCATATTAGATATGACAGAGCAATGCATTTATTTTTATGCGCACATCTAATTAAACTCATAAATCACACATTAAACATTCAAAATATAAATTTGTTTTAAATCTAGCAGTTAGTCTAGTGCCTAAAATATACTTTGGCATTGTTTAATTTTTGTTAGCACAAGTTTAAATCAATGGGAAAAATTGTGACCAACACAAAATAGGTGTCAGTGCAGCTTTCTACGTTAGGCTTGTTAAACATAAGACATAACTTGTCACTTCTGCTGATGCCTGTGTATTGTTATTGTTTACAAAAGTGAACATTTTCAGCTGAGCTGTCAGGTTTTCAACTTTGACATCTTAGGTATTAGGTACACCATTTAAGACCTTGAAGACAGACCTATCCCGGTGGACAAGACAAATTTCACAGGTCTGAAACGTATCCTTGTTTGTAATGTGATTACTGAGAGATCCTGAAGATCTCTAATTCTGTTCCATTTTAAAATATTTGACCGGGCCCCCGCCAAGACCTGCCATTAGTCCCCGAAATGGTGTAGGAATGCCATGATATACAGTGTTCCTTCATTTCAGTTCTTCCTCGCATCCTCCTTTGAGTTCAGTCAATTAAGATGGGCTGACTTGAATAATATACTTGACATAACTGTATTGCTTTTGACCCATAAACTGGCCTCTAATTGGGTGATCCTAAACAAATAATTCACTTCACTGAGCCTCCATTTTCTCCATCATCACATATAGGAGCTACTTCACATACATGAGTTCAGCATGCGTTCTGTACAAAAAAAAATATTCTGTTTGATTTCATGGACTACACTTTTGCTCAATGTGTAATAAAAATCTAACCCAAATATAGGATACACATGACCCTTGACTTGCATCTTAGTTCACTAACAGCATTGTCATTAGGGTGGGGGTTGGAATGTTTCTCAGTTCATGTACAAAGCTAGACAGTGATAAGTGTGTGATATGTATCCGGTGGGGCACTGGAGCACACTGTCACAAGTATATTATTAAAGCATGGTGTGGTAGTGCACTGTCATTTACATGACAGCACGTTTCCATTGAAGTTACCACAAAACGTCCCACTGAATTGCAGCTTTTACTGATAAACTATACAGCTTACAAACAATAGTGGGGGGAAATCAGTTTTCAGCAAATATGTATGAGCTCCACAACATCAAGTAAAGTATTCTGATTTCTTTTGATCCTATTAAAATCTTTGTTTCTGTCACGCTTCAGAATGACAAAAAATTTACCTTCCTAACTGCTAATATAGTTTGAAATATTTGTATAGTTAATTTACAAGTTATTTAAAGGTTGTGTGTTAGAAAACAACTGATATTCTACAGCCTTTCCATTCACACTCATTGCATCCCAGCACGATTGTCAGGCAGTACACTTTACAAAATCCTCGATGTTTGCAGCCAGTGAAAGAAAAGTAAACACCAACATCTATAGCATAACGTGTGTTTGTAAAGCGCACGTTCACCAACACAAGGGTATCTTGGTGCTGAATTACAGATGTTTATTGTTACCCAACTAAATAGTACTAATTTATTGATCTCAGAAGGATGAAAGGCTGAGTGGACTCACCAGGATTTAAACGTGTGACCTTGTGGTCGCACACAGGTCCCTGCAGTGGCTGCATTAGCCCACTAAGCCACCAGACCTGGCTACAATAAAATAAGCAGCAATTTGTCAGAAGACATAACCTGGCATTTGATCTCTGTCATTGAACTCACATTTTCTGAATGAACAAAGCACCTGTTCTTTGCCAGTCCGAACTCTCACCGGAAGAGACCAGCAGGCCCAAAAACTAGCTCTCCCTAATAAAAACTGACCCGCCATAGCATGTGAGCAACTAGACTTTTTGAAACCTGAGGCAACGGAGGGGTGGCCACTTCCCAATCCAGCTATGGTCTGCCTACACCCAGTTAGAATTTTACTGCATGCTTGACCTTCTGTGGCTCTCTTAAGTCACTTACTTATGTGTACCGGTGGGAACACGCCAGCTCAAAGGGCCCTCTCTAGTTATCACTTCTTTTGCTCTTTCCAGCTGGCTTTGAGCATTGTACCCTGTTTCTGGGTAGCAAAACATTTTTTTTTTTAACATTTTATTTTGAAGGCAAAGAATCATCACTCTTGCTTACAAGCTTCTGCAAACGTTTGCATTTAATCAAAGAGCATTCTGGAGCATTATACTTAGCCTCATGTTGTTATAAAGTTTTCAAACATGTGTGTGCACTTTTTTCCTTTTTCTTAACTAGAACCACTGTCATTATTGCAGTGTGACCTCAAAACATTTATTTACACCGCTCAACCTAATAATAAGGACTTTTAATTAATGAACCATAAATACAAGTTTGAACAGCATTAACTTATGGACAGACATATTACTTCTATTGCAGACAGTTCCTTTCTCTGTAAACTGGCAGCAAAAGGGTTTGTGCTGCAGGGGGTTGGGCCTACTTGTCCTAAGGACAAAACAAACATGAAAACCTGTTGCCCTTGACCCCAAACATTATGTCCCGGACGTTGGGCGTTAGGAATTCCACATCCCTGCTGTCTTTTTGTATAGCTGGTTTAACCTCTACCCTGGGTTCAGGCTGAAGAGGGACCCCTTTTCCCATTTATGAAGCTGCATCGTCATTTACAGTAGCATGGGGGGGCATCTGCTTCTGCTTTGTGAGGGCTGCAGTATGACACCTCCACTGTAGTCTGCTCTCTGTCTTGCTTCAGACTTTCCAGCCCCTCGATACGCAGCATCTGCCATACTGAGCAACTCCTAGCACTCTATTATCCAGGGCCTCTCTTCCTGGGACCCCCAGATCTTTTACCAAGCTGGGGAACACTACGGGAGCAAATCTTGGGGAGGAGAGGCACTTTGCCTCCAGGGGAGCAAAGCACACTCAGATTAGGCGCCCTTCATCATCTCATGCTAGTCACTGCCCTCTATTTCTTCTTTTCATACAATGATGAGAAGCAGAAACAGAATAATGAATTGTTGGTGTTGGATTCTAGGAACTTTCCAAGAGTAGTCAACATTTAGAACATTCAGTTTACTGGGCTTTGCAAAGAAAGAAGCTTTGGTGTCGATGTTACAAGCAAGATATAGGCTGGATGATACTTGATTGCTTCTATGTTGCCATGTGACTTGTAGACTTTGCCTCTAGGTACCGTTGGTGTTGATGTATCAATGTTACTTTATTTCTGTTGCACTGCTGTTTTCAAAGTACTAAAGAAGGTTACGTATATTCCTCGCCTCTGTACCTTTAATAGAAATGAAAATTCCTATTTGACATATAATACCTTGCTTACAGCATTGGATTTTGGAGGGAACTGGTGTTGCTCTTAAACCCAATTGCTAACTATCTTCCATTTTGTCGCAAACACTACAGTAAAATGAATCTATCTACTTTAGTTTTATGTGTTCATAACAACTGTATCAATAATAGAGTACAAAAATCCACATGCACGATTAAAATCTGATAAAAAGGTGTACAAATGTAAAAACACACAAAATCTACTTTGTGCTCATCCACCTAAAAACTTTGACCTTAATCAAAAATGTAAAAAATAAATTTAAAAGTCTGTTCCCTGGAACGGTTTTGAAATCATTTCAGGTGGAAGAAGAGGTCATTCAAGAGTTGACCGATCTAGAAAGTTCAATAAATATCTCAAAGGCCCTTGCTTTACTTTACCAACATTTTGTTTTTCCTCAAACTGATACAGAACGTTTTATGTATGTTCCATGGAGTTCCAGGAAAGAACCAGAGCACTGTCTGAGCTCACCAAATGGACCTGCAAGGGGCGCTAGACTGCTTGTTTGAACAACTTAAATCTATCATGCTCTTGCCAGCTGGACTCTAAATTTAAATTGATTTTATCTGTGCCACTATCAGTTGCAAGAGGTGCTTGGAAACATACTGTACTGTGCTCAATTGATTAGTCATGCACGGTAGAATAAAAAAAAAAAAAAAAAATAGAGAACAAAATTACCAGAAAACATGGACCATGTCACTCTGCTGTTTGTCTGGCATGCAGGGTGAAATTCTCCGATGTGACTCGTTGCCAAGGGCTTCTATATAATTAAAGGGGATTTCAAGTGAGTAACGTGGAGGCCAGTGGTATTCTAGCACTATCACCTCTTGTGCTTTCCTCTGGGGCCCGTTGAGGCAAACACAGGCAGGGCACTGTTTGAAGAGATCCCCTTACTGGCAGATATTATTTCTCTGCAGTTGTGTTCACAGTGAGTAGAAAAAATGTTCATAGTTATATAAAAATAATTATCCGTAGACTGCTAGTTTGAAGAAGCCGTCCACTACCTGATCCGCTACCTTATATTTTTCTGTCTTGTGTAATCTGATATTGTACTTCTGCTAAGGTACCGGAGTCAGAATATTTGCATAGCACTCCAAAGCAGGGACGTGGAATTCCTATACCCTGAGACCCTGGACATATTGGGGGTCATTCTGACCCTGGCGGCCGGTGACCGCCAGGGTCACCGACCACGGGAGCACCGCCAACAGGCTGGCGGTGCTCCCGAGGGCATTCTGACCGCGGCGGTTCAGCCGCGGTCAGAAAGGGTAAACCGGCGGTCTCCCGCCGGTTTACCACTGCCCTACAGAATCCTCCATGGCTGCGGAGCGCGCTCCGCAGCCATGGGGATTCTGACACCCCCTACCGCCATCCTGTTCCTGGCGGGTCTCCCGCCAGGAACAGGATGGCGGTAGGGGGTGCCGCGGGGCCCTTGGGGGCCCCTGCAGTGCCCATGCCCCTGGCATGGGCACTGCAGGGGCCCCCGTAAGAGGGCCCCGCAAAGTATTTCAGTGTCTGCTAAGCAGACACTGAAATACGCAACGGGTGCAACTGCACCCGTCGCACCCCTGCAACTACGCCGGCTCAATTCTGAGCCGGCGTCCTCGTTGCAGGGGCATTTCCTCTGGGCCGGCGGGCGCTCTTTTGGAGAGCGCCCGCCGGCCCAGAGGAAATGTCTGAATGGCCGCCGCGGTCTTTTGACCGCGGTGCGGTCATTCAGCGGCGGTACCTTGGCGGACGGCCTCCGCCGTCCGCCAAGGTCAAAATGACCCCCATTGTTTGGGGTCAAGGACAACAAGTTTTCTACTTTATTTTGTCCTTGAGACATATAGGCCCAACCCCCTCCAGCGCAAACCATTTGGATCAGGGAAGGGCATTATCTGCAGTTAAGGTAAAATTTGTGTTCATATGTTAATGCTGTTCTAACTTTAGTTATGGTTATTAATGCAAAGTCTTTATTATTAGGGTGAGCGGTCTCAGGAAATGTTGTAAGTCTCAGAATGCACTACTGACAGTAGTTCCAGTATAAAAATATAAACACACGTTTGCAAATTTTAACAATATAAGGCTAAGTATAATGATCCCATAATGCTCTCTGATTAGATGCAAATATTTGCAGAATATTGAAAGCACTATTGACAATTCTTTGCTTTAAAATAAATCGTTCACAAAAAATGCAACTAGGATAAAAAACATTTTGCTAAACTAATGAGAAATTTTAGGTAACATTTCTTTGAAGCATCATATGGCAAAATATGTTAAGGCATAACAGATTTTCCCAAAAATATTCATAATGGAAAATCAGGGGAACAGCTTTCAACAAGACTGTGGAAAACATGGAAAAACAAGCATTGGCAAAGCAAAAAAGCATGGCATTAGTGGTCAGCCTTTAGGTTTTGTCAAAGCGTGTCTTGTATTGAAATGTTTTCTTTACCACTTAGTGGCAGTGGGAGCTGCCTGGCCCTCACCATTGTAACAAACATTAACAAAAATAAAAAAAAATTTGTTCTCAGAAAGCACACATTGCCACATTGTTCCTTGCACTGAATAAAACTACTTTGTTTGAAGGTATGCTCCTTGCGAAAAAGCAAAATACTTTCACTCACAGTGAAGCCAGTCAATAGATACATAGAGAAAGAGACTTAATTTGAATAAAAACATAAAGTCTTGGTTAATGTCAGACCTTATTATGGGCCCAATTCTTAAAGAATGTCACAAAAGTGCACCCATGGTATTTGTCCTTGTTTTAGTGCAGATTTACAGATGAACTCACAAGAAATTACTGAAGTAGCCCCGAAAACCATACTCCTACAAAATATGTGTGAGCTGCATTTCAGCACAAGCAAATATGTAAGTGTAGATTTGCCCACGCAAAAACCTGTTGAGCATTTACAAGTTCACTTTCCCTCCCTTTTTTTCCCCAACACTGAAATAAATTTTACTTATGCCTTTGTGTTTTTTCATTATGGGAAAAGATTAGAGGAGATCTGGAAAACCCCTAAAACATACAAGTTAGTAGGTTTGCACAGACTCAAAAGGTCAGCACAAGCCTGGAACTATTTGTTATCGCTACCTCCAGCCCCAGTATGTTGATGCGCAGAAAGGTGGTGATATAAGGGAATTTATAGTATCCAACCCCTACTATAGAATGAGCCCTGGTGTAATCAGAGAGGCTTTAATCAGAGCTCATATATAATAATATTGTTATCATATTCGGACACTACACTACTTGGCAGCAAAGGGACAAGTGATTTTTTTTTTTTTTAGATTTGTGAACCAACCTGTCCCTTGGACAAGTAGATATTTAATTAAATTCCACACCCCTACCAATGACACTCATTTAAAGGGTGAATAACCATTTATACTTATTTATTAATTAAATAATAATGACAATTTTTGTGACGCTGGATCCAAACGTGTTGTTCAGTTCAAGCAATATATCAGTGTGAGAGAAAATCAACAAGCAGCACCAAATATTTTCCCTATGCCCCCAAAACAGTAAAGTGGCCCCAGACCATTTCGGCTTACAACGTCTGGGGTTATCTTTAGGAGTGATGAGTGGCAATTTTAACTGCCAAGTATTAAGCTTAATGCTCTATTAGAAAGGGTTGAACTAATTTCTGCCAACTATATATATGGTGTGCTGCAAGTGACTAAAAACTATCTTTCCTGTAAATGTCAGCTTAGATTCAAATAATATTAACGAAGCATAAAAGGGCTTTCGGTGCTGCAGCCTTCTGCGTGGAAAATGTTGTTATTCCACAATACCCAGTGTGTCTCATGGTGTACGGGCACAAGACGTCCTAGATTTGCAAGAATAGTCCTGACATTTTGAGGCCTGTCCCAGTTATTAGACACGAATATAACCATTAAAATGTGGTGTCCTTATTTCCACACAGCCTTCTGTCATGTAATATCACCTTACAACGCTTTACTTGCCTCTGCAGCAGGGAGACTTTGTAGTTGGTGATAATGGCATCTTCTCCGTTATTAAAACATAAATGTAGTGGTTTAGGTCTGTAAAAATGGCTTTGGACGTTAAAATTCATAGGAGTTTCTCTGTGTTTTGAAATAACCTCCAAGCTGCATATATAAATGGAGTTGTATGTCCTGATGTGCAGGTGCATAGCTATCATTAGTGTAGCAGGTGTGCAGCACCACAGGCCGGGTGTGGGGAGAACCTTCTCCACTCCAATAAATGGCTCTACTTCAAAACCAAACTAGCGGAAGGAAGACCCATTTTCATTCCTTGCATGAAGATCCTGCCACAGGTTCTCCTTTATGGACAACTTTTAGTCCAACTGGTCCTGCTTCAATTTCTGAATTCTGGTGGTTTTCAGTTTTGAGGATCTGGTCTCCATACACTGTCGTTTTATTTTGCCCAAGTCTAAACTTGTCACAGTTTCACACATCTAAAATAACTCTCATTTGGAAGATCTGACTTTTATTTTAGCACTTTTAATAGTATATCTGCCCCACACTGTAGAACATTAGTTGTACATAAGCCAACATCGATTTCAAATAACACTGAAATCTAATACATAGTAGTCAATATCTATTCCATGGTAAGTACACCCTTTAAGAATTACCCTACATTAAAACACAGCATATTTATAGCAGGCTACAATATAACAATAGAATACTTTTTTCTAACACTGGATAATAGAGGTGGGTGACCCACTCTAACCTCGAGCCAGATGCCTGGCTTTGGCTCATCTCAAGGTCCTTTTGGAACCTCAAGCACAAAACAAGCTGAGCCTTCACAGGAGGCTATGGGGGTCATTACAACATTGGCGGTATAAGGCGCTTACTGCCGTGCAGAAGACCGCCAATACACCGCCGCCGCCGCGGTAGACCGCCACAGCTATTATGACACACATCACGGAATCCGGCGAAATTCAGACACCCACACAACACCGCCACACCAAAGGTCAGCGAACAGAAACACGCCCATGCTATTACGACCCACGAATCCACGCGGCGGTCTTTCAACAATGGTATTCCATTGGCGGTACACACCGCCGCGCTCAAAATACACACACATCTACAAAACACCGTCACATTGGACAATTCCAAATAAACACACGTACACACACCACTCCCACACACCCAATACTATATAAAACACACACCCACATCACCCACAAACCCCTATGACCACAATTCACGAATGAAGGCCAGAGAGATAGCACAGAACAGACAACCCCATCACACAGAGGCACACAACACCATCACCCACGCAACATCCAAGCACAAAACACCACATACCACTACACTCATCAACACATACACCACCCCACACATCACACACACCACCCCATGTCACACCAAAGACACCCCCGCTTCTCCGAGGAGGAACTCAGGGTCATGGTGGAGGAAATCATCCGGGTAGAGCCACAGCTATTTGGCTCACAGGTACAGCACACATCCATAGCCAGGAAGATGGAGCTATGGCAAAGAATAGTGGACAGGGTCAACGCTGTGTGACAGCACCCAAGAAATAGGGAGGACATCAGGAAGAGGTGGAACGACCTACGGGGGAAGGTGCGTTCCACAGTATCCAGGCACCACATCGCGGTACAGCGGACTGGCGGCGGACCCCCACCTCCTCCCCCTCAACTAACAACATGGGAGGAGCAAGTCTTGTCCATCTTGCATCCTCAGGGCCTCAGAGGAGTCGTTGGAGGAACGGACACTGGTAAGTCTAATCTTAACCATCAATACCCCCACCCTACCTGCATGATATCACACCCCCCCACCATCACACCCTCCCCTATCACCCCAAATCCTCACCTATCTACCCATGACACCAACCACCCATCCCAACCCCAAGACCTGCATGACATAACTAAGCATGGACACCCATCACCAAAGCATGCCCACTGCACAGACCCACAACACCCACAACCATCAGCACATAAGCCCCCACACAGGAATGCCTGCACTGGGGTTCACGAATACCCAACCATTGCACACGATGAAACACACACATGCAATAATCATGTACTTATACCCCCGCAGGAACCCGAAGGAACGTCACCACACCAGAGGGTCCAGACAACACCACTCCACCCCCAGAAGAGGCCCACAGTGACGACAGCATCTCTGCCCCACTGGATCTTGATGACCAGCCCGGACCATCGTGGGCCTCAGGACAGTCGGTTCCCCTTGCCCAGCCACAACCCAACACCGAGCTTACACCCTCTGGTAACACGAGCACAGCACCCACCCAGCGGGCCCAAACCTCCCTACCCAGGACAGGTCAATCAGCGGTGTGTCCACCACTACAGGGCACCCAGGGTAACCCACCACCCCAACAACAACAGGGACCTGGGGGCAGTGGTAGTGGGCACACGGTCCAGGGGACGGAGGCACAGGAACACAGGGGAACTGGGAGGGCTGCTGTGCGACAGAGGGAGGACAGGCCAAGGGAACCAACTCTCAACGAGGCCCTCTCCTCCATCATGGGAGCATACCACCACTCCCAGGAGACGATGGCCACGGTCCTGGACAAGTTGCAGGAGACCCTGCGTCTGCAGGAGGAACAATATTTGGGGTTCAGGGAGGAGCTCAGGACCATCGGCTCCGCCCTGGGCACCATCGTAGGGGTGCTGACGGACATTCAAAAGACCTTGATGGACACCGTGGCACTCCAAGGGGCCCCTGACACTAGCCACGACGATGAAATGCCCACCACCTCCGCCGGCGTTAGTGGACAGGACGCCCCGCCACAGGACCACCACACCAGCACCCCCTCCCCTGCAGACGGACAACCACCACGCAAATGGGCCCTGAGATCCAGGAACAGGACAGAGCAAGATGGCAAGACCCCCGCCAGGAAATAAGACCACCCTGTTTGTCCCCCCACTGTCCCACTTTGGTACTCTGCCCAAATCGGAACTGACCTAGCTCCACTTCCAATGCCCAGATGTGCAATGTACCTGTGAGATTAATAGACTGGACTCTGCCATGGACATTCCTCCACCATCACCCATCACATTTTACAACCCCCCCTTCATTTTTTGAGCACTTAAATAAACACCCTTGAAACACAAAAAAATCTGGAGTCAGTCTATAATTGTAAATCTGTATTATCAATTACTGTTTCATAATGGGTTACCCATTGGAAGGCTAACATACCTATGTCACACATCACAAGCCCTTCAAGGATGCAAACAGTTGACACGTAGGTTACCACATTTGTGAAGCTGAAATGGAAAGGGACAACTCAGTTAACAAATAGTGAGTGAAATGTCGGTACAGGATAGAGGTAGATGTGTGAAAGTTAATGTAATGGTAAAAATGAAAATGTTCTCACCTGTGTCTCACTGGAAATATTGCTGTATGACTGACTCCCTGTTGTCATTTTCGTCTTCCTCATCTTCATCCTCATCACTGTCCACAGGCTCCACAGGCTCCACAGCTGCCACAACACCGTCATCTGGATCATCCTACTGCAGAAAAGGCACCTGGCGTCGCAATGCCAAGTTATGGAGCATGGAACAGGCGATGATGATGTCGCACACCTTCTTCGGTGAGTAGAATAAGGATCCACCTGTCATATGGAGGCACCTGAACCTGGCCTTCAGGAGGCCGAAGGTGCGCTCGATAACCCTCCTAGTCCGCCCATGGGCCTCATTGTAGCGTTCCTCTGCCCTGGGATTCCTCACTGGGGTCAATAGCCAGGAAAGGTTGGGGTAACCAGAGTCCCCCAATAGCCATACAGGGTGCCTCTGGAGTTGACCCATCATATCAGGGATGCTGCTATTCCGCAGGATGTAGGCGTCATGCACAGAGCCAGGGAACATAGCATTTACCTGCGAGATGTACTGGTCTGCCAAACAGACCATCTGGACATTCATCAAATGATAACTCTTCCTGTTCCTGTACACCTGTTCACTCATGCGGGGGGGACCAGAGCTACATAGGTCCCATCAATGGCACCTATGACGTTGGGGATATGTCCAAGGGCATAGAAGTCACCTTTCACTGTAGGCAAATCCTCCACCTCAGGGAAAATGATGTATCTCCTTACGTGTTTCAGCAGGGCAGACAACACTCTGGACAAGACGTTGGAAAACATAGGCTGGGACATCCCTGATGCCATGGCCACTGTTGTTTGAAAAGACCCACTTGCAAGGAAATGGAGCACTGACAGCACCTGCACGTCAGGGGGGATTCCAGTCGGATGGCGGATTGGTGACATCAGCTCTGGCTCCAACTGGGTACATAGTTCCTGGATTGTAGCACGGTCAAACCGGTAGGTCACGGTTAAATGTCTCTCTTCCATTGTCAACAGGTCCACCAGCGGTCGGTACACCAGAGGATTCCGCCATCTTCTCATATGTTCCAGTTGACGGTGCCTAAGAAGGACAACAGCGAAGAAACAGTCACTATTCCTCCAGGTATGTACCCACAGTTACACACAAGACTACACCAGACACAAAACCCTTCCTGTATGTGTGTTGAGTGTAGGCCTCAGTATGTGTGACGCAGTTGAAAATGAATCCATGTGGGCCCCTGAAATGGCAGCTGCCTGACCTCTAAACTGGGACAATGGGATTGTGGGGTAACAGCGCTGGCGTTGCACACCGTCGCGGTAGGCGGTCGTAGAGCGCGGCGCAATGCTGCATTGGTTAACATTGGACCCAATGGGTCCCAGGAGCCAATGAACAGGTGCACCGGCGGTGATGATGCGCCCCGCTGCGGACGTCACCGCTGCGGACGTCACCACCATTTTCTATCTGTTCAATCACTAGATACCTGACCTTCGACAGGAGAGGACCTACACTGCTAGTGCTGCTGTGACCTCGGTCTGGATGCGACGATGGCTGCTGCGTCTGGGGAAAGGGCCCCTGCCTTCACTGCACAGGAGTTGGAGAAACTTGTGGATGGGGTCCTCCCCCAGTACATGCTACTCTACGGTCCTCCAGACCAACAGGTTAGTACAGAGGGAGCACGTTGTATGGGCTAGGCTTGGGTGGAGAGGGCTGGGTGGAAGAGGGAAGGGGGCAGAAGTCATACTATAGTAAAGCATGGGAATAAATGGGCCACATGGTCAGAGTATGGAGGGGGCCACACACATTGATGGTGCAATTGGTAATGACTGTTCCTCTTCCCTTGTGCATGTCATGTAGGTCAGCGCCCACCAGAAGAGGGACATTTGGCGTGCCATCGCCAAGGAGGTCTGGACCCCAGGGGCCCACCAGAGACGGGGCACCCACTGCCGGAAGAGATAGGAGGACATTCGCCGCTGCAGCAAGAAGACGGCGGAGGCTCAGCTGGGGATGGCCTCCCAACGTGGGAGGGGTGACTGTCATACCATGATCCCCCTGATGTTCCGGATCCTGGCGGTGGCCTACCCGGAATTGGATGGGCGCTTAAGGACATCACAGCAGACACAAGGGGGTGAGTACAACCTCATTCTGCGGACTTTGCGTGCAGGGGAGGTGTCTGGGTGGGGGAGGTGGGCTGTGGGTGTCCCTAGGCCAGGGCGAGTTAGGTAGGCAAGGCCCCTCCGTAATGTTGGCCATGTGGCACTCTACCCCACCTCAGTAAATTAGCAAGTTGAGGTATAGTTGCCCCTGTGGCATCCATGTGCGCAGATTTCCACCATTGCCATGTAAGCCATATCCCAGAAATTGCATGTGCAAAGGGCAGGAGTGCCGCGTTGTGCATGGGGCTGCTGCATCTGTCTTGTCCGCCAACGGTAGCGGTATGCCATGCACTAAAACTCTCTTTGTTCTGTCTCCCCCCCTTTTCCTGCTCTCCCTGTCCTTTTGTACATCAGCATCAACAGGCGGAGGTACAGTGGCACCGGAGCACGAGGGAGCTGCATCCCACATGGCCATGGAGGGCCACACCACAGACTCTGAATACACCAGTGGGACGGAGGGCGAGGGGAGCTTCACGTCGGCCACCGGATCACCAACCAGTGACACAGACTCGTCTGCCGATGTGAGCTCCCCTGTGGTGGCAGCACCATCTGTGCGCCCCACTTCTACAGGTACAGCCGCCACCCCCCCTACCAGCACCGCCCTCCCAGCAGCCACTCAGCATTCGCCCTGTGCCCGCTCACCCAGGAGGGTGGGCATCACCTTCGCCCCAGGCACCTCAGGCCCTGCCCCAGTCACCCCTGCTGCCCTCAGTGAGGAGGCCATTGACCTCCTCAGGTCACTCACTGTTGGGCAGTCTACCATTGTGAATGCCATCCCGGGTGTAGAAAGGGCGTTGCAACACGGTAATGCATTCCTGGAGGGCATTCATTCTGGTCAGGCTGTCCTTCAGAGAACCCTGCAATCTCTGGCCTCAGCACTGATGGCAGCAATTGTCCCTGTGTCCAGCCTCCCCCCTCCAACTTCCTCCACCCAGACCCAATCCCCTCTACCCCAGCCCATCCCAAGCACACCTACAGACCAGCATGCACACAAGTCAACACACAAAAGTAGCTCAGGCAAACATAGGCACCACACATCCCACAGGCACTCACACAAGCATCACACCCATACAGACACAGCAACATCCACTGTCTCCACTGTGTCCCCCTCCTCCTCTTCTCCCTCCTCCCTCCCAGTGTCGTCTACACACACACCTGCATGCACCACATCTACAGGCACTAGGACTCGCACCAGGACACCCAGCACCACACACGCCGCTCACCAGCACTCACCACCTCCACTGCCATTTACACGTCCCCTGTGTCCTCTTCCAGTGTGTCTGTGACGCCCCCTCCCAAAGTACCCAAACGCCGGCAATCACTCACCCAACATCCATCCACCTCACGACAGCCTCCAGTACCTGCACCTGCACCCAAAACAGCTAAAGTGACACCTCCTACAACCACCTCCTCTTCCTCCACTCCCTGACCCCCTCCAGCTACCCATCCCAGTGTTCGTCAGAAACTGTCCCTCTGTCAAATTGACCTTTTTGCCCCCACCCCCCTCCAATTCATCAGTCCCGTCGTAGCGCCTCAGCCAAAAAGCCTCCAGTACCAGTGGTGCGTGTTCCAGGTTTTTGGAGTGCACCGGCCACCAGGGCAGGCAGTAAGACCCGGAGCCAAGGCACTGGCAGCCCACCCCCTGTAAAGGCTCCGAAATTGGAGAGTGGACGACGGGACCGTGTCAAGACTCCTGGTGGGACAACAAGTGAAATGGGATCGAAGGCGATTGGTGAGTCAGCTGTAACTCCAAAAAAGGTGGGGAAGGTCCAGAGGAAGTCAGCCCAGCCTGTTGTGAGTGTCACGGCGGAGAAGTGCGCCATCATTTCCGGAGGTCCAGACACAACCGCCAGCACCGTCGTCACTGGTCCAGAGACCACCGCCAGAGTCAGTGCCCAGGAGGGCCCAAGTATCGTAACTGGTCCAGAGATCACCGCCAGAGTCACAGCCCAGGAGGGCCCAAGTATCGTCACTGGTCCTGAGACCACCGCACAAGACACAGCCCAGGAGGGCCCAAGTATCGTCACTGGTCCTGAGACCACCGCACAAGACACAGCCCAGGAGGGCCCAAGTATTGTCACTGGTCCAGAGACCACTGCCGCAGTCACAGCCCAGGCGGGGCCAGGATGCCACAGCCCCGCTGGGCAATGATGGAACGTCATGCCACACACCAATGTCCAGTATGGAGATCGTCATGCCACACACCAATGTCCACTGTGGAAATCGTCATGCCACACACCAATGTCCAGTATGGAGATCGTCATGCCACACACCAATGTCCAGTGTGGAAATCGTCATGCCACACACCAATGTCCAGTATGGAGATTGTCATGCCACACACCAATGTCCAGTGTGGAGATCGTCATGCCACACACCAATGTCCGTATCAGAACCGCCATGTCAAAGCACCGCTGAACGGGGCAAAGACCGCCATGTCAAAGCACTGCTGAACAGTCCAGAACCGCCATGTCAAAGCACCGCTGAACAGGACAAAGACCGCCATGGCAAAGCACGGCTGAGCAGTCCAGAACCGCCATGTCAAAGCAACGCTGAACAGGGCAAAGACCGCCATGGCAAAGCACCGCTGAACAGGGCAAAGACCGCCATGGCAAAGCACCGCTGAACAGGGCAATGCACCGGGTAGAAATGAATGGCCCACCACATCAGGCATCCTTATCCCATGTGCAGCTGGGACAGTGACAGGACACTACCTTTCACTGGGAGACTCATCCAGTCTTGGCACCAGTCGCCCCCCAGTACCAGTATGGACCTGCATCAACTTGAGAGACTGTGGCTTTGCACTCCCCAGGATGGCACAGTGGGCAACCCACCCACTGTAGAGACTTGAGAGACTGTGGCTTTGCACTCCCCAGGATGGCACAGTGGGCAACCCACCCACTGTAGAGACTTGAGAGACTGTGGCTTTGCACTCCCAGGATACATCAATGGGCATGGAGCCCCGTCGTGGATCTGGCTTTGCATTCATCTGGCTGAGGTGCCCCCCCTTCCCTTCCCCCTGAGGTGCCTGTAGTGTTTCTATCTGATGCCCCAGCAGTGTTCTCTCCGATTTTGGTCAGGTATCTATTGTGGGCCTCGCCCATGCATTTTTGGACTGTTTGTGCACGGACATTGTTGTGTACATATCTGCAATACTTCTCGGATTGTATATGTAAATATGAGTGATTTTGGAATACATATATTTGTATATTTTTGTATGACATGTATAGTGGCACATTACAAAGTTTGCCTGAAATTCGCATTGTCTTTGCATTCTTCCGGGGGGATTGTGGGTTTTTACTGTTATGTTTGTGACTGCATTGGTGTGTATGTTGTAATATGCGAGGGTGGGGGTGTTTGGTGGGTGTCCCCCTAACTTTTGCCTCCCCCCACCCCCGTGTCGTAGGTGCAGTACTCGCCGGTATCTGCTGCGCCTACATCGCTGTTGGTCGTGAAGGAGCAGAAAGAAAAGGGCAGGGAGTATTTGCAGTTCCGGGTCCATGGAGTCGTCGTTCCTCGTGGGATGTGTAGAAGGTGAGCGTTTTCCCATAGCAAAAGCTGTTTCCGCCGCGTTTTTATCCATGGTGAATCCACCTCGGAAAAGGTGGCGGATTGGCCTGTTGTGATACTGTGGGCAGTACATTGTCTTCCGCCTGTCTGTTGCCGGTGAACGCCGCGCTGCTTGTCTGTACCGCCGTGGCGGGCGGTGTGTTAAAGTGGCTGTCTTTGTTGGCGGTTTCCACCAGGGTCATAATTCCCTTTTTTTCGTCCGTCTGACTGTTTGCGGTATTACCGCATCTTTAACACCGTCCGCCAGGGTTGTAATGACCACCTATGTGGCCAAATGGTTACAGCCACCAACCATAAGGAACCAGCTTTGAATCCTGCACTCTGTTCAGCATCATTCTGTGAAGCCAGTAAATCTCTATGTGCCAAAAAAAAAATTAAATGTGTAACGTAGTCTGTGGCTGTTGTGAAGCACTCCTCCTTGGAGTTCACAGCAGTGCTTAATTTGTGCTTGTTGTTTCCGGTGCTAAACAGTGGCACTTATTTTTGAGGGCCAGGGCTTATTCTTCTGCCAGCAAAAGACACATATGGGAAAGACAGATGAAGGGAAAAACGAAAAAGCGTCACAGAGAGAAAGTAGAAAGCTGCAAGAGTGAGCTGAAGGGGCAGGGAGTGGCTTTATATGGATTGAAGAGACCTGAGATGGCTTCAGGATTCCGCTTCCTGAGTATTCCGTGTTCACACATTTAATTGCAGCAGCTGCGTGTTTGAGGAGGGCTTTGAGCACCTGTACCTTTTTATTTACAAATTAAGCACTGGTTCACAGTATGTAAAACTGCCCAAAATAAAATGCGGATTCTGCAGGTCACCCACAGTCTACTTTCATTCTACAAAAACTAAAGACAAAGAATTAACTCTTAATATCAGAAAGAGTTCCCTAAGTGTCCCAGGTCCCTCTGGGTCTCAGACCCGGTAACCATTAAAACCCGAAATTGGAACAGGTCCCTATCATGTCCTATAGTCACGTCCTTAACTTTAGAGGCAAACACTGAATGTAAAAAACATTAAGGTAATCCATTTCAGTGATTTAGGACCAGTTTATATTTCACATGTTTTACTTAATCTCACATTCTCTAAAGGCTAGATGTACCAAAACTTGGGTTTGCGACTCGCAAATTGCGAGTCTCAAACCCATATGCAGGATGGTGTCCCTGACACCATCTGCAAATCGCAAGGGGTTCGCAAAGACCCACCTCATTAATATTAATGAGGTGGGTCGTAATTTTGACCCCCTTGCGATTCGCTGCACTCACAGGGATGTTGGCCTGCTGGAGACAGCAGACCACCATGTCTGTCACTGCTTTTTAATAATGCAGTTTTTTTTTTGTATTGCAGCCTGTTTTCCTTAAAAGAAAACGAGTTGCAATATACTCGAGAAAATGAAACTTTTTTGTTTCATTTTTTCAGAGCCATTCACAAAGGGGAAGGGGTCCCATGGGGACCCCTTCCCTTTTGCAACTGGGTTAGCACCCATTTGTAATGGGTGCTAACTGGGAATTGCTTTGCAACCACGTTCGCGGTCACAAAGCAATTCTGCATCGCGATGCGAATTGCAATAGGAATGCAAGTCGCATTCCCATTTTGCGAGTCGGTAGCCAGGTTACCGACTCGCAAAATGGGAATGAGCATCGCGATGCGCGTTTTGCATGGCGCAAACTGCAAAATTAGCTGTTTCCACCATGCAAAACGCTTTGTACATCAGGCCCCTAAGAGTGTGAGCTGTTTCCAGGATGTTGTATTTCTGTATTGATTTTTTCATGCAACATATTATTCTTGTATAATGCATACTTTTAATTTCAGTCACCCATAAGGTGTTTATAATGGGCCACCATAGAGGCCTCTGGAGTTGAAGTTGAAAGCAGAGGGTGTTTCTCACAGTGCCTGTTAGTGGGTCAAAAAGGTGTCCAGAAAATATGGTAACCCAATCCATAGACTCTCTGCAGAATGCTCAAAATAAGGGTAATACATTGCAGTTGCATCCGTGCAAGTGTGTATGAAGGAGGAACACAGTTGTTAAAATATTGCCAAAGTAAAAGAAAATGCAGTGCCTAAAGGTGAGTGGGTGTGTTCGGATGTGGTGAAGTGAAGGAGATTAAAATAAGTGCATTCAGAAGGGAACAAAAAGAGTATGCTGACGAGCAAAGAAATGAGATGTAAGATATGCAGAAGGGCGAGATGTGGAGAGAAAATGGCATACATGTAACGTAACAGGAGTGACTGAGGTGTTATGAAGACCATCACACAGACCTTCCACAGGCCTTAATAATGTTTTATTCCGTCTCTCAATTTCATAAATGAAACGTTTTTAAACATAATTACTTATAACAAAGTTACTGTTACGATTTATCTTAAACTGTTAAACAATCACTGGCAAAGTTCATAGCCCCGGTTGGTTTTAGGAGTAAGACAGTTGCTGTGTTATATCTATATGCACTAACAGAAAGCTCAGAAGAACCAAAATACCAGTCAGGTGGCACACTATATGAACCACAGAAAAGAAGGGCAAGGGTTTAAGCCACACCCTTAACTACATAGGGCATGTCCCGTCTAGAGCCCCTGCCCCACACTTTTTTCATTCATTTAAACCCTGGAGGTCACCCTCTAGTAGCTGAATCGCTAAGAGTTAGATTGGAAATATCTGGACTCAGTCTCACCTTTCCTGCATAACCAAATACAACAATCCTACCTTAAAACTTAATTTTACCTAGCCTCCTTTTTGTTCATTATCATCTGAGAGCACCTTTAGCATGCTCTCATGTGTGGGATGTACAAAACAAAAAACTTCTGTTTGATTTAATAGAATGTATCTATAATATGAATTTAGATACAATTTAAGGTATACATTGTAACTGACTTATCTCTTAGTTTACTAACAGACAGCATTATCATCCGAACGGCGGCAGAAATGCTTCTCAATCCATTTTTGAAAAAACTCCCTAATAATAAATAATTTTCAAATAATCTGATGTTTTAAGGTAGAGCACTTCTGCATAGTAAAGAAATACTCTTTCTCGAATTTTGAAGAAACTTTATGTTTTTACACAGTTGTTGTATGATTTACGTGCCAAACTTTTCAGGGAGCGGCTCCTACACAGGCTCATTGAAACAGAGTTGATCCTTTGCTTGGTTCTCCCTGTTAATTTGTTGGCTCGCCCACCAACCCACTGGATAATGCATTACTGTTTTTATATTTGAAGAAAAATCACAAAGGCGACGGACGCTACGAGTTATTTCACTTTTCAGCACAAAATATTTCTTTACAGAAAGTAAGATAAAACGACAGACTTACGCTCCAAAACAGTGTTCCTCAGACCTATGGTTTTGTATTGTTCTCAGAATAAAAAATATTCTAGCTATCACGCCAAGAATTTTAAATTCTATTAAGGGCACAGAGGTGAGGATTATGCTTTCTCTTTCTTTCCTGAGAAAATACAGCAGCCAATCAACATTAACCAAAACAAAAAACTACATATCCCAACAATCCTGGTAGTCCATAGTGCCCAATCCCAGGCCTGTACTCCATATAAATGTCTCTGTCCCTTTAGTCCTTCCTCTTTCTTTGCAAATAATCAGACCAAAACAACCTGATCTCCAACTGGATTCTCCAAGGTCACAACGAAACCAAAAACTGTAGTCATTGTCCAAACTGGTGCGATCATCTATTCCTCCACGAAACTCTGAAGAATTAATGCACCTTTATTATCTGATCCTAAAACAAAAGAAAATATACCAGTAATCTGGCAATGATTCAAGAAAGAAAATGACGGGAGGGAACAAAAATATATCAGAAATACATTATGTATATTATGAAATCACAACAGATATATATTGTAATTACACAAAGTTGCAGTAAATAACAATATCACTATAACAATAAGGGTGGGATAATTCTCGCCTCCGTGTCTTTAATGGAATTGAAACTTCTCAACGCGATAGCTAGAATTCTTTTTATTCTATGTCAGGACTGGAGGCTTTGGCTTATGCTAGTTCAAAGCTGTTCCACCACGGTAGACGCTACATCCACAACAGGTTTGTGATAGAAAACCTTAAACGTAGTGTCAGAAGACCAATCCACAGCTGCTATGACATCCTCTAATCGAGAACCCGCCCCAAAGGACTTGGATGCAATTTCACTGCGCTCTGAATACGCCCCAAACTGGGAGATGAGATAACTATACATGATTCCCCCAAAAGCCATTTAACCCATCTGGCCAAAGCGGCTGATGGGACAGGTGCAAAGGGACTTTGTATAGATATAAGCAACTGCCCTTGAGCATCCCTGCAAATCTCTCAGGTGCAATCCTCATATGCCTTTAAACATTTTACAACACATAATAGGGGGTCATTCGGACCTCGGCGGTAAAAGTCGCTTACCGCCGACCAGAAGGCCGCCATAACACCGCTGCAGCCGCGGTAAACCGCCACGGTCATTCTGACCCGCAACTGGCAAACCGCCAAAAACCCGACATCCACAAAAGTCCGCCACACCAAAGGTCAGCGGGAAACTGGCGATGACCAAACCTCCACCGTCACGCCAACAGAAATACGCCCATACCATTCCGACCCACAAATCCCTGCAGCGGTCTTTCAACCGCGGTATTCCATTGGCGGTACACACCGCCGCGGTCAAAATACACACACCTTTACAAAACACAACCACATTGGATAATTCAAAATACACACACCTGAGACACATACACACACCACTCCCACAAACCCAATTAAATATAAAACACACACCCACATCACCCACAAACCCTTACGACCACAATTGCGAGTGAAGGACAGAGAGAGAGAGCACAGCATAGAGTAGACCATCACACAGAGGCAAATCACAACATCACCCACACAATTTGCACGCACAAAACACCATACACCACCACACTCACCACACTCTACAACACATACACCACCCCTCACCTCATCCACACCACCTCATGGCACCCCAAAGACACCCCAGGTTCTCTGACGCAGAACTCAGGGTCATGGTGGAGGAAATAGTTCGTGTAGAGCCCCAGCTCTTCGGGGCACAGGTGCAGCACACCACCATTGCCAGGAAGATGGAGCTATGGAGCAGAATAGTGGACAGGGTCAACGCAGTGGGACAGCATCCACGCAATCGGGACGACATCAGGAAGCGGTGGAACGACCTACGGGGGAAGGTGCGTTCCATGGTATCAAGGCACAACATTGCGGTGCAGAAGACTGGCGGCGGACCTCCACCTACTCCCCCAGAATTCACAGCATGGGAGGAGGAAGTCTTGCACATCCTGCATCCTGAGGGCCTCGCAGGAGTAGGCGGAGGAATGGACTCTGGTAAGTCAAATCTTCACTACTCCATTCCCCCCACCCCACCTGCATGCCAAATCATACCCCCACCCCCATCACACCAACTCCTTGCAAATGGCTCACCATCACATCCCACCCATCCCAAAACCTAGCCCTGCGTGCGTCCCCAAAGCATGGACACCCATCCCCAAAGCATGCCCACTGCACACACCCATCACCCCCACAAGCCACCGTCACAAAAGCCCCCACAAGGGAATGCCAGCACTGGGGGACACGGCCACCCACTCATTACACGAAATGCCACACACAGAAGCAATAACCATACTCTTATACCCCTGCAGGACCCGAACGCCACCACACCGCCACGGAGGGTCCAGAGATGTCCATCCCACCCCCAGAAGAGGCCCCCAGTGACGACAGCAGCTCTGTCTCCCTGGACCCTGATGACCAGCCCGGCCCATCGGGGACCTCGGGACAGTCGGTTCCCCACAGACAGCCACAGGCTACACCAGACCTAACCCCCTCTGGGAACACCAGCACAGCTCCCACCCAGCGGGCCCATGCCTCTGTCCCCAGGACAAGTCAATCAGCGGTGTGTCCACCACTACAGGGCACCCAGGTTGACCCACCACCCCAACAACAGGGACCTGGGGGCAGTGGTAGTGGGCACACCGTCCAGGGGACAGAGGCCCAGGAACACAGGGGAGCTGGGAGGGCTGCTGTGCGACAGGGGGGGGACAGGCCCAGGGAACCGACTCTCCAAGAGGCCCTCTCCTCCATCATGGGAGCATACCACCGCTCCCAGGAGACGATGGCTACGGTACTGGCCAGGTTCCAGGAGATCCAGGTACTGCAGGAGGAACAGTACATGGGGTTCAGAGAGGAACTGAGGAACATTAGTTCCGCAATAGGGACCATCGTAGTGGCCCTCAACCAGATAGTCACCACATTGCGGGACCATGTGGCACCACAAAGGGCCCCTGTCACTAGCCTGGACCAGGAACAGCCTACCACCTCCACCGGTGCTAGTGGACAGGAGGCCCCCACACAACGACAGGCCACCAGAACCCCACCTCCTGCAGAAGAAGAACCACCCCGCAAGCGGAACCTGAGATCTCACAAGAAGACAGAGTAGGATGCCAAGACCCCCGCCAGCAAACGATACCCCCTGATGTCATCCCACTGTCCCACATTGTCACCCTGTCCAACCTTGAACTGCCCCTGCTCCATCCTTCCACAGGCATATGGACAATGCACCTGTGCGACTGAGAACTGGACTCTGCCATGGACATTACTCCACCATCACCCATCCCCGTTTTACAATCATGTTCCTTAAATTTAGCACTTTAATGAAATCACTTCTTGCACTAAAAAAATCTGGAGTCTGCTTGAATTTTGAACAAATGTTTTAGACATAACGGTGCCAAAATGTTCAGTTACATTGTGATGACAACATACCACTGTCACACAGCTGTAGTCCATGGGCAAACAAAGCATAGGTCACGCAGTGGGGCCCACAGCTCTGAAAACGGAAGGGAAAGTCACAACTCAGTTAACAGGAACTGGGGGGGAACTCAGACAGTAGAGAGGCAGGAGACTTTAAGTAAATGTTAAATGGCGTGGTTGATTCGTACCTGTGTGCTACTGAAAATACTGTTGTATCACTGTGTCCCTGTTGTCTGTGCCGTCCCCGTCGTCCTCCTCCTCTTCACTCTCCACAGGCTCCACAGCTGCTACAACACCACCATCTGGACCATCCTCCTGCAGGAAAGGCACCTGGCGTCGCAAAGCCAGGTTGTGAAGCAGACAGCAGGCCACGATGATATGGCACACCTTCTTTGGTGAGTACATTAGGGATCCCCCTGTCATATGCAGGCACCTAAACCTGGCCTTCAGGAGGACGAAGGTTCTTTCTATAATCCTCCTAGTTCGCCCATGGGCCTCATTGTAGCGTTCCTCTGCCCTTGTCCTGGGATTCTTCACTGGGGTAAGTAGCCACGACAGGTTGGGGTAACCAGAGTCACCTATTAGCCACACACGGTGTCTCTGTAGCTGTTCCATCACATAAGGGATGCTGCTATTTCGCATGATGTACGCGTCATGCACTGACCCAGGGAACTTGGCATTTACATGGGAGATGTACTGGTCAGCCAAACAGACCACCTGGACATTCATAGAATGATAACTTTTTCTGTTCCTGTACACCTGCTCACTTCCACTGGGGGGAACCAAGGTCACATAGGTCCCATCAATGGCACCAATGATGTTGGGGATATGTCCAAGGGCATAGAAATCACCCTTCACTGTAGCCAAATCGCCCACCTCAGGGAAAACAATGTAGCTCCGCATGTATTTCATTAGGGCAGACAACACTCTGGACAAAACCTTAGAAAACATAGGCTGAGACATCCCTGATGATATGGCCACTGTTGTTTGGAATGATCCACTTGCCAAAAAATGGAGTACTGACAGAACCTGCACCAGAGGGGGAATCCGTGTGGGTTGGCGAATGGGGGACATCAGGTCTGGCTCCAGCTGGGCACACAGTTCCTGTATAGTGGCTCGGTCAAGTCTGTATGTAAGTATGACATGTCTTTCTTCCATTGTCGACAGGTCCACCAGCGGTCTGTACACGGGAGGATTCCTCCATCTCCTCGCAAGTCCGGGCGGACGGTGCCTAGGAAGGACAACATGGAGCACAGAGTCAAGCAACCCACAGGTACGTAACCACAGCTTGCACAGAACACGATTCGCTATGCATTGAATGGCTTGTATGAGTGGCAATGCAACGCCTAGGCCTGTGTGACGCAGTAGAAATTAAGCCATGTGGGCCCTTGAAATGGCGGCTGCCTGACCTGTGAAGTGTGACAATGGGATGTGAGGTCAATGCGCTGGCGTGGCACACTGTGGCGGTAGGCGGTCGAAGACCGCGGCGCAAAGCAGCATTGGTTAACATTGAACCCTATGGGTCTCAGGAGCCAATGACGATGTGCGCCGGCGGTCGCGGTACGCACCGCCGCGGGCGTGACCACCATTTTCTACTTGCTTAATCACTCGAGACCTGATCATCCACAGGAGAGGACCAATACTGCAAGTGCTGCTGTGAACTCGGTCTGGAAGAGACAATGGCTGCTGCGACTGGGGAAAGGGCCCCTGCCTTCACATCTGAGGAATTGGATAAAGTTGTTGATGGGGTCCTCCCCCAGTATGCGCTACTCTACGGTCCTCCAGACCAACAGGTAAGTACACTGGGAGCACGTAGTATGGGCTATGCCTGTGTTGAGTGGGGTGGATGTAAGATGGTGGGGAGGGGAGCGAATGAGGAGTGCAACGCACGACAGATGAGAGCATGTGCCACATGGCAAGGTTGGGGAGGGGGGGCCGCGCACATCGACCATGCTGAAAAGTGATGATATTTATTTTTCAACCCTGTACATGTCACATAGGTCAGCGCCCATCAGAAGATCGACATTTGGCGTGCCATCGCCAACGACGTCCGGGCCCTGGGGGTCCACAACAGACGGGGCACCCACTGCCGCAAGAGGTGGGAGGGCATCCGCCGCGGGAGCAGAAAGACCGCAGAGGCTCTGCTGGGGATGGCCTCCCAACGTAGGAGGGGTGCCAGTCGTCAATTGACCCCCCTGATGTCCCGGATCCTGGCGGTGGCCTACCCCGATTTGGATGGGCGCGTGAGGACATCACAGCAGACACAAGGGGGTGAGTATCAGCACATTCCGCTATATTAGCGCACAGTGGAGGCGTCTGGGTGGGGGAGGAGGGCTGTGGCTATCTCTAGGTCAGGGCGGTTTCTGTAGGCTAGGCCCCTCCGTTAGACATGGCCCTGTGCCCCCGCCCCCCACCTCTGTAGGGTGCTAAGTACAGCTATCCATGGCCCGGGCTCACCTATGTGTGCATTTGTCGTCCATAGACTTGTAGGCCAAGTCACTATAATTGAGTAGTGTACCCCGAGTGCGCGGCGTAGTGCAGGGGGCTTCTGTGTCTGTCCTCTCCGCCAACGGTGCCGCCAATGCATGCACTCAACATGTCTTTCTTTCTTCCCCCCCCCCTTTTTTTTGGTTTTCCTGTTCATGTGTGCATTAGCATCATCAGGCGGAGGAGAAGTGGCATCGGCGCACGAGGGAGCTGCATCTCACATGGCCCCAGAGGGCCCTGCAACCGACTCGGAGTTAACCAGTGAGACGGAGGGCGAGGGGGGCTCCACAACGGGGACCCGTGAAGACTTCAGCGACACCGGCACGTCCTCGGAAGGGAGCTCCCTTGTGGTGGCGGCAACATCCGTGCCCACCGCAACAACAGGTACAGCCGCCACCCAGCGCACAAGCTCCGCCCTCCCAGCAGCCCCTCAGCTTCCGCCCCGTGCCCGCTCGGGCAGGAAGCCGGCCATCTCCTTCGCCCCTGGCACCTCAGGTCCTGCCCCAGTTACCCCTGCTGCCCTCAGTGTGGAGATCATTGACCTCCTCCAGACGCTCATTGTTGGGCAGTCTACCCTTTTGAATGCCATCCAGAAAGGGAGGTGCATCGGAGCAATGCATACCTGGAGGGCATTCATTCGGGTCAGGCTGCCCATCAGCGATCGTTCAACGCTCTGGCCTCAGCACTGACGGCAGCAATTGTCCCTGTCTCTAGCCTCCCCCCTCCAACTTCCTCAACCCAGTCCCACTCCCCTGTTCCTCTGCCTATCCCAGACACACCTACAGACCAGCCTGCGCACACCTCAACACCCAAGGGCAGCTCATCCAGACATAAGCACCACAGATCACACAAGCATTCACCCAAGCAACATCCACATGCAGACATGCCAACAGCCACTGCCTCCTCTGTGTCCCCCTCCTCCTCGTCTCCCTCCTCCCTCCCTGTGACGTCTCCACTCACACCTGCATGCACACCACCATCAGCCAGTACGTCCATCACCAGCACACCCACCAGAACAGTCCGCACACGTGCAGTCTCCACCTCCACTGCCATTTACACGTCCCCTGTGTCCTCTCCCAGTGTGTCTGTCACTCCCTCTTCCAAGCCACACAAACGCCGGCAGCCACCCACCCAACAGCCATCCACCTCACCACAGCCTCCAGCACAAGCACCTGCACCCAAAGACAGCACACTTGACTCTCCTACAACCACATCCTCTTCCTCCACTCTCATACCCACTGCACCTACCCTTCCCATTGCTCCTAAAAAGTTGGTCCTCTCCAAAATTAACCTCTTTGCATCACCTGACCCACCCCCTCCATCTCGTAAGAGTCCAAACAGCACCTCAGCCACCACAAGCCCTGCACCTACTAGGATCATCGTTCAGGGCTATTGGAGTCCACCAGCTCCTAGGGCAGGAACATCGGCCAGCAGCAAGGGGACAGCCAGCCCACCCCCTGGGAAAAGAACCAAGAAAGGGAAGGGCCGGCGCGACAGGCCTGAGACGGCTGCCCCCAAGGACACCACCCTTGCACCGTCACCTGGCCCATCCACAAAGGGAGGCAAGGGCCCCAGAGATTCGGCCAAGGGGGGCAAGGGCAGCAGGGCGGACAAGTCCGGCAGCAGGCGAGCTGCCCAGGAGGGCCCCACCAGCCCCATTTGGGGTGTGACGGAGGACACCCACGGGCCCAGGAGTCCAGCACAGGAGGGCCCCGCAAGCGATAGGTCGGATGGCGACTGAGCGGGAATAATTGCCCAGATCTGGTTCCCTAGGAACACAAGAGAAGCACAGCTGAACAGGGCCCCGCCGTGAGAAGCACAGCTGAACAGGGCCCCACCGTGAGAAGCACCGCTGAACAGGGCCCCGCCGTGAGAAGCACCGCTGAACAGGGCCCCGCCGTGAGAAGCACCGCTGAACAGGGCCCCGCCGTCTGTGCACCGCTCCGCTGGGCCCTTCCTCTCAAGCACCGCTCCGCTGGGCCCTTCCTGTCAAGCACCGCTCCGCTGGGCCCTTCCTGTCAAGCACCGCTCCGCTGGGCCCTTCCTGTCAAGCACCGCTCCGCTGGGCCCTTCATCTCAAGCACCGCTCCGCTGGGCCCTTCCTGTCAAGCACCGCTCCGCTGGGCCCTTCATCTCAAGCACCGCTCCGCTGGGCCCTTCATCTCAAGCACCGCTCCGCTGGGCCCTTCCTGTCAAGCACCGCTCCGCTGGGCCCTTCCTGTCAAGCACTGCTCCGCTGGGCCCTTCCTGTCAAGCACCGCTCCGCTGGGCCCTTCATCTCAAGCACCGCTCCGCTGGGCCCTTCCTGTCAAGCACCGCTCCGCTGGGCCCTTCCTGTCAAGCACCGCTCCGCTGGGCCCTTCCTGTCAAGCACCGCTCCGCTGGGCCCTTCATCTCAAGCACCGCTCCGCTGGGCCCTTCATCTCAAGCACCGCTCCGCTGGGCCCTTCCTGTCAAGCACCGCTCCGCTGGGCCCTTCCTGTCAAGCACCGCTCCGCTGGGCCCTTCATCTCAAGCACCGCTCCGCTGGGCCCTTCCTGTCAAGCACCGCTCCGCTGGGCCCTTCATCTCAAGCACCGCTCCGCTGGGCCCTTCATCTCAAGGACCGCTCCGCTGGGCCCTTCCTGTCAAGCACCGCTCCGCTGGGCCCTTCATCTCAAGCACCGCTCCGCTGGGCCCTTCCTGTCAAGCACCGCTCTGCTGGGCCCTTCATCTCAAGCACCGCTCCGCTGGGCCCTTCATCTCAAGCACCGCTCCGCTGGGCCCTTCCTGTCAAGCACCGCTCCGCTGGGCCCTTCCTGTCAAGCACCGCTCAGCTGGGCCCTTCATCTCAAGCACCGCTCCGCTGGGCCCTTCCTGTCAAGCACCGCTCCGCTGGGCCCTTCATCTCAAGCACCGCTAGCCCATTGGCAGGGCCGGATCTGTGTCGGGCAGGGCTTCACGAAGCACTCTGGGCACCATGCCTCCTCCATAACCAGTGGAGTCTGTAATCCACCTGATGGACTGTGGCTTTGCACTCCCCAGGATGGTACAGTGGGCAATCCACCCACTGTAGAGACTTGAGAGACTGTGGCTTTGCACTCCCCAGGATGGTACAGTGGGCATGGAGGCCCCTCGTGGATCTGGCGTCGTGGACTCATGTGGCTGAGGTGCCCCCCCATCCCTTCTCCCTGAGGTGCCTGTGGTTTTATTATCTGATGCCCCAGCAGTGTTCTCTCCAATGGAATCGGGTCTCGTGTGTGGGCTTTGCCCATGTGTTTATGCACATTGGCCCACGAACAATGGCATGTAGCCAATATGTGCCGGACTTTTGGACTATGTATACATTGTTCATGTTGTGATTTATTTATTTTATAAATTTCATATTTCACTTAAGTTCAAATATGCTTTAATATACTTCTATTTTAATGATCATTTTATTTTGTCTTTGAATTATTCCGGGGGGTTTGGGGGGTGTAACTCTGACTTGTTGCTCTGCATTGGTGTGTGGGGATTTGGGGGGGGGGTGTCGCGTATGTGTGTGCCCGTAATCTTTTCTCCTCCCCCCTCCCCTGTGTCATAGGTGCAGTACTCATCGTTTTCTCCTGCGGCGGCATTCGTGCTCCTGGTAGAGGAGCAGGTAGACAATCGCTGGTAGGATGTTTAATTCGGGTTCCATGCTGTCCAGATTCCTCGTGGAGTGTATAGAGGTGAGCGTTTTCCCGTTCGTGGTCTGTTTCAGCCGTGTTTTTATCGGCGGGGCTCCCGCCCCGGAAAAGGTGGCGGATTGGTGGGTCGTGATAGGGTGGGCGGTACATTGTCTGCCGCCTGTCTGTTGGCGGTGACCGCCACGCTGTTTGTTTGCCCTGCTGTGGCGGTCGGAGTGTTAAAGTGGCGGGCTGTGTTGGCGGTTCCCGCCAGGGTCAGAATTCCATTTTTTTTACCGCCTGCCTGTTGGCGGATTGGCCGCCGCTTTAACACCGACCGCCAGGGTTGGAATGACCCCCATAATTTTTTATAATGGGGAAAAGCTGGATAAGAAATACACTTAGTTCCTGTTTTCGTACGTCGAGAAATAGAAAAAGAAACTCCTGAATGAGTAAATACTCGACCTGCTAAATCCAGTGTGCACACATCAGACACGCATCGGCATGAATTATACACAAGAGGACCGTGAGTTTGGCAAATAACTGCTTACGCGAAAGATCCTCGCTACATGGCCAGTTTCTGAGAAAACGCAGAACAATATCAACATTCAAACAAAGAAGAATATTTAGGCTGAGGAGGTCTAACCAAGCTGATGCCTCATGAAAGAGTTTATAAGCCAAAGGTTGTTCACCAACTGGTCTACCCTCAATTTGAGGGTGTCCAGCTGAAATAGCTGATCTAAAATTATTTATGGTCCTATAAGCAAGACCCTGAGAGGCTAGATCCGAAGGGAAATTAACGATCACACTAATGTGAGCCCCCAAAGGATCCACACTCCGCTCACTGCACCAACCCATCCATCGCTTCAAGGAGGTCTCATAGCGCTTATGGGTGGAAGGAGCCCAAGACTGGGATAAGAAAAACAGAGCATCTCTCGAAATTCCTGGTATCTGCCAACGTTTCCTGAAAGTCTCCATGCCATGAGGGACAATAGTCCCTGAAGTATTAGTGGGTGTGAGGAACCTGCCGGATCCAGAAGGAAGGATGGGAACAATGGAATCAGAACTGGGGAGGTGCAGGAGAGAGCCATCGCTACTAGAAACCACGACTGAGCTCCCCAGAGCAGTGTCATCAGAATGATCTCCGACCTCTGTCTCTTTACATGAGGAGTACTCTCTGAATCATGGAGAATGGAAGGAAGGCATACAGAAGACTCCTGGTCCAACCATGGAGAAAAGCATCTGACCCCAGAGCCAGAGGGTCAGGTCTCCAAATGTAAAACCGAGGGAGCTGAGCATTGAGCTGAGACACAAAAAGGTCTATCGAACAATCGCCCCACCGACTGAACAGAATTTGAAAAAACGACTGATGAAGCATCCAGTCGCTGTCATCCCTCAAAAAAACGTGAGTTCTAGTCCGCTAACATATTGGAGTGACCCGGAATGTACTCCGCTGTCACCAAGATTTGTTGTTGCAGACAATAATGCCAAAAAGTCTTTGGCAATCTCCACTAGGATCCAAGATTTGGTCCCCCCCTAGACGGTTTATGTAGCACACCACTGATACGTTGTCTATGCGTAACAGTATGCAACAACTGGCTCTGAGGGGAGACAGGGATCGAATCGCAAATGCTCCTGCCAGAAGCTCCAAACAATTGATGTGAAGTATAAGTTCCTCTGGAGACCATCTGCCCCCCGTCTGCACCGGTCTGCACCGAGCTCCCCAGCTCCATTTGGATGGCATCTGATTCTATGATATTCTCCGGAGAGGATGCAAAAATGGCTTTGCCGGTCAAAGCATCCACATGGTCCAACCACCAAACTATTTCCGTCCTGGCCTCTTCCGACAACAGAATCTGCTCTAAATAAGCTAACCCTTTGCGCAACTGCAATATTTTCAGATGTTGAAGGGCCTGGTAATGAAATGGACCTGGAAAAATCACTTGGATAGAAGAAGCTAGAAGCCCTACCAGGCGAGCCAGGGTTCTCAAGGATATAGGGGGTCATTCTGACCCCGGCGGTCTAAGACCGCCGGGGCCAGGGTCGGCGGGAGCACCGCCGACAGGCCGGCGGTGCCCCGCAGGGCATTCTGACCGCGGCGGTTCGGCCGCGGTCAGAAGAGGCAAAGCGGCGGTCTCCCGCTGGTTTACCGCTGCCCTTAGAATCCCCCATGGCTGCGCAGCTTGCTGCGCCGCCATGGGGGATTCTGACACCCCCTACCGCCATCCTGTTCCTGGCGGTTCGCCCGCCAGGAACAGGATGGCGGTAGGGGGTGCCGTGGGGCCCCTGGGGGCCCCTGCCGTGCCCATGCCAATGGCATGGGCACGGCAGGGGCCCCCGTAAGAGGGCCCCGCAAAGTATTTCAGTGTCTGCTAAGCAGACACTGAAATACGCGACGGGTGCAACTGCACCCGTCGCACCCCTGCAACTCCGCCGGCTCAATTCTGAGCCGGCGTCCTCGTTGCAGGGGCATTTCCTCTGGGCCGGCGGGCGCTCTTTTGGAGAGCGCCCGCCGGCCCAGAGGAAATGTCTAAATGGCCGCCGCGGTCTTTTGACCGCGGTGCGGTCATTCAGCGGCGGGACCTTGGCGGACGGCCTCCGCCGTCCGCCAGGGTCATAATCAGGCCCTTAGTCCTCAAGGATATAGTAGGAGAGGCAAGGGCTCTCCGGAACTCTCTCTTGATTGAGGCTCGTCTCACTAGCTGTAACTTCAACTGTGCTTTGATAGAATCTACTTGGAAGCACAAGAATTCTATACATTGAGATGGAGTCATTACCGATTTGTCGGAATTTATTAGAATCCCCAGATTGTGTAAAAGCTGAACAGTTCACGAGAGATGCCCTAAAACCAGGTCTTTGGTTTGAGCCATAATTAAGACGTCGCCGAGATAAATGACAAGGCAAACGCCTCTTTCTCAAAAAAATTGCACCACCAGTCTCAGTAGTTTGATGAAACACCAAGGGGCCGAGGACAGTCAGAAAGGAAGGACTGTGAACTTGTACCAATGGTCAAGAAAATGACAATGGGGGAGTGTAAATTGGCACTGTTAGACAGGCCTCTTTGAGGTCTAGCCGAACAAGCCAATCCTTTTCGTGCAAAAGGTCTCTTAGAAGGTGGACAACCTCCATCTTGAAATGGCAGTACACTATCCAGGAATTGAATGTCTTTAGATTTAGGACTAGGCGATAACCCCTGCCTTTTTTCTGTACCAAAAAGATTGTACTGACAAAACCTGACAGATGGGGAACTGTCCTGACTACCGCTTGCTTGCAAGGCAAATAAATTACTTCGTTGTCTATGAAATTGCTCTCTGACAGGATAAAACGAAGCGGAAGAGGGGCAACATCTTGCTTGGGACTGGAGTAAAACTCCATCCTGTAACCTCCAACAGTTTGCAAACCCAGGGGTCCTGTGAAATCCTTTCCCAGGCAGCTAAATGCCATTGTACCCTCCCCCCCGAACAACTTCTGAAAAGGGGATTACTCTCACCTGATGCATTGACATCTGTGGAACTGAAGCCACCTCTGGCACCACCTCTATGGGTGCGACCACAGCCTCTACGGTTTCGAGCAGGGTTGAATCCTGAGTTGGCTTGATAAGAGCTGCATCTTCAGTGGGAATAGCTTGCTGAGGCCTGATAAAAACCTTGGCCTGGCACTCGGCCTCTTTAGCGTCTGGCCCAGGTAAAAAGGCCCCCGCTAAACATCTTTCTCATGGAGTTCTGAGCTTTGTCAAGTGCTGAGAAGGTAGTGTGTATTTGCCCAAATCCTTCACAAATGTGTCCCCAAAGGGCAGACCATTTGCCAGGGTTCCAGGCTCGGAAGGAGGCAACTCGGCCAATTTAGGTTCTATCCTCATCAGAAAGGATTTTCTCTGTTCCGTGGATATGCCACAGTTTGCGTTCCCTAAAAGGCATATAGCCCTCTGTGCCCACTGTAGAGAGGCCTCCGGGTCCAACGGAGTACCGGATTCCTTGGCCTGCACCGCCAGTTCCAGGATCTTCGTGAGGGGCCCCGAGATATCGAGGAGCTTGGCCTGGCAACCCCTCCAGGTTCTGTCCAGACCTTTCTTGGGGTCTTTTGCATACTTCTTGAGGAACGTGACAATACTAGAGTCCAGTTCCGGGGAGTCCGCCACCTTGCCCAGCAATGAGGGCCAAGGACATTCCAAACGTAAAGTATTATGCACGTCCTTGTCAAAACTCTTACATAAACGTTCTTGCACATCATGTGCTACCTCAACCGAGGGAACCCATTCTGTAGATCTCAGGTGAATTATATTTTCAGGAGCAAAAAAAAGGTTCTTTTGGATTACAGTGTCGGGTGCAGTATAATAAGTTTTACGCTTATGTTTTCAAGACAATTTGGCATCGCCTAACCTTTGGACCGAGTCCAAAGACTGCAAATCAGAGGAGTGAAAAACCTCCATGCGAGGAGGCGCGGAAGCCAAAAAGGGGCCAGGAGGGTCTGAAGAAACTCCAGGGCTGTATTCATGATTCTTGAGGACTTAAGAAGCCATTTGTTACAAGATTTCTGCGGAGGAAAAGGTCCCAATTGTGGCTCTTGGGGCAAAGTCCACATCAGAAATCTAACTTTCTCTAGTCAGCGCCTCAGAGGGGGAATACCCTATCAATTCTCTCTGTACAAACTTCCTCAGAGGTTTAGTAAAAGGCTTCAAAGCCTTAATCAAGGCCTGGTTAACAGAATCTTGCACATGGTGACCAAAGGCCTGGACCAATCTCTCCTCCATTTGGTGTTCACAGGCCACTTCTGCCTCTTCCTGAAAATATTCTTCCAAATATTCTTCCTCATCAGCATAGTATGCTATGTCAGCAGGCAAGAGGAGATGAAGGAGTTCAGAAGAGGTGGAAAAATAATCCCAGCAGGTCCAAAAGCAGGAGAAACTCCTGATAGTTATGAGAGGTAATTCTCAAAAAGAGGACAAATCAGTGTGGAGGGAGCACTCCTCAATTTTTTTCGTAGGGCAAACCTGTGCACTGTTCATGCGCCCCGTCGGGTATTTAAATGGGGAAACACAAAGTTCCATGAGTCACGTTGCTCACAAGGGAATCAACAATTTTCTAGCTTTCGCAACAAGAATTTTCAATTAAGGACATGGAGGTGAGGATTATGCTTTTCTCTCTCTTTACTGTCAACACACAGCAGCCAATAGAAACACAGTAAAATAAAAACTGCATTTCCCATAGTCACAGAGCCTCGATATGACCCCCCTCAAGCAGGGCAGGCCATCCCTTATATACCACACAGTCATTAAAGTCCGTCCTCTTTCTTTGCACGTCTATGCCAAGGAGAACAGAATAACGAACCAATCGTCAAGAATGCTGAAATCCCAAACCAAATGATGTCTTCCCAACAAGGAAGCTGGAACACTGCACAACCGATGCAAAGGAATCGATTCGCCCTCCTCCAGATCTGAAGAAGATTTCCCAAACGTGTCCATCAAGTAGGTTTCTCATCTAGAAAAAGATAATAAAGCGGTAACATCTTAAACTACTACTCCATGTTATCAAATATCAGGTGGGACAACAAACATTTCAATCTGATATTAGTGACCATACTTTGTAACACATTATAGATACCCAGGGCATGATAATCCTCGCCTCCATGTCCTTAATAGAATTGAAAATTCTTGTCGCAAAAGCTAGAAAATTGTTCATTCTATGTCAGGACCGTAGGCTTCAAATTATGCTAGTTTAAAGCTGAGCAATCATTCCAGAAGCCACATCAACAATTGGTTTATGATAGAACAATTCTAAAGTAGAATCTGATGAGAAGTCAGCTGCTGTCATCTTCCAACCTAGAACCTGAATTGAAAGCCTTGGAGGCCATAGCCCCACAAACAGAATGAGCCCCAAAAATAGAGGTATCAATGCCTGCCTCTTGCAACAACCATCTGACCCATCTCGCAAGAGTCGTGGAAGGAACAGAACCAAAAGACTCTTGCAAAGAAATCAATAATTGCCCAGCTTGATCCCTTTGCATTTCTCGAGTAACATCCTCATATATCTTTAAGCAATTTACCACTCATAATTTACAGTTATCTCTAAACACCGGATAACTAATACATTTTTAGTTTGATTTTGTACGCTTAGAAATGTGAATAGAGACTGCCGTAGGAGTAAAAACTCTACCTGCAATGTCTAAGGCTTTTACGTCAGAGACTCTCCTGCATGATATTAGACAAAGTAGCATGGCAAATTTTGCTGACAATTGTTTCCTTGAAAGACCTTCATTGACCAGCGCACCCACCAAAAACTTCAAAACAATATTGACATTCCAAAGAGCTGAATATTTTGGTAGAGGAGCATACGAACACCACGCAGTAATTTGCAGGCTAACGGGTGTTCACCCACTGGTTTACCATCAATGTGAGGGTGTTTAGCTGAAATAGCTGACCTAAAATTATTCACCATTCTGTATGCTCAAACTTGTGCCACTATATGAGACAAGAAATTTGCTATCATCTGCACTGAGGCCCCCAAGGGATCCACACCCCTCTGACTGCACCAATCCAACCATCTCTTCCAGGCGGAGGCATATCGTTTATGTGTTCTAGGTGCCAAGGACTGAGAGAGGAAAAATCTAGTGTCTTCCTAAATTCTTGTGCCCTGAGATGATCCCCTGATATCCTCCAAGCCATGAGCAACAACTGTTCCTCCAAAATCAGAGGATGTGGACTCCCCATTGGGTCCAATAAGAGATCTTCTGAAGGGAGGATTCAAACTGGAGCAGCACAACATAGCGTCAACACCACCGGAAACCACGACTGAGCTTTCCAGCATGGGGTTATCAGAACTAATTCTGCTCTCTGACGAATTACCTGGGAGAGAACTCGGTGAATCATGGAGAACGGGGGAAAGGCATAATGCAATCCTCTCGTCCAAACTTGGAGAAAGGCATCTGAGCAGAGAGCGCTCGGGTCGGTCTCCTGTAGAAGTGTGGAAGATGTGTATCCATTCAGGACTCAAACAGGTCTATCGAGCACAGACCCCAAAGCTGATTTAGAAATCAAAATATTCTGGGGTGAAGACGCCAATCGCTGGCATCCCTCAGATGTCTGGAATTTCAGTCCGCGACCACATTCACTTTCCCCGGGATATATTCCACCTTTATGGAAATCTGATGCTCTAGACAAAAATGCCAGAAGTCCTTTGCAGTTTCCGCCAACAATCCGAGACCGTGTTCCCCTCAACTTGCTGATGTACCTTACTGCAGAAATTTTGTCCATCTTCAGAAGGATACAACATTTCGATTTGAAAGGGGACAAAGTCTTCACTACAAAGGAGCCCACCAGAAGTTCCAAGCAATTGATGTGCAGTTCAAGTTCCTCTGTGGACCACCGTCCCCTGTCTCCATCAGACCACATCTGGCTCACCAGCCCCATCTGCTGGCATCTGATTCTATGATCACTTCCGGAACCGAGTCAAAAATCACCTTGCCATTCCAAGCGTCCATATGAGTCAGCCACCATTGAAGGTCCGTTCGGGCTCCTTGAGAAAGAACAATCAGTTCGGAATAAGTCAGACCTCTGCGAAGGTGAAGAATTTTCAACCTCTGGAGAGCTCGATAGTGTAGTGGACCCAGGAAAATGTCCTGAACGGACAATGCTAGGATGCCCACAAATCGGGCCAGTACCCTCAAGGAAATCGAATGAGTAGACAATGCTTTCTTCAACTTTTTCTTTATAGCTAGTTTCTTGGTTAAAGGGAGTTTCAGTTGAGTCAAGACAGAGTCTACCTTGAAGCCTAGGAAGTCTATATTTTGCACCAGTACTAGCTGGGATTTTTCTACGTTGATAATGAACCCTAGGTGATGAAGGAGTTGCATTGTCCAGGAAAGATGGAGGCGAGCTTGACGCTCCTCCTGAGCCATAATGAGGATGTTGTATAAATAAACTATCCGACGTATGCCCTTTTCCCGTAGCCATTGCATCACCGGGCGCATGACTGTGGCAAAGCACCCGGGGGAAGAAGAAAGACTGAAAGGAAGGGCGGAAAACTCGTAACATTGGTTTTTCCAAAAGAACTGAAGGAACCTGCGATGGGGGCAAAAATAGGAATGGTCGGATACGCATCCATGAGGTCAAAACGGACCATCCAGTCCCGTTCCAATAAGAGATCTCTGAGAAGATGGATGCCCTCCATCTTGAAATGTCGGTAAACAATCCATGAGTTGAAGTGTCACAGATTGATTACCAAACGGGGACCCCCTCCCTTCTTTTCAACTAGAAAGATCGTATTGATAAAACCTCTTGGGAGAGGGTGAGATGTGACAATCGCGCCTTTTTGAAGAAGGGCCTCTATTTCTTGAACTATAAAAACTGTCTCTTGATGGGAAAAACTGAGAGGAGGAGGGATCTCGGCTTCCTGGGGGTTTGAATAAAACTCTAGATGATAACCTGAGATTGGGTCCAGTACCCAAGCATCTTGCGTAATCAAAGACCAATTTTGAGCAAATAGACTCACTCTTCCCCCCAGAACAACATCCCCAGAAGATACGATTGTTACCTGTTTGAGAGGAATTTTGATTGTAATATCCTCCTTTGTGGAGTCCTCTAGGATTGCAGCCCATATATCCTCGACCTCTGGCTGGGTAGAAGTTAGAGTTAGATTGGAAATTTGAGTCTCCTCGACTCTCTGATATGGACCAGAGGTCTGGGTTGCAAAACGGCCAGACCATCGACCTCTGAAGTGCCCAGCCCGGTGAAAAAAAGGACAATGTTGAATATCTTTTTGACTGAGGTTTGGGCCTTATCCAAGGCCGAAAAGGTAGCAACATCTTTAGCAAGATGTTTGACGAACCTGTCGCCAAACAAAAGGCCTTTGATTGCCTGCGTTCAGTGGATATAGAGCAGTTAGAGTTCCCCAAAAGGCAAATGGCCCTTTGGGCCCATTCCAACAAAATGTTTGGGTCAATGGGTTCTTGCGACTCTTTGGCCTGGACTGCTAAGTCAAGAATCTTAGTGAGTGGACTGGAAATATCCAGAAGCTTGTCCTGGCATCCACGCCAGGCCCTGTCAATACCTTTTGTCAGGTCCTTACAATATTTCCTAAGGAAAGTCAACATGTGCGGGTCCAATTCAGGGTTCTCCGCTACTTTCCCCTCTAGAGCTGGGCGCGGACACTCCGAACATAGCTTACTGCGAGTGTCCTTTTCAAAACCTTTTCTGAGACAGGATTACACATAAGAAGCCACCTCATGACAAGGAGTCCATTCTGAGGACCTGGGATGCACTATATTATCTGGGTCAAATAGGGGGAAAAGGATCTGAGTTTTCGGAATGGTGCACTTTGCATTTGCGCTTGCCCTTGTGCTTTTCAGAAGGAGAATTCTCCTCTGATTCTGAAACTGAAGTCTCATCAGTGGAACTGCGCGCTGAATGCGAACTTGGATCAGCCCCTTGACTAAGGAAGGCACTATATTAGTAGTCATTTAACACCGAATTAATGGTGTGCTGCAAAGGGTCAAAATCTGACCGGACAGGCTTGTTTACATTGACCTCAACTGGAGTGGGGTTCCCCGAGCCTGCGCCAAAGTGCCTGAGACCAAAATTAAATATAGGCTGCGCAAAAGGATGCAAGGCCTTTACCAAAGCTTTATTTACTGAGTCTTGCACATGAGAATCAAGGGCCTCCACCAGGCGTTCCTCCATGTGCTAGAGTATATTTCCCATAGTAATCATCCTCATTATATTGGGCCATATTTGCAGTGTGAGTAACAATATTAGAGGTCGCAGTACACACTGCGTCAGTTATATGGGGGGAAGACCCAGGTGCCAAAAGGGTCAAGTAGACCCTCGCCAGTAGAAAGGAAAAGGTGAACAGAGGAGCTCAGAACCACTTTCCCCTAGAGCAATGGTCTGTCAGTAATTATTGCAACCCTCCCACGGGCGTACGACGGGGAGCGCTGGAGCTGCAAGACATCCTTTCACTGCCGATCGCGCACTCACAAACTAAAAAAACACGTGTTGTGCGCATGCGCGATCGGCCGGCAGAAAGAGGACTGCTCTGCCAAGGCCGCGCTTCCCCTAACACTCCTCACTGGCTTCGATCGACATGGTCGGAAGGACCGTTGCTACAGCAATGCAGTGCACGTCGTCGGAACTAAACAAGAAAAAGGCGCCTGAAGGCAATCGCCACACCTGATAAAGCAACAACAGCAACTTCAATAATGTTCAAGAGATATAAGATACAAGATTGGTATTACCTATCTCTGCATGAAGCAGAAAAGAAAGAGGATGGACTTTAATGACTGTGTGATATATAAAGGATGGATGGCCCTGATTGGGGGGTCATATGGAGGCTCTGTGACTATGGGAAATTTAGTTTTTATTTTACTGTGTTTCTATTGGCTGCTGTGTGTTGACAGTAAAGAGAGAGAAAAAGCATAATCCGAAGCCTCCGGTCCTGACACAGAATCTCCAAACTGAATAAAGTCGGAGAATGCCTTGCGCGCACATGCGCATATGGAAATAGAGAGAGGACAAACGTCCTCTGATGGCAGCGCTCGGCTGTCCTCCACTGGAGGACAGCAACACACACGCAACACAGGGGAGGAAGAAACGGAGCACCCAGCACAGCCGCTCCGCTTCCATCCGACCAAAAGAACTATTGTCATCACTCAACGCGGTTAGTCCAGGTTATTTTGGGAAAGGGAAGCCGGCCGATATGCAAGTGCGAAGGAGTGTGGAGAAAAGAGGGGAATTCGCCAAACAAGCATCGCTCAGTCCCTGCTCCCGCTCCACGGCCGAAGCAAAAAATCAAAGGTTATTATTCACAATAAGAAATGAAAGAACACTCAGCTCTTGGCTGCAAGCAGCAAAGAAAGAGGAAGGACTAAAGGGACAGACATTTTATATGAAGTACATGCCTGGGATTGGGCACTATGGACTACCAGGATTGTTGGGATATGTAGTTTTTTGTTAATGTTGATTGGCTGCTGTATTTTCTCAGTAAAGAAAGAGAAAGCATAATCCAAAGCCTGCGGTCCTGACATAGAATACAATGTAGATTTTCCTAGTAAGTTTATGAAGGAAAGTCTTAATTTTATTAAAGACACGGAGGCAAGTATTATGCATTTCTTTTCTTATTTTATTAAACAGCAGCTTCAGTCAAGAACTACAATTCCCATGAGGCAATGAAAAGGTGGCCAATGGGAACCAAGCTGTAGTCAAAGTAACCCACCAATCACCAACATAATAGCCCTATAATACATATCTTGACTGAGAACAGCCCTCTTTTCTTATGCGAGCAAAACAGTGGAATAATAGAACAACAAATACATAACGCAATGAACACCGACAAAAGTTCTTGAACCACAATTAACAGTCCAGATATGGAATGTGGAAGATATTGGATCCTGGAATCTTGAAAGTTGGAAACGGACGCCGTAGAAGGAGTGGCACCAGAAACGAGGTGTAGAACGTTGAGATCCTTAAGAGGAAGATCGTGGAGTCGCTGAAGAAGTTGCTGGGAGGGAACAAAAAATAATAAGCATTAGAATTTGTAGAGGCGGGATAATACTCGCCTCCGTATCTTTAATAAAATTAAGACCGGAAGCTCCTATTATGCTATTTCAAAGCAAATCAATAACATCTATACAAGCATGGTGAACAGGCTTGCAATAAAACATTCTGAATACATTATCATTAGACCAGTCAGCCGATCTGAGAATGTCCTCCAGCTGGGAGCCAGCCCAAAAAGCTTTGGAAGCCATAGCTCCTCTAGCGGAATGAGCCCCAAAAGCAGACGTATCAATACCCCTCGAGGGTCATAATCCATCTGACCCAACGAGCTAAACTAGGAGAGGATACAGGATTGTAAGGCTTCCTAAAAGAAATCAGGAGTTGTGACGAGGAAGGAGTCCTCAAATCGGCTGTCTGATGTTCATAAACTTTTAAACACTGGCCAACACATAATTTGGGGTGGTCTGGAAAATAAGGATAGAAAACTGAGAAAAGACCAGTCTTTGTACGTCTGTGAACATTGAATAAAACACCTGTTGGAGTAAAAGACTGTGCTGTAATGTCTAGAGCTCTAACATCAGAAAGACGTTTAAACGAAACAAGGCACAACAACATGGCTAACTTGGCTGATAATCTTTTTAGAGGTAGGGACTCATTGTCCGGCCAAGACAAAAACAAACTAAAGACAACATTTACATCCCATAAAGAACTGTATTTAGGTTTAGGAGGATTAGAACATTTTACTCCCTTTAATAGTTGACACACCAAAGGATGTTCTCCGATTAGTTTCCTGTTGCTGAAAATGTGTGAAGAAGATATAGAAGACCTATATGAGTTAATAGTACGATAAGTTTTGCCTTTTCTAGCCTCTGCTGCAAGAAAATTGACTACAAAGGTTACATCTGCTGTAACGGGATCAATATGTTTTCCCAGACACCAGCTACTCCAGAGAGACCAAGCTGATTTATACACTTTTTTTGTTCCAGGAGCCCAGGAAAGATTGATGAGGTTTGAAGCTTCTGCCGAAATAGAAAGGAAAGAGAGGGATTCCCTGAGATTTTCCATACTGACAGGTTTAGGAGATTGTCTCGGACGAGGGGATGAGGAAGACCGAGGGGACTGGAAAGAAGCTCTGGGAAAGAAGGGACAAGAAACTGAGGTTCGATTGATAGTTCCAGAAGAGTAGGGAACCATACTTGTGACTGCCAAAAGGGAGCAACTAGGACTAATGTCGCCTGTTGATGACGAGCCTGCGCCAGCAAACGCGGAATCCACATGAAAGGAGGGAAAGCGTAGTTGAGGTAAGCTGACCAATCCTGAGAAAAAGCATTGAAGGCTAACGCCGCGGGATCCGGGCACCAGCTGAAGAACTGCGGAAGTTGTGCATTGAGGCGGGAAGCAAAGAGATCTACGCGAAAAGGTCCCCACCTGCGGAAGATGGACTGGAACACGTCGCAATGAAGTTTCCAGTCGCTTGAGTCTCGAAAATGACGAGAATGCCAATCTGACACCGTATTGAAACTGCCTGGTAAGTATTCTGCTTGGACTGAGATTTTGTTTTGAAGGCAAAACTCCCAAAACCCTTTCGCTAATTCCGCTAAAGGCTTTGACTTTGTTCCCTTCTAAGCGGTTTATGTAACGAACCGCCGAAATATTGTCCATTCTGAGCAGAACTGAACAACAAACCCTGTCTTTTGCAAGGCTTCTGATCGCAAAGGACCCGGCAAGCATCTCTAAACAATTTATGTGCAATTTGGACTCCTCTAGAGACCATGTGCCCCCAGTCGAGATTGGACCACACCGGGCTCCCCAACCCTGCAGACTTGCATCTGATTCTAATACAAGATCGGGGGCTGACGCAAAGATAGTCCTGCCGTTCCAAGCATCTAAATGGTCTATCCACCACTGCAATTTTGTGCGCGAATCTTGATCTAAGATCACGGAATCCGAATAAGCTAACCCTCTTTGAAGATGACGAATCTTTAGGCTTTGGAGAGCTCTATAATGTAAAGGGCCTGGGAAGATAGCTTGAATTGAAGAGGATAGGAGGCCTACGATTCTTGCTAGAGATCTGATGGAAAGGCAAGAACTGCGTAAGGTCTGAAGAATTTCCGATTTGATAGACTTTATTTTTGCCGATGGGAGAAGAAGAACGGCGGACACGGAATCCACAGGAAACCTAAGAACTCTATTCTGTGGACTGGAGTCATGGAAGATTTCTCATCATTGATGATAAAACCTAGATCGGATAGAAGCGAAGAGGTTAGATGAATGTGATGGAGAAGGGTTGAATGATTTTGGTTCATAAGAAGAATGTCGTCTAGGTAGATAATTAATCTGTCCCCCTGAGCTCTGAGAGAGGCTACCATGGGTTTCATGAGTTTTGTGAAACACCAAGGGGTGGAAGAAAGACCGAACGGAAGGGATGAAAAGTGATACATTTGACCGTGCCATTGGAACTGCAAAAACTTTCTTGAATCTGGATGCATAGGTACGGTGAGATAAGCATCCTGGAGATCTAAACGCACCATCCAATCGCCTTGAAGAAGCGAATCCCTGAGGTGAAGGATGGTTTCCATCTTGAAATGACGGTAGACTACAAATTGGTTGAGCGATTTTAGGTTGATCACCGGACGCATCTTCTTGTTTTTCTTCTGAACTAGAAAAACTGAACTGACAAACCCCGAAGGATCGAGAGAACAAGGGACAATTGCACGCTTTTGGAGAAGAGATTGAACTTCCACAAAATCATGTTTTCCATTTCCAACGAGAATTGGGGCGGATGAGGGAGGAGAACCTGAAAAGGCTCTGAATAAAGTTCTATAGTATAGCCCTGAACTGTGTTCAAAACCCAGGGATCTGCTGTGAGAGACTGCCACTTTGGAAGGAAAAAAACAAGGCAACCTTCCACCGGAATAGAAAAGGGATGACTTACCGGGTTGGGAAGAGAAACGGGAGCCTCGGCCGCCTCTGCTCCTGAATCCTCGGTTCTTCTGAGGGTAAAGCTGAGGTTTGAACTCCTGGTAAGTGTTGGCGAAGGTACCACGGGAACCTTGGTTGCTGTATGATTGGCCGGCAAAGCGGTTCCTGCCTCTGCCGGCCCTGGAGAAAACCCAACTGGAAAATACCTTTTTTAAAGATTGTTGGGCTTTGTCCAGAGAGGCGAACATTGCCACGTAGTTACTAAGTTCTTTAATAAATGATTCTCCAAATAGGCAACCCTCCACCTTGACTCCCGGATCTGAGGTTGCCAAACTGACAAGCTTAGGGTCCAAGTTGAGTAACAGACCTTTCCTACGTTCATGGGTTATGGCACAATTAGCATTCCCCAATAAACAAACAGTTCTTTGTACCCACAATGACAACTCAACAGGATCCAGGATAGCATTGTCCAAGTGGGCTGCTTCCGCCATGTCAAAAATACGGGCTAGGAGGCCCACCATATATAAAAGCTTATCGTGGCAGGTAGACCAGGCTTTGTCAACCCCCTTTCGAGGGTCCTTTCCAAATTTGGAAAAGAAGGTTGTAGGAAAGTACCATCTTGCCTGGCATGTTACCCCCATATTTCACTGTATATATGTTGTTTTAGTTGTATGCGTCACTGGGACCCTGCCAGCCAGGGCCCCAGTGCTCATAAGTGTGCCCTGTATGTGTTACCTGTGTTATGACTAACTGTCTCACTGAGGCTCTGCTAATCAGAACCTCAGTGGTTATGCTCTCTCATTTCTTTCAAATTGTCACTAACAGGCTAGTGACCAATTTTACCAATTTACATTGGCATACTGGAACACCCTTATAATTCCCTAGTATATGGTACTAAGGTACCCAGGGTATTGGGGTTCCAGGAGATCGCTATGGGCTGCAGCATTTCTTTTGCCACCAATAGGGAGCTCTGACAATTCTTACACAGGCCTGCCACTGCAGCCTGAGTGAAATAACGTCCACGTTATTTCACAGCCATTTTACACTGCACTTAAGTAACTTATGTCACCTATATGTCTAACCTTTACCTGGTAAAGGTTGGGTGCTAAGTTACTTAGTGTGTGGGCACCCTGGCACTAGCCAAGGTGCCCCCACATTGTTCAGGGCCAATTCCCCGGACTTTGTGAGTGCGGGGACACCATTACACGTGTGCACTACATATAGGTCACTACCTATGTGTAGCTTCACAATGGTAACTCCGAATATGGCCATGTAACATGTCTAAGATCATGGAATTGCCCCCTCTATGCCATCCTGGCATTGTTGGCACAATCCCAGGATCCCACGGGTCTCTAGCACACACCTGGGTACTGCCAAACTGCCTTTTCAGGGGTTTTACTGCAGCTGCTGCTGCTGCCAACCCCTCAGACAGGTTTCTGCCCTCCTGGGGTCCAGCCAGGCTTGGCCCAGGAAGGCAGAACAAAGGACTTCCTCAGAGAGAGGGTGTTACACCCTCTCGCTTTGGATAATGGTGTTAAGGCAGGGGAGGAGTAGCCTCCCCCAGCCTCTGGAAATGCTTTCATGGGCACACATGGTGCCCATTTCTGCATAAGCCAGTCTACACCGGTTCAGGGACCCCTCAGCCCTGCTCTGACGCGAAACTGGACAAAGGAAAGGGGAGTGACCACTTCCCTGACCTGCACCTCCCCTGGGAGGTGCCCAGCGCTCCTCCAGTGTGCTCCAGACCTCTGCCATCTTGGAAACAGAGGTGCTGCTGGCACACTGGACTGCTCTGAGTGGCCAGGGCCAGCAGGTGACGTCAGAGACTCCTTCTGATAGGCTCCTTCAGGTGTTGCTAGCCTATCTTCTCTCCTAAGTAGCCAAACCCTCTTTTCTGGCTATTTAGGGTCTCTGGTTTGGGGATTTCCTTAGATAACGAATGCAAGAGCTCATCAGAGTTCCTCTGCATCTCTCTCTTCACCTTCTGCCAAGGAACTGACTGCTGACCGTGCTGGAAGCCTGCAAAACTGCAACAAAGTAGCGAAGACGACTACTGCAACTCTGTAACGCTGATCCTACCGCCTTCTCGACTGCTTTCCTGGTGGTGCATGCTGTGGGGGTAGTCTGCCTCCTCTCTGCACTAGAAGCTCCGAAGAAATCTCCTGTGGGTCGACGGAATCGTCCCCCTGCAACCACAGGCACCAAAGAACTGCATCACCGGTCCTCTGGGTATCCTCTCAGCACGACGAGCGAGGTCCCTTGAATCCAGCAACTCTGTCCAAGTGACTCCCACAGTCCAGTGACTCTTCAGTCCAAGTTTGGTGGAGGTAAGTCCTTGCCTCCCCACGCCAGACTGCATTGCTGGGAACCGCGTCTTTTGCAGCTACTCCGGCTCCTGTGCACTTTCCGAGGGAATCCTTTGTGCACAGCCAAGCCTGGGTCCACGGCACTCTAACCTGCATTGCACGACCTCCTGAGTTGTCCTCCGGCGGCGTGGGACTCCTTTGTGCAACTTCGGGTGAGCACCGTTTCAATCCACTTTGTAGTGCATGTTCCGGCACTTCTGCGGGTGCTGCCTGCTTCTGAGAGGGCTCCTTGTCTTGCTGGGCGCCCCCTCTGTCCCCTGACGCAATTGGCGACATCCTGGTCCCTCCTGGGCCACAGCAGCATCCAAAAACCCTAAATGCACGATTTGCTGCTAGCAAGGCTTGTTTGCAGTCTTTCTTCAGGAAAACACTTCTGCACGACTCTCCAAGGCGTGGGACATCCATCCTCCAAAGGGGAAGTTTCTAGCCCTTGTCGTTCCTGCAGAATCCTCAGCTTCTACTGCCTAGTAGCATCTTCTTTGCACCCACAGCTGGCATTTCCTGGGCATCTGCCCACTCTCGACTTGGTCGTGACTTTTGGACTTGGTCCCCTTGTTCCACAGGTACCCTCATCTGGAAATCCATTGTTGTTGCATTGCTGGTTTTGGTCTTTCCTGCAGAATTCCCCATCACGACTTCTGTGCTCTTTGGGGAACTTTAGTGCACTTTGCACTCACTTTTCAGGGTCTTGGGGTGGGCTATTTTTCTAACCCTCACTGTTTTCTTACAGTCCCAGCGACCCTCTACAAGTTCACATAGGTTTGGGGTCCATTCGTGGTTCGCATTCCACTTTTGGAGTATATGGTTTGTGTTGCCCCTATCCCTATGTGTCCCCATTGCATCCTATTGTAACTATACATTGTTTGCACTGTTTTCTAATACTATACTACATATTTTTGGTATTGTGTATATATATCTTGTGTATATTTGCTATGCTCATACTGAGGGTACTCACTGAGATACTTTTGGCATATTGTCATAATAATAAAGTACCTTTATTTTTAGTATATCTGTGTATTGTGTTTTCTTATGATATTGTGCATATGACACTAGTGACATATGACACTAGTGGTACTGTAGGAGCTTCACTCGTCTCCTAGTTCAGCCTAACCTGCTCTGCTAAGCTACCATTATCTATCAGCCTAAGCTGCTAGACACCCTATACACTAATAAGGGATACCTGGGCCTGGTGCAAGGTGTAAGTACCCCTTGGTACTCACTACAAGCCAGTCCAGCCTCCTACAAAGGTAATGAGGGAGGCGTCTATAACGGGAGTAGTTGTGATCTTTGAAGGAAGAGAGGGACGTGGATTCTCCGACCTGAGCTTTGACCTGACCTGTTTGTCATGGGGAGAGCGTAATTTGGAAGTGAGGTATTCTGCCACATGATCCGCAGGCAACCACTCAGTAGAGAGCGGGTGCTGAATATCATTGGGATCGAACATGGGTTCACCCTCACAGTCAAAAACTCTAGCTGTCTTGGAACTCGAAAGAATTTGAGTTTTTGCTTTCTTAGGAGGAGGGGAAGAAGAGACGGAGTCTCTATTGTCTTTATCAGAAAGATCCGAGTCCGGGTAATTATCATGCGCCTCATCATCATCAGAGTCTAAAAAATGTTTAATTACAATAGGTGTAATGTGTTTTGTTTTGGTAGCGCATTTTTTCGACAATGTTTTTGAAAGTATCCACTCCCTTAAGGGAAGCCTTTGAGGAACTGCGTCCTCCGCCTTGTGTGAGGAATCCTCACTGTTCAAAAGCATCGTCTTATTTTTTTTTTTATTCCTAGACGCTCTCTGCCTTCCCACGCAGAGTGGGCCAGCATCGTCTTAGACATTAATTGTACAACTGAATTGTGTAATGTCTTAGATAATTTATCCATAGAAGCAGAGACTGCTTGTTCCACTGAAGACTGGATAAAATCATTGAGATTTTCTTTAATCATTTCCTCCTCCTCTGTGGCAGCATGGGAAAATGGGGAGCTATCCATAATAAACAGAATTACAGGTAAAACTAGCTGGAAAAGGTAGAGGAGCATAAGGGGTTAACTTTTTCCTCACAGGCGGGCTGGAGAAACTAACCCCGCCTCTGGGCGGGCAAAGGCACCAGGAAACGAGTCGAGGATTGAATACGGCTCCTTATCCGGGACCTCAAAATCGGAGCCAACGACGGAGAAAGGAATAAACGCGACTTGAAGGTGAGGTGAGGCAGCAGAGAAACAAAATCCTTTACTTCAGTGCGATCGCCGTATAAAATGGAGGTCGCTCTGAAGAGTTAATGGCCAAAACAACAGCAATGCGGCTACAAGCCGACTGGATTCAGGGCATGCAGCGTGGTGTGATAACGCGCTTACAATAAACAGCAAAGAAGCGAATAAACACTAATAATAGATAACAAACATACAGTCTATCATATGAAGTATAAAGAAAGTAAATACTTATCTTGACTGTGAGCAGCTAGAAAAGATGACTGTTCTCAGTCAAGATAGGTTTTATAGGGCTATTCTGTTGGTGATTGGTGGGTTACTTGGACTACAGTTTGCTTCCCATTGGCCACCTTTTCATTGCCTCGTGGGAATTGTAGTTCTTTTCTGCAGCTGCTGTTCAATAAAATAAGAAAAGAAATGCACAATAGGAACCTCTGGTCTTGTCATAAAATGTATTGCTCTTAGAATATAAAGTCAGCCCCCTCACCAGGAAATTTCTGGCACCCCAAAAAGGTCACGCATCAGGAAGATAAGCGGCAGAATATTTTTTTTCCAACTTTTTTTTTTTTTTTTTTTAGCTCAGAACACAGGCGTCAACCTCACTTTCACACGCGCCCGCTTTCGTTTTTTTCAGCTCTCTCGGAGGGAGCAAGCAGGCACGCCATTTAGCCTAATGTTATCATTTGCCAAAGTTTCTTTATATCATTTCTATATATATTTATTTCTTTAAATAACAGACCGTGTCCACGCGCAACTAAAAGTATATGCTTCCTCCTTTGCATTTTTCTCAATTTCTTACAAATGCGCCGTCGTTGTTTTACATCAGACACTTCATAGGGCGTCTTTTTGACCCATTTTCTTTGTCCCGTCTAGATGACTGAGGAGAGCCGTCATCAGTTCGCTGACACGCGCTACCACTCACGGAGTTTGCATGCGCTAGTTTTAGAGTCTACCTGAGGCCAGCCGAGCAGCGCCTATCGCGCACGCCCATTCTAGGAAGAGATAAGTTCGCCCCAGCTGCACTATGTTAATGGCTTATTTGGGGAACACGCGTTATCGTGTGACCCGCTAATAAAACCGCCATTTTGAAACCGACAATATTTTTACTTTAGAAAACCACTAAAACTGGAAAAGTGCACACATTTAATTATCTTCGAATAGTATTTAGATAATCTTATTCAAATCATTTTATATAAATGAATCCACTTTTTATGATTCGCAGTACATTTACTTTGCATACAAGATGCCTGTCATTAAGCCAGAAAAAATGGAATTCAAATAAACAGTTATGTAAAAATAGAGGCCCATTGTTTTCAAAATACACATCGGCAGCAGACATCAAAAATACGTCACAGGTCGGCGGAACAAGCCACACGTCAAACGTCAGAATTGCGGCATTGGTGGGAGTGGACTTAGGAGGCGGAGCTCTAAAGTTGACGGGCTGGGTGCGAGGTCTGCTCGGCGATTTCATTTAATTATTTTTTTTAGCTTTCTCGGTGCGCGATGCTGCAGGAACTTGCCCTGGGAGCAGCAATTGATCTTGCGGTGCAATGGGGAATGTGGGGCATCTCGGCGCTGCTCAAAACAGAGAAATTCTACGACCTGACAGGTGAGCATTTGGAAGTTGTATAAGGAGAGGGCGTGATTTGTAAGAATAGGGGCGGAGTTTTAGTGTTTATATAACGCGTGGTTGAAGTGAAATGTAGATAACTTATTTAGCACAGTTATTGCGCATTTCGCAGTTTCAACTTCTGCGAAAAATTTGTGTTATCATTACCCAACATACTTTTTAAATCGGCTTCTGAAAGGCGGAAGACTATTGTCAATGCTTTCAGTCTGACCCTTGACCTATAAGAAGTAGTATTGGAGTTAATCCGTAAACTGTTCAGGCCAGCCCCTACCTCCCCCTCCCTGCACCTCAGTGCTGAGACAAATAAACCTTCGCTGTCTGGTGGCAAAATACCTGTTGCCTGCTTACCAAGATTTTACAGTGGATATAATTTCATCCTTTGCTTGCAAGAAGGGCAGGGCACAAGTCCTAAAAAAATAAGTGGGGGGGACTAACCAAGTTAAAGTATGCAAGTAAAATCATGCGCATAACATCAGTGTGTGACATCACTCACAGAAAGAGACATCAGAAGAACTGGCATAAAATACGAAATTTCCTAGCTATCGTGAAGGAAAGTTTCAATTCTATTAAGGACACGGAGGCGAGGATTATGCAGATCTTTCTTCACTCTTTATTCAACAGCAAGTTCAAAGTTAAACAAAACATGAACAAAAAAACTACAAGTTCCATGAGCCCGCCGCCATGGTAACGAGTATCCAATGAGGTGCACTCCTTCACGTCGGTATAAATAGCCCGAGACACGTCACACTTCCTCGACTTCACTGCGGAAGGAATCCTGGTAGAGTCAATTGGTCGTAGTTTCGGAACCTAAAAAATAGGTATAATTAGATGCAAATCCGATAGAACACAGGAAACCTACCAAAGGCAACAAAGTTATGAACTTTAAAACACATATAAATGAAAATACATCTGAATCAAGTGTTACCTGAAAAATTAAAATATGAGCAGAATAACCAATAAACAAAGGCATAAACGCAAGTATACTACCTTGCTACGCAGATAGATGTAATCGGGAGGGAACATATCCGCGAAATGTATGTGGGTGGGATAATCCTCGCCTCCGTGTCCTTAATAGAATTGAAACTTTCCTTCACGATAGCTAGGAAATTTCGTATTCTATCACAGGACCGGAGGCGAGGATTATGCAAGTTCAAAGCTTACTTACCACCAGTGCGGCTGCGTCGTGAATTGGTTTAAAGTAAAACTTCTTAAAAGTAGACTCTGAAGACCAATCAGCAGCATGCATGATGTCCTCCAATCTGCCCCCCACTTGTATGGCTTTGGAAGCCATAGCTCCCCGAGTAGAATGAGCCCCAAAAACTCGAATATCTATACCTGCCTCAGAGAGAATCCACCGAATCCATCTGGCAATGGAGGGAGAAGAAACCGCCCTAAACGGCTTCTTAATAGAAATCAACAATTGAGTCTCACCTGGAGGTCTACAAGAACTGGTCACTTCCTCATAGACTTTGAGACATCTAACCACACATAGCCTCGGGGAATCAGGAAAAACGGGATAGGACACCGACCTGGTATTATTCTTTGTTCTCCTTGCAATAGTAAACGTGACTCCTTCTGGAGTAAAGACTCGAGCGGAAACATCCAGTGCTCTGATATCTGACACACGCTTACAGGAAATGAGGCAGAGAAGCATGGCTAATTTTGCCGACAATTCCTTCATCGACAAATATTGGTTGTCCCGCCAAGAGGATAAGAGATTAAGAACCAAGTTCACATCCCAGAGCTCCGAATATCTAGGTTGTGGAGGTCTGGAGAGTCTAATACCCTTAAGAAGTTTACAAACCCAGGGATGCCCCCCAATCGGGAGATTATTCAGGGGAGGATGGCCCGCAGAGATGGCCGAGCGAAAAGAATTGATGGTGCGATACGCTAAGCCGGATGCAGCTAATTCCGCCAGGAAATTGATGATGTCGGCAATACTGGCCCCCATGGGATCGCAGTGTTTGCCCACACACCAACTAGACCACCTATTCCATGCTGATCTATATCGTTTGCATGTACCAGGGGCCCAGGCCTGTGCGATGAAGTTATTAGCTTCCTGCGAAAGCCGGTTGTTTTGCCAACGATGCCGGAAATCTTCCAAGCTATGAGGGGAAGATGACCTTGAAGGATTAGAGGGTGGCAGAACCCCGACGGATCCAGGAGTATCGAGGGAAAATCCGGGAGGCGAAGAGGACACTCGCACGAGAGTTCCAGCAGAGTCGGGAACCATGCCTGTGACCTCCACCAGGGGGTTATTAGAATCACCGTCGCCTCTTGGCGGCGAACTTGAGCAGCAACCCGCGGGATAAGAAGAAACGGGGGAAAAGCATAACCCTGAAGAGTACCCCAATGTTGGAGAAACGCATCTACTGCCATCGCTCCCGGATCCGGACGCCAGCTGAAGTATAGGGGAAGCTGGGCATTCCAACGAGACGCAAAGAGATCCACTGAACAGGGACCCCAATGATCCATGATCGCCTGAAAAACCGAGCGATGTAGTCGCCAATCGCTGGGATCCCGGAGAAACCGAGAATTCCAGTCTGCCCACACATTCTGGGTTCCCGGAAGATACTCTGCTGTGACTGAGATTTGGTGTTGAAGGCAAAAATGCCAAAAATCTATTGCTAGCCCCGCTAGGGCTCTTGATCTTGTTCCCCCTAAACGATTTATGTATTGCACTGCCGATACGTTGTCCATCCGTAGTAGAACTACGCATGAGACCTTGTCTCTCGTGAGAGACTTGATCGCAAAAGAACCCGCCAGGAGCTCCAGGCAGTTGATATGCATGGTTAGTTCCTGCGGGGTCCAGCGTCCCCCCAACGAGATGTCCCCGCAACGAGCCCCCCATCCCTGGTGACTGGCGTCTGACTCGATCACCAGATCCGGGGCTGCTCCAAAGATGGCCCTGCCATTCCATGCCTCCATGTGGTCCAGCCACCAACACAACTCCGTCCTTGCCTCTTGAGACAGGGAGATCAACTCGGAGTACGTCACCCCTCGGCGAAGGTGAAACGCTTTCAAGCGTTGCAGGGCTCTGTAGTGTAGGGGACCCGGAAAAATGGCTTGAATCGAAGACGAAAGCAGGCCTACCACTCTGGCTAACTGGCGTAGAGAGATCTGGTCTCGTTGCAGGACCTTTCTCAGTTCCTTCTTTATCTTGGAAATCTTCGTCGCCGGGAGACTGAGAGACGCCGATCGGGAATCCACTAGAAACCCTAGGAAGACTAACGATTGAGTCGGAGTAAGTTGCGACTTCTGTTGGTTGATCACAAAACCAAGGTCCTGGAAAAGCGCAATAGTTGTGTTCAGATTGTATATCAACTGAGACCTGGACTGATCCATCAAAAGGATGTCGTCCAGATAAATTATGAGGCGAATGCCTTGTAACCTCAGTGTTTCCACTACTGGTTTGAGAAGTTTTGTGAAGCACCACGGCGCCGACGACAGGCCGAAGGGGAGTGTGGTGAATTCGAACACCTGGTTGTTCCATAAGAACTGCAGGAATCTGCGATGGGGTGGAAAAATAGGGACCGTGAGGTACGCGTCCTTGAGATCTAGACGAACCATCCAGTCCCCTTGTAAGAGGAGGTCGCGGAGCATGTGAATACCCTCCATTTTGAAATGTCTGTAAACCACCCATTCGTTGAAAGCACGAAGATTGATAACGGGACGAAACCCTTTGTCCTTCTTTTCCACCAAGAAGATGTTGCTTACGAAGCCTGTGGGGTGAAGGGAAGTGAAGGAAATGGCATCTTTGTGAAGAAGGGCCTGAACCTCTAAATCTATGAGTTCTGAGTCTTCTGCCGAGAACCCGATGGGCTGAGGCAGTTTCTCCTGAAATGGGGTACCCCAGAATTCTATTTGAAAACCTGAGACAGTTTGTAGAAACCATGCGTCGGAGGTAATGCGCCTCCAATTGTCCCTGAAAAACCTCAATCTCCCGCCAAAATTTGTTGGGGAAAAAGGGATAAGCCTCACCCGAGGGACCTCCTGGGGCATTATATGCTCCTCGCGCATTTCTGGACCCTCTGCTTCTTCCCCTGCCTCTGTTGGGGAAGAAGGTTCCTTGTCTGCCGTCCCTCCAACCGTTGTTGCGGAAGGAGCTGGGGCCTTGCTGGAAAGGACGGCCGGAAGAGCGACCCCTGCCTCGCCCGGCCCCGCCAAAAACCTTGTTGGGGAAAACCTTCTTAATCGAAGATTGCGCTTTATCCAAAGCTGAAAACGTAGCCACAAATTTTCCCAACTCTTTCACAAAGGGATCGCCAAATAAATTGCCTTGGGCAACAGCCCCTGCCTCCGAGTTAGACAGTTCCCCTAACTTGGGGTCGATTTTGATCAATAAAGACCTGCGTCTTTCTGCAGAGATGGCACAGTTCGCGTTGCCCAGAAGACAAACAGCTCTCTGAGCCCATCCCGCTATGATGTCCGTCTGAAGGGGAGTGTTTGCTTGCTTGGCCCGCTCCGCCAATTGAATAATCTGTGTGAGGGGACCTAACACATCAAGAAGTTTATCCTGGCATGCCCTCCAGGAGCGATCAATCCCTTTTTTGGGATCCTTGGTGTACTTGGAAAAAAACGTACACATTTTTGGGTCAATAACTGGCGTGAAAGCGACCTTATCCGATAAAGACGGGCGTGGGCACTCCGCCCGTAGACGAGCGCGCACCTCTTTGTCCAGAGGTTGCCTAATTTTACTGGCGACATATTCAGCCACCTTGTGGTCTGGACGCCACTCCGAGGAACGCGGATGGTAGATACCCTCCGGCTCAAACATATCAGAGTCAGAATCGGCGTGATCCGAAGGATCTGGTAGGGTAGCACCCGGACGCCAAGGGCGACCCGAGTCGTCATCTAAAGATGATGAGTCCTCATCTGAACCTCCCATGAAGCCTTTGGGGGATCCCAGATCAGGGTTCCATAGGTGGTGAAGCTTGTCACCCAGTACTCCGGGCAAACGGTCCTCCCGGGAGGGTACGCGCTTATGCGCGCGCGCACTCTTGGGATTGGGTGAAAATACACCATCCCCCAGGTGCCCCGCGTCGCGCTTGCGCATTTTCCTGGGGGTCGAAAGGGTAGAGGAATCACCCTCCGCTCCCGTCACACCAAACATGCCCGTACCTCTGGACACCTGTTCAGTAAGTTTAGCTACAGTATCCCTAAGAGGGGCTAAAGCGTGAGAAATAGCCTGGGAAAACAAAGTGTCCACTCCGGGGGGAAGGGTACGGTGAGAGGGACCCTCACCTGGGGACATGTTGGTAAAAGGTTCATTCTCTTGGGAGGAATGCATAATGAGGACTATGACAGAGTGTACACCCAACAAAAAAATATACAATATATAGGGTAAAATCCCTACCCTCTCTGTCACTGATAGTAAGTCAAGAAGTAATGCCTTCCCTAATGGGGTAATTCTTACCCAAACGGGTGTCAAGGTAGGGAAGAGAAAAAATGCACCAGGGTGCCAAGCATGTAATAGAGGAGAAACCCTCAATTCTGGGAAGAAAAAGAAAAAAGCAAACGCGAAGCGCGAGCCGCGCGCTGAGAGAGGCACGCTCTCCGATAACAAAGAACACAGCGCGCGCTCCCTCTGGTGGGCCCGACGTGTATTAAACACGCCGAGGGCCGAAAGGAAATGAAACGCTCGAGCGGCCCGTCCGTTCCGGACCGCTCATAGCGACGAAGTTGCTATACAAACAGAAAGCCCCGCAAAACAATTGAGCGGCAGCGCGCCAAGTCAAGAAACAAACTCCCAACCGGAGGCAGAAAAGGCACTTATCTGACACGTAGCAGTGAAGAAAGAGGAAGTGTGACGTGTCTCGGGCTATTTATACAGACGTGAAGGAGTGCACCTCATTGGATACTCGTTACCATGGCGGCGGGCTCATGGAACTTGTAGTTTTTTTGTTCATGTTTTGTTTAACTTTGAACTTGCTGTTGAATAAAGAGTGAAGAAAGATCTGCATAATCCTCGCCTCCGGTCCTGTGATAGAATCCTAAGACTTCACACATGTTTAGCAGGTCTATCACTAGTACATTGAAGCACATTACAATGTTTAACAAATGAAAATTTGCATCTGGGTTGTGCGAAAAATCTGTATGCAAAATCCAAGCCTCAACTTGCACGTTTATTTTTTAAAACCCTGCCACAGAGAAATTGGCAACAAAGAGAAACAAGGCAGTAAATCTGTTAAGCTTATTTGGTTACAAAGTCTGCATTTTAAAATATCTTATGGGGTTAAGAGGCCTGCTGCAGAGAACTTAGTGCTGCCTGCTAATTCTCACGGAATAATGTAGATTTTCATAGTAATTTATGACGGAAAGTTTTAATTTTATTAAAGACACGGAGGTGAGTATTATGCATTTTCTTTTCTTGTTTAATAAATAGCAGCGGTCAGGAATAAACAACAACTCCCAGAAGGCCAAAGGAAAACGGGCCAATGGGAGACAAACAGTAGTTTAAGCAGTCCACCAATCACAGGTCATCACACCCCTAAATACGGATCTTGACTGTGAACAGCCCTCTTTTCTTGTGTGAGAGTCAAATAGTATAAAACAAAGGTACAATAGAACAAACAATGCAAAAGGCCATAACCAAAGGTAAAACGTCTTGGCAAAAATTCAGTAATTGGACTTCGGAAGAAGAAAGGATGACATCTGAATACAGACGATGTAGATGAAGCAGTGAAGCCAACGAAGTTGGGCACTGATGATCCTATGGAGAATGATGATCATGATGAAGGTTGTGCAGAAGTAGTTGATGCTGGAAGGGAGGGAGTAAACAATCCTAGAATTAATTGTTGAGGTGGGATAATACTCGCCTCCATGTCTTAAATAAAATTAAGACTTTCCGTCATAAATTACTAGGAAAATCTACATCTTATGGCAAGACCAGAGGCTCATATTATGCAAGTTTAAAGCTTACTAATAACATCTAAGGCAACATGATGTACTGGTTTGCAATAAAACACCTTAAACACATTATCGTTAGACCAATCAGCTGATTTGAGAATATCTTCTAAACGGGAACCAGCCCAAAAAGCTTTGGAAGCCATAGCCCCTCTTGCGGAATGGGTGCCAAAAGCAGAAGTGTCAATGCCAGCTAAGGACATAATCAATTTAACCCAACGGGCCAAAGTTGGAGAAGAAACTGGTTTAAAGCGTTTTTTTATGAAAATCAGGAGTTGGGAAGTAGCAGAAGATCTCAAATCAGCTGTTTGTTGTTCATATATTTTTAAACATTGACCCACACAGAGTTTAGGGTGGTCTGGGAAAAAAGGAAGACAAATTAGTTTTAGTACGTCTATGAACATTAAATAAAACCCCAGAAGGGGTAAAATAACGAGCAGTAATATCCAAAGCTCTAACATCTGAAAGACGTTTAAAAGAAACCAAACATAGTAACATGGCCAGTTTTTCAGACAATATTTTCAAAGGAAGCATATGGTTGTCCGGCCAGGATAAAAACAGGTTAAACACAACATTGACATCCCATAAAACACTGTATTTGGGTAAAGGAGGACTAGAAAACTTTACTCCCTTCAAAAGTCGACAAACTAGAGGGTGCTCCCCCGCAGGCTTCCCATTGATGTAAGGGTGAGAGGAGGAGATCGCCAATCTGTACAAATTAATCGTACAGTATGACTTACCTTTACTAGCTTTGGCTGCAAGGAAATTAACTATGAAAGTTACATCTCCTGAAAGGGAATTGATATTTTGTTCCATGCACCAGCTGCGCCATAAGGATAAGGCTGAGCTGTAGGACATTTTTGTTGTGCCTGATGCCCAGGAATGTTCAATGAGGCTTGAAACTTCTGCCGAAATCAAAGGGATTGGATGGGAATCCCCGACAGTTTCCACACTGAAAGGGAAAGAAGGTTGTCTAGAATCAAGCTGTGAGACCGACCGAAAGGGTTGGAAAGAAATTCCGGAAAGGAGGGAAGAAGAAAGGGAGGTTCTATTGCTAATTCCAGAAGAGAAGGAAACCATACCTGGGATTGCCAGAAAGGAGCTACAAGAACTACCACAGCTCGTTGTCGTCTGATGTGCGCTATGAGCCTGTTTATCATAATGAAAGGAGGAAAAGCGTAGTTTAGGGATGCTGACCAATCCTGGGAAAAAGCATCGAAGGCTAGAGCAAACGGATCTGGTCGCCAACTGTAGAATTGCGGCAACTGAGTGTTTAGACGTGATGCAAAAAGGTCTATTTGGAATGGACCCCATTTGCGAGAAATAGCCTGGAAACTTTCGGGATGAAGCTTCCGATCGCTGGAGTCTTGGAGGAAACGAGAATGCCAGTCCGCTACCGTATTGAGATTGCCAGGAATGTATTCCGCCTGGACTGATATTTTTCTTTGAACACAAAACCCCCAAAACCCTTTCGCTAATTCCGCTAAAGGTTTGGATCTTGTACCTCCCATAAGGTTTATATACCTGACCGCAGAAATGTCCATTCTGAGAAGGACTGAACAACGTACTTGATCTCTTGCCAGACTTTTGACGGCAAAGGAGCCGGCAAGCATCTCTAAACAGTTGATGTGCAACTGTGACTCCTGAAGAGACCATGTACCCCCAGTCGAGATTGTACCACATGGGGCTCCCCATCCTGAGAGGCTTGGATCGGATTCTAATACAAGATCTGGGGCTGACGCAAAGATGGTCCTGCCATTCCAGGTGTCTAAATGGTTTATCCACCATTGGAGTTATGCGCGTGAATCGTGATCTAAAACGAAATTGTCTGAAAAAGTGAGGCCCCTTTGAAGATGACATATTTTGAGTCTTTGGAGGGCTCTGTAGTGAAGAGGACCTGGAAAGATAGCCTGGGTGGAAGCGGAGAGAAGGCCTACGATCCTTGCCAGAGATCTGAGGGACAGAAAGGATTTGCGTAGGATGTGGATAATTTCTGACTTTATAGACTTTACCTTTTGCGGAGGGAAGAAGAAGAGTAGCCGACACTGAATCTATGAGGAATCCTAGAAACTCTATGCGTTGGACAGGAACAAGAGAAGACTTTTTGTTGTTGATTAAGAAACTAAGATCGGTGAGAAGAGAGGAGGTTAGGAGAAGATCAGATTGAAGAACAGTATTCTCCTGGTTCATAATGAGTATATCGTCTAGATAAATGATCAGTCGAATACCCGGTGCTCTGAGGGAAGCCACTACCGGCCTCATGAGTTTCGTGAAACACCAGGGTGCTGAAGAAAGGCTGAAAGGAAGGGAAGAAAAATGATAGAATTGATTCATCCATTCGAATTGTAGGTATTTTCTGGAATCTGGGTGCATAGGAATTGACAGATAGGCATCCTGGACATCCAAACGAACCATCCAATCGCCCTGAAGAAGAGAATCCCTGAGATGGAGAATAGTCTCCATTTTGAAGTGACAATAAACCACAAATTGGTTGAAATGTTTTAGATTGATGACTGGGTGCATCTTTTTGTTCTTTTTCTGGATGAGAAAGATCAAACTAAAGAAACCTGAGGGATCTGGGTGGCAGGGAAGGATGGCATGTTTTTGTAATAAAGCCTGTATTTTTGCTGAAATCACCAGAGACATTTCCTGGGAAAACTTGGGAGGTTGAGGGAAAAAAAGTCTGAAAAGGTTTTGTATAGAGCTCTATGTTGTAACCTTGAACAGTGTTTATAACCGATGGATCTGACGTTAACAACTGCCACTTTGGAAGGGACAACAAAAGACGGCCCCCTACAATAGGAGGGCCAGAACAAAGACTTACCGGTCTGGGTTTGAAGTCTGGAAGCTCGGCTGCCTCTGTTGCGGAAACCACGTCCTCTTTGGGGATAGAACTGTGGTCTGTACTCCTGATAGGAGGCATTGAAGGCACCGCGGGAACCTTGTTGATTGTACGAGCGGCCGGCAAAGCGGCTCCTGCCTCTGCCGGCCCTGGCAAAAACCAGATTGTGAAACATCTTTTTTAGCGATTGCTGAGCCTTGTCCAATGAAGCAAAAGTAGAAACATATTTGCTTAATTCTTTGATAAAATTATCACCAAAAAGTAGTCCTTCCGCCTTGATCCCTGGGTCCGATCCAGCCAGATTGACCAACTTTGAATCCAGTTTGAGGAGGAGGCCTTTCCTGCACTCATGAGTGATTGCCGTGTTGGCATTGCCTAAAAGACAAAAGGATCTTTGCATCCAAAGGGATAAATCCACTGGATCAATGGGACAGTCATTGAGGCAGGCAGATTCGGCCAAATCAAAAATACGGGTGAGAGGACCCACCACGTCCAACAGTTTGTCCTGGCAAGTAGACCAGGCTTTATCCACGCCTTTGCGTGGATCCTTACCGAACTTTGTAAAAAAGGTGATAAGGGAAGGATCAATAGCTGGAGTGGTTGTAATCTTGGATGCCAAAGAAGGACGAGGGTATTCGGAACAGAGCCTGGCTCTAGTTTGTTTATCTAATGAAGTGCGTAGTCTAGATGCCACATAATCACCCACGTGGTCCGCAGGGAACCACTCTGTTGAATTGGGGTGATGTATATCTGTTTGGTTGAACATAGGAACCCCTTCCACATCAGCAACTACTAGAGGCTGGGTAGCCTCATGCGCCATCATTTTTGTTTTCTTTGGAGGAGGAGAGAAAACAGAATAATCATCATCTGAAAAATTTGTGTCAGAGACAGAATCTGTACCATCATTATTAGTATCTAAAATACTGGAAATCACAATAGGCGCAGTAATGTTTTTGGATTTTTTAGTGCACTTAAGTGACAGTTGAGAGAGGAAAACCTTAGAACCCTCCTTTTATAGGAGCCTTATGAGGAACCTCGTCCTCTGCCTTTTGTGAGGAAACCTCACTACTCAACGCCTTTTTTTATAGATTTTTTGAAATAGGGCGTTTTCTGCTTTCCCCCGCAGAATGGGCCAGAACCGTCTTAGAAAACAAATTTAACATTGAATTCTCAAATTTTTTGACTATTTATAGAGGATGATACAGCTTGCTCTACAGAACTCTGAATAAAACCACTAAGCTGATCATTAATTTGTTCCTCCTCCTCCAAGCCATTTTTGTTGAAAGAGCTCTCCATTTCCATAGAAAAAATTGGACTAAATAATGAATAACAACAAAGAATTATAATAGGCACTGAAATGGTTAATATCCCTTTAACTGAGGTAAGGAAACAACTAAGCTCCGCCTATGGGTGGAGAAAATATGCCCTGAGGGAAAACCTGTCCAGAAAAGGAAACCGGAGCCGTGTTGACGTGAGGAAAATATGTCCGAAGGCTGAAAACACCGATGACAGGATGTGAAACTGCAGTTTGAGTCGCGCTGACAGAATATGAAGTTGCGCTGCTCAGAAACGGCAGTTTAGAATGCTTGCATTATAAAACAGCACGCGAGTAGAGCCAGGCAAAACCGAAAGAATGCAGCTACACGCTGACACACAGGAGAAAGGGCAATAAAAGGCTGTGTAACGCGGTAAAAGCCGTAAAACTTAAATAAAGAACACATTCACAGTATAAATAATTAATGACAATATAATGGAGCCTAAATGTAAAATACTTATCTTGACTGCGAGCAGCAAGAAAAGAGGGCTGTTCACAGTCAAGATACGTATTTAGGGGTGTGATGACCTGTGATTGGTGGACTGCTTAAACTACTGTTTGTCTCCCATTGGCCCGTTTTCCTTTGGCCTTCTGGAAGTTGTTGTTTATTCTTGACTGCTGCTATTTATTAAACAACAACAAAAAATGCATAATATGAGCCTCCGGTCTTGCCATAAAATAATAATGGTAAGATAACTGTGGAAGTTAATGTTTTTTTCTGTAGAGATCTGTGTTTTGAATCAAAGTAGCATAGACAGTTGACATGTCTCCTGCAGAGCACATCATGTTGCATGCATATGTCAGATTTTTATTTTATGTAGGTGGGTAAGTGGGTTACTGCTTTTAACACAGATCCTTTTTGTTACTTGAAGTTCATAAATTGTAATCCTTATAATATAGTACACTGATCTATGTAGGACGTGGTTCCTACACCTTGTAACCCTCACTGTCTTATGTAACACATCCTGCACATTGATTTACACACCTGTCAGTGTATAATGCGTACGTGTGATGTAAAGCGCTCTGACACCCTGCACTGGGATGAGTAGTAATATAAAAGAAAGAAAACAAAAAAGTGGTATTTAAATTACTATGGCCCTCATTACAACCGTGGTGGATGGCGGTATAATGGAGAAAAGTGCTTTCAACAGGCTGTCGGTATTTTTCCCCATAATATGACCAAACCGCCAATGTAACACCCCATCTGCCACGGGGGTAGCAGCCGCCGGGCTGGAGACTTCAGTCTCCAGCCAGGCAGCTGTCACTAGCCCACCCATGGGATTTTGACCCCACCTATTTCCACGGTTTTCGTGGCTTTCTTACCACCACGAAAACCATGGCGGTAGGCACTGTCAGTGACAGGGAATTCCTTCCTTGTCGCTGATAGGGGTCTTCCCTGCCCTCTCCCCAGGTTTCCCCCCACACCCCATCCCACTCCAGACCCACCCCCCAACATACACACACCTTCACGCACCATCGTACACACTCATACACACACTCATACGCACATGCACCCACGCATGCATACATCCATTCACACAAACATCCAAACACACTGACATACTTACAAGCACACATGCACTCACACACGCACACACATAAAACACGCAATACACATCCGCATTCATGCACACACAAACGTACACACACAACAACCCCCCCTCCCCACAGCCTTCCCCTGTCGGAGCACCCAACTTACCTTATTTCAGGGCGTCCTCTGGCAGGAAACGGTATGGGGCGCTGCTTCCGGCAGCAGCGTCCGCCAGCAGAACACAGCTAGGCTGTATCATGTGTCATGCTACGGTCGGCGAAGGTCTACTGGCGTGGCGCTGCTGCCGGCAACAGCGCCACCTTACCACCATCCACCGCCATTGCCGCAGCAGGAATTCCGCCATCCTTCTGGCGGAATTCCGGCTACTGTAATAATATGGCGGACGGCTGGTAGCCGCAGCGACGGTATTTTGACGGCCGTAGCCGCAGCGGTAGGTGGTTTTTACCACCAATGTTATGATGAGGGCCTATATGTGTAAAATACTGGGACAGACGCAACAGATATGTCATTCTTAAAGTGCATACACATCTCTATACACAGGGACTGTATAAAGTCAAAAGCATGCCTCTCCTAAGTACATGTGAAGTGATAAGCTGTGTGCCTTTGTTTCTCCTCCATTAAATTAAGGTGTGAGGCTCCCAACAGCACACAGTCAGGATGCTGCAAGAAAAGGAAGCCTAATGGCCCCTGAATTTCACCCTTTGTTATGGGCCCAGCTGGAATCTATTAAGCCTGCTCCCTGTGTATACATTGCTACCTGTACTTTGCAGCTTGGAATGAAAGCAGACAACGTACAGGTGCTGCTGAATGTGTCCCAGTGTCTGGAAAATTACATCAGTTCAAGTTTACCATATTTCTGTGGGGCCAAACCTCTTGACAAGGTAGAGGGCATCCACCCTGTGAAAAGAGTGGGTAGACGCCACATGTACCCTTGGCTTGTGCCCTGCTTACAATTAGTTGGCTTTATAGCACTCTCATTTAGTTGATTCTTAGAAGATTACTTGCTTTGTCCACCTTGTGTTTATTTTTTCTCTGGACCATACCCTCTTTACTTGTTTCCTTCCACTACCTTTTTTTCCATTTGCTTGAGTAATCCATGACACTGAATGTATTTTCCAGCAGTCTTCCTTGAACATTTCTTTTCCCCCTCGAGCTATGTGTTAATTGCTCTTTCTCCCACTTCTGCACCCCCTGCTCTGTTTTGCTTTCTTTGCATGATGTTCTTCTTCCCCCAGGCCCTCTTTTTTTGCTCTCACCTAGAGGCTGAAGTTGGTAGGATCTGAGGGGCACAATGTGCTTTGTACATTTTTAATTCAACAAAAACAGTTCCCTTCCTTTTTGTTAAAACAGTTGGGATGTCTTAGCTGACGTGGGAAGGTAGGAGTCTTCTTTGCTGTGAAGAAGATGAGCAGATAGCTAATCAGGACACAAGCCTTCTTGCCAGGGTGCCTACTACCTGAAAGAAATGTAAATGTGTGAAATTGGTTAATCTGCAAATATATTGGCTATTGATGGAGTCGCTTGAAGCTCTATGATGACAAAGGTGTATTCTTTTTTTAATTTTATTTTTATGCAGTATTGTATGGGTGTTACCTGCTGAGCTGTAGAGGGTGTGCTTTTCATGGAGGTTTAAAAAAACATTTGTACCAGGTGCAGTCTGCATGTTTCCAAAATTTATATTTTGGGTGCACTTTTTTTATCTGAAACCTAATTCTTTTTTACAACTCTTTTGGCAGCCTATCTTATGCAGTGTGCTGTGCAAGTTTAAAATAATGACTTAAATATTCACTTTGCTTTCTCTGACCCCGGCTCCATGCTCACTGAGTCTGCTCCATTAAACTTGGGATCACAGTTCCCATACTTGCTTTACTGCACTCCAAACTTTCCTCTGAATTCTCTCTCTCATGGGCGTCTCCCCTTGCCCTCCTTGTTTCTTCCTCCCTCGTGGGCTTCTTTTCCAATACTTCCCACCACCAAAACCCACTCCTTCTTTTCCCTCCAAACCCACATCCCGGTACTATTTATTTATTTTGTGTCTGGAAGGCTTGTAAGCAAGTTGCTGCTGGAAATTCCACTTTAGAAATGTAAGCACCTTTGCTGTACTTCATTATCATAATCCATATAAGATCAGTACATTTTTTTAAAAATTGAGGTGTGTCATGGCACATGGGTGCACACACACAACTATGTGGCCTCCACATCATCACATCTTTTTTGTTTATGCTGTATGTAAAAAAACAAAAAAAAAGTCTGGCGAGTACCCATCTCAAATGTTAACCACAATCCATATAATGATAAACCACTAAAGGGACTAAATAAACCTGAGTTAAACCCCTGGTAGGTATGGCACAGAGCTGCAGGCTAAACTTTGGGGCAGTCTGTAAAATATTCATGCAGAACCCAAACAGTAACAATGTCAAAACCCAACACATGGAAAAAAAGCTTCAAACCAATTTAGAAAAAAAGACTAGATTTTAATACATAAAATGACACCAAAACAACATAAATCTGATGAGTAGAACCAAAGTTAATTATTTTTAAAGTTTAGGTTTAAAAAAGTACCAGCCTCATCATCTGCACTTAAACGGTGCAAGGGTAAGATTTCAGGCCCACCACAAAAGAGCATGGATACGAGGACCAGGTTTGTCCCAGTGAAGAGTTTTACCTTTGGACTTAGTTTCTGGAAATTGGGGCAAGGCAATAGGTTGTGGCTGAAGAGGGCTACTCGTCATAACCACCTGGTGATGTCTTAGTGAAACCATTGACTTTTGGTGGGAAAGCTGATTGGGAAAAACTTGAATTTTGCTGTTGGAGAAGTTCCCTTGCTAGCCAGATACTTTTTGCACTTTCGCCTTCAGATTTAGTCAGTTTTTTTGGAGCTCGGATTCTTACAGGGGAGCAAGGCTGCAAGCTGTTGCTGAAGAGGGCTCCACGAGGTTGGATATGTTCTGTGCGAGTGCCCGCTGAATTGGATTTGCTACTGTGGAGAAGGATGTAGCGGGAGCCACCTGAATCTTGGGTGCAGCGGTAATGCACTTCTGTCGGATCACCTTGGCAGCATGGGCCTCCCGTCGGTTCTTGGAACAAAAAGTTGGCAAAAAGTTTCTAAGTCCTAACTTTCAGAGTTTGTGAGGCTGCGTACACATTGACATCCATCAAGGGTTCATGACTTCAGGGTCAAGACTCACACCAACACGGGGCATCAGCAGGGTCCAGGGCACATCCAGTTACAAGGGGCCAGCTGGGAATGCATGCAAAGGCCTCTTGAAGCTTGTTGTGTCACTGTGGCATAAACAAGAGGTCAGCCTTAAAACTCTTGGAATCCACTTCTTTGCCTTGGGTACAAGAGGGAGAGTAGGTATAGCCTTCAAGGCTCTCCTCAGATCAGACTGCAGGTTCAGTCCTCCTTCTAGTTTCCCACAGGTCCAGAACCGATCTGAAGAGGGTACCCTGGGTTCCACATTTATGCCCAGTGCTAGCCTATGGGTGGGGGAAACACATGGCCACTACGTAACCAACTGGGTAAAAGTTCCCAGGAGTGAACCTGCCCAATATTTCAACCTTCTTCGTGTTTTTTATTATAATCAATGAGCCAGCGGTCTAATTTTCTGCATGTTTGTCCCACATTTTGGTGGTTTGCCCTGATGCAAGCTGGTGCAGGATGCCAAATGTGCCATATTTGTTCCACTTTCAGGACGAGCAGGACAGGCTCTGAAGGATAAGAGATTCCCAGTAGAAGACTACAAGCTGCCTAACAGGGTGAAGTGTTTTCTACTATCAGCCGTGTGTGAGCAGTTAAGAGATTCCTGTCTGCAACAAGCATTTTAGTATATGACTGGAGGGGAGACCCCGCAGCACAGGGGGAGTTCTGTATAACCTGGCTTCAGGAACTCATTTGCCTTCAGAGATGTTAGTAGGGAATGTGGACATTGGTGATTCAACAGCCCTTGATATATGAATGAAAGCTATGCTGCCTGTCCCAGAAATATGCCGTGGTTGTGTGCCGCTTCAAATCGGCGTGATTCACAGTGCTCACGTATTATCTTGTTTGGGCAAAAAGAGAGTAAGATTTGCCTAAGATCAAACATGTGGGTAAAATAGGAGCCCAAAGACTGCATCCCTGTACAGCTTGCTGGAAAGGAAATATGTGTACCACCATAATACATTTTGGTTAATAGGCCATGAAACTAAGGTGGTCATTACAACCCTGGGCGGCGGTAAGACCGGCAACAGGCCGGCGGTAAAATTTTTGCAATTATGACCGTGCCGGAAACCGCCAACAAAGACAGCCACTTTAACACTCAGACCGCCACGGCGGTACAAACAAATAGCTCGGCGGTCACCGCCAACAGACAGGCGGAGGACAATGTACCGCCCACACTATTATGACAAGCCAATCCGCCACCTTTTCCGGGGCGGATTCACTGCGGATAAAAACACGGCAGAAACAGGAATTTCGAAGGAAAAACACTCACCTCTACACACTCCAGGAGGAAGGAGGACACCATGGAGCCGGAACTCCATATTCTCCCTGCGATAGTCTACCTGCTCCTGTACCAGGAGCACCAACGCCGGCGGCGAAGACCACGGTGAGTACTGCACCTACGACACATGGGAGGCAAAAAACAGGGACACACACACGCAACACACCCACCCCCACCCTCACCCACTACAACACACACATCAATGCATATCTATACATTACAGTTACACCCCCCAAACCCTCTGGAAGAATGCAAAGACAAAAGGAAATGAGTGTAACCATTGTAATATATCAAAATTCAGGAAGCAAAAATATACATATATACACTATTAACAAAATATACACCAAGATTAGTAGTCCAAGTATTGCACCATTTATAGTCCGTGGACTACTGGGCCCAAAATGTATGGGCGAGGCCCACACACAATACTAGATCAAAACAGAGAGAACACTGCAGGTGCATCAGATAGAAATACAACAGGCACCTCAGGGGGAAGGGAAGGGGGGGGGCACCTCAGCCGGATGAGTGCACGACGCCAGATCCACGAGGGGCCTCCATGCCCATTCATGTATCCTGGGGAGTGCAAAGCCACAGTCTCTCAAGTCTCTACAGTGGGTGGTTTGCCCACTGCTGCATCCTGGGGAGTGCAAAGCCACAGTCTCTCAAGTCTCTACGGTGGGTGGTTTGCCCCCTGCTGCATCCTGGGGAGTGCAAAGCCACAGTCTCTCAAGTCTCTACGGTGGGTGGTTTGCCCACTGTTGCATCCTGGGGAGTGCAAAGCCACAGTCTCTCAAGTGGAATGCAGTCTCCACTGGTTCTGGAGAGGGCTTGGTGCCCAGAGTGTTTCATCCTGTGCAGGACAGAGGTAGTGGATGCTGTTCTCCACTGCTTCATCCTGTGCAGGACAGAGGTAGTGGATGCATGCCTCCACTGGTTCTGGAGGGGGACTGGTGCCCAGAGTGCATCACTCACCCCGTGACGGTCCCTGTTGCGTCAGTGCCCCTGCCGCTCATGGGCTAGCGGTGCTTTCCCTGTTCAGCGGTGCTTGCCCTGTTCAGCGGTGCTTGACTTGGCGGTCCTTGCCCTGTTCAGCGGTGCTTGACTTGGTGGTCCTTGCCCTGTTCAGCGGTGCTTGACTTGGCGGTCCTTGCCTTGTTCAGCGGTGCTTGTCTTGGCGGTCCTTGCCTTGTTCAGCGGTGCGTGCCCTGTTCAGCGGTGCTTGACTTGGCGGTGCTTGCCTTGTTCAGCGGTCCTTGCCCTGTTCAGTGGTGCTTGGCGGTCCTTGCCCTGTTCAGTGGTGCTTGGCGGTCCTTGCCCTGTTCAGCGGTGCTTGACTTGGCGGTGCTTGCCCTGTTCAGCGGTGCTTGAGTTGGCGGTCCTTCACTGCCCAGCTGGGCTGGGGCTGGCGGTCCTTCATTGGTCAGCTGGGCTGTGGCGGGCGGGGCCCTCCTGGGCAGCTGGGCTGTGGCTGACGGGGCCCTCCTGGGCAGCCGGGCTGTGGCTGGCAGTGTCCTCCTGGGCAGCGACGATGGGGCTGACGGTGTCCTCCTGGGCAGCGACGATGGGACTGGCGGTGGCCTCCTGGGCAGCGACAATGGGGTTGGCGGTGGCCTCCTGGGCAGCGACGATGGGGCTGGCGGGGCCCTCCTGCCCAACGGGGATGATGGCAGTCTTCTCCGCCGTGCTGCTCCTCCCAGACTTGCCGGGTTTCTTCTGGGCCTTTCCCAGCTTGGGAGGAGTCACAGCTGAGTCCACACTCCCACCGGGACCCCTAGGAGCGGCTTGGGTGGCTGGAGTCTTCCCCCTCTCCCGCCGGGCACTGGCCAACTTCTGGTGCTTCACGGGGGGGACTGGCTGTGCTGTGGCTCCGTGACACACTGGCTGTCCTGGTGGCCGGTGCACTCCACATACCTGTGACAACTGGCACCACTGGTCCCGGAGATTTTGTGGCTGAGGTGCTAGTTCAGGACCTATGAGTTGGACGGGGGGGGGTGATGGGAAATAGGTTAAGGGTGGACAGGAAAAGTTGTTTGGAGACACTGGGACGGGTAGCTGGAGGGGGTTTGGGAGTGGAGGAAGAGGTGGTGGTTGTAGGAGGTGTAAGTTTTGTGGCTTTGGGTGCAGGTGCATGCGCTGGAGGCTGTTGTGAGGTGGATGTATGTTGGGTGGGTGTGTGCCTGCGTTTGTGTATCTTCGGAGGGGGCGTCACAGACACACTGGGAGAGGACACGGGGGACGTGTGAATGGTAGTGGGGGTGGTGACTGCACGTGAGCGGGGTGTGGTGGTGGGTGTGCTGGTGCGGGACGTAGTGGCATGTAGAGGTAGTGCATGCAGGTGTGAGTGTAGACGAGACTGGGAGGGAGGAGGGAGACGAGGAGGAGGGGGACACAGTGGAGGCAGTGGATGTTGGTGTGTCTGCATGTGTGTGATGCTTGCGTGAGTGCCTGTGGGATGTGTGGTGCTTATGTTTGCCTGAGCTTCCCTTGTGTGGTGAGGGGTGTGCAGGCTGGTCTGATGGTGTGCTTGGGATAGGCAGAGGTACAGGGGATTGGTCTGGGTGGAGGAAGTTGGAGGGGGGAGGCTGGACACAGGGACAATGGCTGACATCAGTGCTGAGGCCAGAGTTTGAAAGGTTCGGTGAAGGGCAGCCTGACCAGAATGAATGCCCTCCAGGAATGCATTGGTTTGTTGCAACTCCGTTTCTACACCCTGGATGGCATTCAAAATGGTAGACTGCCCAACAGTGAGGGACATGAGGAGGTCAATGGCCTCCTCACTGAGGGCAGCAGAGGTGGCAGGGGCTGAGGTGCATGGGGCGAAGGTGATGCCCACCCTCCTGGGTGAGCGGGCACGGGGCAAAGGCTGAGGGGCTGCTGGGAGGGCGGTGCTGGTAGGGGGGGTGGCGGCTGTACCTATAGAAGTGGGGGGCACAGATGTTGCCGCCACCATAAGGGAGCTCCCATCGGAGGACGAGTCTGTGTCGCTGGTTTCAGCTCCTGTCACCGCCGTGGTGCTCCCCTCGCCCTCCGTCCCACTGGTGTATTCAGAGTCCGTAGTGTGGCCCTTCATGGCCATGTGGGATGCAGCTCCCTCGTGCTCCGGTGCCACTGCTCCTCCACCTGATAATGCTAATGCACACAAGAACAGGGAGACCGCAAAAAAAGGGGGGGGGGGGACAGAAGAAAGACAGGTTGAGTGCATGGCTTACCGCTACCGTTGGCTGACAAGACAGACACAGAAGACCCCTGCACTGCGTCACGCTGTTGGGCTCTACAGTGCAATTCCTGGGAAATGCCCTACAAGGTTATGGACGACATATGCACACATAGATGACACAGGGGCATGAATAGCTGTACTTGGCACTCTACAGAGGTGGTGTGGGGGGCCACAGGGCCATGCCTTACGAAGGGGCCTAGCCTACAGAACTCGCCCTGGCCTAGGGAAACCCACAGCCCTCCTCCCCACCCAGACCCCTCCACTGCGCGCAAAGTCAGCTGAATGAGAATGTACTCACCCCCTTGTGTCTGCTGTGATGCCCTCAAGCGCCCATCCAACTCTGGGTAGGCCACCGCCAGGGGGTCATGGTTCGACGGGCACCCCTCCCACGTTGGGAGGCCATCCCTAGCTGAGCCTCGCCGTCTTCTTGCTCCAGCGGCAAATGTCCTCCCATCTTTTCCGGCAGTGGGTGCTCCATCTGTGGTAGACCCCCAAGATCCGGACGTCCTTGGCGATGGCACGCCAAATATCCTTCTTCTGGTGGGCGCTGACCTACATGAAATGTACAGGGGAAGAAGAGAAGTCATTACCAACTGTGCCGTCAAAGTGATTGGCCCCCATCCCTACCCTTGCCATGTGGTACATGCACCCACCGTCTTTCATGCACGCAGAAATCTTCCCCCTTCCTTCTTACAGCCAGCCCTCTCCACACAGGCATAGCCCATACAACATGCTCCCTGTGTACTTACCTGTTGGTCTGGAGGACCGTAGAGTAGCGTGTACTGGGGGAGGACCCCATCGACGAGCTTCTCCAACTCCCACGATGTGAAGGCAGGGGCCCTTTCCCCAGACGCACGAGCCATTGTCTCTTCCAGACCGAGGTCACAGCAGCACTTGCAGTGTAGGTCCTCTCCTGTCGAAGATCAGGTATCGAGTGATTCAACAGATAGAAAATGGCGGTCACGTCCGCGGCGGTGTGTACCATCACCGCCGGCGTACAAATCGTCATTGGCTCCTGGGACCCATAGGGTCCAATGTTAACCAATGCAGCATTGCGCCGCGGTCTTCGACTGCCTACCGCAACGGTGTACAACGCCAGCGCAGTTACCTCACATCCCATTGTCCCACTTTAGAGGTCAGGCAGCCGCCATTTCAGGGGCCCACATGGCCTAATTAACACCTGCGTCACACATACCTAGGCCTACTCTCAACACACATACAGGCCACATTTTGTGTATGAATGGTGTTCTGTGTAGACTGCGGGTAAATACCTCTGAGACATATCCCCAACATCATAGGTGCCATTGATGGAACCCATGTGACTTTGGTCCCCCCCCCCCCCCCACAGGAGTGAACAGGTGTACAGGAACAGGAAGAGTTATCGTTCCATGAATGTACAGATGGTATGTTTGGCAGACCAGTACATCTCCCATGTGAATGCCATGTTCCCTGGCTCAGTGCATGACGCCTACATCATGCGGAATAGCAGCATCCCTTATGTGATGGGTCAACTCCAGAGGCACCGTGTGTGGCTATTAGGTAACTCTGGTTACCCCAACCTGTCATGGCTACTGACCCCAGTGAGGAATCCCAGGACAAGGGCAGAGGAACGCTACAATGAGGCACATGGGCGAACTAGGAGGGTAATCGAGCGGACATTCGGCCTCCTGAAGACCAGGTTCAGGTGCCTGCATATGACAGGTGGATCCCTATTCTACTCACCAAAGAAGGTGTGCCAGATCATCGTGGCCTGCTGTATGCTTCACAACTTGGCTTTGCGACAACAGGTGCCTTTTCTGCAGGAGGATGGTCCAGGTGGCGTTGTTGTGAAAGCTGTGGAGCCTGTGGAGCCTGTGGACCGTGATGAGGAGGAAGAAGACATGCAGAACAGGGACTCAGTCATCCAGCAATATTTCCATTGAAACACAGGTGAGAATACATTCCTGCCTACTACATGTACTTTTACACTTCTACCTCTATCCTGTCTGTCGATTTCACCCAGGGTATGGTCACTGAGTTGTCACTTTCCCTTGCGGTTTCACAGGTGTGGGTCCCAACGTGTGTCATCTGCTTAGATTCCTCAGGGACTAGAGCTGTGTGACATCGGTATGTTGACATTACTATTTCATGAACATTTTGTCACTGTAATTGCAAATACACTATTTCGAAATCACAGACAGACTCCAGATCTTTTGGTGCTTTAGGTGTGTTTATTTAAATACAAAATATTGGAGGGGGAAGTTAAATGGTGAGGAGTGATGGCGAAGGAGTGTCCATGGCAGAGTCCAGTCTATTAGTCTCACAGGTGCATTGCCCATATGGGCATAGGAAGTGGAGCTGTGGCAGTTTCAATATGGACAGGGTGACAAAGTGGGACAGTGGGATGACAATCAGGGTGGTCTCATTTCTTGGTGGGGGTCTTTGCATCGTGCTCTGTCTTGTTCCTGGATCTCAGGGACTGTTTGTGGGGTGGTTCTCCCTCTGCAGGGGGTGGGGTGCTTGTGTGGTGGTCCTGTGGCGGTGCCTCCTGTCCACTAGCGCCGGCGGAGGTGGTGGGCAGTTCATCGTCCATGCTAGTGTCAGGGCCCCCTTGTAGTGCCACAGTGTCCCTCCTGGTGTTGAGTACTTCCTTCAGCACCCCTACGATGGTGCCCAGGGTGGAGCTGATGGTTCTGAGTTCCTCCCTGAACCCCAAATACTGTTCCTCCTGCATGCGCTGGGTCTCCTGAAACTTGGCCAGTACCGTTGCCATCGTCTCCTGGGAGTGGTGGTATGCTTCCCATGATGGAGGAGAGGGCCTCGTGGAGAGTGGGTTCCCTTGGCCTGTCCGCCCCCTGTCGCACAGCAGCCCTCCCAGTTCCCCTGTGTTCCTGGGCCTCCATCCCCTGGACCGTGTGCCCACTGCCACTGCCCCCAGGTCCCTGTTGTTGTTGGGGTGGTGGGTTATCCTGGGTTCCCTGTAGTGGTGGACTCACAGCTGATTGACGTGTCCTGTGGACGGAGGTATGGGCCCGCTGGGTGGGTGCTGTGCTGGTGTTTCCAGTGGGGGGAAGGTCTGTGGTGGCCTGTGTGAGGGGAACCGACTGTCCCGAGGCCCCCGATGGTCCGGGCTGGTCATCTAGATCCAGGTGGACAGAGGTGCTGTCATCACTGTGGGCCTCTTCTGTGGGTGGAGTGGAGATGTTTGGACCCTCCTGTCTAGTGACGTTGGGTAGTGGTCCTGCAGGGGTGGAAAGGCATGATTATTGCATCTGTGTGTGTCATGGTGTGCAATGGGTGGGTGACCGTGTACCCCAGTGCTGGCATTCCTGTGTGGGGGCTTGTGTGATGATGGTTTAGGGGGGTGTATGGGTATGTGCAGTGGGCATGCTTTAGTGATGGGTGTCCATGCGTTGGTGTTCCATGCAGGGCTTGGTGTTGGGATGGGTGGTTTGTGATATTGGTACATTTGTGAGGAGTTGGAGTGATGAGGGAGGGTGGGGGATATGGTAGTTAAAGGTTTGACTTACCAGAGTCCATTCCTCCACCGACTCCTGCGAGGCCCTCAGGATGCATAATGGTCAAGACCTGCTCCTCCCATGTTGTTAGTTGTGGGGGAGGAGGTGGGGGTCCGCCGCCAGTCTGCTGAACCGCCTGGTGGTGTCTTGAGACCACGGAACGCACCTTCCCCGTAGGTCGTTCCACCTCTTCCTGATGTCCTCCCGATTTCTTGGGTGTTGTCCCACTGCATTGACCCTGTCGTCGCCATAGCTCCACAGGGATGTGGAATTCCTATTGCATCTTGTTTGGGGTCAAGGGCAACAAGTTTTTATGTTTACTTTGTCCTTGGGACAAGTAGGCCCAACCCTCTGCAGCACAAACCCTTTGGCTGCCTGTTTACAGAGAGTGGAACTCTCTGCAGTTGAGGTAATGTGTTTCCAAAAGATAATGCTGTTCGAACTTGTATTTATGGTTCATTATTTGAAAGCCTTGATTATTAGGGTGAGTGCTGTAAATAAATGTTTTAAGGTCACACTTCACTACTGACGTTGGTTCCAGTACAAAAAAAAACAGCTGTGTATACACATGTTTGAAAACTTTAGGCTATGAGGCTAAGTATAATGCTCCCAGAATGCTCTCTGATTAGATGCAAATGAAGTGTCATTTAGTAAAATGTGTTGATGCATGCTAGTATTTCCCAAAAATATTTCTAATGGAAAATCAGTGTAACCATTTTCAACACGAATATGGCAAGCATGAAAATAAACAAACACTGACAAAGCCAACTGATCTGACATATTTTTATAAGTCTTTTAGTTTCATCAATGCGTGTCTTGTTTTGACATGGCTTTTGTAACACTTTATTGTTGTGGGAGCTACCAGGCCCTCAACATTGTAACAAACACTGCCAAAAAAAATATATATATTTGAACTCTAAAAGCACATGTTGCCACCAGTGGCATAACAAAGGCCCCGCAGCCGCCCTCCAGGGTGCCCCTTTAGCACAGCACCTGCCCTGAGTGAGTCTGGAGAGGGGGCTCCTCCATGTTCTTTGCAAAGGGGCACCCTCCAGTTTCGTTACGTCACTGATTGCCACTGTAGTTCCTGACACTGAACAAAACTACTTTGTGTGCCAATATGCTCCTTGTGGAAGAGCAGAATGCAATCACTCACAGTAAAGCCAGCCAAAAGAGAGAGGAATAGAAGTATTTATTAAACAAAATGTCTTTGTTAACACCAGACCTAATTAGGGACCAAGACCCACATGTAGGTAGCTTTTTGCATGTCACAAACAGCGACTTTCGCTGTTTGCGACGTGCAAAAAGCACATTGCGATGCACAAACCCAGTTTTGCGATTCAGTAACCTGGTTACCGAATCGCAAAACGGGTTTGCGAGTCGCAATTAGGAAGGGGTGTTCCCTTCCTAATTGCGACTCGCAGTGCAATGTAGGATTGTTTTGTGACTGCGAATGCGGGCGCAAACCAATCGCAGTTTGCACCCATTTCAAATGGGTGCTAACACTTTCACAAAAGGGAAGGGGTCCCCATGGGACCCCTTCCCCATTGTGAATGTCACTGTAAACATTTTTTCAGAGCAGGCAGTGGTCCTGCGGACCACTGCTTGCTCTGAAAAAATGAAACAAAAACGTTTCATTTTTCGTTTTTGTAATGCATCTCGTTTTCCTTTAAGGAAGCAGTCACAGACATGGTGGTCTGCTGTCTCCAGCAGGCCACCATCCCTGTGAGGGCCGCTATTCGCAAGGGGGTCGCAAATTGCGACCCACCTCATGATTATTCACTAGGTGGGCATTTGCGAAGCCCTTGCGAATCACAGATGGTGTCAGGGACACCATCCTACATTCGGATTTGCGACTCGCAATTTGCGGGTCGCAAATCTGAACCTACCTACATGTGGCCCCAAATTCTTAAAGAAAGTCACAAAAGTGTACCCATGGTATATGTCGTACCCCTATCAAATATTTGTGAACTGTATTTTAGCATGGGTAAATACGCATGTGTAGATTTGCTCATGTGAAAATCTATTGAGCATCTGCAAGTTCATTTTCCCTCCGGCCACTTTCTTCCCAACCCTGGAAGAAGTTCTAATTCTGCCATTGTCAGGAGTAAATGTCCAACCTTTCTTATTATGGGAAAATATTAGAGAGAAGCTGGTGAAAATCTTTAAAACATGCAGGTTAGTAGGTTTGCAGACTCAAAGGCATTCCAGCCCTGGAACTATTGCTTACTGCTTCCTCCAGCCCCAGTATGCAGATCTGCAGAAAGGTGGCAAAATAAGGAAATTGCTACAGTAGGGATTGAAACTGCAAGTATTCAAGCCCTATTATGGTAGTAGCCCTGGCATAATCAGAGAGGCTATTATCAGAGCTCTTACATAATGAGATTGCTGCCATAATTTGTCGCCACACTACATGGCACCAAAGGGACAAGCAGATCTTTTTACAGGACAAGTAGATTTGATAAGCAACCTGTCCCCTGGACAAGTAGATATTTTAATAAATTCCACACCCCTGGCTCCATCTTCCTTGCAATTGAGGTGTGCTGCACCTGTGATCCAAATAGCTGTGGCTCTACCCGGATGATTTCCTCCACCATGACCCTGAGCTCCTCCTCCGAGAACCTAGGGTGTCTTTGCCGTGCCATGGGGTGGTGTAGGTGATGTGTGGGGCGGTGTGTGTGGTGATAAGTGTGGTGATATGTAGTGGTGTGTGGTGTTTTGTGCGTGGAAGTTGTGTGAGTGATGGTGTTGTGTGCCTGTGGATGCTAGTTTGTGGATGGTGGTGTCTCTCTCTGGCCTTCTCTCTGTAATAGTGGTCGTAGGGGTTTGTGGGTGATGTGGGTGTGTGTTTTATAGTGTATTGGGTGTGTGGGAGTGGTGTGTGTATGTGTATCAGGTGTGTGTATTTCGAATTGTCCAATGTGGCGGTGTTTTGTATATGTGTGTGTATTTTGAGTGCGACGGTGTGTACCGCCAATGGGATACCGCGGTTGAAAGACCGCTGCGTGGATTCGTGTGTTGTGATAGTGTGGGCGTTTTTCTGCTGGCGTGGCGGTGGAGGTTTTTTTTTTGCCAGTTTATCACTGACCTTTGGTGTGGCTGACTTGTGTGGGTGTCTGAATTTTGTCGGATTCCGACATGTGGGTCATAATAGCTGTGGCGGAATTCCGCTGCCGCGGCGGTGTGTTGGCGGTCTTCTGCACGGCGCTAAGCGGCTTTTACCTCCAATGTTGTAATGAGGGCCTAAGTGTCATCTACCGACCTAGTCCCCTCTGTCCTTTTAGATTATTATTAAGTACTCCCAAACTTAGCAAAACATAAGTGCCCGGAAATACCTAAACGTGATTATTCAAGTGCAGATAGTTTGGCTAAAAGGGGTGACCTGTGTTAAAAATCACATCTTCTTGTTCCATAGTTCCAAATTAGTTCACAATACCACTACTGATGTGGCAGTAGTTGTAATGACAAGGCTACTGGACTAACCTTCGCAGGGAAATTTCACTGTGTCGTGGGTTCTGACCAGAACTAGAATACCGTGCTTCTTTCCACCATATTTAGGTTAAGTGGTAAACCTGAGATTAGATGACAAGACTCAGAGTTCCACTCCTAAAATGTATTCACTGGACTACCTGTAGTGGTGATGTCTGCCCTTCCCAGTGAACTGCCCATCTTGTAAGAAGTTCTGACGAGGTGTCTTTTGTCCTTTAAATCTGTATGCACTAGCTGTATTGAGCCTGTTTCCAAGTTTCACCCAATATATTAATGTAATGAGAAAACTGCAGAAGTAGACTGAGCTCTTTCTTTGGGTCTTCCGGGCAATAGGTGGGTTAATGGGGAGTATCCATGGTGGATACTGTTGTTTACCATTCATGTTTTAGTGGACTACTTCATTGTATTGGAATAATAGTTAATAATTTTGTGAACTTGTCTTGCCAACCGCATCAATGGAGAGCAGTTAAAGCTTAGGTGATACAAGGATTGGAGCTCAAAGGCAGTATGACAAGGTAAAATACTTGAAAACCTCAAGTTACAGCTCTTAAAAGTTTTGATTTAAAGGGGGTGGTCGTTGAATGAAACCATAGGTACTGGATATAGGGATGTGGGGATGCTGCAGCACCCCCAAAATAGCCATGCTGGAGTTCCGAGGGTGAATAAGCAATAAAATGCCTTTAAATTTTGGTTTTATCTTGTCACACTTGCTCAAAGACAGAGGTCAAATGTCCGGTTATGTCTTTTGACAAATTGCTGTTTATTCTTTTAACTTGAGGATTTGCGTTTACTTTTGTTTCTCTGAGTGCAATGTGAGAGGGTTTAATAAATTGAACTCTGCAACAAGCTGGTTTGAAAGGCTGCAGGATATCATTTTTTCTAACAAAACAATGTAAAAAGCTGTAAGTGAACTGTACACATTTAAAAAAATATATGGATTTAGGAAAGCACAAATATTGTCCGCTCCTTCTTTGTAATTCTGAAGTGTTATGAAAATAAAGATTTTCATAGGATCAAAACAAATCTAGACACTACTCAGTGATGCACGAAAGACAAATATTTGCTGAAACCCAATTTTCACACATTATAGTTTGTTTGCCTATAGTCTAATCAATAAAACTGTGTGTGTTCACATTTTGGGAGCATTTCAATGGAAAATGACAGTTCATTACCACACCATGCTTTAGTAGCCTATTTACAATGATGTGCTACAAAATTCACCGGCAACAACATACTACACCCTTACCACACTTGCCGAATAATCACAGTTCATTTGCGTGTTTCTTCAGTGATGTGCTACAAAATGCACCGGCAACAACATACTACACCCTTACCACACTTGCCAAATAATCATTTGTAGGCAGCTTGGGAGTGGATGCACCACCACCAGAAAGGGGTCCTGCAATTTTAAATAAACATACATCTGGGAACATGGCCTTTCTACAGGGTCATCCCAAATTGTTTTTTTTTGGTCTTCTGTTGCTGACCCCGTCTTTTGTTGGCCATAGGACTATGTGCTTTTTTCCCATGCTAACTAATAGTAAAATGCTTCTGCTCTTCCCTTAAGCATGAAAAATTGGTATACACCTAATAGGTACATTACATTTACTTACAAGTCCCTAGTACACAGTACTGTATACACAGGGACCTGTAAATTAAATACTACAGGTGGGCCCCAGCACTCCATGTGCCACCCTCCAAGTTAGCACTGAAAAACATGCCTCTGGCCTACCATTGCAGCTTGTAATGCACGTTTTGGTTTGCTAAAGACGTTTTGGGGATATTTAGAAAGCTGACCTAGAAATGCATTCTGGCAGTTGCTTACCGTTTGCTCTGTGGTTTGTAATGCAGAATTTCTTGCTTTCAATTTGCTGACCCTTATTTCTTTTAGGCCGTTGAGCTTGAGTTCATATCTTCCCTTGCCAACGGCATGTTTACAGAATCCTTCTGAGCACTTCCCGTCTGTAAACAGGCCTGTAAATCTTGTTCTTATCTTGCCACATTTGCTGTGCATTAAAAAACCGAGATCAAATGTCAGGCACTGCCAGCCGAGGGCGCTTGTTTGTTTTCTTCCTCTGACTTCAAAGTGAGAGGGTTTTTGTGACAATCTTTCTAGATTCTGGGGGTAGGAAGGAGTTTTGTTTTTTTAGCGCACAACATTTAAATGAAATGAAGTATTCAGAATATATCAGAATTGGGAACACAACGGAACATATTTTTTTATTATTTCTAAAGTGTGTTTGAAACAAATACTTCAATATGATCAAAACAATCATTACACTATGTGATGCAATAACCACATATTTTCGTCTGTGCACTGTATAGTTTTATAAGTAAAACTGTATGTCTGTGCAAATGTAATGGTCATTTCAATTGAAAATATGTTGTCTGCAATGACAGTGTGCTACCACAGTATGAATAGTCCATGTTATGCCACTCTGTTCTAGACCACTCCACTCTACACCACTTACACTGTACTGTGCACCACTCCACTGCATTCTGCACCATGCCACAGCACTCTATATCACTTCACGCTATGCCTCTCTACTTCAACCTGTACCACTCTACTCTAGGCCAATGTGCCCTTTGCCACTTTACACCACTGCACTCTTCACCATTGCACTCTACACCACTCCAGTCTAGGCCACACCAATTTACTCTGCACAACTCCACTCTGCGCCACTGCACTATATGCCAGTACACTCTACGCCAGTGCACTTTACTCTGAAACACTCAACTCTATGCCCTTGCATTCTACGCCAGTCCATTGTACACCACTCTAATCTACACTGCACCCCATGCCACTGAACTCTACATCACTTTACTCTGCCATTAGGCTCTATGCCACTCTACGCAACTGCATCCTACCCTGCACCACACCACTCTACACCACTTCACTCTACTTTGAAACAATCTACTACAAGGCATTCCACTCTGTGGCGCTGCACTCTACCCCAGTCTCCTCTTAACCACTGCACTCTGTGCCAAAGCACTCCCCACGGTTGCACTTTGTCACTGCACTGTATGCCGCTGCACTCTACTCCGCATCACTGTACTCTATGCCACTTTACACCGCTGCACTGACACTCTACGCCACTAAACTCTCTGCCACTCTACTCTGCTCTACTGTACTCCACTGAGTGCCACTGCATTCCATGGCACTACACTCTACACCACTCTGTGCAGCTCTACTCTGCACCAGTGTATGTCACACCACTCTAATCCACTCAACTCTGCACTGTACGTCACTGCACTTTATGCCACTTAAGTCTACTCTGTGCAACTGTACTGCTGCCACTGCAGTCTGCACCACTGTTCTCTACTATGCACCACTCTAATCTATGCCACTCTATCCTATTGCATTGTATGCCACTCAATTCGCCATTACGCTCTACAACATTCAGCAGCACTAACTTTTAGCCGTGCTGAACAGCAGCCATGCTGTGTACAACATGACTAAAACACATTGGCAAAGCCAATAGCTCTTGCTTAGGTGAGACCTATTGGCTTTGGCAATGATTGTTAATACTTCTAATTCACCTTTAAAGTGAGTCCTAAATGTTTCTAGAGCAGGGTGCTTGGTAGTTAAAAAAGTAGGACATGTATACATGACGATTTACATGTCCTGGCGGTAAAAAACAATTGACTCTATCATTTTGGAAATGCCACTTTAAGAAAGATTGCATTTCCCTGCCTAAAGTTTCTGGGGCCTTTCTGTAAGTGACCAGCTGCCTTGGACCGGTGATGGCTCCCTGTTGGGAAATGTGTATTGGACCAGAGAGTGGTTGTACAGGGTAGTAGGTCTTCCTGACAGAATGGCTGAGGAGGACATGTGCCCTTGCCTGATGACACTTCAAAGGGGCCTGCCCCAACACACACAAAGGTGCCGGACACCAGGTCTGCCCCTGCCTTTTGTTTAACTAACTAATCTGGATCCAAACCCAGGATAGAGGGGTGAACTGACTAGAACTAGTTTTGAAGGGTAGACAACTAGTTGTCCCTCACCAACAGTTAGGCACTTGGCATAAAAGTGTCAAACACAGAACCTGAAATCAGTACAGTCCTGAACCTGAAAGTCTCTGAAGGACTGCTGTGCTGTTTGAAGCCTGAAGGAAGGCTTGAACTGCTTACCTTGAACCCAGGACCCCAGAAGTAACTCCTAGGTTCCTCTGTGAGCTATAGGGACATAGCAAGCTTCAAGAGACCATCTTCTGCAACTTTAGTGCTTTTCCTGCTGACACGTTCCAACTGGAACTGCTGTGGATCCTGCAACTGTCCTCTGCTGGAATGTGTCTTAACCTCAAATAGGTGACCCACCCAAACATATCCTAGACCTTTAATTGGTGGAAGAGAATACTAAACCTTTCAAAAAACTGCAAAATGGAAAATTAAAGACTCAAAGGCACCAGAGGTTACCACCACTGCCAAGTCTTAGCTGCTGACGTTGAACAACTTGCTGCTTTGCCTCGCTGAAGGGATCTTGACTTCCGGGAAAGTTTATAAGTCTGAATATAGAGGATTTTACCAGGACAAAGCCAGAGCAGCAACCCACCAACACCAGCTCCCTGGGCCCATACGAAGGTGCACAGACTTCATCGCAAAGCTTTCTTCCATTGAGAGCTTTAAACTTTCCGTCTGAGTTTAGGCTCCCACCGAAGTCCTGGCCATCAGCCGACTGCCGTTGACAAGACCCTCTTCGGATCCAGCCTGCAGTCCGACCCATCGACTACCCTTGAGAGAGTAAATTTCTCCCTGGAACGTGCCTGCCCGTTGTATCTGGCCCGCAGTCCATTGCTGTAAAAAAAAAAAAAGGCAGTGCTTGAAGCCGGCAGACCTCAAACCCACTTTGTATATTGTTAGTAATAGGGCTGTTTGATAGCCGCACTGTCAAAACTCAGTCCTAAAATCTCATTCATTTTAAAAACAGATTAAAATATTAACATACCGATTCAACAACTTTAAAACTACAAAGCGGTGCAAGAATCTCATGTAATGATATAACTGGCACTGGGAGATTATGTATGGAGGACGTAGCTTCTGTAAATGAATGGTGCTAGTAGAGCAAGATCTGTGTAGTGTGCTTGGGCTTGTGATGGGCTTGTGGAAAAGACGGGTTTAGTATAAAAGTAAGAGGACCCTGAGCTGATTGTTCATCAGGAGGTTGGGCAGTGTAGTTAGGTGGTGGGGCCTGGAATGGTGTTTGTTTGTTACAAGGAGTTGCGGGGTGGGGGGCTACGTGGTTTGCATAAAAGGAGTTGGGTTATTTTAACAGGAGACCGATCCGAATGAAAAGGGGGATGTTACGCAAAATGTTGAGCTGCAGGTCTTGTTACCTACATAGGCTGCATTGCTCTAGTCATCAACCTGTGGAGAGTGCTTCCTATGTATGTGATGTCGATATGGCATTTTAGACTACACATTGTGCGTGCAGTGCGACGCTCAACAAAATATAAAATCATTTGCTTTTGACAGTTACTGCATGTTTTAATTTTTGCTCATTATATTCCCTAAAGTTAGAGCCATTTATATAAGCCACAATGTTTATCCACTATTTTTCTGATGATGCTTGTATAACAAAATTGATTTTTCTACAGATTAAGCAGTTTTTATCTGCAGATGACGGTTCAAGATTGATTGCTGTGTATTCAGTTGTTCGAAAATGTTTCCAATGGTTGTTGAAATTATTCATAGGGTTTTTGATTGTGTGCTATTTTTGTGTTGAAACATACTTGTTCCTCTTTGGTTTGAAATGTTTTTTACCAAATTATGTTTACTAGCCGTCGTTTTATTCCTAGCAGTATGTTATGCGTATATATATTTTTTTCTTTTAAAGCCTTCACCTTCATTAGTACTAGTTAACACACATTTGGGATAAATGTTTCCATTACTTTGCATTTTTATTTACTGAACGATCTATATTGGTACTTTGGCTTCCGGACTGTAGCTTATTCATACATTATTACATTTATAAGTACTCTATTTCCATATTAATAATGTGACACCAGTGTATCCGAGCCAGATAACTTATGTGTTTTGTGTATTCATCTCTTTGTAGACACAGGATAACATGGACAATATCTGTTCCTCTAGAAGGCGTATGTGATGGTCGGGAAGTAGTTCAGTTTTCTACATGGGCCTTTCCTTTCTTGGATATTTCTTGGCTATGTTCGTTTTGAAATAGGTTGCTACTTGGCTAATAACCATAGGGTCCACCATCGCTATGGAGTCTTCTGGTTACCCTTCAATCAGCACCTTCTTGTTGGGAACGCAATCTTTCAAGCACATGGGACTGACAGCGCTCGGTTCAGCAGTGTGTAGTAGTGCACTTGGGGCACCCATCAGCTCACAGCACTAGCTTGCGCAGTGCCAAAGTTCTATTGCAGTAGAATCAAAAGTTCGTCAGTTTTCCCGCAGGTCCTTGGAACAGCTCTGGATAATTAGACCTATAAGGCAAATTGAGGGTATTCCTTAAACAAGGCGTTTCTGATGTAATCATGTCATTTAAACTCTAGTACTAAAGCAGTGTTTGGACAAAGGCGTCTTTATCAGCCCTCCTCTCTTTCCCTAAAAACGAGACCTTGAGTGTGAGCTGCTAAATACAAGCGCTCACCTTAATTGTTTGTTAGACTATATCTGTGTTTAATGAAATGATTCCTTAGCATCCTGCTGAGGAACTGGTTGAGGCAAAGATATTTTTGACTTTCTTGGTTTTGCTAATGTATTCAGAAATATGCTCGAGATTAATAGAAATCTTAACTTCTTCAATACATTTTCTTTGCCAGCACACCACTGTTTTACAGGATGTGGATTAGTCTCTACCTCCACTGACATTACAGAGGAGGAACGCGTATCCCCAGTTTTGATATATACATTAAGAACCACAGGTCTGGCCACTTTAATATTAGTCTGAGAATTCTGACAGCCTTCGCCCAAATAACGAGGTAATAGCTGGGAATTCAAGTCAAAATATGATGGTCTCTGGAGATTTGAGGTGATGCAGCGAGGTTAATCTGGTGACAGATGAGGGATTGGAGTTTGAATCTCATTCACAGGAGTGTCAATCAACCTGTCGTTTGCAATCGATAGAAACGTGAATTAATGAATGCTGGAGTTGAAGTGCTTAGTCATTATTAGAAGGGTTGAAGGTTGAAAAAGAATCTTTTTGGAGGGATCTACCTTCTCCTTTAACAGGTGGGTAGTGAGGATCGTTTTAGAGCGAATTGTTGTGGGGCCAGAACGTTTTAAATATATTGGTGCTTCTGTTTTGAATGTATTTAGTGGAATTTATATGATGTAATATTTCCTGTGAATGGGATTGGTAGAAAAATGTTTTAGATCATGCAAGTACAGACTTCGTGAAAGCTTATGTCATGAGTTATTTTCTATATTTTCAAAGAAGACTACAATAAAGTTTGAGGCTGGGAAACCATAGGATATTGGAAGGTGTTCTCATGAGGGAGATTGGCATTAGCTTTATAGATATGAAGGTAGTTGGGGCAGCTTATAAGTGTGTAGAAACGAAAGTCTCAAGATGAGATCCAGGCCATCTTCTGCACAGTCCTACCAGTTTCGTGTATTTAAAAGCGCTCATTTAGATTTACAAGTTGAAGGAATGAGAAGGGTGTTGGGGAGGCGCAATTTTCAACCAAAAAAAGGTAATTTGTAATGACACTTTAGTGGGCCCCGCAAAGAAAGGAGGCAACCTAAAGAGATCAAGTTTACCGGATGTCATATGCACATGCACACTCAAATTTCTGGAGCAGCAAGAACAATTTTAAGTTATCCACATAAAGAAAATAAAGCAGTAGTTCACAGCATACTGACTGTGGCACCTCTTCTATTATTAATGGTAGTTAGCTAAATGCTGCCACAGTGCCTGAAGTCCGTTGTAGCAGGCCATAACACTGGCACTCCTGAAGCCTTTCTTTTATTCACATTTTTCAAAAAATGCAGTTCCGTACTCCAACTTGGCTCTACAGACTGCCAAAATCATTTGTAGTGTTCACGATATCTCCTGGGAGCTGCTTCTAGGTTACAGGGAGATGCTACTTTCGCTGGTTTGGTTTCTTCCACGCTCTGGAAAAGATTGCCAGGGGACCGGGAACAAACATAGCTCAGGAAAAATGGTGTTGGAAAGGAATGTTTAAGTCTGTTGCCATATGGTGTCCATGTTTATACTAGGCTATCATATGGGAGGGGCGGGCTGGCCTGGTGCTTGGCGATCCAGTGGAATGTGGAGAGAAAATCAACAAACATGCATACCTGGGAACATGTTTAACACCTTAGCTCTTCTTCAATGGCTGCATTTGTCACAGAAGCCGCTGCTGTGTTGCTATGGTCAGATTTGCGTAAGACTGCACTTGAGTTTGTGTTGTACCTGCTGCACTTAAAACGGAAGTGATCCCCGAGGGCATATGGATGTTCCCGATGGTAGTGGCTGGGAGGCATTTGCTCACACATTTTTCCTTCTGTTTTCACGTTGTTCTTAACAGTATGTTTTTACCTTTTTAGGAAGTGGGACCTTTGTGCTACTGGCGAACTTGAGCCTTAGGTGGGGCAACACCAAGTACCTGCGTCAGAAGATTCAGACTGGGCTGGTCACAGTATGGGGCCTGAGGTATGCCTGCTTTGCTCTGTCATGTGCCCAGTGAGCCACAAAGGGTAACTGCCTTGCAGCAATCAGTGCAATAGAAGAGGTGGTCGGGTCAGATTAGGGTCCTGACTCATGAATATCAGAGTAAGGAGACAAACTAGTTTGTGGGTTCAAATAATTACATTTCTAACTTAAGCAGGTTAGAAATTGCTGTTTTCACTGAGCAACGTTTAGGTGAAATAAACAAAAATGCTTTCTTGAACAAGGATTTTGTCTCTGTACGTGTAACATTTAAAAAGGGGCCCACATACTGGCTTGTTTTTAGGGTCGAGCCTGCACTAGCATGCGCTTGCGCATGTGTATCGCTTGCGAGACGCTGTAGTAGTTAGAAAAGGTCTCGGAGCCCGTCCATGTCACGTCAGTGTCTTTCATTGGTTCGTGGGCTTGCCTTTTAAAATCTGCTTGCTTTCATTAGTTGAAGGCATGCATATGTCATGCCTTTTCCGGTGGTAAGCCCTCCTCGAGTGCAGCGACCAAATACTGAACACATACGAGACTCACTTTTTTCCCTCCGGTTTGTGGACTACTTTTTCCTGTTACATAGTTAATTGCACTTTTGCCGGTTACGTAGATAATTGAACTTTGGCCAATAGGTTTCTCTACGAGTGAACTGTAGCGGTGCGATTGTGCTATTTTTTTTCTATTTAATGAGGCAAGAAATGTCTGGTTGGGAGTTTACAACTGCTAATAGCTCTAACACTGAGAAATGCGAGACCCGTTGCATTGCAAGTGCTTGTTTATATTACTGTCTGCTTAGTGTTGATGGGAGTGCTCAGGGCTGACCCACTTCCAGTGGGATGTTTGCTTCACAACATTAATTCCTGTGTGCATATATTGGATCTTCGTTTCTGTTTATTCAGATTGGGTGGTTTTCTGTTCTTGAGGATCCTGAAGGAGGGACAGGACAAGAGGTTCAACCACGTTCGTGAAAGCCCAGGGACTTTCTTTGTGTACTGGACAGTGCAAGGTGAGAGTTTCAAGCTCACCTTCCTTGTTCCATAGGAAGAATAACCTTTTCTTCTAGTGCTATTTCTATTACAATCCACACCCTATTTTGATGTATTGCAATAATCTGGTTGGTCTTTCAACAGGAATCTGGATATTTGTGACTCTTCTTCCAACCTTGATCCTGAATTTGGAGAAGCACGATAGGCCCTTAGGTCTTAGAGATTACCTGGGATGGACTATTTGGGCTGTAGGTTTTGTCACCCAGGCCATCGCAGACCAACAGAAGTGGAATTTTAGAGCTGACCCAGACAACACAGTGAGTTAATTCATAATCTTGGATTCTATAATTGTGTATCAAACATGCATTATACGGGTCTGTGTAGAGCATTACATGAAATAGCCCTGTTATAATAAAAGATAATCTCTTTTAAAAGACCCACTGTTCTTTGGTGTCAGTTTTGCGATTTTCTGATATTTTTTTTTTGTAAAAGTGTTTATTATATTGGAAAAACAAACTATTGTTTAGTGGTATCTGGAGCTGTGTTTTATATGTAGTTATTTGCACAGCTCTGCTGGACTCACTTTCACAACCGGCAGGTAGGCTTCTTAGAAGGGGTACAAACACTTGTTTGGATACAAAGTACCTAGTTTGGGAAGGGGCTGGATGCAGACAGCAAATACCTTGTTCAATAGGCAGGTCCTGAGGAGCTCTTCTTATTACTTAAGCCATTCAGAAATCTCTCCCCTTCGTGTATTTTGTAGATTGGTATTCAGGGTGATGCCACTAATACAGATCTAGAGTTTTCGTGACAAGCATTGCCACTCTTTGGTCCAATCACACTGGATGGTGTGCAGCAAGCATGCGCCGTGTCAAGTGCTCACAAGCTGAGTCTCTAAAAAGGAGCTAGTTAGCCTGCATTAAAGAATGGAGAGACCTTTTACATGGAGGAAACATCTGTAAAGATGACAACTTTAGGTTAAAAAAAATCAGAACTGTAATGAAAGCGTGGGCTTGACAGTGCAGTACCTTCTGAATCGTTACCTGGAACGTTGGATGATTGCAGCATATGTAGTGAATTATTTCCCCACTCCCCCAGCAAAATTTAGGCATGGATAATTAACTGCCTAATTGTAGTGGCAGGCACAATTGGAGGAGGTGCACGCTACTTATAGCCTGTGTACAGTGCTTTCTACTTACGACTTCACCTGGTTCCCCTTTGACCAATGACTAATTAGCACTTTGAACATTTTCATCTCGTTTTTTTCCAATTTTTTTCACAGGGCAAATTCATCCACAGCGGCCTATGGGCATACAGCCGACACCCCAACTACCTTGGCGAGATATTACAGTGGACCGGGCTCTTCCTCTCAGCATCCTCTGTTATGAGTGGATTTAAGTACTTAAGCATAATCTCACCACTTTTCGTTTGGTTTCTGTTGAGTTACGTCAGTGGCATCCCAATCCTGGAGCGACAAGCCTTGAAGAAATGGGGGGGAGATCCTGCATACGAGCAGTACTTAAAGAAGACCCCTGTGCTCTGGCCTTTTCCTTCCTCATGATCAGGGGTTCTCTGAGCAAGTTTTCCGTGGTGCTTATAATCATACGAGGGAGCACTCGTCTTTAGCACTCAGACCAGTGCTTTCATATGCCCCATGAAGGGATCCACCTCGCCTGTGATTAAAATAGAATTACATAGAAAATGTTAGCTTAAAATACAATCATGAAATATTTTGGGAAATTCTGGTTGAATTCTGTAATTTATGAAGAAAAGGCATATTAAAAAAACTGGTACTGTGACAATAGAGTGGAAACCCCAAAATACCTATTCACAGATGCATATAGTGCAAGAGAATTTAGTTTAAAGTGTTTCAACATGTGACAATGTTTTCAACCTGTAACACTGTATTACGAGCAAGGCACTACCTCAACTTCCAGTTTGGAAAAAAGTTGGTTATCTGCATCTATGTTTGGCAGTTCTGATATCCTTTGTACACATACATGCTTTTAATACCCTCTTCTCCACCTCACAGCTGGGAAAATGTCCTCTCCACTACACAGGCTTGTCTAAATTTGAGAATGAAAAAATAATTACATGTAACAGTGATTCTTATGGGCAGTGCACAGATATATATATATTTTTTTTAAAGAAGCCCATCAAGGGACATGAAAATGTTTTTCATGCTTTGAAAGCAAACTGGAGTGGCTAAGACCACACACAAGACATATCAATAAATTACACCTGTGTTTCCCAGTTTCCTTTTACACTTCAGCACTCGAGAATGCGCGCGCAGCAGAGATCATTATGTCGAGCCTGTGACAGCGTACGTACTCTTGAGATACTATTGTTTACAATAAAGGGCTTTAAGCCCGCCCTTTGCTTACCATTTGTTGGCTTCAGTGTCACTCTTCTATTCAGCCTCCTAATTGGCCAGGGCAGGGCACGGCATGCATCACTTCCATTCCTTTCTGTAGAGCATGGACCAAGCACAGATTGATTCCAGTTAATTAGTGCCAATCCACTCATGGATTCCCCCACCTCTCCCTCACTCCACCTGCCCTGTCTGTTTCTGACCTCCCTACTCTTCCGCACCTTCCTTGTTTTTTGTGTATCTGGTCCTTGTACGTCTCTGCAGTGTGTCACTGCATTGTGTTTCTGTGTATGCTGTTGTTGTGTACCTGCCCTTGATGTGTGAGACTGTCGCATAAAAGAGTAAAACAAAGTGAAGTTCAGTAGAGAGACAAAGTTTGTAATGCTAGTATAACATGATTGTAGTATGTGCTGTGCACAAGGATGAGTCGCCTTGGCTAAAGAGCAGCAGCCATGTTTGTTGGGCCACAGAGTTCGGCGGAGAGGGGGGGAATTGTGACTGCCATTCAGTACCGAGGGAACAGCCCGCCTCATCTTTTAAATCTTGGCTTCCCTCTGCTCCCAGAAATGTCAGTCTCCACTGTGAGCAGTGTAACCCATTTCTGTGTATTGTTCCTTCTGGCTGTAAGTAATGCCTTTTACACATGCTTTTTCTTCCACTTGTTGGTCATGTTTCCGCAGTTAACTTGTGTAGTAGGACAACAAATATTAGTGAGGAATAATATTTGATTAAAAAATAGATGACAAATAGCAGGCTGCCTGGTGTTTTATTTAAACTCGAACATAAATAGGATGTATTCGCAGCTATAGCCTCTTTCCACTGCTTGGAGCAACTTTGAATTCATAATACATGTACCATGAAAACAGTGCACTATGGCGTTAATTCTCATAATATGGGAGAGCTGTGTGACAAGACCACCATTGAAAGCATGGCAATGATTATCCTGTAAAGGAGGATAGCATTGCAAATGAGACTGTAGCTCACATATCGATTAGCAGGGGGTTTCAAATGAGCATCTATACTAATTGGGTACTGATCACGCATGCATTTGTACATGCAGGTCTATACCTCAAGTGTAAACAAACATACCTTTTATCAACACATCTAGAATAGAGCGTAGGTTGTCTGCAGACACTTCTTACAACCCACCTCCCATGCCTGATAGTGGATGTCTGACATCCTGTATGTCCAGCTATGGAATTAAATCTACCCGATGACCCCGATCGCTGTTCTGGTACGTGAACCTCTCCTGCAGAGCAGGGGAATTCGCGGTCCATAGTCTCTTCGGGAGTCAATATAACAAGATTTGTTTCTAGTTGTCATAAAAATGTGAACACCGCAGTGTCTGAAATGTTGTTTCTGATGTCGTTCTGACATATCAGCATTTTTTTAGGATTGTTAGCACACCAGAGTGAATGGGGTCCGGCACATGGATGAGGTTATCTTTAAGGAAGCGGCACGCCTCACTGCTGCTTGCACTACCTCCTTATTCCCTGTCTCCAGAACCTCACAGCCTCCACAATCTCACTTAGACTCCAGCAACACCCCACTCGTAGTCTGCAGCTCCCCACTCATAGACTTCCACACTCCACTCACGTCCTGCACCACCTAGCGCACAGGCTGCACCACTACACTCCCAGATTGCACCACCCCATTGGCAGCCTGCACTGCCTCACCCGTTGTCGTTGCTTTCCCTCCCATCATTGGTGCTTGCCTCTCTCCCTCTGCTGTCATTGTTGCTTGCCCCCCTCCCTCCAGGGAAAAAAAAATGCACCGGGTCCTTCCCGTTGTTTGCCCCACGTGCTCACACTCTCATTGTTGCCGGCCGGCCCCTCTCCCGTCGTCGTTGCTTGCCTTCCCTCTCTTCTTCCCCCGTCGTTGATTCCCCTCTCTTTGCTGCTTAAACCTGTCCCCCACCCCACCTTGGTCATTGTTGCTGCTTCTTCCCCTCCCACCCACCTGAAAAAAAGCGTATTGACACAGCCAGCGTCACCACACCAGTTTTATTCATTTTGCTTGTAAATATGGCAGCAAACCATTAAATCATATAATTCGTTTTTATTATAGAAAGTGCCTGTGAACTGAATGCTATAGTGCGGGTATCTGGGGCTTCTTCTGTCCTGCAGGTGGAGGAAAACGCATTTTGGCGGACAGTCCTTTCCGTTTCCCGGTGAATTTCAGGCTTTATATGCCACAAGGAGTTTGGTTTGAAGTATTCAAAAGATTGCATCAAAATTGCCCCACAAGTGTTATGACTATCAATTTGGACAAACCCGGCTTCCGAGTTAAATGGAAAGGTTATTTTGAAATGCATGAAGCTTAATGTGGTTTTTAGAAAACCCTAGTTTAAATGCTTAAACTATAGTTGCCTGAGAAGAAAAGATGTGTTCACCCATCCCTAGCTCCGTCCAAAAAGTATATCTTTTAGGCCAGCAAGTCCAAAGACTGGGCTAAGAAGTCCAAAGACTGCGCAGTTTAGCTACTCAAACAGAGACCTCACAGAAAATAAGTAGACTGTAAAGTGAGATTCCATATATGGAACCATATTTAACACTAAAGCTCAGTGAAAACACCTTGACCCCCTACTGAGTTTCCAAGGTTGCACAAGATGTAGGCCAGCTTTTCTGTGCTTACAGTTATCGCCCATTGGTTTGTTTGGCCGTTAGTCGGTTATTTTCAAAGAAAGGGTTTTGTCAGATTTTTATGTTATGACCCGATATAATGAATTGTAACACATTGACATCTGTAATTTATTATCATTCTTGTTTACTGTGATGTTATTGTTTTATCACACCAAAATAAACAACTGTAACTAACTGACACACACTTTGCATTTGATAACGGCCTCTGCATGGTGAAGTGGTGTATTATTTGCGGAACTGTCAAGAAAATGACACCATCTTGTAACAACTCAACACTGCAGGTCGTGAGTAACTTGATCCTTATTAACTTGAACCTTCTACGACTCCAAGCAGCTGGTCCTCAGCCAGTCAGACTCTAACTGACTTCCCTGGAACGCCCAGTCATGACAGGAGTCTGGAACTTGGAAGAAATCCTCACTCCAAGTTCCAGTTACTTAACAACTTTAAATCATAACAAATCCTCCTCCCTTACAATCACTGGGTAGGAATCATTAAACATAAAAACATAATACTTTCCTATAAGGCTAGCAATAAGACAGTTAATAAATATAATCTCCTAAATACCCAGCAGGACGGATTTCTCTTCTGAGCCTTGTTCTGTTAATTTCCAAGTTTGGTGCATCAGATCCACCTAAAGTGAGCACTCCAGTATTTCCCCAATCTCTTGCGATCACTTCTGTGTCACCTCTTTTCTGGGATGACTGAATCAGTTCTCCATCCGTCATCAGCATGAATGCACTGTTTCCATTCTCCCGGTCTCTCATTCCATGTTGTCCCTCCTCTTTGATACAAGGCCACCCGCCTTACTGTTCCATTTTTCTCCATTGTCCAATTCAACAGAAAACCGAAGCACACACACCACCCTGACTGGACCTCTGAACGTATACAGACATGCCCCTTCCCACCCACACAATACATTAACCCAATGACCTTTCTGTATACGTTTGTTGGTCCTCTCCCCATCAATCTGGTCCTTATCCTCACTGCCCTGAGCTCGCTTTACCACCTCCTTCATCCATGCAGGAACTGACTTTGTTCCAGGCATTCTCTCACACATCATTTCAAATGTGGTCTTGTCTGTCACCCCATGAGCACTCGTGCGATAAGCCCAGACCTTCTCCCTCACCATCTTGTCAACATCTAGTCCACTGGTAACCGCCATCTGAACAGTACCTTTGACCATCTTATTGGCCCTTTCCATAATCCCATTACTTCGGGGATTATATAATGAGGTGCGACTGTGCTTTATCCTACAGGACGCCAGGAAACTCTGCATCTCATGTGAAGTTAACTGTGTACCTTTATTGTGAGAAAGTAGCCTCTTTCTAGCCTTGTTACCCCCACTTTTGGCCTGTTTGTGAGTGTATGTCAGGGTGTTTTCACTGTCTCACTGGGATCCTGCTAGCCAGGGCCCAGTGCTCATAGTGAAAACCCTATGTTTTCAGTATGTTTGTTATGTGTCACTGGGACCCTGCTAGTCAGGACCCCAGTGCTCATAAGTTTGTGGCCTATATGTATGTGTTCCCTGTGTGGTGCCTAACTGTCTCACTGAGGCTCTGCTAACCAGAACCTCAGTGGTTATGCTCTCTCATCTCTTTCAAATTGTCACTAACAGGCTAGTGACCAATTTTACCAATTTACATTGGCTTACTGGAACACCCTTATAATTCCCTAGTATATGGTACTGAGGTACCCAGGGTATTGGGGTTCCAGGAGATCCCTATGGGCTGCAGCATTTCTTTTGCCACCCATAGGGAGCTCTGACAATTCTTACACAGGCCTGCCACTGCAGCCTGAGTGAAATAACGTCCACGTTATTTCACAGCCATTTTACACTGCACTTAAGTAACTTATAAGTCACCTATATGTCTAACCTTTACCTGGTAAAGGTTAGGTGCAAAGTTACTTAGTGTGAGGGCACCCTGGCACTAGCCAAGGTGCCCCCACATTGTTCAGGGCCAATTCCCCGGACTTTGTGAGTGCGGGGACACCATTACACGCGTGCACTACATATAGGTCACTACCTATATGTAGCTTCACAATGGTAACTCCGAATATGGCCATGTAACATGTCTATGATCATGGAATTGCCCCTTCTATGCCATCCTGGCATAGTTGGCACAATCCCATGATCCCAGTGGTCTGTAGCACAGACCCTGGTACTGCCAAACTGCCTTTCCTGGGGTTTCACTGCAGCTGCTGCTGCTGCCAACCCCTCAGACAGGTTTCTGCCCCCCTGGGGTCAAGCCAGGCTTGTCCCAGGATGGCAGAACAAAGGACTTCCTCTGAGAGAGGGTGTTACACCCTCTCCCTTTGGAAAATGGTGTGAAGGCAGGGGAGGAGTAGCCTCCCCCAGCCTCTGGAAATGCTTTCTTGGGCACAGATGTGCCCAATTCTGCATAAGCCAGTCTACACCGGTTCAGGGGACCCCTTAGCCCTGCTCTGGTGCGAAACTGGACAAAGGAAAGGGGAATGACCACTCCCCTGACCTGCACCTCCCCTGGGAGGTGTCCAGAGCTCCTCCAGTGTGCTCCAGACCTCTGCCATCTTGGAAACAGAGGTGCTGCTGGCACACTGGACTGCTCTGAGTGGCCAGTGCCACCAGGTGACGTCAGAGACTCCTTGTGATAGGCTCCTTCAGGTGTTGCTAGCCTATCCTCTCTCCTAAGTAGCCAAACCCTCTTTTCTGGCTATTTAGGGTCTCTGTCTCTGGGGAAACTTTAGATAACGAATGCAAGAGCTCAGCCGAGTTCCTCTGCATCTCTCTCTTCACCTTCTGCCAAGGAATCGACTGCTGACCGCGCTGGAAGCCTGCAAACCTGCAACATAGTAGCAAAGACGACTACTGCAACTCTGTAACGCTGATCCTGCCGCCTTCTCGACTGTTTTCCTGGTGGTGCATGCTGTGGGGGTAGTCTGCCTCCTCTCTGCAGTAGAAGCTCTGAAGAAATCTCCCGTGGGTCGACGGAATCTTCCCCCTGCAACCGCAGGCACCAAAAAGCTGCATTACCGGTCCCTTGGGTCTCCTCTCAGCACGACGAGCGAGGTCCCTCGAATCCAGCAACTCTGTCCAAGTGGCCCCCACAGTCCAGTGACTCTTCAGTCCAAGTTTGGTGGAGGTAAGTCCTTGCCTCACCTCGCTAGACTGCATTGCTGGGAACCGCGACTTTTGCAGCTACTCCGGCCTCCGTGCACTTCCGGCGGAAATCCTTTGTGCACAGTCCAGCCTTGGTCCACAGCACTCTAACCTGCATTGCACGACCTCCTAAGTTGTTCTCCGGCGACTTCTTTGTGCGACTTCGGGTGAGCACCGTTTCACGCATCCTCGTAGTGCCTGTTTCTGGCACTTCTCCGGGTGCTACCTGCTGCTGAGAGGGCTCCTTGTCTTGCTCGACGTCCCCTCTCTCCCCTGGTCCAATTTGCGACCTCCTGGTCCCTCCAGGGCCACAGCAGCGTCCAAAAACGCTAACCGCACGATTTGCAGCTAGCAAGGCTTGTTGGCGTTCTTTCGGCGGGAAAACACTTCTGCACGACTCTCCACGGCGAGAGGGATCTGTCCACCAAAGGGGAAGTCTCTAGCCCTTTTCGTTCCTGCAGAAACCTCAGCTTCTTCTGTCCAGTAGAAGCTTCTTTGCACCCGCAGCTGGCATTTCCTGGGCATCTGCCCATCTCCGACTTGCTTGTGACTTTTGGACTTGCTCCCCTTGTTCCACAGGTACCCTAGATTGGAAATCCACAGTTGTTGCATTGTTGGTTTGTGTCTTTCCTGCATTATTCCTCTAACACAACTTCTTTGTCCTTAGGGGAACTTTAGTGCACTTTGCACTCACTTTTCAGGGTCTTGGGGAGGGTTATTTTTCTAACTCTCACTATTTTCTAATAGTCCCAGCGACCCTCTACAAGGTCACATAGGTTTGGGGTCCATTCGTGGTTCGCATTCCACTTTTGTAGTATATGGTTTGTGTTGCCCCTATCCCTATGTTTCCCCATTGCATCCTATTGTAACTATACATTGTTTGCACTGTTTTCTAAGACTATACTGTATATTTTTGCTATTGTGTATATATATCTTGTGTATATTTCCTATCCTCTCACTGAGGGTACACTCTAAGATACTTTGGCATATTGTCATAAAAATAAAGTACCTTTATTTTTAGTATAACTGTGTATTGTGTTTTCTTATGATATTGTGCATATGACACTAAGTGGTACTGTAGTAGCTTCACACGTCTCCTAGTTCAGCCTGAGCTGCTCTGCTAAGCTACCATTATCTATCAGCCTAAGCTGCTAGACACCCTATACACTAATAAGGGATAACTGGGCCTGGTGCAAGGTGCAAGTACCCCTTGGTACTCACTACAAGCCAGTCCAGCCTCCTACATTGGTTGTGCAGCGGTGGGATAAGTGCTTTGAGACTACTTACCACTCTTGTCATTGTACTTTTCATAAGAGAAAAATATACAAAACAAGGTCAGTGTATATACACATAGCCAAAAAGTTTTGCATTTCCTCTTTTCACTCTTTTCTAAGTGCTGAAAAGTACTTCTAACTTTCTAAAAAGTTTGAAAAAGTTTTTAAAGTTTTTTTCTCTGTCTTTCTAAAAGCTCTGACAAACTTTTTTCACTTTTTCTATCACTTTAACTCTCTCTAAAAATGTCTGGCACAGGCCAAAATGTTGACCTGTCTAAGATTGCATATGATCACCTTAGCTGGAAAGGAGCAAGGAGTCTCTGCATAGAGAGAGTTTTGAGTGTAGGGAAGAATCCCTCCTTGGAACTGTTACTTAATATGCTTAGAGAACAGGATAAGGCTAAAAGTGCCCCATCTGTTGAAAAAGTAGCTAATGGTTCTCAATCTGATCCAGGGACTCCCCCAGGTAAAGGTTCAGGAAAGAAACTTCTTAGCCTTCCCATTACAAGACAGTCTAGCATAGTTGGTACTGAGGTGGAGTCACATCATCCAGATGATGTGCTCTCACATTACACTGTCAGCCAAGCTGTTAGGGTGCCCTCTGTAAGGGACAGGTCTCCTTCTGTTCATTCCCATCATACCTCTGTATCTAGAAATGTCCCTCCCACCAACCCTGATGACAGATTGTTAGAAAGGGAACTCAATAAGTTGAGGGTGGAACAAACCAGTCTGAAGCTTAAAAAGCAACAGCTGGATTTGGATAGACAGTCTTTAGAATTAGAGAAGGAAAGACAGAAGTTGGGTTTAGAAACCCATGGTGGCAGCAGCAGTATTCCCCATAGTCATCCTGCAAAAGAGCATGATTCCAGGAATCTGCACAAGATAGTTCTCCCTTATAAGGAGGGGGATGACATTAACAAGTGGTTTGCTGCACTTGAGAGGGCCTGTGTTGTACAGGATGTCCCTCAAAGGCAGTGGGCTGCTATCCAATGGCTATCATTTAGTGGAAAAGGTAGGGATAGGCTCCTTACTGTGAAAGAAAGTGAAGCCAATGATTACAAAGTTCTTAAGAATGCACTCCTGGATGGTTATGGCTTAACCACTGAACAATACAGGATAAAGTTCAGAGAGACCAAAAAGGAGTCTTCACAAGACTGGGTTGATTTCATTGACCATTCAGTGAAGGCCTTGGAGGGGTGGTTACATGGCAGTAAAGTTACTGATTATGATAGCCTGTATAACTTGATCCTGAGAGAGCATATTCTTAATAATTGTGTGTCTGATTTGTTGCACCAGTCCTTGGTGGACTCTGATCTGACCTCTCCCCAAGAATTGGGAAAGAAGGCAGACAAATGGGTCAGAACAAGGGTGAACAGAAAAGTTCATACAGGTGGTGACAAGGAGAACAATAAGAAGAAAGATGGTGAAAAATCTCAAGATAAGCATGGGGACAAGGGTAAAACCAAAGATCCCACTTCAAATCTTAAATACTCTTCAGGGGGTGGGGATAAAACAAATTCTTCCTCTTCTTCTCAACCTACACAATTTAAAAAGCCTTGGTGCTTTGTGTGTAAAAACAGAGGCCATAGGCCAGGGGATAAGTCCTGTCCAGGTAAACCCCCTGAGCCTACCACCACTAATACATCAAGCTCTAGTGCCCCTAGCAGTAGTGGTACTAGTGGTGGGACTGCTGGCAACAGTCAAGCAAAGGGTGTAGTTGGGTTCACTTATGGGTCCATCATAGAAACTGGGGTAGTCAGTCCCAAGACAGTTTCTGTCACACCTAGTGGCATTGGCCTTGCCACACTGGCTGCGTGTCCCCTTACAATGGATAAGTACAGGCAGACAGTTTCAATAAATGGTGATGAGGCCTTGGCCTACAGGGACACAGGTGCCAGTATCACTTTGGTGACTGAAAACCTAGTGCCTCCTGAACAACACATCATTGGACAACAGTATAAAATTATTGATGTCCATAACTCCACTAAGTTTCTTCCCTTAGCTATAATTCAGTTTAGTTGGGGTGGAGTTACTGGCCCTAAGCAGGTGGTGGTATCACCTAGCTTACCTGTAGACTGTCTCTTAGGTAATGACCTAGAGGCCTCAGGTTGGGCTGATGTAGAGTTTTATGCCCATGCAGCCATGCTGGGCATCCCAGAGGAATTGTTCCCTCTCATTTCTACTGAAATGAAAAAGCAAAGGAGAGAAGGCCTGAAAACTCAGGATCCCTCTCCATCAACAGGTAAAAAGGGTATCACAGTATCCCCTAACCACCCTGCCATTCAGGATACCATTCCTGTGGTGGGAGAAACCTCTCCTGGGGTGGCACCTGTTCCAAGGGAAGCATCAGCTGGCAAAGCTGCACTCCCTGAGGTAGAAGTACCTCTCTGTGGGATAACTAACATTGGTGACAAAAAGAGCACCATTTTAGTTAACATGGAGCATCCCTCCAACCCTCCCAGAGAAACTTTAGTGCAGAAACTCTGCACTGCCTCACAACCCTTAGGACAGCATCCCTGCCCTAGTGTGGAGCTGATAGGACGGCATCCCTGCCCTGCTCCAACCCAAGAGAAACAGCATCCCTGTTCTCTCTTCCAGCCATATGGACAAAGTTTTTGCCCAGCTATGGCTTTTCTGAGACAGCATCCCTGTCTGGCATTTCCATCACTACAAATAGGTTCAGTGGACAATTCCCACTGCTCTAAACTAAAACTTACTGATAGAAACTCTGAAAATACATCTTCACATTGTTGCTTAGCTAAAAAACTTCAAACAGGGTGGTTTACATCCCCACAGGGAAGTAACCATATAGTGGATGATAAAGGGAGTAACCAGTCTATTGCAGAGCTACTCTCTACTTATCACCACTTAGACAATAAAGTCTCAACTGGCCAAGGTTAGCCTTAATGTCCTTCGCTTGGGGTGGGGGGTTGTGTGAGAAAGTAGCCTCTTTCTAGCCTTGTTACCCCCACTTTTGGCCTGTTTGTGAGTATATGTCAGGGTGTTTTCACTGTCTCACTGGGATCCTGCTAGCCAGGGCCCAGTGCTCATAGTGAAAACCCTATGTTTTCAGTATGTTTGTTATGTGTCACTGGCACCCTGCTAGTCAGGACCCCAGTGCTCATAAGTTTGTGGCCTATATGTATGTGTTCCCTGTGTGGTGCCTAACTGTCTCACTGAGGCTCTGCTAACCAGAACCTCAGTGGTTATGCTCTCTCATCTCTTTCAAATTGTCACTAACAGGCTAGTGACCAATTTTACCAATTTACATTGGCTTACTGGAACACCCTTATAATTCCCTAGTATATGGTACTGAGGTACCCAGGGTATTGGGGGTTCCAGGAGATCCCTATGGGCTGCAGCATTTCTTTTGCCACCCATAGGGAGCTCTGACAATTCTTACACAGGCCTGCCACTGCAGCCTGAGTGAAATAACGTCCACGTTATTTCACAGCCATTTTACACTGCACTTAAGTAACTTATAAGTCACCTATATGTCTAACCTTTACCTGGTAAAGGTTAGGTGCAAAGTTACTTAGTGTGAGGGCACCCTGGCACTAGCCAAGGTGCCCCCACATTGTTCAGGGCCAATTCCCCGGACTTTGTGAGTGCGGGGACACCATTACACGCGTGCACTACATATAGGTCACTACCTATATGTAGCTTCACAATGGTAACTCCGAATATGGCCATGTAACATGTCTATGATCATGGAATTGCCCCCTCTATGCCATCCTGGCATAGTTGGCACAATCCCATGATCCCAGTGGTCTGTAGCACAGACCCTGGTACTGCCAAACTGCCTTTCCTGGGGTTTCACTGCAGCTGCTGCCAACCCCTCAGACAGGTTTCTGCCCCCCTGGGGTCAAGCCAGGCTTGTCCCAGGATGGCAGAACAAAGGACTTCCTCTGAGAGAGGGTGTTACACCCTCTCCCTTTGGAAAATGGTGTGAAGGCAGGGGAGGAGTAGCCTCCCCCAGCCTCTGGAAATGCTTTCTTGGGCACAGATGTGCCCAATTCTGCATAAGCCAGTCTACACCGGTTCAGGGGACCCCTTAGCCCTGCTCTGGTGCGAAACTGGACAAAGGAAAGGGGAATGACCACTCCCCTGACCTGCACCTCCCCTGGGAGGTGTCCAGAGCTCCTCCAGTGTGCTCCAGACCTCTGCCATCTTGGAAACAGAGGTGCTGCTGGCACACTGGACTGCTCTGAGTGGCCAGTGCCACCAGGTGACGTCAGAGACTCCTTGTGATAGGCTCCTTCAGGTGTTGCTAGCCTATCCTCTCTCCTAAGTAGCCAAACCCTCTTTTCTGGCTATTTAGGGTCTCTGTCTCTGGGGAAACTTTAGATAACGAATGCAAGAGCTCAGCCGAGTTCCTCTGCATCTCTCTCTTCACCTTCTGCCAAGGAATCGACTGCTGACCGCGCTGGAAGCCTGCAAACCTGCAACATAGTAGCAAAGACGACTACTGCAACTCTGTAACTCTGATCCTGCCGCCTTCTCGACTGTTTTCCTGGTGGTGCATGCTGTGGGGGTAGTCTGCCTCCTCTCTGCAGTAGAAGCTCTGAAGAAATCTCCCGTGGGTCGACGGAATCTTCCCCCTGCAACCGCAGGCACCAAAAAGCTGCATTACCGGTCCCTTGGGTCTCCTCTCAGCACGACGAGCGAGGTCCCTCGAATCCAGCAACTCTGTCCAAGTGGCCCCCACAGTCCAGTGACTCTTCAGTCCAAGTTTGGTGGAGGTAAGTCCTTGCCTCACCTCGCTAGACTGCATTGCTGGGAACCGCGACTTTTGCAGCTACTCCGGCCTCCGTGCACTTCCGGCGGAAATCCTTTGTGCACAGTCCAGCCTGGGTCCACGGCACTCTAACCTGCATTGCACGACCTCCTAAGTTGTTCTCCGGCGACGTGGGACTTCTTTGTGCGACTTCGGGTGAGCACCGTTTCACGCATCCTCGTAGTGCCTGTTTCTGGCACTTCTCCGGGTGCTACCTGCTGCTGAGAGGGCTCCTTGTCTTGCTCGACGTCCCCTCTCTCCCCTGGTCCAATTTGCGACCTCCTGGTCCCTCCAGGGCCACAGCAGCGTCCAAAAACGCTAACCGCACGATTTGCAGCTAGCAAGGCTTGTTGGCGTTCTTTCGGCGGGAAAACACTTCTGCACGACTCTCCACGGCGAGAGGGATCCGTCCACCAAAGGGGAAGTCTCTAGCCCTTTTCGTTCCTGCAGAAACCTCAGCTTCTTCTGTCCAGTAGAAGCTTCTTTGCACCCGCAGCTGGCATTTCCTGGGCATCTGCCCATCTCCGACTTGCTTGTGACTTTTGGACTTGGTCCCCTTGTTCCACAGGTACCCTAGATTGGAAATCCACAGTTGTTGCATTGTTGGTTTGTGTCTTTCCTGCATTATTCCTCTAACACGACTTCTTTGTCCTTAGGGGAACTTTAGTGCACTTTGCACTCACTTTTCAGGGTCTTGGGGAGGGTTATTTTTCTAACTCTCACTATTTTCTAATAGTCCCAGCGACCCTCTACAAGGTCACATAGGTTTGGGGTCCATTCGTGGTTCGCATTCCACTTTTGGAGTATATGGTTTGTGTTGCCCCTATCCCTATGTTTCCCCATTGCATCCTATTGTAACTATACATTGTTTGCACTGTTTTCTAAGACTATACTGCATATTTTTGCTATTGTGTATATATATCTTGTGTATATTTCCTATCCTCTCACTGAGGGTACACTCTAAGATACTTTGGCATATTGTCATAAAAATAAAGTACCTTTATTTTTAGTATAACTGTGTATTGTGTTTTCTTATGATATTGTGCATATGACACTAAGTGGTACTGTAGTAGCTTCACACGTCTCCTAGTTCAGCCTGAGCTGCTCTGCTAAGCTACCATTATCTATCAGCCTAAGCTGCTAGACACCCTATACACTAATAAGGGATAACTGGGCCTGGTGCAAGGTGCAAGTACCCCTTGGTACTCACTACAAGCCAGTCCAGCCTCCTACATTGGTTGTGCAGCGGTGGGATAAGTGCTTTGAGACTACTTACCACTCTTGTCATTGTACTTTTCATAAGAGAAAAATATAGAAAACAAGGTCAGTGTATATACACATAGCCAAAAAGTTTAGCATTTCCTCTTTTCACTCTTTTCTAAGTGCTGAAAAGTACTTCTAACTTTCTAAAAAGTTTGAAAAAGTTTTTAAAGTTTTTTTCTCTGTCTTTCTAAAAGCTCTGACAAACTTTTTTCACTTTTTCTATCACTTTAACTCTCTCTAAAAATGTCTGGCACAGGCCAAAATGTTGACCTGTCTAAGATTGCATATGATCACCTTAGCTGGAAAGGAGCAAGGAGTCTCTGCATAGAGAGAGTTTTGAGTGTAGGGAAGAATCCCTCCTTGGAACTGTTACTTAATATGCTTAGAGAACAGGATAAGGCTAAAAGTGCCCCATCTGTTGAAAAAGTAGCTAATGGTTCTCAATCTGATCCAGGGACTCCCCCAGGTAAAGGTTCAGGAAAGAAACTTCTTAGCCTTCCCATTACAAGACAGTCTAGCATAGTTGGTACTGAGGTGGAGTCACATCATCCAGATGATGTGCTCTCACATTACACTGTCAGCCAAGCTGTTAGGGTGCCCTCTGTAAGGGACAGGTCTCCTTCTGTTCATTCCCATCATACCTCTGTATCTAGAAATGTCCCTCCCACCAACCCTGATGACAGATTGTTAGAAAGGGAACTCAATAAGTTGAGGGTGGAACAAACCAGACTGAAGCTTAAAAAGCAACAGCTGGATTTGGATAGACAGTCTTTAGAATTAGAGAAGGAAAGACAGAAGTTGGGTTTAGAAACCCATGGTGGCAGCAGCAGTATTCCCCATAGTCATCCTGCAAAAGAGCATGATTCCAGGAATCTGCACAAGATAGTTCTCCCTTATAAGGAGGGGGATGACATTAACAAGTGGTTTGCTGCACTTGAGAGGGCCTGTGTTGTACAGGATGTCCCTCAAAGGCAGTGGGCTGCTATCCAATGGCTATCATTTAGTGGAAAAGGTAGGGATAGGCTCCTTACTGTGAAAGAAAGTGAAGCCAATGATTACAAAGTTCTTAAGAATGCACTCCTGGATGGTTATGGCTTAACCACTGAACAATACAGGATAAAGTTCAGAGAGACCAAAAAGGAGTCTTCACAAGACTGGGTTGATTTCATTGACCATTCAGTGAAGGCCTTGGAGGGGTGGTTACATGGCAGTAAAGTTACTGATTATGATAGCCTGTATAACTTGATCCTGAGAGAGCATATTCTTAATAATTGTGTGTCTGATTTGTTGCACCAGTACTTGGTGGACTCTGATCTGACCTCTCCCCAAGAATTGGGAAAGAAGGCAGACAAATGGGTCAGAACAAGGGTGAACAGAAAAGTTCATACAGGTGGTGACAAGGAGAACAATAAGAAGAAAGATGGTGAAAAATCTCAAGATAAGCATGGGGACAAGGGTAAAACCAAAGATCCCACTTCAAATCTTAAACACTCTTCAGGGGGTGGGGATAAAACAAATTCTTCCTCTTCTTCTCAACCTACACAATTTAAAAAGCCTTGGTGCTTTGTGTGTAAAAACAGAGGCCATAGGCCAGGGGATAAGTCCTGTCCAGGTAAACCCCCTGAGCCTACCACCACTAATACATCAAGCTCTAGTGCCCCTAGCAGTAGTGGTACTAGTGGTGGGACTGCTGGCAACAGTCAAGCAAAGGGTGTAGTTGGGTTCACTTATGGGTCCATCATAGAAACTGGGGTAGTCAGTCCCAAGACAGTTTCTGTCACACCTAGTGGCATTAGCCTTGCCACACTGGCTGCTTGTCCCCTTAAAATGGATAAGTACAGGCAGACAGTTTCAATAAATGGTGTTGAGGCCTTGGCCTACAGGGACACAGGTGCCAGTATCACTTTGGTGACTGAAAACCTAGTGCCTCCTGAACAACACATCATTGGACAACAGTATAAAATTATTGATGTCCATAACTCCACTAAGTTTCTTCCCTTAGCTATAATTCAGTTTAGTTGGGGTGGAGTTACTGGCCCTAAGCAGGTGGTGGTATCACCTAGCTTACCTGTAGACTGTCTCTTAGGTAATGACCTAGAGGCCTCAGGTTGGGCTGATGTAGAGTTTTATGCCCATGCAGCCATGCTGGGCATCCCAGAGGAATTGTTCCCTCTCATTTCTACTGAAATGAAAAAGCAAAGGAGAGAAGGCCTGAAAACTCAGGATCCCTCTCCATCAACAGGTAAAAAGGGTATCACAGTATCCCCTAACCACCCTGCCATTCAGGATACCATTCCTGTGGTGGGAGAAACCTCTCCTGGGGTGGCACCTGTTCCAAGGGAAGCATCAGCTGGCAAAGCTGCACTCCCTGAGGTAGAAGTACCTCTCTGTGGGATAACTAACATTGGTGACAAAAAGAGCACCATTTTAGTTAACATGGAGCATCCCTCCAACCCTCCCAGAGAAACTTTAGTGCAGAAACTCTGCACTGCCTCACAACCCTTAGGACAGCATCCCTGCCCTAGTGTGGAGCTGATAGGACAGCATCCCTGCCCTGCTCCAACCCAAGAGAAACAGCATCCCTGTTCTCTCTTCCAGCCATATGGACAAAGTTTTTGCCCAGCTATGGCTTTTCTGAGACAGCATCCCTGTCTGGCATTTCCACCACTACAAATAGGTTCAGTGGACAATTCCCACTGCTCTAAACTAAAACTTACTGATAGAAACTCTGAAAATACATCTTCACATTGTTGCTTAGCTAAAAAACTTGAAACAGGGTGGTTTACATCCCCACAGGGAAGTGACCATATAGTGGATGATAAAGGGAGTAACCAGTCTATTGCAGAGCTACTCTCTACTTATCACCACTTAGACAATAAAGTCTCAACTGGCCAAGGTTAGCCTTATTGTCCTTCGTTTGGGGGGGGGGGGTTGTGTGAGAAAGTAACCTCTTTCTTGCCTTGTTACCCCCACTTTTGGCCTGTTTGTGAGTGTATGTCAGGGTGTTTTCACTGTCTCACTGGGATCCTGCTAGCCAGGGCCCAGTGCTCATAGTGAAAACCCTATGTTTTCAGTATGTTTGTTATGTGTCACTGGCACCCTGCTAGTCAGGACCCCAGTGCTCATAAGTTTGTGGCCTATATGTATGTGTTCCCTGTGTGGTGCCTAACTGTCTCACTGAGGCTCTGCTAACCAGAACCTCAGTGGTTATGCTCTCTCATCTCTTTCAAATTGTCACTAACAGGCTAGTGACCAATTTTACCAATTTACATTGGCTTACTGGAACACCCTTATAATTCCCTAGTATATGGTACTGAGGTACCCAGGGTATTGGGGTTCCAAGAGATCCCTATGGACTGCAGCATTTCTTTTGCCACCCATAGGGAGCTCTGACAATTCTTACACAGGCCTGCCACTGCAGCCTGAGTGAAATAACGTCCACGTTATTTCACAGCCATTTTACACTGCACTTAAGTAACTTATAAGTCACCTATATGTCTAACCTTTACCTGGTAAAGGTTAGGTGCAAAGTTACTTAGTGTGAGGGCACCCTGGCACTAGCCAAGGTGCCCCCACATTGTTCAGGGCCAATTCCCCGGACTTTGTGAGTGCGGGGACACCATTACACGCGTGCACTACATATAGGTCACTACCTATATGTAGCTTCACAATGGTAACTCCGTATATGGCCATGTAACATGTCTATGATCATGGAATTGCCCCCTCTATGCCATCCTGGCATAGTTGGCACAATCCCATGATCCCAGTGGTCTGTAGAACAGACCCTGGTACTGCCAAACTGCCTTTCCTGGGGTTTCACTGCAGCTGCTGCCAACCCCTCAGACAGGTTTCTGCCCCCCTGGGGTCAAGCCAGGCTTGTCCCAGGATGGCATAACAAAGGACTTCCTCTGAGAGAGGGTGTTACACCCTCTCCCTTTGGAAAATGGTGTGAAGGCAGGGGAGGAGTAGCCTCCCCCAGCCTCTGGAAATGCTTTCTTGGGCACAGATGTGCCCAATTCTGCATAAGCCAGTCTACACCGGTTCAGGGGACCCCTTAGCCCTGCTCTGGCGCGAAACTGGACAAAGGAAAGGGGAGTGACCACTCCCCTGACCTGCACCTCCCCTGGGAGGTGTCCAGAGCTCCTCCAGTGTGCTCCAGACCTCTGCCATCTTGGAAACAGAGGTGCTGCTGGCACACTGGACTGCTCTGAGTGGCCAGTGCCACCAGGTGACGTCAGAGACTCCTTGTGATAGGCTCCTTCAGGTGTTGCTAGCCTATCCTCTCTCCTAAGTAGCCAAACCCTCTTTTCTGGCTATTTAGGGTCTCTGTCTCTGGGGAAACTTTAGATAACGAATGCAAGAGCTCAGCTGAGTTCCTCTGCATCTCTCTCTTCACCTTCTGCCAAGGAATCGACTGCTGACCGCGCTGGAAGCCTGCAAACCTGCAACATAGTAGCAAAGACGACTATTGCAACTCTGTAACGCTGATCCTGCCGCCTTCTCAACTGTTTTCCTGGTGGTGCATGCTGTGGGGGTAGTCTGCCTCCTCTCTGCACTAGAAGCTCCGAAGAAATCTCCCGTGGGTCGACGGAATCTTCCCCCTGCAACCGCAGGCACCAAAAAGCTGCATTACCGGTCCCTTGGGTCTCCTCTCAGCACGACGAGCGAGGTCCCTCGAATCCAGCAACTCTGTCCAAGTGGCCCCCACAGTCCAGTGACTCTTCAGTCCAAGTTTGGTGGAGGTAAGTCCTTGCCTCACCTCGCTAGACTGCATTGCTGGGAACCGCGACTTTTGCAGCTACTCCGGCCTCCGTGCACTTCCGGCGGAAATCCTTTGTGCACAGTCCAGCCTGGGTCCACGGCACTCTAACCTGCATTGCACGACCTCCTAAGTTGTTCTCCGGCGACGTGGGACTTCTTTGTGCGACTTCGGGTGAGCACTGTTTCATGCATCCTCGTAGTGCCTGTTTCTGGCACTTCTCCGGGTGCTACCTGCTGCTGAGAGGGCTCCTTGTCTTGCTCGACGTCCCCTCTCTCCCCTGGTCCAATTTGCGACCTCCTGGTCCCTCCAGGGCCACAGCAGCGTCCAAAAACGCTAACCGCACGATTTGCAGCTTGCAAGGCTTGTTGGCGTTCTTTCGGCGGGAAAACACTTCTGCACGACTCTCCACGGCGAGAGGGATCCGTCCACCAAAGGGGAAGTCTCTAGCCCTTTTCGTTCCTGAAGAAACCTCCGCTTCTTCTGTCCAGTAGAAGCTTCTTTGCACCCGCAGCTGGCATTTCCTGGGCATCTGCCCATCTCCGACTTGCTTGTGACTTTTGGACTTGGTCCCCTTGTTCCACAGGTACCCTAGATTGGAAATCCACAGTTGTTGCATTGTTGGTTTGTGTCTTTCCTGCATTATTCCTCTAACACGACTTCTTTGTCCTTAGGGGAACTTTAGTGCACTTTGCACTCACTTTTCAGGGTCTTGGGGAGGGTTATTTTTCTAACTCTCACTATTTTCTAATAGTCCCAGCGACCCTCTACAAGGTCACATAGGTTTGGGGTCCATTCGTGGTTCGCATTCCACTTTTGGAGTATATGGTTTGTGTTGCCCCTATCCCTATGTTTCCCCATTGCATCCTATTGTAACTATACATTGTTTGCACTGTTTTCTAAGACTATACTGCATATTTTTGCTATTGTGTATATATATCTTGTGTATATTTCCTATCCTCTCACTGAGGGTACACTCTAAGATACTTTGGCATATTGTCATAAAAATAAAGTACCTTTATTTTTAGTATAACTGTGTATTGTGTTTTCTTATGATATTGTGCATATGACACTAAGTGGTACTGTAGTAGCTTCACACGTCTCCTAGTTCAGCCTGAGCTGCTCTGCTAAGCTACCATTATCTATCAGCCTAAGCTGCTAGACACCCTATACACTAATAAGGGATAACTGGGCCTGGTGCAAGGTGCAAGTACCCCTTGGTACTCACTACAAGCCAGTCCAGACTCCTACAATTATCTGTCATGATAACCAACGGAACTCTCTTTTCACACATAACTTCTTCCAACAATTAAACCGTATTTCTGGTAGTGATTTATTTAATGAACTTAACTACTATCCACCTAGTATGTACATCCACAATCCCCATGACAATTCTCAGCTCGCCCTTCAGTTCATTCATAGGTCCAATGAAGTCCATATACACTGGGTGCCATGCTTTCCCTGGATCCTTTATAGGCCCTAAATCAGCCTGTATTCCAACTTTCAGGTGTTTCTCTCCTTTACATATACCACATTTTTCTACCCACCTATGTACTTGCTCATCCATGCTGGGCCACCACCACTCAGCTGTCAACTTTTTTTTGTTGTTTTGGATTGGCCAAGATGTCCTCGTGTGCCATCTCTACAAGTCTCTGGCGTAATCCCTGAGGAGGGATAAGTTGTTCCCCTCTTGTGATCACCATATCCTCACACACCGACAGTTCATCCAGGATTTTGAGGTAAGGTCTCACAGGAAGCGCTACCGAACTCTCCCTCCTAATAGAATCAAACGTTTAACCTCTCTAAGCGTAGCATCAGACTCCATCTCCTTAACCCATTTCTACATGGAAATAGCATGCACACTTCTAAGTTCCAACACATCCATCACTGAAGCCAGAGCACCCTCATTCTCCTTTGTCAAAACCGCTGGACCATCCACCTCACGCCATTCCAAAAGACAGTCTCGACAAGCAGTCAGCTTGACAGTTCCTCCAGCCCAGAATGTGTTCCACTGTGTAATTATACTCTTGTAAGCGAGCAGCCAGCCTAGCTAACCTTGCAGAACCTTTACCTGCCCCGTGGGGTAACAAGAACTTAACCAGGGGCTTGTGTTCTGTATGTAGAATAAACTTTGAACCCCACAGGTAAGTTCTGAAGTTCTCTGCGCCCATACTGCTGCAAGTATGTCTCGCTCAATTGCAGAGTAGTTTCTCTCAGCTGTGGTCAAGGTTCTAGATGCAAATACCACAGGTTTCTCCTGTTTGCTGTGTAATTTTGAAAGTACAGCTCCCAACCCTGTGGCACTTGCATCAACTGTGAGAATAGACTTTAACCTAGTGTAAAATTGTGTCAAAATGTCAGCTCTACAAATGTATTCTTTAATTTGTTCAAAATATTGCTGATGCTCCTCCTCCCAACAAAAACTTGCATCTCAAGCATTCTGGCCCTCATTACGAGTGTGGCAGTCTCAAGACCGCCACATTAGCAATGGTGGTTGGACCACCACAGATAGGGCAGTTCCATCACCTTATTATGACCGTGGCAGATGGCCACGGTCCGACCGTTGGCACCGCCAGGTTGCCGCCTGTTGACAGCCTAGCGGTCGCAATCCGTGGATTACGAGTCCCCTTTCTGTCAGCCTTTGCATGGTCTCACCGCCATGCAAAGGCTGGTGAAAAAGGGGTGGCGGGTGGGGCCCATGGACTGCCCTGTCACGCTTTTCACTGCCAGAATTACGGGCAGTGAAATGTGCAACTGGTGCTGTCACACCCGACGCACCACAACATTGCCGAAGGACCATGTTATGTTGTTTGATGGAGTCACCAAATACCACAATATCGTCTTGAAAATAAAGGATGCTCGACATGCCTTTGAATAATTCACTCACCATGCGCTGAAATACACTGGCCACTGAACACAAATGGCATCTGCGTAAACTGAAACATACCTTCAATGGTAATGAAGGCTGTAAGCAGTTTAGACTCCTCATGTAGTTAGATCTGGTGGTAGGCATTCTTTAAATCAAATTTGGAGAAATACCTTTCCGCCACCTAGGACCATAACCAATTTGTTTATGTTCTGCAACGGGTACGTGTCCACCACCACATAATGGTTAAGGGACCTCAAATCCACGCAAAACCTGTATTTGCTATTTGCTTTTTCAGTAATCACTACCGAACATATACATCTGCATGTCTCTATTTGTTTAATTACCCCCTGAATATATAATTTCTTCTAGCATTTCCTTCACTGGTGCACGTGCCACTAAAGGAATCCTACACAGTTTATCTGGACAGGGACGGCATCAGGTTTTAACACAATTTAATGGACATAGTCTTTCAAGTAGCCTAATTTTTCCTTAAAGATTTCCTGAGCTTCCTCTAGAATATTGGACAGCGGAAGATCACTGATTACCATCACTTAGTTAGGCGCTTTGGGGTTGACCACAATATTTAGATCGTACTGGTGCATCCATCTCAAAATAGGTGGTCCTTCCTCTGCCACATAAACTTTTTTTTCATTTTATGTTTTGCATTTCTTTATTAAACATAATACAGGAATAAAGTTAAAACCAGAGAAGGTATATCAAGAGCAGAAGAGTAAACGACACCCATCGTGAATACATGTTCATAGAATTACAGTCCTAATCAGGGCACAGAACCTGGAAGCACGATGGCATATCATGTACGGTTGGTGTATATTTCTGCCCAACAGGGTATAGTGGGGACAGTTTGGTCTGGGGTGGAAGCGTATTTGCCAACTGGTGTAGGGCAGACTTAGAATCATGGGTTACTTTTCCCAGTGCGGTGGTAGGGGGTGTGTGTATCGTGCGGGTATCTTGGTCTCAGGGGAGAGATAACTGATAACCTCCAGTTTGCTAAGGTGGGCCTGGAAAGTGTGTGTGGAGAATGTGTCGTGTTGCAGCTGGCCGAGGAGCAAGGGTCCAAGTTGGAGACAGCAGAGTATGTCCTTAGGTCCTCAGTCATATCCTATGTAGGACGATATTGGGAAGTGGGTCTATTGGGGGTCGGGTGATATCTGTTTGCTTTAGGACATGCTAGTGGTAGCCTAAGCATATAGGAGTCTGGGAGGCCGGTATGGCTGGACTTTGAAAGTGCCATATACACTTTATTCACTCTCCCCCCAGACTCCACAGTTGTCTCCATGTAACCTACAATATCTATTTTTGCGCCGTGATACCTTACAGGATTAATGTCTTTAGGTAGCAGGTTAATACCTTTCCAGTGGCTCACAAACATAGCCTTAGGGATAATTATGTATGTGGAACCTGAATCGATCATGAGCTCTAACGTACATCCATTGACTAAGAACTCTGCTTTAGGTCTGCTGTTTCTTCTCTGCACTGTGTCCACATCACCAATGCCAAGACTATGGTCTTGTTTCTCTGTCATTTTACTGTCTTCCTCTACTATTGCCACCTTTAACTCATTCCCTTGTTTACATACTGTCGCAAAATGACCTCTTCGGCCACATATCCGACAATCCTTCTTTATGGCTACACCTTTAGGATAATCAGCAGTATGAGAGTTACTTCCACATCTATAGCATACTCTGGAAATTTGTTTTGTTTTTGTTGCAACTCGGCCTGAATTAAACACTGTATCTACATCACAATCCTCCTTGGCAGTAGTAGAGACTGCACCACCGGCACCTTACTTCTTCTCCATTTCATGCATGCAATGTTGAGACTGCTCTACTAGCTTGGCAATGTTAATAGCAACTTTAAGAGATGAAGGGCTTGATTTATTCTTTTCTAGTGCAGCATATGCTTCATTTTTTTACGCAAAAACAGCGCAAACTTACAAAATTCCATTATATTTTGTACGTTTGCGCCGCTTTTGCGTAAAAAAATGACGCAAATGCTGCGCTAAAAAAGTATAAATAAGGCCCAAAGTTTTAGCTGCCCATAAACGCGCCTGTGTTTTCTTGCACTTGCAGTGCACTATTAACTGGCACCAAACTAATTCTTCTAAATTTGCATTTCAAGGAAAGTCCTCCTAATTTTGACACAACTGCATCTATAGATTTAGACTCCTTCTGAGTGGGTATAAAATTTGTATTGATTTAACACTAGATTGACTTCTTTCACAAATCTTAATTCCAAACGTGTCTTAGCTTCTTTATAAACATCATCCATACGATCACCGTTAGGCAGATTGACAATAGGTAATTATATAAAAAATGCGTTGCCCCTCCTTGCCTAAGTTATCCAACAGTAACAATTTTTCCGTGGTGCACTAAACTTTGTACTCTACATCACCTCAATATATGTCTCAAACATGATTATCCAGTCCTCCCACTTCATGGATAAAGGACCTGGCTCTAACATAAAAATTGGTGGTGAAACGATGGCACCTTGAGCTTGCATGATGGCCAAACAAATGATAAGTAACAAACAATGCACAATAAGAGGTACTTATCAAAGAAGTGGAAAGAAAGCAACAAGTATTGATATGTTCAGAAAGTGGAGGCCAAGCAATAAGCTGCAATATAGATATATGTATTTACATTGTGTTGTAAAGTAGGCGTGTGAGTCACCGTTGCCTTTCTTAGTTACCATGCCCGCAGAAGTACCATCAAAATGCTAGAAATGATCAGCGTACAATCCATTTACTAAAGTTGGGTGCATATCACCATAGCGATCCACGCACAGGTTGCGTTGGGAAAAAAAATCACAATGCGATGTGTGTATATCACCGTATGCTTCTAAGTGAAATTGACTCACATCCGAAGCAAGGGAAAGCTGAGTGAACGCTGGTATGTATGCACATCACCTTTGTGAGCCTCAACCAAGATGGCAACCACACGCTGAACACAAGATGGCAGTCACACGCTGAATGCTGTGTGCGCGTTGGACGTGTGCGTCTCAGTCCTTGTCAGCTCGAGGCGCAAATGCAGTTTGCGGCATAGCTCGAGCCTGAAGTATGTTATGCGATCACCACGCGCACTTACTTCAGTCACTTGCTCTCATGGTCTCGGATTTACTGCTTATGGCAGTAAAATGTAAGATCTAACGTTGATCTGTTGTTCCGCCCTGCTCCGCTGTACCAGACCTCTTATGCAACACTCCCCACTGCACAGGATGATGGTGTAGGCACATGATGGGTTCCAGCTGCAAGTCGTAGATTCGCTGACTGGCTGAGTCTTTGCCAAATTTTTATAACAACTGAGTATTGTGATATTTATTAATTTGATCCTTCTACGACTCCAAGCAGCTGTTCCTCCGCCAGTCAGACTCTGACTTCCCTGGAACTCCCAGTCATGACAGGAGGCTGGAACTTGGTAGAAATCCACACTTGTTACTTAACAACTTAAACCATAACACACTATTTGTTTTGTATGTTCCATTATCCATGTTCTCCCATTTGTTATTGATGAAATAATGGAGGGAATGTTTTGGAAAGTGTGTTTTTTGTATCCATTACAACCTTCTGGAAAAGTTCATAAAATACATATAATATTAAGAAAAATTAAACTGGATAAGTACTTTTCAATCACTCTGGCTTCTGTGGGCCAGTGAACGCTAGTGTGTTATCTGCTTGGTAAACTAGTCAAATGCAGAAATTGGGGGCTGATGCAGTTTTTCTAGCCGTGTGTCTGTCTGACCTTAGACTAGTGGGAGCTGCAGATTCAGAACCCTATGGGCCACAGCCACCATTCAAGAGGTTTCCCTCAAACTTGCTTCTACCACAAAACCAAGACCAGACACAGACATGTTATGGCATAAGGATTCAAACAAGTCCTTCCTTTTACTTCTGCACATCAATGAACCTTCGGGCTCTGGCCGTGGGCAGAAAGATTGATGGGAGCAGACATCTAAGATAAGACACGCAAAGTGTGAAACAAGCTCCACCCCGCGGGAGACTATAAGAATCCTCCACTCTCACACGTTTCATCCAAGTGGTCTATTGGGGGAACGAGTGAGGGTGACATCGGGCACCTCTTGCCAACCGTGCCTCATTTGTCTGGGTGGGGGCAGCTCAGAGAGCTTATGAACAGGGGTGTAGTGGCCAGTAGTGCAACAGGTGAAGTGCTGGGGTCCATTAGTACAGAGCCCACTTTACTCTAGTTATGTGTCTTACTCTATCCAACCGGGCGTAAGAGGGTGTTATTTTCCTTCCTTCTATTAGGGTGCCTGGCGTATATTGTTCGTCAGTGCCTGTAACGGCAGGAGTAGGCAACTTTTGCAAACACTGCTGCATAATTTCTTTGGGGGCCACTCAGAGGGCATTTCAATTTAGGTCCTTAAACTTTGTACATGTTTGCATTGACATGCGTCCTCATAAAATTATATTTTGCCAATGGGATGCGCGCAATTAAGTTTTCTAAGCAAACCTAGGCAAAGTGCATAGAAAAACAGTCACTCCACCATGGCAAAAAAAACACTCTATACTAAGGGACAGATATTCCCGAAATGATAAAAAGTGTTGTTAGTATGTGAGCATGGAGATCTTTAAATATTCCAAAATCTGTCCTTAAAATTACGACAACTGCAGACCCGTCCGATACCTGACTTTATGTTCTATAGTGAGCGTTGCAACTGTGTTTTTGCCAGGCTTAATCAACAAGGTCTGTTCACAAGAGTGTTTGCCCGTAGGCCCGGAAGTTCTTCCTCTGCAAAATACCTCAATTAAACTGGAAATCTGTTTCTGTGCCTTTATTGGGTGGAAAGCAGGACATTTTAGTGTTTCAGTCATCAGTTTTGTTGTGATCTGGTGAAAGTTTTAGAATAGTCAAAATTCAAGAATAGTTCCTGATGAAAGTCTAAAGCCGAAATCCAGTAGAAATGCATGGGAAGAGAACTAGCCACATTTTTGTCAATTCCATCAATGGAAGGCAATCCCATCCTGGGCCTTGTTTTTATTGTTATCTGAAGAGAGTGTTTTGATTGTATTTGCCCGGTTCTTAAACTACAGGAGTATCAAATCGCGATTCTTTAACTATGTGTAGGCGTAAATTCCTGCAAACAAAATATGAGACATGAGGATTGAAAATGTCACTTATGAACTCAGCAAAGATTTCTGCGTTTCACTGTGTTTATGATTGACATATCAGCGACTCGTATTTGATACTTTGAGTGGGGCTTTATTGTAAGCCAAATAAAGCAATTATGTATGTGTAATAGGATTACTACTTAATTTATCCTGTTTTATGTAATGAAAAGGGCTTTGAAAATTTCTGCTGCGCAGTTAATGGATACAGCCCACTCATAGTACCCCTGTCTGGCCGTAGATGCTCATAAGACAAGTTACTCTTTCCTGACTTTTTTACCTCACAGTAGGTGTTTGACTTACTCTGTGGTCATGGGTTCACGTCACTGAACACCGGGGTGCCTTTTTTTTTTTTTTTTTTTTTAATAAGGTCGAGTCTACTAGACACCACAGCTGTCTAGTTGAATAAAGCCTGTTGTCAGCTTATAACTTTCATGTGGCCTAGGTCAGTCTGTCTTGTTCCCTTTTCCCAGGATGTGGTCTTACGGCCAGAACTGGCGACCAGGTTTGATTCTTGGCTCAACATCCTGTTTTTTCTGGGCAAATCAATTATTCTCCCTGTGCCTGTAAACAATGAATGTGAGCTTGTGTTATGTAACTAATGTTCATGTGAAGTGCTCCAGTTCATTTGGATTGCCTTCATTCTGTATAGAACTGGCAGAAAAGTGCACTAAGAGTTACAAACAAATCCTTAACATAAGGAAAGACCAATAATACCCATTTCCTGATTTGTACAAAGTGAGTTCAGAAAACTTGGATAAATCGCGTCTTCCCCACTTGAATTGTGTGACCTTAGGCAAATACTTTATTTCACCAAAACTTTTTTCCCCATTCATTATCGCATATAAAGTCACTTCTAAATATATGAGTTCAGAATACAAATTGTACATAAGCCTATTATGTACTTCTCAGTAAGATGCTATTATGTGTTTTGTGAATGTCAAAACGTCATGTGTGGAGGAAATAAACTCTCTTGAGTTTTGAAGCGGCTTTATCATATTTTATGTGATATTTGTTTTGTGATTTGGATAGCAAACATTCTCGGAGCTCCTCGTGCATGGGCTGTAAGATCCGAGTCAGACCCCGGGCTTGGCTCTCCCTGTAAATCTGTGGCTCGCCCACCTCTACACATGCGCACTTTTACAGGTAAGGAACTATTTTGATGGTTTGTCCCAACAGCTTCTATGACACAGAGGTCAACTTTTTCCAGTGAATTAGTATGTTGTCCAGTTCTGCGCCACTTTCTGTGTTTCTGAGGTACCTGAACATCTTGGGCGGGGACTTGAACCTGGCTCCTGAGAGAAGAGGTGTGAAGTACACTGGGACCACAAGTGTGAGCTTTGCCACCGTTTACAAGCACAACTGTCTTTTCTTCTCTGACGACGGCAGGTGACTTTTACCCCAGTGAGGCGTGTAGAGGTGGGCAAACCAGGGAGAATAGAGCCGAACCCTAAACATTATGGCTATGTAAATAATACAACAAGTTACGCAAAATGTGAAGCCAGCTCTCCAAATTAAAACTGTAATATGTGGAAGCTTTAACATTAAGCCGTCATATCTTAGCACTGCACCGAAAAGTGGTTATTAAAAGTGATACTATTAACAAATAAAGTAAATCTCGAGGCAAGGCAGTTGTGATGTAAATCCTGTATTTTTCAGTGATTATTACAAAGCAACATTCTGGTCTAAACTCAAACACAATAGAGTTTTGCATAACTGGTATTCTGAACTCACACAATTGAAAGTGTTTTCATAAGAGATGATGAAGAAAAAAGAGTTTTGGTAAAATAAAAAAATTACAGTTTAAGCAGAGAAGTTGTGATTTTTCCAAGTTTTTTTTTCTCACTTTGTCCAAATCAGCAAGTGGATGGGTATCTTTTTTTTCTTTCGTTATGTTAATGCATGGTTTTTGTCTCATTGTGCATTTTTCTGCAGTTTTTATATAGTGCAAACTCCATCCGAAGATATTGGAGTGCTTTACATGAGCAACACAAGGTCATGTTCATAGTTTATAGGCACAGAATCACAGGATGTTGAGCCGACACGAGACTCACACCTGATTCCCAAGTTGTAAAGTCGGCAGCTCTGACTGTAACACCACATCCTGGGTAGAGGGTAGCAGGCAGTAGCCACAGCAGCGACTCCTTATGGACTCGAGGTTCCAACAGGACCTCGAGCAGGCAGTGGCTCTGGGGTGTGCAGAGCTATCTCAGTCCTCCTCTCACGACTATGGACTGTTAAGCCTTTCGAGGGTGAATGGAAATTGTTTGTCCGACATTCAGCATTTAGTGAGGTATTTCGTTTATTGCAATGTCTGGGTGACTCATCCAGTACTTCTCCTTTGCAAATGTGGTATTTACGAGCAGGTAAAGGTAAAAAAAAATAGGATCGATGATTAATGACTGACATTAGACCACTAGTGCTTCAGTTGTGTGTTTGAATGATTTCAGTAGCGTGCAACAAGTGTTCTTGGAGCATCAACAGTTGAATGGAAAGGGTATGTACCTATTTATCTGCTCGTATTTTTAACAAATTTTATATTTGCAGTGGTAAAAAGTTACCTGACTGAAATTTGCATCTCAGTTTACCCTTAAGTGTGTTCGGTCAACCAAAAGACCTTGTGTCAGCTTACCAAGAACTGACCGTGCCCCTAAAGCCCACACACTGCTTACTATTGGTCGGTTTTAATGGCACTCATTTGCTTGCTTCTTATTGAATGGCTTCTCCGTCATATGTCCGTCATTCACTGCAGCATAAACTTTTTATTTGTGTTCTTCTACTGCTATTTTTTAAGAGAACTACTTTCTTCCCCTTGGTTAAGCACTCCATGAGAATGCATGTGTGTGTTTCCAGCTTTCTCCCTCATGTGCTTCTCCCCCACCCTAACGCACTCTTTGTTGAAGTGTTTAGTCCATGTACTTCCCTCCCTTTTGTGCCCCATGTTGCTGTCTTGCCTGTGTGCTTCACCCCCCAAGCTGCATGCGGCTCTTGAGCAGTGTGCTTCCCTCCCTCATGTGTCTCCCCCACCCTCTTTGTTGCTCTCTCCCTTGTGTGTCTCATTTACCCCACCCTCTCCCTAGTTGCCTTCCTCAGCCTGTTCCTGTTTTTATTTATTTATTTTGGAGGATCAGGCTGCCAGCCCCTTCCCTTTATGAACAAAAGTGCTCTTCTTCAATGTAATTTTTCATTTACCAATCCATCTGAGATCTGTACATAAAACAAACATGGCAAAGACCTATTGGTGTTGTCAATTTAAAAAAAAATATATTGCACAGTGACAGGGGCTCCTGTGCAACATGGCTGAAAATAAATAAAAACAAATTGCTGTGGCGTGGCCAGAGTTGACGGCGCCATAGCACTATGTTATTATTAACTTTAAGCCAGCTTTGGCTGCTGTGCAGCATCTTTAATTTTTTTTTTTTAAACACGTTGACAATGCCAATCGATCTTGCATGGGCAAAACCTGTTGGCTTTGCCAGTGCTTGTTTTCCTTTAAGCCATGTTGCAAAACAGCCCCTGCGCTGCTGTGCAATATTCCTAAAAACAGTGCTGTGGAGGGGTGGGAGGGGGGGTGAGGGGCAACCACATAAGGGGGCAGAGACACCACTTGTGATATGGACATGCAAACACCTTCTGTAATATAAACAATAATAAACACCAAGGCAGTGTTTCAAATGGAAATATAAAAGTGAGGTACTTACTATTTACAGTACATGCTTCTCCTGCTAAGTTCCAGTAGTCTCCTGTTCAAATTATGGTACTCACTACTGGACGGTACCTGCCCATTTAAAGCTCTACACAGAGGCACTGCGTACAATAATGTGTGCACAAAAACTTTGCTAAAGTGACACTGCTTACAATGTTTGCCACAACAAAACATATCTACATGTATTTAGGCCTGTCGGCAACATTTTATTCTGAAAATAATACATCATGGTCATAGGTCTGATAGAGAGGAACACTCAGAAGAGCAATAGAACATACCAAATTGAGAAACAGGCCACGCTGCTGTGCAACATGGCTTAAATGAAAAAAATCACGCAATTGCCAAAAGACCTTGGGGCATATTTATCATACTTTTACACAGAGATGAAGAGAAACCAGAAAACTAAAATTGTCATGTAACAAGTAATAATAAGCAAGGCAATTTGATTGACAAGCAAACAAATGGTAAGTAATGGCTGGCTGTAAGTCCCTTTCAAGATTTTTGAAAACATTATTTACAAGAGATTTTACAAGAACAGCATTGTGCAAGCAAAACTGTAGTACTCGTCTTCACTATTGAGATTCTTATGTGGTTTAACTTCACGAGAGTAAGCACCTTTACCAATGCTTATTTAGTTATGTAAGGTTTACTTTCTAGTTCTACTAAGTTCTGTACCGTTGGGTGGGTCGAACCTAACCTCTGATTCTAGATTCCTAGGGGCAGCATTTGAGATTATATCTTCTTGCTGTACAGTCATCCTTTGTGTCTGTCATGGACCCTCATTAAAGGTGACGTTTTTAACTTCACTGACGTCTGAAGATTTACTTGGAAAATAACATTCCCACTTCCCACATATGGTACCAGGAGTGGGGTGCCGAAGAAGTTTCTTCAGGAGTTGTTCCGGATGTACACAGGCCCACCGACCAACACACAACGATCGAAATTGAAACAAGGGACACAGAATATTATACGGAGCTTTGTGGACATGAGTTTGCTCTGCGCTTGTTGTTCGCACTCGTTATAGGTGGTGAGGAAATATTACATTTTTTTGTCTTACCGTTGCGGTGCGCGAGCCAGGAAGCGCAGCGAACGTTGTTTTTGGATCGAGTGCTCGTGGGAGTTGTTTTTCTTCAAAGACTGCAGTGACGTCACGGCATAGAGTCTTTCGTGGAACTCCCTTGTAACCAAGAACCAGCGTCACAAGGTTCCCAGGTTACTGAGCGTACGCATTTACGCGTCTGTCGTTGCTTGGATACGGACATGGCACGGATGCCATGGTTTAAGGAAACCCGACTTCTGTTTTTCACCTTGTAACCGCATGCGAATCTAGCGGTTTAATCGGTGATTACTTGGTTTGTTAGACTATTGTCTTTAGTAAGTTAAAAAAAAATATATATATATATATATATATATATATTTTTTTTTTTTCTTTTGTATGTACATTTCAGGAGTTTGTAGCTCCAGTTACCATCGGGTAATAAGTCTCATTTGCAGTCAACGCACTGGCTATCAGCTTGGACTACTACTGAAACCACTGTGTCATGTGACTTGTTATACTGGACCTTCAGCTTTATATTGTCGTTTGTATAATATCTAAGTAATAAGTAAGGTGCTTGCAAGTCTATCATAGCTTCCAGTCATCTAGTGGTTCAACCACCCCCCTTTTTACCTAAGGGTGGTAAACCAGACATTAAGTGGAGTGAGTGGATACAGATTTTTTTTAAATCATTTAGTTGCAATTGATGCTAACGATTTTTCTCCCACAAGGAAATTAGCGCTACTCTTCAATCACCTTGGGGTTGCCGGGCAACGTGTCTTTGACAACTTACCCATAATTCCTTCACCTATAGGTAGTAGTGGCGATAACACAGTATAGAATGTATATATTGAAGGCAAAGAAAGAATTAGGAAACAATTTTCAGATGAATCCAATTTATTACTAGAGAGATTCAACTTCGCGATGTGTAAGCAAGCTATGGATGAGTCGGTGGATGAATATGTGGCTAATTTATGGGTGCTTGCTTCAAGGTGTGGTTTTGGTGGCAACGTAGATGTGCATATTAGAGACCAATTTGTATTCCAATGCTAGTCTTAAAAAAATTCAGGAACTCTTGTTGGCTTGTCGCAACCCTTCATTGGAGGAAACAGTTGACATAGCTAAAGCAGTGGAGAGGTCTATCATCACATCCATGGTGGTATGTGGACAGTCTGAGCATGCTAGCGTAAACCAGGTGAATGAAGATTCTGAAGTCTGTTACATCAAGGAAAGAAGTATGAAACAAAATAGAAACTTTCCTTCATGTTTTCGCTGTGGTTCACACAATCATATGAGTAATAGTCAAGTCTGTCCAGCATTGGGCAAGAAATGTTTAAGGTGTCAAAAGGTGGGTCATTTTCAAATAGTTTGCAAACAATCCAACCGTACACACAAACCTTTCACCAGCAATATGCGAATGAAAGTGAATAATGTTTATACTCAAGATGAGGAAGCTGACAAAGATTGTATGGTGAAGGACTGCATGGCCAAATTGTCCAATGTTGTGTTAACGTTAGATATTCCCACTGTCAAGAAGGTCAAAAGACCCGTTTGTCAGGCAACAATTGACACTATAGAATTAGCCATCATAGCTGACTCTGGCTCACCTATCACTATTCTGGCAGATGTGACATATCGCAGGTTGTGGCCGAGTACTAAGGAATTGAGACACGCTGACATAAGTCCCAAGGCTTTTGGAGATTATGACATTGACCTGTTAGGATAGTTTATAGCTTCATTAATTATCTTGGGTAGGAGCACAGTAACAAAAATCTATGTAGCAGTGAATGGCAGAGATATTGAAGGATGGAGAGATTTGGGGAAGTTGCTTAATTGTGCTCCGTCCTGGATCTGACACCCCTATATCGTTAGGAGACCTACCTGTAGAAGTATCAGAGCTCACATTAACTGATCCCGTTAATGACACTGTTGCAAAATCTATTGATATCACACTAGAATCGTTTGTGACAAAGTATCCTGAAGTTTTTGTAGATGAAGTTGGCATGGTCAAAGGCTTTGAACATTGTATTAAGCTGAAGGAAGGAGCCATTCCTATTCCTCACAGAGTTAGGCCAGTTCCTATTTCAGTCAGGGGACAACTTAAAAGTCTCCTTACTTGCTAAAGAGGGTATAATAACTCCCACAGACTCATCAGAATGGGTTTCTCCAGTTGTACTTACGAAGAAAAGGAATGGGGATTTGAGATTATGCGTGGATTTAAGATCGCTGAATAAGAATATACTTGTTGATTGTCATCCCCTCCCTCGCATACAAGAAATGATTTCCAGTTTAGGTACTTCTAAAAAAAATTCCACCATAGACTTACACTCTGCCTACCATCAGATTGCTCTCAGTGAACGTTCTCAGGACCTTACGACGTTTGTGACCTCATTTGGTGCTTTCAAATATCTTAGATTACCATTTGGTTTAGCGTCTGCAGCAAGTGTTTTTCAGAAAATGATGGACACTCTGTTTAGTAATATCGCAAATGTGTGTGTATTTCAAGATGACATTCTTATCCATACTGAGGACATGGCAGAACATAGAATTCTTCTGGACAAGGTATTCTCTATCCTCAGAGAATGTGAAATGACCATTAAAACAGAGAAGTGTAAATTCCTTGTAAAGAGTGTGGAATATTTGGGTCACACAATTTCTGGAGAAGGAATCCAGCCTAAACAAGGGAACTTGGAGGCAATCACTAATGCGCCCTGTCCCACCACCAAGGATGAGCTTCGCTCTTTCCTAGGTTTGTGTGAATACTATTCAAGGTTTGTCGAAGGATATGCCATGATAGTACAGCCACTCAGATTTTTACTGAAGAAAGGTAGCAGATTTGATTGGAGTGAACAAGCACTCCAGGCATTTGCTGGCATTAAAAAAATTGTGTTATCGGCTCCTGCTTTGAAATCCTTTATATCTACTGCTAAATCCTTTATTACTGTGGATGCTAGTCTTAAGGGCCTAGGTGCAGTGTTTGGACAGTGGGTTGGTAACCAAGAACATACCATTGCTTTCGTGTCTAGAGGTCTTTCAGAAGCGGAGAGCAATTATAGTACAATCGAGAGAGAGGCGTTGGCCTGTGTTTGGGCAGTCCATAAATTCAAAATGTATATTTGGGGCATGAGTTGTGTTCTTTACACTGATCACAAGCCCCTTGTATACCTTATGGATGGAAATGGTCTAGGAAAAGCATCTTCCAGGTTAGTAAGGTTACTTTCCAAATTACAAGAATACAACCTGGATGTGAAGTATCTTCCCGGCGGGAAAAATGTTAGGGCAGATTGTCTTTCCCGTCTGCCTTTACCTTTGTCCCAGTCTAGTGTTGAAGATGATGACACAGAATGTGTAGTTGGAGCTTTAGACATGGTCTCTGCTTCGGAAGGTTTATTCTCCAAGCAGGAGTGGAACTCTAGTATGTCCAGGGATACGTTATTGTCTGAAGTAATGTACCACATTAAGCATGGGTGGCCAAAAAATAAGAAGCTAAGTGGGGAGCTTAATATATTTCGTCAGTTAGCTGCAGAATTGTCATGTGAAGATGGAGTCTGTATGAGGGGCTCAGTTTGCATTCCTCCTTGTGAGTTGAGATTTCTTCTGATAAAATCTGCACACGAAGGTCATCTGGGTATATCAGCCACTTGCAGAAGACTTAAGGAAAAGTACTGGTGGCCAGGTATTGATAAACAAGTGTCTGATTTTGTGAGGCAATGCTCTTCATGCCTGGTGTCTGACAAGCATTGGATATGTCACACTAAACCTTTGTTCACTATTCTTTTTCCAGAAATGGCTTGGGAAAGCATTGCAATCGATTTCTCTGGACCCTATCACATGCTACCTAAAAACATGAGTCACTTGATAGTTGCTGTAGACTATTTTTCTAAGTGGATTTATTACACCTTTGTTGAATATGCTGATACTGAATCAGTCATAACATTTTTATCGCATCTTTTCTATTTGGAGGGTCCTCCATCTGTCATTGTTTCTGACAATGGGGTACAATTTACTTCTTCCAAAATAGAGAATTTTATGACCAAGTTTGACATTAGACACTCATGTGTCTCTTTGTATAGTCCGGCTTCCAATGGACTGGTGGAAAGAGCTAACCGTATTTTTAAAGAGGGCATCCAAACAGCCTTAAAGAAGGCATCCAAATTAGCGACTAATTGCGATGTAATGGAGTTTTTGAATGAGAAAATATGGGCATACTTAAACACTCCACATTCTACTACTGGCTGTTCTCCTTTTACTTTGCTCAGAGGTAGGGAATCCAGATCTCGGTTGTCTCCTAGGTGGATGACTCCATTTCGCAACAAAAATGCGATTGTGGATCTGAATGAGTTGAGACAGCGAGTTGGTGGCAAACAGATGGTGCAAAAACGTGATTATGATTCACGGAAATGTGTGAATGACGTACAGATCAATGTGAATGATTGGGTTTTAATTAAAAAACCGCACAAAGTGCCTAAGGGAATATCGAAGTTTTCTTTACCAGTTAAAGTGATTAGGGCTACAAAATATTCTGTTCTGTTGGAAGGTAAAGGATGGTGGAACAGAAACTGCGTTGTCCCAATATCCCCTTATCAAGCAGAGATATTCAAACGTGTATATGCAGGACGAGAATATGACACCAACTCCAGTGGCACATTTATCGAGGATCCTGTGCTTAAAGGGATGGATGATAGGATGTTAGGTCATGAAGATGGAAGCAACTTTAGCCAAGTGGAGAACTCTTGTGACCAAGATTAATTCAATTCCGTACCGTTGCCTATTGCAGACTCTGTATGTTCGCGCAGTTGCAGACGTATTAAGATTCCTTCAAAGTTTGATGATTTTATTTTAGGCTAAGTTTATATTCCTTATTATAGATATTGTTTCATTTTTTTCTGTTTTGTTTGTTGTAAAGGAGGAAGATGATGTAGTACTCGTCTTCACTATTGAGATTCTTATGTGGTTTAACTTCACAAGAGTAAGCACCTTTACCATTGCTGATTTAGTTATGTAAGGTTTATTTTCTAGTTCTACTAAGTTCTGTACCGTTGGGTGGGTCGAACCTAACCTCTGATTCTAGATTCCTAGGGGCAGCATTTGAGATTCTATCTTCTTGCTGTACAGTCATCCTTTGTGTCTGTCGTGGACCCTCATTAAAAGTGACGTTTTTAACTTCACTTTCGTCTGAAGATTTACTTGGAAAATAACCTTCCCACTTCCTACAGAAACCTAATAATGTCACCCTTGTCATGTGCATGGCTCATTGCGCCTTCGTGCAGAAGTAGAGACTTGTTGGCTTTGCTAATGTTTGTTACTTATATGCCTTTTGAAAGGCAGGGCTGGTTGTCTGAAAACGTCAGTTCACATACGAAAGAAGTCTCCTTGTTGAGGTCTGTGCTAGTGGCCTGCAGGTCGATCATGCCCTCTTGCGGCATTGGTTTTGTTCCTGTGCTGGGGCGATAAGATGTGGCCTTTAAGAAGCTACAGGTTTCTGTGTACAGAACACAGCCAGGGCCAGGGAGGAGTTGATCAGGTGGGCACTATCCAGGCAGGCTCTAACCCTTGAAAGAGAGCCGTGCTGAAACACCTTGATCGGCTGCGGACCTGCATTGTACCAGAAATGACAGGAAGACAGAACACGTTCCGCTTTTGTTGTTTAGCTAGTTTGCATGATAGTCTCACTTGTGAAAGGGTACAACCAATTCTAATGATTTTTTTAAATGAATTTAGAAAGGAAGAGTGAAGGTTTAGAAGGCAGTGGACATCGAACCAACTCCAAACCCCACATATGAAACCTCGGAAGGAAGGGCAAAAAACAGTGTTCAAAGGGATTCACTCCAGCCAGCTCAAACAAACTTGTTCCCAACCTAGGGAGGAATAATAGAATGTTGAGGGGAACAACAGGAGTCTAGGAGCTTATAAAGGAAGGGTGAAGGGCTGAGATGGCAGGGGGATTACATTAAAGGTACCCTTTAGTAACTTATCAAGGAAAGGTGAGAATATGGATGGGTCAACAGGAGTCAGATCAATTTAGAAGCATTCATTTTCTTGATGAAGGAAGAAAGAAAAATGCTAAGGTAAGAAAAGGTCGGTAGAATTTGTACTAGTGGCCTGCAGGTTACACAGATTCAGTAGTTCTCCATCCTTTTAGGTTGGTTTCTGAATTTCAGCCCAGGATTGTCCTGCGAATGCTTCTCTGCTGCTTATGCAGGAATAGTCCATCTTATTATGAGGTTGCTGGTTGACTATTTTAGTGAGTGATACAATTGAATAACCACATAAGGGACTCTTAAATGTGACTAAATGTAAGTTTTGCTTATTGTCAAACAAATCTGTAGAGTGGCAAACACCAGGGACTTTTAATGCTGGCTTGATGCGCTCTATAGCAAAGTGAGGTTTTGCAAGTCTTTGGAGCACATAGAGACACACAGTGACGAACGCAGTGCATGTAGACCCTTTATTGCGATATACAGTGAGGAAAACGAGGCAACATTGGGTAGATGACCGAGGCACTAAACCTAAGCAACCCCACAATCACCCGAACCATCGGATAGAAAACCTAGGTCTTCTTTTGAATTCCACATAATAGGACTAGCTCTTAGGTGATATAAACTTGAAATAATCCTTGTACTGCCCATGCAGTTGATCATTAGATACACCAGTGAATGAGATATCAACAAAATTACAACAAAGAAAGGAGCGGGGCCAAGATAACGGCTGCAAGGGTAGCACTTTAGTGTGCTCCGCCACTAATCCGCAAATCTCCACAACACCCGTCCCCAGTCACCTGATCAGGGACCCCAACCGGCTGCACCTCATACAGGGGACCGGTTTAGGGACCTCTCGATAGAGCAGGGGCCGTGAATGCCCAAGTTACCAAGGAAGCGGCGAGACTCACGGCCTGGGCCCATGGCGACCCCCGATTATGTTTACAGGGAGGGTCGTGGTGAAGAAGCTTGTAGCACTGGCGGCTGCGGCCACTCCCGTGGAGGATACCTGTGTCCCACCCTGCCAACTGACAGGCAGAAGAGAGGATCAGCTGGTGGGAAGCAGCCTTGCTGGGATAGTGAGCCCTGGACTGGAGTTTCGACGCGCAGGAACCGCCGGCCTTAGCCCTGTGCTTCGCCACCCTGCCTGGAGGACCACAACAGCAGAACGACCCAGAGAGCTGCCTAGGGACAGCATAGGAGACACACAATGGCACTCCCTGAAGGATGGGGAACATAGCGACTGACAGGGCGCGGACCCCCGGCTGCAGGTGGCGCCGGGGGCTGGGCACTTGAGCCAGACACTTCCGCAGAGGTGAGAGTGTTCAGGGGTGCTACACCCGGGGCACTGTGGTATCATCTGAAGCTAAAACTGGGGTCAAAGATCTGGATAGGACCTGGACTACAGCTACTTTCTCGATCTGTGACACTCATGTTCTGGTCTGCGCCACTCTGGAGCAAATCACACTTATCCCACAAGCTAGCAGCTGACAAAGAGTGGTGGGGATGCAACGGTAACTCTTGTGCACAGGAGCAGGCGTGCGGTTGGCCCACCGTGCCCCCACACCCCCCGAAGACTATTAGCAGTGTCTGTGCTGATACCCGTGGCCCTAATGATTTCTCTACATGTAGCAATGATGATCAGAACCTACTGCCGATCTGTTGGCTGCATTGGAAGTTAATGAGACCTGATACGCTTTAAGGGCTGAAGGGGCAGGGCAACCTGGAGCTTTGAGTTCTTTATTCATTACACACCGCTACAGAGGGGCGGTGTCACTGAACTGCTCGGGACAACTGCCCTCACAGCTGGGTACAGCACAGAGTTGAGCTGCTCGATTTTCCCACCCCCCATTTTTTTTTAACCAGCCCCTGCAGCCCACACCGGCTGCCCCACATCATGGGGAACAATAGACCTCTACGAGGAGTACAGCAGACTAAAATGGACCAATACATAGCCCAGCCCAGGGTATGTATGGGAGAGAGGAACCCCCATGCAAGGAGACACCAGAGAACCAGGACATGCCCCGAGACCCCTCTGGGGCACAAATTCTGGAAGCCATAGAAGCATCCAGCGCTGCTGTGCAGGCCAAGATTGATGCTGTCTCCCCAGATGTTGGAATACTGAGGGTGGCGGAAAGATCTCTAGCCACGGAGCAGCATGTAAACTTGCTGCAAGATGAGGTGACCTCAATGAAACTGCCATAACCAACTTAACACCCAAAACTGAGGCCCTAGAGCGCAGGGCCAAAGACGCAGAGGGCTGATCCAGGAGGTGCAACTGGCACTTCATTGGCTTCCTGGAAGATGTTTCAGGACAGACGGCCAGACAACCAAACTCTTCCTAGAACCATGGCTCTGGGAAGTATGCCAACTGCAGTGCTGTCTCCAGTATTCATGGTGCCCTCAGCTCGAATCTCCTGATGGGAGGGGGTCCACCTCCTAACCTCATCACAAAAATCCTAAACTATAAAGATCGAAACTATCCTTCGGACTGTGAGACAGGTGACCCCAAATTCGAAAATCAGGTGATCATTATTTTCCCCTGATTATACCTGCCTAGAGCAGCAACTACGGACATCTTTCGGTGGTGTGAAACAAAAAACTTAAGGCCATGGGACTCCAGTACATGCTGCTCTACCTAGCCGAGGTTCTCCATGTTTACCGTGCACACTTCTTTACTACCCTGGATGCTGCCTGGGACTGGCTCAAGGTAAGCGGAGATGGCTGCATCCCTGCACCGCAGACACCAGGACACAACCTCGCAGAGACATGGACCCTCCTCCCTCCCTCACCCATCGCAGGAAAAAGAGATGAGGTGGCCAGATCTTCCCCTCCTTCCAATGTGTGGTGGTTCGACAAGATGGTACTCTGGCCTTGGAACACTCAGGGTAGGAACATGGGGCTGCCAGAAAACATGTAATGGACCTTGAGTAACCTCCAAATGAGAGGAGGCAAAAGTGCTGGTAGAGGAGGTAATGGCCTCTGACTCAGATGACAGTAGCACCAGCCCCAACGGATGAGGTCCTAATGTCTGATGGGCCCTAAGAGTGTCCCCTGTAATGGCAGATCCCTGGCAAAATACAACGAAGGAGGGTCAGGCCACTAACCACACATCACAAGATAGTGCCTGTATCTGTGAAACTGCGAGACCAGTGGGACTACCTCATAAAGTTGGTAAAGTGCCGTTAGGAATGGACGAGAGATGGGTGCAAGATATTGGCTTGGACACCTGCCTCCCCACCTGACCCCAGAGGTTGAGGATGACAGATATGAGTGACGGAGCAGTGCATGGGGTAGATCATCAGTGTCGGTGTGTTTGGCAACGACGTTTAGTTCTGCATAGCTGTTAGGAGTGAGTGAGTGAGAGAGAGAGAGAGAAGGCGGATGGGAGTGGTGACAGTTGCTTCTTGTCTCGATACATACAGCGAGGCCGGAATGTGACTCAGCTCTAGATATTTTGGTGCTGTGTGTTTGTGAGTGCTTGAGGCGTGAGAGCTGGTATTAGTTTCTGGAGACTGTCAGAGATAAACTTGCTTTGTCCTTTATTTTGATTGGGGTTTGAAAATGTTTGTTTACTGTTAATTGTGGGGCGTAACCTGGGGGAGCTGATAATGATTGGGAATGCACATGTTGGGTTTTTCTGGTTATCTGGTGGGTGGGGGAGTTACATTTATAGTTACACTTTATATGCGGCAGCAGCAAGGGTACCCCTGGACCGGGGAGGGCTGGGAGGGGGAGAAAACATGACTTGGGATGGCAACTACATTAAATTCATAACATGGAATGTCCGTGGGCTGAACTCTTATGTGAAACGCTACAGGATAGGCACGGAGTCCATTTGGCTCTGCTCCAGGAGACACATTACATAGGAAAAGGAGAGGCCAACTGTATTCTGCCATATATTCCACTTACGTCTGAGGAGTCATTATCAGGTTGCCCCACAGGTCCCATTCCAGGTTCAGGGATTTCAGGCAGATGTAAATGGAAGGTACCTTCTAGTACACGGCTTCCTGGACGGCATGGATGCTTGCCTCCTGAATGTAGATGACAGTAACTTTTTCCTTGAGCTCGAAAAGGAATTGATTCTATACATGAGTATACCCATACTATGGGACAGAGACTTCAGTTGTGTGCTCGAAGGTGGTCTTGACAGACACCCTTCGAGACCACGAATCAAACCACATATGGCAGTCACCCTCCGTGTGGTGATGGACAACCTGCATTCTATCGGTGTGGCATGAGACCCAAACCGGAGTGCAACAATATACTTGTTACATCACTGTCTGCAGGGCTTGTAGCCGACTGGACAGATTTCTGATCTCTGGTGAAATGGCGCCAGCAGTGCCTCGTGGCCAGATCATAAGCCATTTCCTCTTGGACCTCGCACTGGGACTGACGGAAAAGTGGGTGGGTGGGTGGGGTGAGCCCACAGATCCCCCTATGGCGACTACGGCCTGAGACATTGAAAGATGCGCTGTTCTGGGAGGAGGTCCGTGATGGTGGGGTTCTTCAATACAAACTGATTAACCACATGTGGGAGTGGGCCAGAGTGGGACATTTTGAAAGTGGTAACCCACGGGGAATGCCTCTCCAGAATTGGCGGCACACACTGACGCTTAGAAACTGAGATGTTGGAAGCGGAGAGAGTCCTGGCGGACCTCCAATGCTCACCCCCTGAGAAAGAGAACCACTGCAAAATCCTATTACAGGCACAGTACAGAGTTGGAAACATTTGGGATAGACTGGATTTCTTAACCAGATGTGAATACCAGCAGTTACTGCATCAGGAGGGGGATAAATCAGGGAGCCTCTTGGCATGGCTGCAGCAACGGGAAAATACACCCACCCACCCACCACTCCGCCTGGTTATCCTGTCATTGCAACTCCCCGATGGATCCAAAGCAACCACCCATCCCAGCATAAACATACTACTAAAAAATCACTTGGTGGGTGCATTTATGGTGAGGGCCCACGCACATCTGGGACTTCTTGATGAACTTGGAACTCCTACGCCTTAGAGAGGTGCAGAGCATGGGTCTTGATGAGTACCTCCGGTTGGAGGCAATCCAGAAGGCAGTTGGAGCAATGGCATGCTGCAGGGCCCCAGGCCCAGATGGATTGCCAGTGGAATACTATTAGGCATTTGCAGACCTCTTGCTGCCTTGCCTGCTAGAGACCTTCCAGGAATTCAGACGCATGGGATCCTTGCTATAGATTACCTATGCCATCTATATGTATGAATGCAAGACAGTGTCCTTTGCTCTAATGGACCAAAGACTGAGATCCTTGTCTTTGGTGAAGCAGAACTTGGTAATTCAACATCGTGCCATTCTCCTTCCAACTCAGTGTTTTGGCCAAAAGCGTTAATACACAGTTTTCCTTGCTTCAAAAGATCGCCACTTTACTCCACTTAGCCCATGAGGTAGCGTTGGTAATGATATTTCTGAATTACTGTTCAAGTATACATTGGGCCCCTGAAAAAAATGACAGAAAATTGCAAGAGTTATGGAAGCTAAACCGTTAGAATTTTCACCATGTAAAGCTAGTCTTGTAAACATGCCACTGGTTGTTGGTGTGAGCAGAAATCAAGTTTAAAGCTCTCTGTATCTTACAAAAGTACACTGGAAGTAAAGCCACAGTGTGCATGAAAAATCATGTTCTTACAGCCCAGCTATATACATATGGTTGGATAGATCCAACCGTATAAACCGACAAACCTTCAAGAGAGTAAAAGAAAATGTCTAAGAACCCAAGGCTGAAAGCATTTGAATGCATTGAAACAAACTTGAGAGCAGATGCCAACAAGTTGTGCTTTAAGGAATGTAGGAACAGAGGTATTCAGGCTTAAACAACATACTTTGAGATAGTGTGGAAGAAAATAAGGGACAGGGACCATTTCCCATAATTAGAGGGCTCCAGTTACTCCACGGTGGGACAGATGTTCTCTTCTATGTTGCCTTGTCGTACTTTTTAAAAATTATCTCTCAGTATAGCATTCGTGATCATGAAAGTCAGGCTGGCCCGATGGAGGTAATCCTGTTATTACTAACCCAGACATTAGAGCAGGCTCTGGTGATTTCAGGTGATTTCATGGAGTCTGAAACATGAATGGAAAACCTCTGCATGTGTGTTTACACATGAACACTGGAGTTCACTGGACGCCATGTGTGTGATGCAGAAGACGGTGGTGTCCTCACTGCTGGGCTGCCAGTGTCCATCTTGGACAAGAGGACTCCAGAGAAATATCTCATGTTCATCTCTCCAAACCAGTTGTTGCTGTTCGGTAGAGGAGAAAGCCTGCAGAGCATCTGTTCTGCCTAGGCATCAAAGGTATATAACTATTACCTCCATTGACCAGTATCTTGTTTGACAATTTGATTGAGCGCCAGCAAAGTCCTTGTGCGGAAACAGGCTTTTTGCAGGTTGCACCCCCCATTACTCCCATTCCCCCCACACACACTTTTCCCCCCTGCTGGACTACTAGCTGCTGGTAATTCAACTCAGAGAGTGCACTGAGGCTTACTAACCAGACCTCAGTGTTCTAACCCAATACATAGTGTATGTTGAATTGGCTACCCCAGTTGGCATAAGCTGACCTGGAAGTCCCTAGTATATGGTACCAAAGGTACCCAGGGCAGGTAAGTTGGAGTGTTTACCAAGGGCTGCAGCACTGACTGTGCCCCCCTGTATGTGATAAAGTACAAAATGGCTCCAAGTCCGCCACTGCAGTCTGGAAGAGCATTTTTAAAAGTGATAGTTCGACTTAGCGATTTAATCCAATGGCAAAGCTCCCACCTCACTTAACAATACATATAAGTCTCACCTAAGGAAGGCCTATAGAGCCTTAAAGCAGGGACCTGTATATTATCAAGAAGGACATGTACTTTGATTATGTCCTAATACCAAAACATTAAAAAAAAAATTGCTGTGAAAAAGTTAGTAGCCTCATTGGCTAACACAGAGTTCTCGGCTAATCTCTCAGTCCAGCTAACATCTGAATGGGTCTACTAAAATGGGTACTTCAAGATATCAAATTAATCATGGCATTAAACCCTACTTGATGCACAAGTTAAATTTAATATAAATTTAAGGAAAGGCAACTTTTAGAAAGTTGCTGCTCTGTTGCCCAGTTTGTCCTGTTACTTAACACAGTTGCTGGTCACCAGACAGCATTCTACCTTCCTGGAGAATAGTGTAGACAACTACCAGGCTTGGCAACAATAGTAGCCTGTTACAGAGGGAGGTGTTCCTTTCCCCTTGCAGGAAGCCATTCAGAGTGTTGGCCCAAAAGGCGAGCTGCAAAGGCAAAGCCACCTTTGGTATGCAAATGGGAATCACACTCTTGTAGGGCTGTCCCTTTGTTCAGGTAGACACGCTGGTGGTGGGAACAAAATGGGGGGGTGGGGAGGGGGAATCAGTTAGCAAATCAGTTTTGCTCTGGGCGTGTAGCCCACATGTAGCCACACCTCTAGGGTGGGCTACCAAGCTCCTAACATCATAGGAAGGGTTCAGACATCATGTGGGTGTGCAGAATAGTTCACTTTGGGATTGCCCAATTCTACCCATAGCCGGAAGTCATCACAGGGTAGAGGTATACTGGTAGCCCCTGGCTAGTGACATCACCGCCCCCCCCCCCCCTCAGGGTCCTTTCTGGGCATAAATATGGCACCCCTGGCTCCTTCAGCATCAGATCACAACAAACCTTGAGAAAGGAATGAAGAAGAACTGCCCTGCTGACCACTGGACCTGGCAAAGAGAGGCTTCTTTCACTGCTGGCCTGCACCCTCCACACCTTGGGCTAGCAAAGAGAGGACTGTGCCTGTGGCTCCTGGTTCATTAAAAAGTCACCCTTGAGTTACAGACCAAATAAATGACCTGTAGGGTCAGTTTGCCAATCCCCTAGAACTACCACCAGGGACATCAAAGCTGAAGGAGCCTATTCCAGCAAATTAGTAGCCACATTCTTTGAATCACTGCTGACCGCCAACAGGCAACCCAAGAGGCTGATCCTCGATGGCCAAAAGTTGCACCTGGGTCTGCTGGATCCGGGAGTGTTGTCTTAGTCCCGATTGATCGCCAAAGATGGACACCAGTCTTCATCAAAGGATACTGCTGGACCCGCTGTGTATGGAGATCGGTAGCCCAGCCGCAGCTGGCCTTCTATGCCCTTTAGAAGGACCTTAAGGGACACTGATCCCTGTGGCCAAAGTTGCCTAACCTTAGCCATGGATAGAGGAATAACCGCAACAACGTCCTCATCAACTACACAGCACTCAGAGCATCTTTCAGCATCCTCAGCATCCTGAAACTCCATTGAAGTCTATGGCAGTCTTGATGTAAAGTGTGGAACTGGACTTGAGACTGCTTTCATGACCAAATAACAGTCCAAATACTTCTTATTGGCCACCTGACTTTCTCCCGGTTGGAACTGGTTGCTCAACTCAAGCTGGAGTAGCCATAGTCAACTCTTTCAAATCTTTTTAAACTTTACAGTTACCAATGCTTGTTTGCACTTTGGACTGAAAAGCTGACATTTACGTTTTTCTTAAAAATCTATATCTTCAGAACCCTCCAGTGGGTTTTGCCCATCTTGGTGTCTAAAATTTCATAAACATATAATCTATTTTTATTAATTGGTGTCAGATTTCTTTTGTGTGGAATGACTTTAATTGATGGTGCTTCTAAATGCTTTACACGTGTTGCTTTGTTTAAGCCTTTCTGCTCAAAGCCACACCTATGAAAGGTTGAGCTACTGGTTTTACAAACAAGCTTGACTAGACCCAAGATGGTTTTGTTATTGTATTGTACAGTAAGGTGGCAGAATCATACCATATAATACATCACAATCCTATGCACCAGTGCAGGAGAAAAGAACCAGGAGTATGACTGCTGTATTTTGCTGCAGGCAAGGCTTTTTGCTGGAAGCTGGGTAAATAAAAGAAGAACCTACTGTAGGAAAGTGCCCCTTTTTGACATGGGCATCCCCATATTTTGCCTGACATTCACTTCAGTTTTGACTGAAAGTTCACTGAGTTCCTGCTAACCAGGTCCTCCGTGCTGGGATCTCTTATGCTAAAACTGTGCAATTGTTCTCCAATTAGCAATACCTTTGGTACTCCTGTAAGGCCCCGGTAAATGGTACCCCTGGTACCTATGGCATGGATACCAGAGAGGATGCCCAAGGGCTGCAGCATGTATTGTGCCTGATCGTATTGATTCTGATGCCTACGTATATATTAAGACACTTGTTATTTTGGTAAAGTGGTGTGAATCTCCTTATTGAGTTGTGCGTCTCACTTATTGACTGTGTATGTATTTGCAGATGTCTAACATTCCTCTCTGATAAGCCTACGGCTGCTCGTCGACACTACCATCTAAAACGGCACATTAGGTTTGCTAGAGCAAGTCCCTGTCTTTTGGTCTTCTGGTAAGGGAACCCCTGGACCTCATTTTGGTATACCATATAAAGAGGCAGCTTCCTACTCCTACCTGCCTACATGAAGAGCACAAGTGCCCTTGCCAGGAGGAAGTAATTAGCCCCACAGATGACTGCCAATGGCCAGCTGTCTGGAGGTACCTGAGTGGCACAACCTTAATGGACAGAAACACATGTTTACCTTGGAGACACGGTCGGGCCTGCCAATTATACAAGAAAAAAAGAGTAACAGCATATGGGTCCTGGAGAAGGCCATCGTAATTGATCATTGAGAAGGATGCGTCTGCTGTACCCCAACCTTCGCCAAACTCTTGGGTCACCTGAATGTACCACTCAAGCTATCTGTGGATGCCTACTGAAATTATTAACTTTGATCATCAGTTCCTAGGCCATCAGCTGGAAAATACTGTCCTGTTTACAGTTCTGTTGGAATAATCTTCCTAGTCCACCTGAGTCTGGACATATGGTTTGTGACCCCATTCAAGGTGTTTTGTCTTGGGCAGTAGTCCACAGATAAAGGGACTGGCCAGTGCCCCTTATATGTGTCCTCAGCCCGTGACAGATCACCCTTGGACTAACAACCTAAGGAACACCTAGGGTTGACTCGTACACTATTCAGCCACTAGCTCTTTTGAGGCTGAATTGACTTTGGACTCAGAAACCTGTGCCCCCGAAGCAATCCGTGATGATTACTGAGAAAGAACCCATCTAACATCTACAATAGTATTATGAAAGATGGGATCTTCCTATTTTGGTGGTGGGTATTTAGTCTAATTATTATATATTTTTAGATCTGGGCAGGGATGGCTTTAGGGTGGTGCGGCCAGTGCAGTTGACAGGGGTATTCTTATAAATAGCTTATGAGTTTAAAAGCACCTGCTACAGAGTTCCTTGTGTGTTCCACAGATGTCAGACAAACAATAAAACTGTCAAGATAACTATGGTCATTAATGCTTCTTTTGGAGTGAGATGAGAGATGTATCTAATAGCAGTTTTGACTTGTCATAAAATATACCTGCTGCAAAGAACATGGATTACTGCTGTTGTCACAGTTCAAACCTTACAATCCTAAAATAGCACAGGGAACTGGCATCCAAGAGCTGCATTCAAACTGCATGTTATAGATTAGAACATTTTATTTTATTTTCCTGTCTCCTAGTATCCTAATGTTGCTAAAAAAGGGTTTGTGTGGGTAGAAATACATTCTTACTAATAAAGCCAACTCCAGCCACTGTGGTGTGTTTTAAATCCTGAGTTTGTGCTTCTCTGGGCCAAACACCCATAAAAGGTATTGCCTACTTGTATGGATGACTTGTGGTTCCTACACCTTCTAATCCTCACTATCTCATGTAACATTTCCTGTTGACTGATGTACACACATATTTTGAATTTTCTGTATATAGTGTGTGATGTAAAGTACACTGACATCCTACACTGGTATGAGTAGCTCTATAAAACAAATGATATACATGTGAGAGAGGGGATATGGAGAGATGGGGGGCACTGTTGGAGAGTGGTAGTGAGGGAATCCGTGGAGAATAATGCAAAAAACGATAGTTGCAGCGGGCACCACCAGCGCTAAAGCCGGCCCGGTGTGTGGGCATAGCCCTTCTATCAGCTATCACTGAGGGTTCTCGCTGTCCTTCGTATTCCCACTTGTTTACCACTACTAACTGTGGCACAATAGCATAGCTTTAGATTAGACAGGACCTTAAACCCCATCGTAGTTCTTAGAGATTCTCATGGTCGTAGGACTGAGATGCTTACAACAAAAAGTGGTGTAGGTCAGGATTTAGTCATGGATGTCAGTTCACCAAAATGCCAGGGGTAGTGGCAGTGACATCACACGCCGTTTAACCTTTACTTCACTCACACATGCTTGCTCATGCATTCAGTCATACACATACTCTTTTACATAAGCACACTCTCACCTGCAAACACGAATGCAACATACATTTAAAAGTGTTTTTCACTTAGCTGTCATGGAGGGTCCTATTCCAGCCAATTGTACTCAATTTTTATTACACTAGTAGGGAATAATATAATATTATTCATTGTTAGTGTAATAAAAAACTGATTGAAAACAAGGAGAGTGGAGCCCCAACGCATGTTCAAAAGGAGGAGCTGCCACTGTGTTTCTGGCACTGATTTTGCCACCTCTAAAGCCAAGGGTCATAAAGCCAGTGTCAGGGGTCGCAAGGGGCAAGCTGGGCGTCGCGGCTTCGACCTCTGGCGACCCCTAAATGACATCCATGGATTTAGTTGCTGGAAACTTGCACAGGACAAAAGTCTGCATCCTCAATAGCTGATGGAAACCTTTGCTTTCAAGTTTTATTGTATGCATTCTCTCTCAAATTTAGATCCCTCCTAGGACAACAGTTTATCTTTCTTTAGGAAGTAATTATGGGAAAAGAGAACACTAGCTGAGAATATGTGGAAAGGAAGTCCTTACTTGGTGCTGGCTACTGTGCCTTGATTGATGCTTTGTTTTTTTCTTTTTCAGGAGTCCACTTTCCGAGTTCTGGTGCTTGCTATCTCTACCAGTAGATGACTTTACCCTGCCCTGCTTAGACTGACTTGTGTGTGATACTTAGGGCCATATTTATACTTTTTGACGCAAAACTGCGCTAACGCAGTTTTGCGCCAAAAAAATTAGCGTCGGCTAACGCCATTCTGAAGCGCCATGCGGGCGCCGTATTTATTCAATGACGTTAGCCGGCGTTAGCCGCCGGCGCTGTCTGGTGTGCGTTACAAAAAAAACGACGTACACCAGGCAGCGCCGGCGTAGGGGGAAAATGGTGTATGGGCGTCCACAAATGGTGCAAGTCAGGCTGAGGCAAAAAAATCGCCTCAACCCGATTTGCGCCATTTTTTTACGACGCCCATCCCCCATTGAAATGACTCCTGTGTTAGCAAAGACAGGAGTCATGCCCCCTTGCCCAATGGCCATGCCCAGAGGACTTCCGTCCCCTGGGCATGGTCAGTGGGCATAGTGGCATGTAGGGGGGCACAAATCAGGCCCCCCTATGCCACAATTTTTTTTTTTTTTTAAATACTTACCTGGACTTACCTTAATGTCCCTGGGGTGGGTCCCTCCATCCTTGGGTGTCCTCCTGGGGTGGGCAAGAGTGGCAGGGGGTGTCCCTGGGGGCAGGGGAGGGCACCTCTGGGCTCATTCTGAGCCCACAGGTCCCTTAACGCCTGCCCTGACCCAGGCGCTAAAATCCAGGGCTAATGCGGGTTTTTTAGACCCGCCCACTCCCGGGCGTCATTTTTGCCCGGGAGTATAAATACGACGCATATGCATCGGAGTCATTTTGTAAGACAGGAACGCCTACCTTGCATATCATTAACGCAAGGAAGGTGTTCACGCAAAAAAATGACGCTAACTCCATGAACTTTGGCGCTAGACGCGTCTAACGCCAAAGTATAAATATGGAGTTAGTTTTGCGTCGAATTTGCTTCGAAAAAAACGACGCAAATTCAGCGCAAACGGAGTATAAATATGCCCCTCAGCCTTCTGTAGTCATCATAGTTGTGCTTTTTGATAGATCATGAGGGCCCTGATTTATACTTTTTGACGCTAAACTGCGCGAACGAAGTTTAGCATCAAAAAGTATACCGCCGGCTAGTGCCATTCCAAGACGCCAGCCGGGTGTCATATTTATGGTATGACGGTAGCTGGCAGTAAGGCCCGGGTAGCGTCATTAAAAAGGGCTCTAGCCGGGTGGTGGAGGCTTAGGCCGAACAAGGATTTTTTTTTCGTCAAAGGATGACGCTAGTATGAGCAGAGGCATAAAAATGTCTCTAACCAGACCAGCGTCATTTTCTGATGTTAAAACCCCATGGACATGACTCCTGTCTTAGTAAAGAACGGAGTCATGCCCACCACACCAATGGTCATGCCCAGGGAACATATATCCCCTGGGCAAGCCCATTGGCCTCAGTGCCACATAGGGGGGCCCAAGTTAGGCCCCCCTACGGCACTATAGAAAATACAAAATAATACTTACCTCTACTTACCTGGGATGGGGGGTCCCCCAATGCTCTGCTGTCCCTCTGGTGTGGGTGTCCCTTGGGCTAGGGAAGGGCACCTGTGGGCTCTTTCTATGGCCTCTGACCATGGAAAAAGGCCCACAGGTCCCCTAACGCCTGGCCTGACCAAGGCATTAAATAATAGCGCTAAGCAAGATTAGTGCCTATATTTAAGGCCCCCATCCCCTTGCTTGATTTTAGCACAGGGGGATAAATATGGCGCTAAGACCATATCGTCATCTTTTGCTCAATAACACCTACCTTGCATCTCATTGATGCAAGGTAGTTTTCTGCAGGCAAAAAATTATTTAACTCCAATGTTTTTGGCACTAGACTTGTCTAGTGCCAAAATATAAATATGGAGTTAGGTTTGCGCTGAATTAGCGTAAAAGAAAATTACGCTAATTACGCATAAACAGAGTATAAATATGTCCTGAAATACGTTAACTCTAGGAGCTAGTCGTGCATACCCAGGGACTTAGGTTGGTCAGTGAGACTTTGGGGGGGTGGGGGGGTGGGAGTTGAGCTTTAGTTTTTCTGACAATCAGACTGGATTATAATGTTTAAATGTATTATACGACAAGGAGGGTGCATAAGAGGGACCTGAAGGGCAATAGAAAGTGCAAGGAATGCGGATTGGTAGGAGTACTGTTAGAAAACACCAAGGAGCATATTTATACTATGTTTGCACCAAATTTTTGTCATTTTACTACGCAAATGCGGCACAAATGTAACTCCATATTTATATTTTGACGCCAGACACTACTAGCGTCAAAATATCGGAGTTAGCATCATTTTTTTGGATGCGTGCACCTACCTTGCATCAATTAGATGCAAGGTAGGCGTCCCCTTCTAAAAAAATGGTGCTAACCCCATATCCCCATATTTATCCCCCGTGCTACAATGATGCACGGATGGGAGGAGGGGCTAAATAATGATGCATAGCTTGCTTTGTACCATTATTTAACACCTGGGTCAGACCATGTGTTAGGGGACATGTGGGCCCATATCCATGGTGAAACACCATGGAATGGGCCCACAGGTGCCCACCCCAAACCCCAGGAACACCCCCACCCACACCAGAGGAACACCAGAGTATGTGGGACCCCATTCCAGGTAAGTAGGGTAAGTATAGGTAAGTATTAACAAAAAAATTTAAGTGCTGGGTGCAATGGCCATGCCCAGGGGACCCTGGTCCCTTGTGCTGGCCATTGGTGTGGTGGGCATGACTCCTGTCTTTTATATAACAGGAGTCATGTGGTATGGATGGTTTTGCGTCAGGAAATGACTATAGGCTGGTTAACGGCATCATTGTTTTTCCTCTAACCACTGTAGCGCCATTTTCTGAGGCAAAACCCCCTTCACCCGTACCGCCACCCACACCCGGCTAACTTAATTTTTTCTGACGCTAGTCCAACCAGAGCACTGGCTTGCGGTATTCCATAAATTTGGTGCCAAGCTGGCGCTTTGGAATGACGCAAACCAGCGCTATATTTTTTTGCCACAAAACTGCGTTTGCGTAGTTTTTGCGGCAAAAAGTATAAATATGTGCCCCAATTTTTAAAATAACCAATATTTTTGTGCATTTTCAAAAGGGAGCGGGAGAGAATGTGTGTGTGTGTGTGTTTGTGTGTGTATATAAAAAAAATCCTGGTGAAATCTGTCAGACTTGTTACAGTATCGACTGTAAGCAGCTGTGTAGACACCCCAAACACTCCCCACCTCCCCTCCTACACCCCTGAGCATACCTAGAATTCAGCCAGCACTCAACCTGCTGGTAGCGACCAGTTGAACTGGATGAAAACTCGAGACTGAGCTCAAAAGTAAAGAGGGTGGCGGAGAACCTTTGCCTCGTTCGTAAGGATGCAGCACCCTCTAGTGGTAACATAATATGCATCTGTGTTTTGAGAGCGAAAAAGATTAGCTTTTAGTTATGATTGATTTACTGATAGAAAGATGATGTGATCTTCCTTAATTCTTCTATCTCCTTCTTTATATGTGACCTTAGTTGTTCTTTTGAACACAAAATGCTTGTAAGATGTATTATACACCACAAGACATAACCACGTTTTCGCTTTTGCGTGATGGCATAAATAAAAGCAAATCTATACCTTAAATAAAATCTATATGCTCACCTCAAAGACTTTAGTGCATATCGACGATTAGTCATTGACGAACCACTGATCTAAGGTATACACAGACATAATAAGTTTGGAGATGTCTTGCAGTGTATGGCAAAGTTTCCATATTTGTTATGCTTTGCCAGGCCTCTGCGCACTTTTTTGTATTCCTTTTTTGTAATCGGCTGAGATAGCTATAGGAGCTCCCTGTAATCAGGCTCTCACCTGCCCTGCTACGCCTGTCAGACCTCCTGTCTGCAGGAGGCACCAGAGTGAGGAAGGAAGGGGGTACTACAGTGACCTCAACTACACTGTAGTTACACTGCAGAAGCACTGTTGGCCAAACAGGGCTACCGGACCACGAGTCCTGGCTGCTTCCTGGGGTTCTTGAGCCCTCCCCTGCAAAGAACCAGCTGCATTCCTCCTGTCAACATCTCCCAGCACCTCCCGTTCTTTGAAGCCCGCACCAGAACTTTTCTTTTATGCCCCAGCACAGAGCCTAGAACTTGCCCAGTTCTGTCACACCCTTGATGCTTGCGACATACGAAATATTTACATCAACTTCAGGCACAACCGTGTCCCTACTGACTGCCTTTTGGTCACCTCTGAACTTTGCAATCAGGTGAACAGGAACTCTGAGCACGGATTGGAGACCCTTCAGCAGATCCCACAAGCCAGGCGGCAGCAGCAGGCAAGTGTAGTGATATATAAGCAGTCACTGCCAAGGGTGTGCCCTGGACCATCGCAGAAGCGACCTAGTTAGACTGGGTGCAGGTTGCGGGGGCCTGGTGAGCCTCACGTGCCTTGACAACTAGCCCCCACACCCCACAATTCTCCCTGCTCTTTACCAACACACTGTGTCAAGCTTGTCAGGGGTGGCTGGGCAGCGCTGTGTCGAGGGGACACACACACACACAGCGCCCTACACCTTCCATCACCTTCCATCAGGAGAACTAAACAGAACAGGCCCAACAAGTTAACAAGTCTAATAATACGAATCATAAAAATCTCAAGAAAGCAACAGAAGAAAGGAAACTATGAGGTCAGGAAAAACAAGAAAATCTCTTATCAACAAAACTGTAGAAGGGAAGAGGAAACCTTAAGAATCAGCAAACCACTTCAAAATTCAGGCAGCCCCTTCATTCACTGAGATAGAAGCAGACTAGGACGTAGCAAGTCTCAGTGTTAGTGACAGCTCAGAATAAGCAAAAAAACAATGTACTGCTGACCTCCAGCCAAAAATCTGCACAAAGTTCTCCTTCTTGAAAAACACCAGGTCAGCCATTTATTCAACTAACAGCAATATCCAGGGCCTGCAGCCACCTCTACAACCTTCAATCTCCACTCTCCACACTATAAGCAGTTCAACTTGGCAAAATCCTAGCACAATAGAAGAAGTGTTAAGACCAAGACAAAGTCAAATTACAACCACAAACAAATTCCTACCGTCTAGGCCAGTGGTTCCCAACCTGTGGTCCAGGAAGCCTCCTCAGGGGGTCCGCAGCTACTTACAAAATTAAATAATATTAACAGATTAGGTCCTCAGCTTTCAGTAATGACTCAGTGGGGGGTCCCCAGATTCCAATAATGATTCAGTGGGGGTCCTGTGGATCCAGTAATGTTAAAGTGTGGGTCCACACAAGTCAAAAGGTTGGGAACCACCGGTCTAGGCAGCAATACAAGCAAACTATCCAAGCAAACTATCCAAGCAGATATCCATGCAGCACTTGGACAGGACTTGGACCAGGTGCTGGTCCTTCCCGAACAAAACGAGAACTGTCAAAACGCCTCAGCCCTAAACACAACCGTAATGGCACTGACCACGACCACCAAAAAGGAGAGCCAATTGCCCATAGGTACACAGGACACAACTTCACCTACAGACTTCACTTTGCAAGCAACCTCAAAGATCTGCACAAACCAAGCTCACCAATTGTCAGTGCTCTCAGGGGGTCCAAAGGCAGTGGAAGTTCCCATAGCAGAGGACATAGAGATACTATCATATCTAGGTATGTAAGAATGGGAGGATATGCTGACTGCATACACTCAAGACTCCTCTCCAGCTCACAGGGCCACTCCTGACAGAACTCTGCACAATAATCTACAAGAATGCCAAGAGCATCCATGGGACCCAAAAAGAAGGCTCACAACACCAACAGGAATGGACACCAGCGCAAACTCAAGGAAATTAAACACTGATGGTGCATGGGTATCCTTACTAAAAAAGCTCTTCAATATCACTCAGACAAAATCGACGTTCAACTAACACTACTCAGTACACTGGCAGTGTTCTAGCAGTAATAGATGAGAAACTAGGGGATTTAAAACGTCTTCTTATGCAGGAACAACCTGATCTGGCTAGTGCACAGGCTAACTGCACACGTGACCCACTTGAGACAAACTATCCACACTACCTTCCATGCTCAGCAATCTGTGTGCATCCCTGAAACTGGGAGTTTTCAGTAACCCTCCCATTTCAAAGTCCGCACTCCAGCCCATGACTCGCCGTAAAAACATTTATGCACAGCAAAGAGCACAGTGTTCAGCTTGGGAGTAAGGAACCAGGTTCAGGAACTAGGGTCTTACCTGACCCCACCTGTAATGGAGGCACCAACTACGCTGCCAATACCCAACCTGTGGGAAACACCCAATCACCTGGCAGCCCCACGGACGGAAAAATAAACAGAAAAACAAATGCCAAGCAAAGACGGGCTCTAAGGAGGAAATTACATAATAAGGAACCTCTAGGAAACAGCAAGGTTATTGCTCTCATCTTCTACCTTCCGACTGGCCCTAAACGTGGCCCCCCAGGAACAGAGACCTGCCATGTAGTAACGTCCCCACCAATCCCTGGGTCAAAGGGGAACTCTAACATAAAAAAAACCTAATATGGAACTAATAACCAACACAAAGCAGACCTGCACAAATGCAGCTACCCACCGGGCGGTATGGCTAACAGATCCTGTCACTGACCCTGCCGTAGTTACAGCACTGGAGGACCATTCAACATGGCCCATCTGGAAAGAACAAGCACCCACTGGAAGCGAGCCAAGAGAAGTGGTGGCTCCCCTCAAGATCAACACGGCTAGTCAAAACTGCTGCGGCTGCATTATTTATACAGTCAGAAGAACGGGTGGGTAACATTGCTACAGTCAAAATCGCTCAGGTCACGCAAATTGTAGACACATCTGCCTATGGAGCCCGCAATCCACTTGCATGCCAGAACTCACCGGATCTCACAGCCAGACTGCTGCAGGAATCCTTACAACCCAACCCTTCTCTCCCTAAGGGAAGATCTCAGAACGTGACCTGTAATCAAACCAGATCCAAACAAGATACAGAATCGGCTGACAGTTGACATGAGCAAAACGTTCTCTGGAAACAGAACATGGGCAGAGTATTTAATCAATCACTACCAAAACCGGAGACGCTCTCTGAATGTTTAGACACCAATATACTCATATTACGGCCGCCCTACACATCAAGAGGCACGGGTGACAGCTTTAACAGGGGTATCATCCCTCTGCTGTTAGCACATATTCCATCCACTGTTGGCCTGTGCACAACGGACCTCCTGGCTGTAGAGTTCACTCCCCTGGATGCATCATCTGCACATGAAGTGACTAAGGCCACATGGAGGTCAAGCCTAATAGCCCAAACTATTTTTGCGGAAAGAGCTATCTTTGAGTGATGGGGTATAAGCATCACCAAGCACTGCAAAGTTGGGTATCTGCTCCCTCTACTAACGGCTGGCCCTCATATCAAACTAGGGCCTCTGTTCAAACAAACCTGTTCTATACTCGAGTGCCCTGGGACGCTCACTGTGGAACTTAAGATCCACAACAATTGCTACCTCTGATGATCACCAGAGCTGCCTAACACCAACAGATCTTCAACACTTTAACAACGACCTAAGGTGGATCTCTAGAACAAGTAACAACCGTAACGGGACCCGCTGACAAACCCTTGATAAAAGAAAGGGCACCTCACCAACTAAGGACACTCTTCTTTGCTCATGGAATGTGAACGACCTCCCTGCTAAAACCTCAGATCAAGACTCCCTTCAGTATATTAGCACCTTTGACATCATACTGATGCAAGAAACATGGCTAGATTAATCTTTCCACTTGCAGGGCTACATGTGCTTTTTTACACCAGTAACTAGTAAGGCGAGGTATAGTTATCTTCAAGGCGGCCTTGCCACATGTCTCGCTAGCTATGTCGACCAAAACCACCTCTCTGCCTTCAACCTCCCTTTCATCAACACTGACAAAATTAGTACAAATGAGAAGGCAACCAAAGCAGAGGTAGTCATTGTAAATACTTGCATCTACCCTAAGCTTAAATCCAAAGACACCACTCAGCTGGCAAATCAGCTTGAGAATTACATAAGAAGTGGAGAAATAGCCAAAACTGCAAACATCATTGTCTAAGGTGACTTCAATCTGCACCTACTTGGAGCCTCCAAGAATGAAGCTGCAGTTGTTTCTTCCACCACCTGGGGAATATCAATGCAAGGGAATAATAAGCATGGGCGACCCGCGACAACAAGTATGGCGCTACTTAACCCCTTATGTGCCTTGGACGAGGTGACCTCGTCCAAGGCTACAGTTCCTGTGTGCCTTGGACGAGGTCACCTCGTCCAAAGCACGGGAACTTGGGGGAGCGCTACCGCGCCCCCCCTGTGCACCCCCCAAGTCGGGGATGGAAGGGGAAGACCTTCCTCTTCCACCCCGCCCCCCCCCCCTCACCCCCCTGTGACGTCAGCGTGCAAGCGCGCGCTGATTTGTCACAGGGGCCTCCCCCATCGCGCTGGAAGCTCTGCTTCCAGCGCGATTGAAAGAGAAATGCTCAGCATTTCTCTTTCAATCACGTGAGGGAGGCCCGGAGGGGCTTCAAAGGGAAGGAAATGTATTTCCTTCCCTTTGAAGTCTCTCCCAGGGTTTCAAAAGCCGGAATGCTTGCAATCCGGCTTTTGAAACCCCACTAGACACCAGGGATTTTTTTTTTTTTTTGAAGAAAGAGACAAAAGGGAGCGACCCCTTGGGCAAGGGTCGCTCCCGGGGGGGGGGGGGGGGGGGGGGGGGGCAGGGGGGCAGAAACCTCTAGGCACCAGGGATCTTTTTTTTTTTAAAAAAAAATTAATATTTTTTTTTTTTAGGGGGGGAGCGACCCCTTAGGCAAGGGTCGCTCCCCTAGGGGCAAATTATATTTAGGCCATTTCTGCCCCCCTTGGGGGCAGATTGGCCTATTTTGATGAGGCCAATCTGCCCCCAAGGGGGGCAGAAACCACTAGACACCAGGGAGTTTTTTTTCTTTGCGTGAATTTCACGCAAGGGGAGCGACCCCATAGGCAAGGGTCGCTCCCTGGGGGGGGGGGGTGCAGGGGGGGGGATTATTTCGGCCTATTATTAGGCCGATCTGCTCCCACGGGGGGCAGAAACCTCTAGGCGGCAGGGCAATTTTATTTTTTGTGTTTTTGTTTTTGTTTGTTTGTTTTTTTTAGAGGTGGGGAGCGACCCATTAGGCAAGGGTTGCTCCCCTGGGGGGGAAATTGTATTTAGACCATTTCTGCCCCCCTTGGGGGCAGATTGGCCGATTTTAGGTCAATCTGCCCCCAAGGGGGCAGAAACCACTAGGCACCGGGGATTTGTTTTTTGGCGCCAATGTCACGCAGGGGGAGCAACCCCGTAGGCAAGGGTCGCTCCGGGGGGTCAAATTAATTTTAGGCCATTTCTGCCCCCCCGGGGGCAGATCGGCCTATTACTAGGCCGATCTGCCCCCAGGGGGGGGCAGAAACCTCTAGGCGCCAGGGCAAATTCTTTTTTTCTGTTTTTCTTTTGTTTGTTTGTTTTTTTAGAGATGGGTAGCAACCCATCAGACAAGGGTCGCTGCCCTGGGGGCAAATTGTATTTAGACCATTCCTGCCAATGTCACGCATGGGGAGTGACCCCGTAGGCAAGGGTCGCTCCCGGGCAGGGGGGTTTTGGAGGGGGTGGGGGGTCAAATTTATTTTAGGGCATTTCTGCCCCCCCCCACCCCCGGGGCCGGCTGAGCTAGAGGCCAAAATCCACAGGTAGGCACTTTGCAAAAAACACCTCTGTTTTCTGTGAAAAAATATGTTGTGTCCACATTGTGTTTTGGGCCATTTCCTTTCGTGGGCGCTAGGCCTACCCACAGAAGTGAGGTACCATTTTTATCGAGAGACTTAGGGGAACGCTGGGTGGAAGGAAATTTGTGGCTCCTCTCAGATTCCAGAACTTTCTGTCACCGAAATGAGAGGAAAAAGTGTTTTTTTGGCCAAATTTTGATGTTTGCAAAGGATTCTGGGTAACATAACCTGGTCAGAGCCCCGCAAGTCACCCCATCTTGGATTCCCCTGGGTTTCTAGTTTTCAAAAATGCGCTGGTTTGCTAGGTTTCCCCAGGTGCCGGCTGAGCTGCAGGCCAAAATCCACAGGTAGGCACTGTTTTCTATGAAAAAGTGTGATGTGTCCACGTTGTGTTTTGGGCCATTTCGTTTCGTGGGCGCTAGTCCTACCCACACAAGTGAGGTATCATTTTTATCGGGAGACTTGGGGTAACGCTGGGTGGAAGGAAATTTGTGCCTCCTCTCAGATTTCAGAACTTTCTGCCACAGAAATGTGAGGAACATGTGTTTTTTTAGCCAAATTTTGAGGTTTGCAAAGGATTCTGGGTAACAGAACCTGGTCAGAGCCCCACAAGTCACCCCATCTTGGATTCCCCTAGGTCTCTAGTTTTCAGAAATGCACAGGTTTGGTAGGTTTCCCTAGGTGCCGGCTGAGCTAGAGGCCAAAATCTACAGGTAGGCACTTTGCACAGAACAGCTCTGTTTTCTGTCAAAAAATGGGATGTGTCTACGTTGTGCTTTGGGGCATTTCCTGTCGCGGGCGCTAGGCCTACCCACACAAGTGAGGTATAATTTTTATCGGGAGACTTGGGGGAACGCTGGGTGGAAGGAAATTTGTGCCTCGTTTAGGGCCATTTCCTTTCGTGGGCGCTAGTCCTACCCACACAAGTGAGGTATAATTTTTATCGGGAGACTTGGGGGAACGCTGGGTGGAAGGAAATTTGTGCCTCCTCTCAGATTCCAGAACTTTCTGCCACAGAAATGTGAGGAACATGTGTTTTTTTAGCCAAATTTTGAGGTTTGCAAAGGATTCTGGGTAACAGAACCTGGTCAGAGCCCCACAAGTCACCCCATCTTGGATTCCCCTAGGTCTCTAGTTTTCAGAAATGCACAGGTTTGGTAGGTTTCCCTAGGTGCCGGCTGAGCTAGAGGCCAAAATCTACAGGTAGGCACTTTGCACAAAACAGCTCTGTTTTCTGTCAAAAAATGGGATGTGTCTACGTTGTGCTTTGGGGCATTTCCTGTCGCGGGCGCTAGGCCTACCCACACAAGTGAGGTATCATTTTTATCGGGAGACTTGGGGGAACGCTGGGTGGAAGGAAATTTGTGCCTCCTCTCAGATTCCAGAACTTTCTGCCACAGAAATGTGAGGAACATGTGTTTGTTTAGCCAAATTTTGAGGTTTGCAAAGGATTCTGGGTAACATAACCTGGTCAGAGCCCCACAAGTCACCCCATCTTGGATTCCCCTGGGTTTCTAGTTTTCAAAAATGCGCTGGTTTGCTAGGTTTCCCCAGGTGCCGGCTGAGCTACAGGCCAAAATCCACAGGTAGGCACTGTTTTCTATGAAAAAATGTGATGTGTCCACGTTGTGTTTTGGGCCATTTCCTTTCGTGGGCGCTAGTCCTACCCACACAAGTGAGGTATAATTTTTATCGGGAGACTTGGGGGAACGCTGGGTGGAAGGAAATTTGTGCCTCCTCTCAGATTCCAGAACTTTCTGCCACAGAAATGTGAGGAACATGTGATTTTTTAGCCAAATATTGAGGTTTGCAAAGGATTCTGGGTAACAGAACCTGGTCAGAGCCCCACAAGTCACCCCATCTTGGATTCCCCTAGGTCTCTAGTTTTCAGAAATGCACAGGTTTGGTAGGTTTCCCTAGGTGCCGGCTGAGCTAGAGGCCAAAATCTACAGGTAGGCACTTTGCACAAAACAGCTCTGTTTTCGGTCAAAAAATGTGATGTGTCTACATTGTGCTTTGGGGCATTTCCTGTCGCGGGCGCTAGGCCTACCCACACAAGTGAGGTATAATTTTTATCGGGAGACTTGGGGGAACGCTGGGTGGAAGGAAATTTGTGCCTCCTCTCAGATTCCAGAACTTTCTGCCACAGAAATGTGAGGAACATGTGTTTTTTTAGCCAAATGTTGAGGTTTGCAAAGGATTCTGGGTAACAGAACCTGGTCAGAGCCCCACAAGTCACCCCATCTTAGATTCCCCTAGGTCTCTAGTTTTCAGAAATGCACTGGTTTGGTAGGTTTCCCCAGGTGCCGGCTGACCTAGAGGCCAAAATCTACAGGTAGGCACTTTGCAAAAAACAGCTCTGTTTTCTGTCAAAAAATGGGATGTGTCCACGTTGTGCTTTGGGGCATTTCCTGTCGCGGGCGCTAGGCCTACCCACTCAAGTGAGGTATCATTTTTATCGGGAGACTTGGGGGAACGCTGGGTGAAAGGTGCTTTATGCCTCCTCTCAGATTCCAGAACTTTCTGCCGCAAAAATGTGAGGAACATGTGTTTTTTTAGCCAAATTTTGAGGTTTGCAAAGGATTCTGGGTAACAGAACCTGGTCAGAGCCCCACAAGTCACCCAATCTTGGATTCCCCTAGGTCTCTAGTTGTCAGAAATGCACAGGTTTGGTAGGTTTCCCTAGGTGCCGGCTGAGCTAGAGGCCAAAATCTATAGGTAGGAACTTTGCAAAAAACAGCTGTTTTCTGTCAAAAAATGGGATGTGTCCACGTTGTGCTTTGGGGCATTTCCTGTCACGGGCGCTAGGCCTACCCACACAAGTGAGGTATCATTTTTATCCGGAGACTTGGGGGAACGCTGGGTGGAAGGAAATTTATGCCTCCTCTCAGATTCCAGAACTTTCTGCCACAGAAATGTAAGGCACATGTGTTTTTTTAGCCAAATTTTGAGGTTTGCAAAGGATTCTGGGTAAGAGAACCTGGTCAGAGCCCCACAAGTCACCCCATCTTGGATTCCCCTAGGTCTCTAGTTTTCAAAAATGCACAGGTTTGGTAGGTTTCCCAAGGTGCCGGCTGAGCTAGAGGCCAAAATCTACAGGTAGGCACTTTGCAAAAAACACCTCTGTTTTCTTTAAAAAAAAATGGGATGTGTCCACGTTGCGTTTTGGGGCGCTTCCTGGTGCGGGCGCTAGGCCTACCCACACAAGTGAGGTATCATTTTTATCGGGAGACTTGGGGGAACATAGATTAGCAAAACAAGTGTTATTGCCCCTTGTCTTTCACTACATTTTTTCCTTCCAAATATAGGAGAGTGTGTAAAAAAGACATCTATTTGAGAAATGCCCTGTAATTCACATGCCAGTATGGTCACCCCGGAATTTAGAGATGTGCAAATAACCACTGCTCCTCAACACCTTATCTTGTGCCCTTTTTGGAAATAGAAAGGTTTTCTTGATAGCTATTTTTTAACTCTTTATATTTCAGCAAATGAATTGCTGTATACCCGGTATAGAATGAAAACGCACTGCAGGGTGCAGCTCATTTATTGGCTCTGGGTACCTAGGGTTCTTGATGAACCTACAAGCCCTATATATCCCCGCAACCAGAGGAGTCCAGCAGACGTAACGGTATATTGCTTTCGATAATCTGACATTGCAGGGAAAAGTTACAGGGTAAAACGTAGAGAACAATTGATGTTTTTGTCACCTCAATTTCAATATTTTTCTTTTTCAGTTGTTATTTTCTGTAGGAAACCCTTGTAGGATCTACACAAATGACCCCTTGCTGAATTCAGAATTTTGTCTACTTTTCAGAAATGTTTAGGTTTCTGGGATCCAGCATTGGTTTCATGCCCATTTCTGTCACTGACTGGAAGGAGGCTGAAAGCACAACATTTTTTTTAAATGGGGTATGTCCCAGTAAAATTCAAAATTTGTGTTGAAAAATTGGGTTTCCTGATTCAAGTCTGCCTGTTCCTGAAAGCTGGGAAGTTGGTGGGTTTAGCACTGTAAACCCTTTGTTGATGTCATTTTCAGGGGAAAAACCACAAGCCTTCTTCTGCAGCCACTTTTTCCCATTTTTTTGAAAAAAACAATTTTCACTGTATTTTGGCTAATTTCTTGGCCTCCTTCAGGGGGAACCCACAAAGTCTGGGTACCTCTAGAATCCCCAGGATGTTGGAAAAAAAGGACACAAATTTGGGTTGGTTAGCTTATCTGGACAAAAAGTTATGAGGGCCTAAGCGTGAACTGCCCCAAATAGGCAAAAAAAGGCCTGGCACAGGAGGGGGAAAAGGCCTGGCAGCGAAGGGGTTAAAGTCCTGTAACAACTACAACCAAGAGCCCTGAATGGAAGATTCCGGGACAAATCTGCACCACCTCATACTTCTCAACAATCACCTCTAAAAAGATTGACTAATCTTTTGTCTCTGCCATTGTTTGAACAAGTCGCCACCTATCACCTAGGGGACAGGGGCCAGAGCGTCCACCGCCCACAAGAGCTAGTCCTTTCATTGACGATCGCCAGATCGGACAGAACAAGAGCCCCCTACAATACCACCTACACTATAAACTACAAATGGGTCAAATGTGCTCAATCAAACATAGAGAGCTTATCCCATACAGCAATGGACCTGGTAGTTAAAATGGAAGCCACAAGCAGCAGTGGTGGTGAAGTGGGAATTGCTAACCATTAAGCTACTTGACAAGTTTTCGGTCTCTGCTCCCACCTGACCACCTACAGCTCTCTCAGCGACAACACGCATGTGGCAAGGGCAAAGGGCCAAGCTATCAGAACTTAAGAGCAAAATCAACACTACCATAAGGCATCTCCGAAGCAGGCCCAGAAACTTAGGGGGTCATTCCAAGTCTGGCGGGCGGCGGAGGCCGCCCGCCAGACTTCCCCCCTCCGAAATACCGCTCCGCGGTCGAAAGACCGCGGAGGGTATTCTAAGTTTTTCCCTGGGCTGGCGGGCGGTCGCCAAAAGACCGCCCGCCAGCCGAGGGAAAAACTCCCTTCCCACGAGGATGCCGGCTCGTAATCGAGCCGGCGGAGTGGGAAGGTGCGACGGGTGCTGTTGCACCCGTCGCGTATTTCACTGTCTGCCAAGCAGACAGTGAAATACTTGTAGGGGCCCTCTTACGGGGGCTCCTGCAGTGCCCATGCCAGTGGCATGGGCACTGCAGGGGCCCCCAGGGGCCCCGCGACCCCCCCTACCGCCATCCGGTTCCCGGCGGGCGGACCGCCGGGAACTGGATGGCGGTAGGGGGGGTCGGAATCCCCTCGGCGGCGCAGCTAGCTGCGCCGCCTTGGAGGATTCCAAAGGGTGGCGGTACACGGGCAGGAGACCGCCAGTGTTGCCGGTCCGACCGCAGCTTTACTGCCGCGGTCGGAATGCCCTTGGGAGCACCGCCGGCCTGTCGGCGGTGCTCCCGCGGTCCTCCAACCCGGCGGTCATTGACCGCCAGGTTTGGAATGACCCCCTTAGTCCTGCCAGGAGCTCTAAGGTACCAAAAACGGACACTAAGTAAGCTTAAGTGGTCAATCAACAGGACACGTGAAGAAGATTCATTGGCCAAGCTATATATGGATGCAAAGTGTAAAAACAGCGAGCATTTCTGGCACACAATATGTAAACTTTCACGCCTCTCACATGGAGGCATTGCATTGCACATACTGGAAGACGTCTGGGCACAATATCTTGATGGTCACTTAAACTGCCATTATACAACCTCAGTCTCCCATTAAATGTCTACACAAAGATTGACAAGTACAGTAACACTCTGTCTCCATATGTGCCCTCAGGAGTCATCATTCATTACAACTGCAACAACTGCTTCGATACTTGATCAGATAGGCAAGGGCACGAGGAAAGGAGCCCTGGGACCAAATGGCCTCCCTTCCCCTGCAGTCTTTAATTACAACAGGACTTTCTGGGGTACAACTTTAGAACCTCTCTACTCAGAAATTGTCCTCACTGGCACTATCTACTGTCCTGGAAGGGATACATAATCTCACCCATCTTCAAAAACGGGGATAGATCACTCTAAAAAAACTACATCTTAATTGCTCTAATAGATAACGAAGCAAAGTACTTTGCAGGACTTCTGCTAGAGCTTCTGTCAGCATGGATCGCCGAAAAGAGATTAATCCCCAACACTCAAACCGGGTTCTCAAAAGCAACAGGCACTATAACAAACATCATATCTATTGCCCTTTCTATCGACAAGGCAAAGGCACAGAAACAGCAGCTCCATCTATGTTTTGTCGATTTCAGGGCTGCCTTTGATCATGCGGAGAGGAACCTGCTTTGGAAGAAATTAACAAGCTGGGGCATCCCCCAACTGCTGTTATATCTGATAATAGCCCTCCACACGGACACCTGGGTACAGATTAAACTTGGTACAGGCACAAACCTCTCCAGGTGGATACCCACCACCAAAGGTCTGAAGCAGGACTGCCTCCTGTCCCCCACAGTTTTTAATCCTTTTTAAGCAGATCTGACAGGGGTTCTTGTCCACACAAACTCACATGTTCCAAAAATCGGGGATCAGATTCTGCAGTGTCTTATGTTCATGGACAACCTCGTGTTGCTAAGTCATACCAAGATAGGGCTCCAGCAATTGATAAGTCCCACCCAGCTACACTGGGATGCCAACACCTTGTCTGCAAATTTTGAAAAAGCCCATACAATTTCAATTAGTAGCAAGGAGAAGTCCCCTCAGGCTTAGTACTGGGGCAAGACAGGGCTCCTGCAAGCACATGAATATAAATATCTCGGGGTCATCATTGACAAGTCTGGTAAATTTGCGTAAAAAAGAGGTAGAATCATGGGGAAAGGCCCAGCCCTAGCTGTATCTTTAAAAAGACTGAAAACAGATATCAATGGCCCATCACTCACTCCCCTCTTACAGGTAATGAAAGCTAAGCTCCTCCCAACAATAACTTATGGGAGCGAAATACAAAGATGAAGAGACTCACAAACTCTAGATCACACAGTATGTAAAGTTTATCGGATCATCTTCAACCTTCCGAAATATACATCTCCTGCCCAAATCAGACTGGAGTTTGGTCTATTGAATCAGTCTCTGGCAAGACAAGGTGCATACATACACTTTTGAGTAAAGTCCAGGGAGCCACTTGAGACTTCCTTAACCACCACCTATGGCAGGAACTCCAGCGTAGGAATGTCTCACTGGCCAGAGTCAACCTGGAAGATTTATTCAGGTAGACATGGCTCATTGATCTATGGGGAACCCCAACTTCACACAGCGTCTTCAGAAAAGCATTCTGGAGGTCAATCAGGCTCCAGTCCTCGGTGGAGGATAAATCAGCCTTCTCAAGGAGGTCCCATTCTTGAATGGCACTGAACCCCTATACGACCTTAGGTCCACAGGCATACCTTAGCCTCGGCTTTTCATGGCACACCAAAGTGCAGTTTTTAAGGTACCAACTGAGGCTTTTACCTTGTGCACTAAACACAGCCCCTTGGTTGAGAGATCCGGCAAACACTACTTATCGCATGTGTGGCGCTGGCATAGAAGATCTTCAACATCTGCCTTGCACTTGTGAAAAACTTGCACCTCAAAGGAAAGCTTTATTTAAAAAAAACTATTTAATGAAAGCGGCCTACGAACAAGGAGGCAAGCTGTGCTGGCATGTTTTTTTCTCCAGGGAACCTACAGTTGAACTGTCGACTGGTTAGATTTTTTAACCCTGGTAACTAAAAAGTAGCAGGAGCCTACATGAAAATATCGTAAGGCAACCTATTTTACGAACTCATCCAAGTCCTTACATGAACACTCTCTAAGGCTCTTATGTTAGCAATTGCTCGCCGTTATGCTGAACAGGCATATTAGCCGATGGAGAGTCTGCTAAATTAACCGAGCAGCAAAAAATAATGTGATCTTATGACAGCTCAGAACCTTATGAGATCTTTTAAACATCGTATAAAATTGTGAACGTGGTTTTAAGTAACTAGGCACATAAAGTATCTATCCGTAATCGCTGCCATAAGAACATATTAGTGCTTTGGCCAAGACAGAAGACTGGAAGTAGAAGTAAGATAACTTCACTGGCAAGTTTGTGACACCTGGGCTTAATTGAGGTTCTGACTGGGTTTTTATATTGTTGTTGAGACAACCTGTCCCAATAAGAATATTCGTGGGCGAAACAAGCAAGGTTTTAGAATGTATCACTGTATGCTGGAATGAGCACATAGGCTTTGAAACTAAGGAGGTACACAGCACACAGGAGTGTCACGGCCAAAAGTGCAGAGTGGCTAATATTGACACAAACAATATCACGTTTTTGTACAATGTACCCATTTTTTTACAATGTGAAATTGGTGGGAGAGCTCCCCCACCCCATCACCCGTTCTAAAAACAAATGATAAATTTTACATATATATATATATATATATATATATATATATATAACAAATGTTAACGTGACTTCATAGTTAAGTATTGAAATGAGATAAGAAGTAACACTTAAAAATAGAAGGTATTTGAATTCAGCAGTTAGAGTTTAGAGAAGTAACTATAACTTGCACCCCACCTCTGATTATGACCCCGCATAGTACATCATGACATTTTAAATACTGTCATTTAACACCTTTTTAAGAAATCTTTCTATTGCATTTAATATATGGAAAAAGCGCACCAACAGTATCATACAATTGTGTAGCATCAAGACTGTTAAAGAAATTGCAATTGCCTTGCACCTCTCAAACCCTAAACCTCCCAGCAGCCTCTCTGGGACTGTTCAAGGACTCGCATCAGTTGTGAAGACCCCCAGGCGTTGAGCGTTGTCTGGTGTTCACCAATGGGGCACAAAGTCCACCCCTATACTCGTTCCATTTGTTCCATAGTTTCGCCCTTTGCTTAAGACATCCCCTTCCTTTGTAGACTGCCCTCTGCCACCACAGACCAGTCCATATCGTTCTTCCAATCCCTCAACGATGATGTAATCGCAGACCTCCAGCTTCTGGATATATTGCATTTTGCTGCCATCAAACCCAATGTCATCCAAACCTGAGCTGCTCAGGCTAGATCCAAGTCCCCCCAGATGTTTAGGAGGCCTCCATATCACTTCTGCTCACTGTACTTAAGCAGGTCCCCACTGACTCCCAGTATTGCTGGAGGGCAGGGCAACCGAGGAGCAGGTGAAAGAATGTGTCCACCTGACTACAGTTCCTATTGCACTCTACAGTGGGAGCCCTCCACATTTTTTCCAGAGTACTGCAAGCATAGTAACACCTGTGTAAGATCTTTTGTTGCACCAGTCTGAACCTGTATTGTATTGCCACCTCTCAAGGGGACGCCAGAGCAGACAGCCATTTATCATCGTCTAGATCTTCCAGATTGTGTTCCCACCGCAGTTGTAGTGTATATAGGGTATCTGGAGAGTTAATCAGTAGTCTGCAATATGCAAGCAAGATAGCTTTTCTTGGCATCGGTTTGTCGAACAACCTGTTTTCCAAATGGGATGCCTCGGGGAGGTCATTTCCCTTCATGATCAACTTCCCCAATGCTTGTCGTATTCAAAGGTATCTGTATGTTTGGGCCAGGGCCAACAGGTATTCTTTTTGGAGTTCCAAGAAAGGGATCACCTCTCCCCCCTTTCAGAGGTCCCCAACCCTGGAGAGGCCTATGAGGTCCCAATTATAAAAATCCATCTGTTTCTCCAGCAAACCCAGTCTGTTGGAATCCCACAGGGGGGTGGCAGGTGTAATCTTGTCTCCTCATCCTAGGGCAGAGGTCTCCAAATGTTTTAATGCCGCCCCCCCACCCCCCAAGCTGAAAAATAAAAATCATTGGGCACGCTCAGAATTTTTCACAATTATTGTATAAAGATGGCAATGCTTAAATATTTCTAGACCTATTTAAACATTGCAGTTAAGTACTGTTACCTTTTTAAAGATGCAATAACATGCTTCTGCTTAAAACAAAGGCCTGTTATCTGTGTAATACTTCTTTTGGCCAGAGTCTGGCGCCCCCCTCTGATCACTTGGGGCCCCCTGGGAGGGCCCTCCCCCCAGTTTGAAGACCTCTGTCCTAGGGTGTATGTTGCAATATGGCATACGGATAGAGTAGTTGCTGTAGGGTTTGGAAGAGGTGATCTACGCTACTCTCCATATATGGGATGCATAACAGGCTGGTCGATGTGGTAGGCCGGTTCCTCCTCTGAGGCATATACCCAGTGAATAACGATCACTGGGTGCGCCGCCCAATAATATTTTTGTATATCTGGAAGTGAAAGCACTCACTCATAACAATGTCTTCTGCATTTTTTTAGGGCCGAGCTGGGCATCCCACCACCCCAAAGCAGAGTTCGGGTTTCCCTGTCTATGTTGTGGAAATAGGACGCCGGTACTGGATAGGGAGTGTTTTGGAGTATATATAAAAAATGTGGTAGCGCCATCATTTTAAATATCACAGCTTTTCCCAGGAGTGTCAATGGCAGTGTTCTCCGGTGATGGACATCATATTTCAGGCGTAGGAGTAAGGGTTCTAGGTTTTTGTGGGAGAAGGTTGTTTGTGTCTATTGTGACATAGATACCTAAGTATTGAAATCTATTCATCACAACACTCACACTGTCATCTGCATACAGGGATATCCTATCCTCCGGGGGTCTCAGTCCACCACAGCCCTCTAATCAATAGGTCCCGCCTAATCAAAGCTGCTAGTGGTTCCAATACCAATTCAAAAATTAAGGGGGAGCGAGGGTAGCTCTGTTTTGTGCCACACTGGAGGCGGAATGCCAAGGAAGCGCCGCCATTCACCACCCCCCTTGTCAAGGGCTCAGCATATAAGAGGTGTAGCCATTTAAAAATATGTGGGCCAAAGCCTAATCGTTCCAGGACCGCAAATAGGAATGGCAACTGAATTGTGTCAAATGTTATCTTTGCATCTAATGAGAGGACCAATGCATCCTCCCGAATGTCGAAAGTTCCTCCGAAAACACCATGAAGGCGTCTTAGGCTAAGCGCCATGCTTCGCCCAGGCATGAAGCCAGATTGATCCAGATGAACCAATGTGGTGGGTAATCAGCTGGATCAAAAGTAAAGCCAATAATTTCACTAGAACTTTGGATTCGGCATTAAGCAAGGAAATTTTGCCTATACGAGGCACAGTCATCAGTAGGCTTGCCCTCTTTATGTATTACTACTATACTAGCTAGTCTCTGATCCTCAGGCAGGGAGCCTGTCTCACAGCTCTCCCAAAACATGCTCAATAAATGAGGTGCTATCTCAATGGCTGTGAGCTTGTAAAGTTCTACCGGCACACCATTTTGACCAACTGCCTTTCCTGATCTGAGATCACGGATAGCGTTGATTATTCCATCTTCTGTAAGGTCTTGCTCCAACATGGCTCTATCCCCTTGGGAGAGACCTGGGAGCTGAATGTCCGCTACAAAGTCTTGTGCCTCAATTGCGGTAACCGTGCAGGCGGGTCAGTAAATGTGAGTATAGTAAGTTGCAAAGGCCTCTGCCACGTCTCTTCGTCCCCTCACTCGATCCAAGGCCCATTCAGTATTTCGGGGATCCAGCTGTTAGCCCTCTCTCTCCTGTCAAGCCAGGCCAAGAGTTTACTGGCCTTGTCCCCCAACATCATAGAGGCGATGTTGGGTGGCTTGATAGTAAGCACCCGCTGCTTGGTTTGAAATGTCTTGGTACTCTTTCTCTTTGAGGGACTCGTCATGATTCCAGGCCTTCTCCTTTGAATGTATGAAGTTGGATTCCAATTCTAGAATCACTTTTTTAAGCCTTTCAAGGTGAGCTCTTTTGTCCTTCTTGTGCCCCGCTATCAATGAGAGTCCATGATGCCATATGACTGTTTAGTAGGCCTCCCACAGGGTTTGTGCAGAGTCTACTATGTACCCTATATTTTCTTCAAAATTTCTCTTTGTCACCTTGTGGAGGCCAGTACAGATGTGTGGCATCTTTAGAGACCAAAGGCTTAACACAATGTGTCTATTATCGTGGCTATCTGGTTAGCTATTGTCGGAAAATGGCCCTCTCTGAAGGGTTACCCCAATGGTTTTGCCTTCCTCCTCCACTTTTTCAGACCTTGCTTTTGTTGGATTTAGGACTCTGGGCACTTTACCACTGCTAACCAGTGCCAAAGTGCATGTGCTCTCTACCTAAAAGATGGTAACATTGGCTCATAGCCAATTGGCATATTCCATTTACCTACAAGTCCCTAGTAAAGTGCACTAGAATTGCCCAGGGCCTGTAAATTAAATGCTACTAGTGGACCTGCAGTACTGATTATGCCACCAACATAAACAGCCCCTTAACCATGTCTCAGGTCTGCCATTACCAGTCCTGTGTGCGCTGTTTCACTTCCACTTGGCATTTAAAAGTACTTGCCAAGCCTTAAATTCCCATTTTCTTACACATAAGTTACCCTTAAGGTAGACCCTAGGTAACCCATAATGCAGGGTGCTGCATGAATAAAAGGTAGGACATGTACTTATAAGTTTTACATGCCCTAGTAATGAAAAACTCCAAAGTCATTTTCACTGCTGTGAAGCCTGTCCACTCTTAGGCCTACATTAGAAATGCCTTTATCTGGTTTTAAGTGGTAATTTCTGATCAGAGAGTAATAGACTTGTCATGTGTGGTATGGTTGGAATGGTAGTAAGAAATCCTACTTACTGGTGAAGTTAGATTCTACATTACTATTTCAGAAATGACACTTTTAGAAAGTAGGAATTTCTCTGCACTTACTGCCATCTGTGCCTTACAGCCTCTCTCCAATCCACATCTGGTCTGTGCTGGTTGACAACTCCCCTTGGGCATTCCACCCAGACAGCCATAAACACAAATGACTCATCTGGACTGCTTTGCTGGAAGAACTGCTGTCCTGCTTGTTGCCCTGATGCCTGCTGACCCCTGACTCTGCTGAAAGGACACTGCCTTCCTCCTCAAGTGCGAATCAAGGGCTTGGATTGAGCTTGCCTCCTGTTCTGAGGTGTCAGGGCTATCAAAGACTTCACCAAAGAAGACAAAATCCAGCACATCGGAAAATTGATGCAGCACCCTTGAAATTCAATGCAATGCCTGCCGGATAGACGCAGTGCCTACCTCGCGGCAGAAAAATCACTGCATCGCCTGCTAGATCAACACAGTGCTCCGGGGAGTATGGGGATTGGGTAGGTCATATCGACTGCTATGTTCCTGGGAACAACTAGTTCATTGGAAGAACAACTAGCACCCATGTTATCCCCTAGGGGCCTGATCACCTGAATCTCTGAGGGTCCCTGCTTGTATTGCAGTACTATTGTAAGAAATTTGCCATCATACACCTAGTTGGCAAGGAGTACTTTTACTCTCTTAATGAGGAATAGGATTTGTTTAGGGCCTGATGAATTGTCACTAGATCTTTTAGGCTGTTGGAGCGAGAAACATATTGACCATGTTTATGGGTTCTACCCGCACACAAACCCTTTATGCAGACACCAACAGTTGAGGTGTTAGACACACACTAGGTACAGATTTGAGGGAACCAGATCATTATACTCTGTTTTCCCTTCCTTTGTTTTAAACCTTGACATGGGTATCAGATCACAGTAAAGATTGTCTTTTTTAGCACCAATAGTCCATTTTTAATGCTCTTTTTTTATCCAACCCTTCCCTCTCGCACTTACCTCTGGCAATTTCATAAAAAGATCTCTGGTAAAAAGCCCTCTAGTGGGTCCCGTCAGGCATTGTAGCGCCAGCCTGACAAGGAGCATGGCCCAATGATGAAGCATGACACTTAATGGTGAGTGAGGTCTATTGTTCCTGGCAAACAAGTGCTTGCATGGATCACAAGGTTCCTGTCTTAGTCGGTAGCAGGGAGTCTTACTCTTTGGAACAGTGAATCTCATTTTTTTACCACACTATCAAAACTTCACCAAAGAAGAGAAAATCCAGCGCATCAGAAAATCGATGCAATGCCTGCAAAATTCGAAGCAACATCTGCCAGATCAACGTGGTGCCTGGATGGATGCAGCTTCTGTTACCTCTGCTCAATGCGTTCTGGATTTTCCAAGCATCGTCCCATCGACATCACAATATCTCTGCATCGCAGTGAGGAACCAAGGCTGCACTCCTCCAAACTGACGCATCGCTGTGCAGCATAGAAAGAAATGATACATTACATTTGCCACACCTGAAAAATGTATGCATTGCTTTACTTTTTGACATATCTTTTCCTCAGCAGCCCCCTGCAACATCGTCTTTGATGCATCCCAGGTGCTGTGTTCTAAAAGGATACAACCACTGATTCTTAAGAATTGAGACTCATTTAAACCTTTAAAAAGAGATATCTCAACTTGTGCATATTGGATTTTTGTTGTTTTGGTCTTATTTTATGCAGAACAATATTATCTATTTTCCTAAACTGGCGTGGAGTACTTTTTATGGTGTTTTCACTGTGTTACTGTATGAGTTACTGCACAAATACTTTACATAGTGCCTTCTAAATTAAGTCTGCCTGCTCTGTGCCAAGCTACTGTAGGGTGAGCACAGGCTTATTTAGGTTGTGTTGCAACTTACCCTGACTAGGATTGTGGTCCCTTCTTGAACAGGGTGCATACCACTGTCAACTCATGACCCAATTTCTAACTGCTGTATATTGTCCATGTAGGGAAGTGGTCAGAGATCCCTCTAGCCAAGTGTCGAACCTCATGGAAATGAGGAAGGTGGTTGGAAAGGGTAAGGATATAGTCAATGCGGGAGAGGCTGCCATGTACCCCAGAGTGAAACGTATATTGTAATGTTGTGGGATTTAGGGTTCGCCAAATGTTTACTAGTCCCAGAGTTGCCATAAAGTAGGCCAGTGGGCTGTGAGCCGCTCCAGTCTATCAGAGCAGCCAGCGATCCTGAGCATCACTGTGGATTGTATTGAAGCCTCCACCCAGTACTAGTCCACCCTCTGGGAGATCCAGGATCATGGGCTTACATCAGTGATGAGTGCCTTGAGCAGTTTTGGGGGAGCGGAACCAGATATTGTATTTATCGTCTGACTCTCCCAAGTCGCGGAGATTGCCACATATCGTCCATGTATATTGTGCCATTTGTGGTGTAGGATGAGGGGCAGTGTCTTCCGCACAAGCATTCCCACCCCTCTGGAGCCTGTGTGCACCACCAGTCTATATCCCCACCTGTCCAGTGCCCGGTAAGTGTTTCTCCTGAAGGAATACGATATCCTAGGAGAGTTGCAGAACCACCCACCTCTTGATCTTGCACCCCAGGCCATTAACATTTAAGGAGATGACCTTAAATGCGATCTTTGTTAGTTTGAGGACCATGGGCACGTCAGGCATTGCAGCCCCTTGGGCCCGACTGACGGCTAGGGCGGGTTGGGGCTCTGTGTTGTGGTGCGATTTTGGGGCAAATGTTGTAGGAGTGATGAAGTGCTACACAGAAAACATCTCAATAAAAACAAATTAAATTCCTTATCTGAAAATCCCCTGCCCTCCTGCATTGCTGACCTAAACTCATCCACATCCTCAACTTTGCAGAGTACCTGTCTCCCCCACCTTAACATGAACAAACTACAGGTGGCTAAGGCCTTCGCCTAGTACCCACCACTCGTTCCCCATAAAAGTATAAAGTAGTGTTACCAATGTCCCACATAGTCAGTTGGATCCAGATTTAAAAGAAAATGATGGAGCCCAACGCTGCGCTAAAATTGGCAGCGCAGAACTCTGTCATTTTCACAGCACAGGGATGCTGTGTATCTAATAGAATATGGTGCACCACTGTGTTGTCCCTTGCGCCATTGCTAAATTTGCTGCCGAGAGCCAACGCAGCCACCCTTGCGCCATGCTGCAAGGAAAGCTGCATTGAGGAGGAGATTGTTTTTGTCAGGAAGGGACACCTTCCTACACAAAAATAATCTTAAATGGTGATTTGCTCTTTCTATGCGAGCTGCAGAATGCAGAGCAAAAAAACAAAAGCATTTCTCCCTGCTGTGCCGCTCTAACGCCACCACTCAGGTTTACAAAAACACATAAATCTGGGGCAGCGTCTAAATGCACGCCCACAGCAACACCCATTGCATGCCCCTTCCACGCAAAGTGCTGCGTGTGAAGGGGCCGTATTTACACTTTTTGTGGCTTAACGCCACCTTGTAAATACGGCGCAGGGCATAGCGCCAGCGGAGTGTAGTGTAAGTTGACGCTCCGGTGGTGTTAGGGGCTCATAATTATGCCCCTTGATGTCCTCATAGTGTTGTTGTATCAGTCTCTTCAACCAGAGCACACAGTCCTGACCAACTTAGGATAGGCCCAGATCAGTTTTTGTGGTCTCCTCTCATGCCTCTTCAAGGTTGTCTTCCTGCGAAAGTGTATCAAGGGCTGTCAGCTTGACAAGGTCTCAAATGTGCCATTTTCACAGGGAGTCTCTTCGCTCCTATGGGTTGATTTTGCCGCCTTGCAGTTCCGTCCAGCATGCCTTGGATATGTCGCAGTTTGTCATTGTGCATCCGGACATTCAGACCTGGGACTGTCCTCCAGCTGTTCCCAGGCCTCTTCAGGAGCCTCAAAGTACCAGGGTTTCCCCTCAGCAGCTACTCGCAACTTTGCGGGGATGATCATGGAGTATTTAATCACATGTTCACATAGGTCTTTCTTTACATCAAGAAAACTGCGTTGCATCTTTTGAACTTTTAGTGTGAAGTTCGGGAAGAAGGTGATTGAAGCGTTTTCATAGGTCAGTGGAGAGGCACTTCATGAGGCCTGTAAAATTACATCCCCGTCTCTGTAATTGAAGATGCGTGCTATAATTGGTCTCAGTGGTGCTCCTGGTTTTGGTGAGATGCCAGGTACTTTGTGAGCACGTTCCAGTGAGAAATATTTGGACAGGCCCGCGGCTACAGTTTGCCTAGGATCAGGTCTTCCGTGGAGAGGTCTGCCGGGGGCCCTTCTACTCACTCGGGCACTCCTATTATGCACAGGTTATTACGCCACAATAAGTTTTCATATTCTTCCAGTCTGGCCTCCATGGCTTTGGTAGTGGCACGCAGGTCGTTTATTTGAGCCATCAGTGCCTCCGTGGAGGCCTGAAGGGAGGGCGTGTAATCCTTTGCTTCTTTCACTCGTACCCTTATATTGAGCAAGTCTGCATCTATCAATGTCATCTCAGTTGTAACAGAGTCTATTCTGCCCTCGAGGGAAGTCTGTACTCCCTGAATTGCCGCCATTATGTTGTGGAGCATGAGTGCCGGCTCTTCTGTGGATGTAGCCTCCACTCCCTCCTGCAGGCTCGTGGATCCATCTTGCGGGATGTATCCTTAGGAAGCACATTTTTTTCCAGCTTAGTCTGATGCACAAGTTTTCCTCTCTTACCGCCAGTCATTTTGGTGTATGCAGATATAGAACTCTTCTTACCTGGCTTGGGAATGTGTGGGGGGGGGGGGGTCCCTCAGTAGCCTCTGCTGCCTGCCTGGGGTCTAGTTAATTCCAAGAGGCCTGTTGGGTTGTCCCCCAATCACCACCCATCTCCTTACTGGAACCAGCAAATGTTACCCCAAGGTGTGCCGTTCAATTTCCCGTGGAGACCTAGAGCATACCGGTCTCCAGGTCTCACGGTTCCATTGAGCCAGGTATTTCTTGCAAGGCACGAGTATACTGGTTGGGTAAATAAAGGGCAACCCCAACCCCTTTCTTGCCCATGCCGCAACAGGTGTATTCACTTTGTAAACTCACTAGATAATTCCTCTCCACTGCAATTCAGCCACTGGAGGCATGGTGGTACTTGCCGTTTCCTTTGCTGTTGTGGCCTATGTGGTGTCTCAGATGTGAATGAGTCTGTGCAGTGCACTCAACTCTGCCAGTTCTGCCCAGTTGCCCCAAATTGTGCTGTCCAGTTAAGCCTGTACTGCAATATTAACTCCAGAGTTGCTCACTTCTCATCTCAGGGCCGTCTTTCAATGTCTACACTAGCTGTTTCACCACCACAGGCCAGATGTAGTGGGGGCACCAGTTCCCAATGTCGGGCCAGATCCCACCGTCCATAGCAGCAGCAGACTCGGTCTTACCGCCGTATGTCAAGTTCAGGGCCACACTCTCTCAGCACCATCTCTTCTCGCCACTCATCTGCGGCATCTCTGCCCTTCGGGGTATTACTCAAGTCGTGGTTCCTTAGGGCGTCATTGCCACATTGCTGTTGTGTGTTGTTCCATGCTGCAGGGCCCGGTCCCTACTTCCATCCTGTTATCATGGAGGTGCAGCTGTCTGCTAGCTCTCCTCCACTTGCACTGGTATCGGCTGCACACCGGGGACAGGCCAGATAACGATGGGCCTGCGACGCGCAACCAGGGGTAGGCCCCAATCACACCGCTCCAGGTCAGTTTTACTGGGTGCAGACTTTGTACTTTCCTCCCTCTGTATCCACTGGTCCTTGGGTCTGGATATTCGAGCACATGGCCGCCCAGGAGCGTGGTCGTTGATGATGTGGTCAGATAAATGATCGGGTAGTCAGAGCTCTGCCCAGCACTTCTCCCTGTTCTGTGGGTGTCCCCAGACTCTGCCACACTCAAGCCTGGGGCCACTGTGAGAGAGCTTCCAAACATGTAGAGCACCGATAGAGGCTCCGGCTCCAATGTTCCGGGCATACGGTTCCGCCTAGTAAACCGGCCAAAGATCTTGGGTCATACACTAGGTAAGCTGGATGATGATATTTAGGGAATTGAGAGGAATGCCGGAGCTGCTTTAGGTTTCCATCTTGATTGGCAGTTGGCCACACCCCATCATTTAACACATTTGGCCATGCAAAGTGGGGAGTTGGCCGTAGGGCCTGACCCTTGCCCGTACACAGCAGGGAGTTGTGGCCAGGCCCTGTACCCAATCCACCACCCAATCCCCCCAGCAGCCAACCTCCCACTGCATACAATCTTAGGGTGGAGAATATGGCCATCCTTTTGTGAGTGCTGGTCTGCTCAGTCCAATAGAGGAAGAGGCAGCCAAATCTAACAAATCTGTATCTAGGTCCTCTTTTCCCAATGTGGGGCAATCAGGATCAGCTGTTCTGGATCCTCCTGCAGTTCTTTTGACAGAAGTGGAATCAGCAGAAACACATAGAGCATGCCTGAGATCAGTTTAACCCAAAGGTACACCCAAGCAACCATTCAGAGGGAAGTGCATGGAACAAATGTTAGGACACTTCTGGGCTATGGCAAAGTGATCCATATGTGGAAACCCCACTAGGGAAGCAGGTCCTCCAGTGAGGGATACCTATGAACATCTGTCCTCACATCGAGGAAACATGTAAGATGAGCCACTACCAGGAAGATACCCACTACCACTGGTAAATCACCTCCCAACATAGGGCCCTCAGCCCTCCACAACCCTGTATGTTGATATAAGGGACAGCAGTGGTGTTGTCCAATAGGAATAGAATGTTGCTCCCAGAGATAGAAGGGTCCTGTGCCTTCATTGCCAAAGAGATCACCTGCAGCTTGATCACTTTGTGCAGGTGCTAACTACGTATCAAAGGCTGTGCACCATCCTGTCTCCCAGATGTGCACCCCAGCCCAGCGAGGAGACATTAATGACTACTATAGTGACTGCTGAAGGTATGACCCAACAAAAGATTAGAGGATCAATCCACCAGTACAGATCTGGATTAACAGAATGCTAGATCTGCAAGCAAGACTCTCTACAGTGACCATAGGCATCACTGAATTGTCTCTACATGCCATCTGCTGTGTGGAATCACCAGGATACATGAGGCCTAGCAGACGCAAGATCTGCGTAACCAGGATCAGAATTAGAAATCTCAGAATCATCTCCCAAATATCTGTCATGCTCTGATGAAAAAGAGTCCTCTAGCGGGTCATATCCAGTATACCCCCTCTGAGAGAGTTCGTATTTGTGGGCTTTAATGCTAACGCCCAATATATAGAGCAGATTCATCATCTGCTGAAGGTGTACGTGACCAGTGCTGGGGAACCCGCTGCCACTAGGCAGTAATCCATAGTACAAGGCCTCTTGACAGTTGCACTGAAACTGCACAAAAGCCAGAACTTTTGTAAAGACACATAGCACTCCTGTCAGTTTGAACAGTATAATCATGAATTGATAGTGCTGGAATCACACCATGAACCTCAGAAAACATCTATTGGCAGGAATATTTGTAATTTGAAAATGCACCCAGAAGGTCCATAGACGCATTCGGGACCTGTAAGAGTTGGTGGAGAGACAGCATTTAAAAAAAAGTTTTCTATAACGTAAACATGCACAAAGGCATCCGAGTGCTTTACAAGAGAACCAGATGCTATACATTTTTAGGCAGGGGAAATTAAGTGATTTGCCCAGAATCACGAGATGATGAGCCAAGGCCAGGATTCAAACCTAGTTTCCCCCATTCCAAATTCAGCAGCTCTAGTCGCTAGGCCATTAATCCTCCATCTCGAGTTTGCCTTGCCAAGTGAACAAGTTTAGAAGGTGAAGATCTAGTATGGGTCTCAGAATCCTGTCCTTCCAGGGACCAAGTAAAAGGAATGGAACATTTTGCCCCCCTGCCCCCCCCCCCCCACCCCACCCCACCTTTTCCAGGAGCACCGCATCTATGACCCCTTGTAGAGCAGGGCAAGGACTTTCATCTCCATGATTGAGGAAAGTGAGCAAGTCCTGGCGGAAGAAGGGCAGTCCAGAGAAAGGGACGTAAAGGGTAGAGCATAGCCCTTGTGGATTAGTTGGATGACCCGTTGATCCATGCTGCTCGTCTCCGAATTGGTGAAAAAATAGAAGTCCACAGGAATATGATACTGTAAGGGAGGGGGACCACAAAGGTCAGAGACTGGATTAGCTACTGCTGGTTACTGCATCCCCTACATCAGAGGTTTTTAAACGGTTTTGAGTCCCCGGAGCCAAAATATTTTCAAATTACAATCCCTCCTTTTAAAAAACATAAGGTTAGGGTGCATGTGAGGAGGGGACATGACTTGAAATAAGAGATGAGGAGGAAGGGTGAACAGTGTTTTCAACTTGGACTTTTAAACTTAAAACAATAAATTATTTTAAAGTAATGTCTTCTTGAAGTTAAGTGCTGTCTAAACTATTCCTAATACACTATTAAAGCAAACATAAGCAGTACTAGCAGAGAAAGCAGAACTTTTTCAAAGTTAAGGGATGATACATATCTCTCAATCTATGTAATCTCTAAAGGGGGTGACTGTTTGGGTTCTAGCCGGTGATCCCACTAAAAGTAATGGAAAATACCTTTATTTTTGGAAGGGAGCAACAGCTTGTCTTCTTTTAGGTCTGGCTTCACAGCAGAGCTGTGATCAGCTATATTTTACTTTGGTTTTATCTGGCAGAACCACAGTTGGGAGGAAGTCAGTTATTAACTTTAGACTTCAGAGTGCAGATTTGTGCTTGAGATCCCAGGGCTTTACCATTCTACACAGATATTTTAGGTTTGGCTGGACAATGCCTCTGTCATGACCTCATATAATCAACAAAAAAGAGCTTTCAGAGTCATACTGAGAGAGAAGATTAGGCTTCACCCATGTTGGTTCACCTGACTACAGGATTTGACTAGACTGAATGTGTGATTTCACAAAAAAGACTATTTGTATTGCACTTTTTGGCTTGTGGCGAAGTTTATACTCGCTATAGCAGGACTGAGTTGCAAAGAAGGTGGGCAGGGTGATGTTTTGACCCAAATAGAAAGAGGTCACCACCTTGGGGAGGAAAGAGGCACGAGTTCTTAATACTACCTTGCCAGGATATATTGTGAGATACGGTGGCTTAGAAGATAAAGCCTGCAGCTCACTCACTCTCCTGGCAGATGTAATTGCCACCAAAAAGGCTGTCTTAATAGTAAGCAGCCGGAGAGGACAGTTATGCAAGCGTTCGAAGGGAGCACACATAAGGAATATAAGAACCAAATTAAGATCCCACTGGGGCATAACGAAAGGCACAGGCGGGAATAGATGCACAAGCCCTTTCAAAAACCTCTGTACTATAGGTGATCTAAACAGAGTTTTTTGATCGGGCAACTGAAGAAAAGCCGATAAGGCTGCAAGATTGCCCTTGAGAGTCCCTAAGGAGGAACCCTGTTGGGCGAGAGACAATATAAACAAAAGGATGTTAGACAGAGAAGAAGAAAGAGGATCAATAGATCTCTCTGTACAATATGAAACAAAACGTTTCCAACGGCAGGCATAGATCGACTTAGTAGAGGGATGTCTGGCTGCCAGAATGACATCACAGACTTCGGGAGGGAGGTCATAAACCATCAACTGTCGCCGCTCAATCTCCGCGAATGAAGGCGCAGAGTTGACAGGTTTGGGTGGAGAACCTTCCCCTGCTGCTGCGACAGAAGATCCACCCGAAGAGGCAACCGGATTGGAGGACTGATGCTCATTTTGAGAAGCTCTGGATACCAAACTCTCCGTGCCCAATCCGGAGCCACTAGGATTACTTGGGCCTGGTCGTTCTTGATTTTCTTGAGAACTCTGGGCAGAAGTGGTGTAGGCGGAAAGGCATACAGGAGGCCTGAAAGCCACTCGCGACGAAAAGCGTCACCTAGCGATAGCCCCCTTGGAAACTCCAAGTTGCAAAACTGCTGACATTGCACGTTCTCTGCGGAGGCGAACAGATCTAACCAAGGCTCTCCCCACTGCTGAAAGAGTCCTTGCGCCACCTCCGGATGGAGAAACCATTTGTGATCCTCTAAGCATTTTCGGCTGAGTTCGTCTGCTCTGGCGTTCAGAGAACCTGCCAGGTGTTGAACCACCAGGGTCATGCCCTGCTGTTCCAGCCATGTCCAGAGACGTAAAGCCTCTTGACAAAGGGTCCACGACCCCACCCCGCCCTGCTTGTTGCAGTACCACATTGCGGTAGTGTTGTCCGTGAACACCTGCACCACCTTCCTTTTCACAACAGGAAGAAATGCTTTTAATGCTAGCCGGATCGCCAGAAGCTCCAGCAAGTTGATGTGTAGCCCGGATTCCGCCGGAGACCAGTGACCTCTGATCTCCACCTCCCCCAGATGGCCGCCCCAGCCCCATCCCAGAACTACCGTTAGATCTGGTTGGGGAAGGGAGAGGGGTCTTCCTTTGACCCAATCGCAGTTCACTAACCATCACTGCAGATCTTTTGCAGTCCCCTCCGAGATCTGAACCATGTCGGTAAGATTTCCCTGATGCTGTGCCCATTGGAACTTTGGGTCCCACTGCAGAGCCCTCATGCGCCATCTGGCATGCTTGTGCAACAGGATGCAGGAAGCCATTAGTCCCAGCAGCCTCAGAGTCTGTCTCACCGAAATCCAGGATAGAGGCCGAAACAACGGTATCATAACCTGAATATCCTGGACCCGCTGTTCGGGAGAATAAGGCCGATACTACACTGTGTCCAGAACAGCTATGATGAAAGTGAGCTTCTGAGAGGGAGTCAGGTGTGACTTCGGCACATTTGTAGTGAACCCCAGCGAATGCAAGAGGTCCGCTGTCGTCTGGAGGAGGTGGGTGACGAGAGCCTGGGGCGTAGAAGCCTTCAACAGCCAATCGTCCAGGTAGGGGAAGACTGAAATCCCTGACCTGCGCAGATGAGCTGCCACCACCGCCATCGCCTTTGTGAACACCTGAGGAGCACTGGTGAGGCCGAAAGGAAGCACAGTAAACTGAAAGTGCTCGTGGCCCACCTTGAACCGCAGGTAACGCCTGTGTGCTGGCAGGATAGGAATGTGGAAATACGCATCCTGCAAATCCAACGCTACCATCCAGTCTCCTTGGTCTAGGGCAGACAAAACCTGAGCAAGAGTGAGCATCTTGAATTTCTCCTTCTTGAGGAAGAGATTGACGTCCCTTAAATCCAAGATAGGGCGTAGGCCTTTGTTCTTTTTGGGAATCAGAAAGTAGCAGGAATAACAACCATTGCCTACTTCTGATATCGGGACTCTTTCTATGGCTCCAGGAGAGCTGTATCTTCCTCACGGAGCAAAGCTAGATGGTCCTCCATCAGCCATTCCTTTGTTGGAGGGATAGAAGGAGGGAAAGACTGGAAAGGAAGGGAGTAGCTCTTCCGTATGATCTGCAGGACCCACTTGTCCGTGGTGATGGAAAGCCAGTTAGGGAGATGAAAACGATTCCTCCCTCCAACTGGACGGACATGATCCCGCAGAACCATGCTAGGAGGGCTTGGGCGCAGTGGAGGGGGCTGTGTGGCAGCCGACCTCTGGCCAGACCCTCTGGGTCTGATGGTACCACGACCACGTCCTCTTCCGGGATGCTGTGAAGCCTGAGGATGGTGGCTGAACTGTGGCTGGCGTGGTACCATGCCCCTTCCGAAGCCTCGAAAGGGGCGAAAGACAGACTGTTGTCGGGCTGGCGCTGAAAGGCCCAAGGATCTGGCCGTGGCTCGAGAATCCTTGAACCTCTCAAGCGCGGAGTCTGCCTTTTTACCAAAAAGGCGAGAGCCATCAAAGGGCAAGTCTATCAAGCTGGACTGGACATCCCCTGAGAAACCAGTAGAACGTAGCAAGGCATGGCGACGTAGGGCCACTGACAATCAAATTGGTCTGCCCAGCAAGTCGGTTATGTCCAAACCACACCGGATCGTAAACTTAGCTGCATCTCTCCCATCCTTGACAGCCTGGGTGAGAATGTCCCGTACGCCCTCCGGGACCTGGGGCAGCACCTGTGCCACTGTATCCCATAATGTATGGGAATAACAGCCCAATAGGCAAGAGGTGTTTACGGACCTCAATGCCAGGCTGGTGGAAGAAAACATCTTCTACCCCAAGCTGATCCAGCCAACAACGGCTCTGATGTTGTCCCCCCCAGGCTGAAGCACTTCTGTCGGGATATTCGCCCCGACTGGCACCGTAGGCAAATCTAGGTCCAAGACCTCAGCTGCCCTACGCACCACCATAATGAAATAAGCACCCTCCTCCGTGGCCACATTAGGAGGAGAGAGCATACCAGTATCTGGAGACGTATCCAGTCCACTGGCCTCCCCTAGATCCTCATACCAGTCCTGTTGCAATCCAGATTCTAAAGGGTCCTCAGACCCCTCCCTTTCCTCTCCTGCATCTGGCTGATCTAAATAATGCTCAGACAATGATATGGGCCGAATTGTCTCCGTCGAAGTCAACGTCGTACGACGTCGCTCCGGCTCATCCGGAATAAGGATGGGGCTGCCACCGGTGGGCGCTGGTGGAGGAATAGTCGACGTCGGCTGTGAGAGACCGGCACCGGTCCGGATCCAGTATCAGATCCTGGGGTCCCCAATGGCGCCGAGGCCAAAGCCGCCGGTGTCGAATCCAAAGGGGCCCCTGCTGACCCCGCGGGGCCCGAAGACCCACCCGATGGTGCAGCCCGCTCAAAAATGAGAAGCATGCCCTTGTAAAACTCTTATTTGAGCGGGGGTCGATCAGGTCCCCGGAAAGGGGGGAAGACGCATAGTCGACCCTGGCGACGACTCCGCAGAACCGCGCTCGGAACGTCGACATTCCCTAGACGCCTCGTCGGCTGATGGGCGTGACGCAGACGAAGTCCGCTTAGACTTCTTCTTGTGCCTCTTACCTTCGGATGACCTCGAATGCGAGGACGAGGACTTGAGGCTCCGGGAGTAGTGCCGCGACCTTCTCCTTCTGCGGGACCGTGACCTCCGCGGAGTCGCGATGACTGAAGACGAATGTCGGACCGCAAGAAGCTTAAGGGATCTCTCCCTCAAGGCCTTCGCCGCCATGGACCGTCAGTCAGAGCACGATGTGGAATCGTGGTCCTTCTCCAGGCACCAAAGACAAACACGGTGCTCTTCAGTCACCGACATGGTGCGATGACACGCACCACATGGCTTGAATCCTGTCTTTCTCGAAGACATGACTTCAAACAGTCAAAAAAGCATTGAAAAACCGTTGAAGCATGGTAGCTCTTTCCAAAACTGCGCTTAACCGGCGCAGAAGGAAAAGAACTGACGTACACGCGCCAAGGCGGCGTCTATATAGACAACCGTGACGTCATAGACTGCTCCAACGACGCTGACGCACGCGGATCCGAACGACGCCGCCCGACGGCGCGCGCGCAGGGTACTGCTCAGAAAAAACTCTGGATTCGAAGCTGACGCCAGGGAATTCTAAGGTAAGGAAGCTGCAGCTAGAAGTCTCTATCAGATCTGTATATTATGGAATGTTATGTTAAAGGCACTAGGCTTGACATATTTATTGTGAAAAGCATCTGTTAATGTCAATAGACATTTAAGGTTGGATTGTTATTCCTCTATATTCAGTCAATCAATGAATTTTAAAGCGCAGCTAATCACCTGTAGGGTCTCAAAGCACTGTTTGTGGGTGTGCTACACAATTGAAGAGCCGTGTCTTGAGGTCCTTCCTGAACTGCTTGCTTCAGTGATGCCTGAAGATTGGTATTTTGTTACATGAAATCTCACAGATTATCACAATAGGCTTTTGGTTTTGGTCACTTAGTGTGACAAACCATGAATAGAGGTTTGCTCTGTGAGAATTATTGCTAGGCTGTTTTAGGAGAGAGAGTATTTTCCTTAGCCAACTATAATTTTGTATACATTTTTGATTTTATGGCTGTGTGTCGGATGGTTACTTTGTGGAAAGGTTTATGCTCAAAACTTTAGGCCTTAGTTGGTTATAGTGAGGAGCAAAATACCTGTTTGGTTTACTGAAAACGTTTTGTTTGATTCTGTGGGTCTTTTCTGTTTATTATGAAACATGTCAAATTATGTTGGTTTAGCTTATTAGTTGTTAAAAGCATATGCTTAAGCCAGTAAACCTTTAACAGTTGGTTATCATATTGTGTTACAGGATACAGACAGGTACTTTGTTTCATGTAACCCCACAGATTACCATAGTAGGTAAGGGTTTTGGCATTGCTACCCTCTCTGATAAACCCTAGTAATTTTCACTTTGACGGTTCTTTTGGGTTCCTGCTGTGAGGAATTGTATATTGTTTTGCAAGCTGTATTTTTCTACTTATTTGTAATTGTATAACTATACGCAGGATGGTTGCCAGTTTATGTGCACTTGAATAGGCCAGTGTTAGATTAAGTGTAAGGCCAATAATAAACGGAAAAGGCTTCATCAGTTTATTGGAAATAGTAATGCCAGATTTCAAAGGTTTATTAAATGTCAGGGCAGAGCCAGTAGACCCCATCTACTAAAGCATGCCTTAAAGACATTAGGCTTTTAATGATGGATTGTTAATGTACTGTGCTAAAGCCTGTAGGCAGATATTTTGTCACATGGAATTTAATTGATTGCCTTGGTGGACAAGAGTTTAACACTGGTGATCGTTCAGCCTGATTTAAAAGCTTACTGCATGTTTTGGGTCAAGCAAGCTTGTGACATCTCTCCTCCTTAATTGGATGTGGTGAAAGGAAAAGGGATGGTAGGGTGACAGATTGTCCAAGATGGAAAAGAGACATCACCTTTGGGAGGAAAGCAGCTTTAGCTCGTAACTCCAACTTGTCTGAGAAGAAACATGTAAACGAGGGTCAGACAAAAAAAGACGTGCAACTTGCTCAATTGGCAAACTGAGTTAATGGCAACTGGGAACACTGTTTTTAGCGTCAGAAGCTTCAACTTCAAGGAGATGATCTTAGGTGCCAGACAGACTGTTAAATCTGTTTGTTGATGGTTTTAAAAATAACTGTTAGTAATTTGCACATTTTGTTATTTAACTTTAAATATACGTGAGCTGCCACAACTGTATGAAATTGCTGCACATGACATTTTGAATCTGCTTCACTTGTTTTAAAAACTGCTAAAATACATTTTAAAAATCGTGAAAATAACTTAATATGTCGGAGGATGTTTTAAACTTCTTAGCACATGTTTAAAGAGCTGTAAGGGGTTAAAGAACTAAAGTGCTACCATTGTGCAGGATAGGTGTGTGGTCACCCTTTTCTACCAGAGGAACTGTTCTGTTTGTGAGCACAATTTTGGGAGTGAGCACGCTAGTGGTTTACTAATGCACAGGCTGGTAAAGCCCTATAAAGCAAAACAGCTGCTCCGGTATGCCAAAGCCAAGCCCGTCTGTTCCCGTCCGCATACTGTGCTAGCCACGCAACCAGTTTTAACACAGGATGGAGTTCCAAATCCAAAGTGGGCTATTCTCTGGCATTCTTGCTGCATACATGAAGAGAATGTCTAGGGCCTGAGCATTTTGTAGACATCCATAAGCCTCCAGGGGCAAATATTCTGGTAATAGTATAGGGGGTAGCTGTACCCAAGTGTAAAGGGGTGATGTGTGATCATGGGATGATGTACAAGACCTACACAAAGGGTGAGGGAGAGGCGAATGTTATGGGCGGAAGGCACATGGCACTGGTGTGAAAGGGCAGGGGGAAAGGCTCATAATTGTAATGGTTTGGTGTGGCATGATTAATGCGAGGTCAGCAATGAAGCATGCCCTATAGATCCATGACCTCTTAGCTGATGGAATTTATGATGCTATGCATCACGGAAACCTAGCTTACAGAAGCTGATGTGTGTGTGCACAGATGTATTCAGAATTATGCATTGCATGCAGCCTAATCACGGAGGTGGGATGGAAATTATTATCTAAGAGAATCTTATGGTGGAGCTACCTACACGACTTTCCTTTGGGAGAAAGCATGGGCTTCAAGATCCCTTCACCAAAAGAAACATTATTGAGTAACTTATTTATGTTACCGTCCACCTGGATCGGGGAGGAATTTGTTGACCCCTTCCTGAATCTTGTGCTCTTGTTTTCACTGGAGTATTGGAGTATGTCAACGTTCTAATAGTAGGACATTTTAACATAAGTAGGCTCCCTAGACTGTAAGGAAGCTATGCCTATGATTTGGTCTGACTTTCTGGTGTAAAGCCCCCTTTCAGGATGGTCATCCCCCACTTTTTGCTGCTTGATGCTGTTGCTTTTGACCTGGAAATGTACTGAGGCCTGCTAACCAGACTTCAGTACCAGTACTCTTTCACCGAAATTTTGCAAACCCAATTTGCAAGAACTTTACACCCCTGTAAGGCCCTACTACATGGTACCAGTGGTATTCAGGGTAAGGATGGTAAAGGGGTCACCAAGACAGCAGCACTGATTGGATCACCCTGCATGGCCCAAGTAAAACTGAACCTGTAGAGCTGCCATGTCAGCCTGCCCGAACAGCTTGTATGCTTGAGTTCGACTCTGCCTACACCAAGTGCAGGCAGAGTCCATTCACTGCCATAACACAGGTCAGTCACCCCTAGGGCAGGCTTCCTATAGCCCAGGAGGCATGGTGCACTGTTTTCATGGTGGGCATATATGAACAACTATATATGGCCATGTGGCAGCATTCAAAACTCAATGCTACCGCAAGTGACCGGCAGTCCATAGGATAACATAGGCTGGTACCCGGGCAGAGCCCAAATGTACAGCTGCATGATGGCCCGACTGATTTCCCCCATGTTTGGTGTTTTAAACTGTACTTTTCGAACCTGAGCATTATTCTAGTGCCCAGGATTACCTAACATGTACCATGGTGGCGTCCTTAGAGGATGCCCACCAAGATACCAGCTTTCTCTTACCTTGGTGGGCTCTCCCGAGCCATTTGCTGCCAAGACAAGAGTCTGCCCTCCTGTTGGTTGTGCTAACACTTCCCCCAGGATGGAGACAAAGGACGTGGCCAGGAAAATCATCATGCCTCCATCCTCCCAGGATGGCTAGAGTTTACAGTGTTCAAGGTAGTGAGCCTCAAAGGCTTTCACTGCCCTTGATATGTAATCTCTTGCTCCCCACTCGTGGACAAAGCCCTTCCTGCCCTGTCCAGGCTGACAGGAGGGAAAATTAGTTTTTCAGAAGACATACACCTCCAAAAGGCTAGCCACATCTTTAGGGTGGGCTACGAGGTCTGTACAGTGGAGGGAAGATTTTGTTATGTTGGCAAACTTTAGAATTAATGGGTTCTGGGTAGAAAAGTGAGTAAGTCGTCACTTCAGGAGCAGACTAGCCGCAGGGACCAGTAGCCCATTGGCCCCTGTCCCTCACACCCTTAAATCCCCATAAACTAGGATTTAAGGGGCTCCCCTGGCACCAGAACTTCAGTTCTGACTTCGAATCAGAGAACAGGCACAGATAAGACACCGACAACAGGAGTTTGGACTCCGCCGCAGCACAGAGAGAGGACACTTAAGTGCCCCGAGGAGACCATATACTCGAACTGTGTGATCGACGTGTGTTCATGGTGAAAACTCGTTGCTCCCAACAAGCAAGACTCCAGTAGAAGGCAAAAAGTAAAGCAGACTCCCCTGACTGGTAGGACTAGTCACACGCAACTGCAGAAGAATCGTTGTACTGTCACAAGAAGTGCAACCTGTCCGGCCCCTTATGAGTGAGCCCAAAGAAAAACCATGACATGCACCCCGAGGAGTGGTAGTGAAGCTCTCACCAAGTTTCGAGCCGCTACTTCATTCAGGACGACCTCCTGCCAAGGAAGTAATAACTGATTACTTTTGCTGCTGCCAAGGCTTGTTGGTCGCAAGCCTGGTAACCAACCCCATCTTGGCATCACCAACTCCCAGCATTGTGACCGACATAGTCAACGACCCTACTCCTGACCGCCTGCATCCGAAAGGAGTGGCAAAGCATCTCTGGGGTGACCCTCCTGTGATTAACAGCTGAAAGGCTACCACTGCACCCGGACGTGGTAGTGCAGATCCTTCTATGGAATCCAGGTCCTGGGACCCCAAAGGCCTCTATCCTCCAATGGTAGAGAATAGCTCCTTCTCCAACTGTATTTTTGTCAAGTGCTGCATGTTGATAGCACCCACGGATCCCATCAGCATAAAGAACAGTCTGAGCACCTTTACACCTGACTCCCTGGGCAAGGTAACAAGACACTGTTTGTTTAGGCTTGGTCTAGGAACCTGCAAGACCTTAACTCCCGGTGATCCATGGAACTCACCCCACAACTGACTGAATAGTGTGCTTTTCTCTCATTGACTTCAATGGTTGATAACCGTTTGACAACTAAAAGCGCATCTATTTTTAAATGATTTAAAAATCGGCAACTCCACTTGTATGTAAGATACAAATTTAATTTTGGTGTATAAATTAAGATAAAAATCTGCTTAATTTTTCTAAATTGGTGTTGAATTTCTTTCGAGCTGTGTCAATTACTTATCCTCCATGTGGGTGTTGTAAAATGCTTTACAAATATTCCTCTAAGTAGCCTGCTCTTTGCCACTCTACCAGGACTGAGCTAAGGTCTACTGGTGTCAACATGAGGTCTACTTCTGGATAATATACTAGTATTACATGGTAAGACTCCCAAAGCATACCACATTACACTGCCACCTTGCTACACTATCTGTCTAATACATCAGTTGTGCAAGTGTCATCCAACATAGGCGATTGTAAAAAGACCTAAAGTTAAGTTGCAGAAGAAACGGTCATAGGCCAAGCTATCACTCCCAGATCTACTGCAATGAAGCAGCTGAGGCACTCCATGTCATTGGTGGCTGATGTCTTGAGGATGGAAGACTATGCATGCTATACAGACTGGGGTATGTCCACATTAGACAAAATGCTGCCTCATAGGATCATGAAAAATCATAGAACTAGACTTACTGCTCACCCCCTTTAAGGGAGGCTCAGCTGGGTTTAAAAAAACTAGACAGGATTTGGTGTGTGGACTACTCTTGCAATGCAGGAGACAAACTAAAAAGGGGCTTGAAGGATTGCAAGAGGCATATGTTTTGGGCAGAATAAGCCTTTCTTACTAAAGTCCTGGATGCTGAGAACTCAGCAAATTAAATGTTTGCAATTGTTTGCAATTTTTCCTCTGCTAAATGTGTGGGAAATCATATTGTGAACTTCCAGGAACTGGCAGATAGACTGTCTACTTTTTTTGATGAGACGGTGCCTAATATTCTAAAATACTTATCTCCTTGTGGGGCAGATTGTGACCAAACGGTTAGAGAAACAGGGCCTATACCTAGTTAGGGTGAGCGGGATGGCAGACAGAAGGCTACTGAAAATGATAGCAATAACAGTATGGAAAAATCGGAGCCATTAATACCTGACAATTTAATTTCTACCACAGTTGCCTTAAAATCAGGTGCCCACTGGATCCACTGCATCCCTTTCATTGGAAAGGGGCAGCTGAAGCCCTTGTTGCATTACTTCTGGAGATCTGCATTAACTTGCTGCAGAGTGGACGTGTTCCAGGGGGATGGATAAAAGCACTGGTATTGGCACTATTAGAAAAGTTGAACCAGGATCCTGCTGTCTTGCAAACTGATCTATTTGTTGATATTTGTGGGAAGAAATTAGAGAAACATGTCAATCAACTGCTGTCTAAGTGACTGCATAATGAACAAAATACTTGACTCAGTTCAGTCAGAGATTTGCCCATTCATACCAGAGACAGCCCTGTTAGATGACATTCGAATGATTATGAACAAGGCAAACCGTGCAGCATTGGTATTATTAGATCTGTTCACAGCATTCAACAAGGTATCTCATTCTTTTCTTCTGACAAGGCTACAGGAAATCTGCACCAGGAGAAAGGCGGAGTGGTGTGGATCCTACCTGACTGATACACCCCAGACAGTTTTCCCACCGCCATTTATGTCTGAGTTCAAGACCTTGATCCAAGGAGCTCTTCAGGTATCTGCACTTAGCCCCACTGTCTTTAAATATATATATATGTCTGTCCACTGTTGAGACTCATGAAATTCTTTGGTCTCCGGTGTACGAATTACGCAGATAGTACTCAGCTTGTCTCGCTAGATGGGTTAAGTGCCGTTCCTATGGAACCATTTCATTGCTGTATGGCAATGGTGTCTGACTGGCTGAAGTCCAGCTCGCTCAAATTCAACTCGACAGGATTGTGATATTAAGGATTAGATATTCCGGTGTACCGGAATTACTGCCATTTGATGTTTAGCCCAGTAGCTGGATGATCATTCCAGCGCATTCTAAAATGGTAACCTAGGAATTTATTTAGAAACTGAACTTTTCCGAACAAACTAAATAAAAAAATATTATTTTCTCTCCTTAAAATGCTCAGAAAGATCTTACCCTTTCTTCCTAAATCAGTTCATTGTGTGGTGATCCTGGTGATTTTAATAAGGGCACCTTAGCTACTGCAATTCTTTATTGTTGGAGCTGCATGAAGGTATTAAGAAACTCCAAAAATATGAAATTCAGTGGCCAGATTGGTCTTGGGGCTCGTTTTTCTCCAACCTGAGGCCCTAAAATTTCTGCATCGGCTACCAGTGAAAAAGAGGGTGATCCTTAAGTCTCTTTGTCTTGTATTTAAAACAGTTCGTCACAGGGGCCTTGAATACTTGATCTAGAAATGTTGCAATTATTTATCATCACCCTGTCTGCCTTCCTCTACAGTGCAACTGTTGGTTGTGCCCAGATTTAAATAGGCTTGCACAGGTGGCAAAGCCTTTTCAGTGAGGGTGGCAAAGCTCTGGAATGGGTTACCTGCTCCTTTATGACTTACCCTTCCTTACAAATGTTCAGGAAGTCTTTGAAGACCTGGCTTTTCAATAAATAGGACCTGTCAAGCTGATCCTCAATTGGTTGGCAGTGCGGTCTCTGCTGCGATTTAGACGATACCTCCCTTGTGTTTAATTAGCACCAGGACACCTTTTGAGATATTTGCCGCAGTTTATGAATCTGGTAACGTGCATGTGCTCAAACTGAGTACTCATAAAAAAATGAGGCAACCAAATTAAAGTCCCTCTGAGGCATTATAAAAGGGATTGGCATATACAGCTTTGACAGACTTTTTAATCTCATCACTAGTGGAGGCTTAAACAGGGAGGGTTGATCAGGTAAACAGAGGAAAGCAGACCGCACCAAGAGGTATCCCTTTACTGTACCAACTGCACAACCTTTTTGCACCCAGAACATTGTGAACTATAGCACATTGACAAGGGGCACTTTTAAAGGATCAGTCCTTTTCTTGGCATACCAGGAAACAAACTTGTTAAATCTCCCCAAGTAAACAGACTTTGTGACAGGGTCATGCGCCAAAAGGACCACATTCACCACTTGTGGTAGCTGAAAGCACTCAGATTTCCCTTCTCAGTCTCCCCACATGAAGGTGTAGGCAGTGACAATTAAGACAACAGGTTAACCTTGAGAGGAAGATGAGGAGAGGCCACAATCAACAGGTGCAGTAGGGCGTAATACCATACCTTTCATGGTCAGTCTGGGGTAATAACAATGGCTTGGGCTTGTTTGGGGTGAATTTGCTTCAGAACCAGAGAAATCAAGGGTACACGGTGGTGGGAGGGGATGCATAGTGAAGGGGAAACTTCCACTCCAAATGAAATGCATACCGTAAGGCTCCCTGCAAGGGATGTTGGAGGGCTCTTAACTTTGGGCAATTCAAGTGGTCTCGAGAGGTACAGAGGTCCATGTGAGGTGTGCCCCAAAGTGTAGAGATCTTATACCACCTCTGTGGGAGACTCCAACTCGTGGTCAGCAAGATGACACCAAGACTGTTCAGGCACTACATGGAAGTCATATTGTCAGTCAAGGTCTGGATCAACTGACCACAAAGTGCTGGGAGGAAAGCCTTGAACACCAATGGGATTGCCCTCAGTTGTAGCAGACTGATGTGACAACTCTGCTGTTCTCTTGAGCGCCAACAGGATTGCCCTCAATTGCAGCAGACTGAAGTGACAATTCTGCTGTTCTGTAGACCAGAGGCTTCCAATCTCCAGGTCCTCCAAATGAGCTCCCCATCCTAGGGTGAAAGACACTGTTACAACTGTGGCCACTACTTGTGGGACACAGAAAGGTTTTTCTCTCAGGTTCTCCTTTCTTTTTCACCAGCTTAGGTCCATTGCACCATCTCTGGGAATCGCAATAGATTTTCCCATATCTCCTTGCAAATGGAATCACTGCCTGAAAATGCACCACTGCAGAGCCTTTATGTGCTGGAATGCAAGAGTGACCAGGAGGATACAGGAAACCAGCAGACAGAGCAAATGAAGGCACTTCAGGACTGGGACTTGAGCTCCCATGCAAAAAATCAGAATCGTATGATTGTCAAGTATCCTCTGCAGAGGAGGGAAAGCTCTGAGCAAGTAGGTATCCAGTACTACCCTGATGAACAGGAGGCTCCATGTGAGATTAAGGGTGAATAAAAACCCTAATTTGAAAAACAGAGAAGTTGTCAACTACAAATGAAAAAACACCAGCTTACACGATTTGGCTTTGATCATCCAACTCTATATGTACGGGAATACTGCAGTGCGTAACCATCTGAGGTGGGCTGCCACCATTGCCATCACCTTTGTGAAAACTCAAGGTACTCTTGTCAGTTCTTAATGGAGTATTGTGAATTGGCAACGGGTAGTACCCACCACAAACTGCAAGTATTTCCTGTATGACTGCAGGATCAGAATCTGACGGTACACGTCCTGCAACTCTAATGGCACCATCCTGTCTTACAGCTCCAATTCCAATAAAACCTGTTCTAGGGACAGAATCCTGAGCTTGCCCATCTGAAGTAATAAATGTAGGGCCCTGAGAGAGGTTTGGCGCAAACTGTAGTTATTCTTGGAAATCGGGACGCATTGAGAGTTTTATCCATGTCCAAGTTGTTTCTGACACACATACTACTGCTCGTTTCAACGACAGCATCAGCAAGGGAGGAGGAGGACAGCTGGGGTGGGGATTCTGGCACATAGATAGGGTACTCTCCTACACAATTTTTAGGACCCAGGGGTCCAAAGTGATTGCCTTACAGGCCTGTAGAAAAAGACACACTTCCTCCAAACAGCATTTCGTGCTCTTTCCCAAGCAAACTACTGCTGCTTCCCTAATGCTGCTGGGGAAGATGAGGCAGTAACCTGTCTAGCATGGCCCTTGCCATTCCTCTGTTGTTGTACAAAGGGGTTCCCTCTGCAGCTGCTGATCTGGCATGGAGTCTTGTGATTTCATTTGGAAAACCCTTGTCAAAACCTCATTCAGAGGGGCACGGAGCAAACAGGAGCTACTAGCCCCAGCCATAGGGGCTGAGACCGTTTATTCCTGATGTCTTAGGGCCCAGCCTACTGTGGGTCCTGAGCAACTCTGCCAAGTACCTCTTCAGCACTTGCCTCAAAGAGTAGTAGTGTGGGTCGAGCAGGCCAAGGCTTCTCACAAGGTAGACAAATACCAGGGTGTGAGCACAGGTTTACAACACAAAAAATGTGCAGCAGAAATAAATGATTGTCCAGTCAGATACTTTTATGGGAAAAAAAAAAAATGGTACCCCGAAGGGAAATATGTAATTCACAAACAATTTCCACAGTCCCCTGCAGTAAGAGCTCTAGTGTTTCTTAGGCAGATCCCCCGAACCCCACTCTGTCCTAACTCCAGCAGTTGTGGTTATTCCCATTCACTAAAGGTGAAATTCAGGTGAAGTCCCACTCACTCTGTATAAAAAGTTAAACGTGTAAACATGCTGAAATGCTATCTGGCAAGCCAGTTCCCGTGGGGCAGACTGCCCAGAAATAGGTCTTAGCCACACCTGTAGGATTGGAGCTACAGAAGTCCCTGAGCACACCCCTCTTCGCTGGTACTAGAGCTGCAACGGCTGTCTCTGGTGAGTTCTTTGCACGGGGCCTAGGTGAGCAGTGCTTGACAAACCAAGAGTTCTTCACATGCAGTCATAGTGACTGGAGGTTCTTTGTGGCTCTCCCAAGCTGGGTAATCTCTTTTGTCCTTTCCACAGCGGGCAAGGAAAGTGCAAAAGTCCTGACACTGATCCTCCGTCACGGTGCAGGCAGGTAGGGATCACAACGGTGGTCTCTCCCCTTCAGTGACAATCACAACTATGTCATACTTCTTACTTGATCCAGATGGCCCCTATGGCATACGTGATCACCATCTCTTCACTGCACACATGCTACAACTCGATTGGGACACCAGATTTCTTCACAGTGGGCCCCTCCTGGCATATGGGATCGCCAGCTCGCCACCACATACGGGCTACACCTCACTCACCATGGCAATTTCGTCATGGTAGCCCCTGCTAGTATATGTGGGACGACCACCGGGACCGGGACACCACCACCACCGGGACACCACCACCACCACGGGACCGGGACAACACCACCACCGACACCACCACCACCGGGACACGGACAACACCGACACCGGGACACGGACAACACCGACACCGACACCACCGGGACACGGACAACACCGACACCACCGGGACACGGACGGGACACGGACACCGACACCGACGGGACACCGACACCGACGGGACACCGACACCGACGGGACACCGACACCGACACCGACGGGACACCACCACCACCACCAACACCGACGGGACACCACCACCACCACCAACACCGACGGGACACCACCACCACCACCAACACCGACGGGACACCACCAACACCGACGGGACACCACCAACACCGACGGGACACCACCAACACCGACGGGACACCACCAACACCGACGGGACACCACCAACACCGACGGGACACCACCAACACCGACGGGACACCACCACCACCGACGGGACACCACCACCAACACCGACGGGACACCACCACCACCACCAACACCGACGGGACACCACCAACACCGACGGGACACTACCACCACCACCACCACCACCACCACCACCACCCCCCCCCCCCCCCCCCCCGTGATGATCCATTCAACAATGATCATGGCTCATTTCAAGGCAGCCATCCTCTGGCGTACAAGGGTCACCTACTCTCCCTGCACACAGGCAACGACCTGATCGGTGCGGCAGCAGTCACCTCACACCTTGTTATGGGAATCTACTTAACAGGATTCCCCACTGGACCATGCTCCTTTTAACGCTCTTCTCTTCCTCACAGGAACCTTGGTCTTGACAAGCAGGCAGGCACCTGCCCAGTCTTGCAGCTCTTCTCCTCCTCACCCAGCCTGACTGGCTGTCTGACAGCTGGCAATTTTTGGAGTCTCACGTTTCCCTTCTTATAGTTCAAAATGTGTCTGAGCTATTCCCTTTAAAGTGCTGGTTCCTCTGCCCTTTCTTCCTTCAGAAAGCGGTACGTCATAGAATGAGCGACTTCAAATCAGATAGCCCTAAACACACGCCATGGGAGTGACTACAGTTCACACCTGAATTTCAGCCACAGTGATGTGTGTATCAAAAGGTTAGTCCAGGCCTCAGCCCTACTCTTTTATGATTCTCTTACCAGCCTCATCTGAGATGTGCCTAGGCCCTTTTCTTGTGACCTCTTTCAATAAAAAAAAAAAAACACAGTTTGAATTCTAGTAGGGGAGCCTGGCTCACCCACTTTCAAGTGTTTCCCACCCCGCTTACAGGAATAAAACTATACATAAATCTGTCTGGGAAGGATTCATTTACCACCTCACCTCATGTACCACCATGCAGGCATGGGTCTCACAAAATGGAACCTAGAGTCAGCCATGTATTGTACCACTCGCAGGCACACATATACCCAGCACGTCTATAACATACACACTGCACAATACTACATTAACCCTCTATTTTACCATTCACATGAATCCAACACACATGCACTGTGCAGCACTACTCACCAAAACAATGCAGGCCAAGGGTGAGTTAATGTACACAGCTGAACGTTAAATGAAAGACTGTAGGCCTCACTTCAGTGACACAGGTAAAAAAAGGACAGACATTCCCTCTGATCACTACATAGTATGCTGCCACTACTGCACTTGTGCTACTTAACTCCTGGTAAAGGCAGTAGTCTTCCACCAGTATGAGGGTAGCATCTGGGAACCCTTCCCGGTCCAAGAAGCTCGCAATCCATATGACAGGCCTGTTGTGGCACAAATGCATGATCTGTTTGCCATGACAACAAAAATACACATTAGGGATTCAGACATCAGTACAGTTGGGGCACTCACGGCTAGGGTGAACGTCCATTACCATGCAGAGCACTTTTCCATCCCAACAGCCCTGGAAAAGGAGCATTTACTTCTTAAAGGGTCTAAAAGTCCCAGTAGCAGACAGCAAATGAACGTGCTGCCGGTTTACCATTTTTGAAGCGCTGTAGCGCCACATCTGCCTTTTTGTCCAAATGGTCACTCTCCATTAAAGGCCATGTCAAACAGTGCATTGTACATCGGATGGGAACCCTGTGGGGCACAGACATGCATGCTGTCTTAAGATCACAGATGCGGCCTTTCATCTAGCCATACTGTAGGCAGTATCATGGTCAGCTACATCCCTTACCACTTTCGAAAAGTGAGCCTTCTAATGCTCTGGGAGATTTGGTATCACCATAGCTGCCATGTCCCAAACAGCATGGGCATTTCTTCCGATCAGACAGGTGGCAATTGAGGGAGCAAAGGGCTATGGTGCCAGCCTAAAAAGCCATTTGTGCTACAGCTTCAGAGGATTTGGGCTCACTAGAAGGATTGTATTTGGATGTGGAGAAGTTCGGCATTACCAAGATTTTTTAGTTAGGAGTGATTGGTTAGGAAAGCCTGTTCACCAATTTATTTGTGAAAGATCTGGGCAAGTATTTAGCCACTTTCTCAACATTGGATAAGGCTCCATCTTCTATCAAGAAAGCTTCAGAGGCTGGGCCATGGTTTCCACACAGTCTTCACCCAGAGGTTACTCCCACAGAGTTCGAGGTACACCATACTACTGTTGCTTATATACCTTTTACCCCTCACCCAATCGATGGGGCGCAAAGACACTCCAAAAGGGGCAGCTTCAATGGAGGAAAACATCGGACACTTACGACACAGGTAAAAAACATGTTCCAACATTACTCTGAGGGGCAGAATCAAGGTTTTCCTGCACAATTGGCAGGTGATCACTCAGGACTCATGAGTGTTGGAGACAGTGAATAGGTTCAAACTAAAATTTTATGCAAATCCCTTTCAGGAGATCCTCCCTCCCTCCCTCCCTCTCCTTTTTATTTTATCTACGCCAAGATCCAAAGGATGCTCGTAAATAAGCATTAGTTCCCACTTTGCCTCATCCCTGAGGTTTTATCATCTCAATTTTCTTTCTACAGAAAAAAAGGCTGGGTTTTCATTTTGTGCTCAACCTCAAACAGTTAAATTTTTGGCTGGTATATCACCACTTCTAGATCTGTGCCTCAATCTAAAAGATGCCTGGCGAACAGTCTCAATTTTTTCTCTGCACTGGAGGTTTCTTTAGTTTTGTTGGCATCAACAATAGTAAAACTTTACTACCCTTTATTCGGTCTCTCGTCGGCTCCTTGGTGCTTCACCAAGTTACTGCGCAGAGTAGATATTTCTCAGAGAGAGGGAAGTGTGAATGATTGTATACCTGGACGATATTCCCATCATGGCTCAACAAAGACAGCCCTTCTCTAGGTCTCTTGAGAAATGCAACTCCCCCAGGATTTAGGTTTCATCATCAATGTGGAAAAATCTCTTAGTCCCACCACAAAAACTGGGATTCCAGGTCAACTCCATAATGGCTCAACTCAAGCTCCCTCTTTCGAAGATGGCGTGCATCAAGAAAGAGTTAAGGCGGACCCAGACTATATCATGGAGGATTTTGGCCAGACTAGTGAGCATTCTGGCGTCTTCCATTCAGGCATATTCCCAGGTCCCCTCCGTTATCGACCTCTGCAATGCCTAAATATTCTGTTGTCCTATTTGTAATACATAATTTTATCAGAGGAGGCCAGAACGGAGATCTCCTGGTGGCTGGACCATATGGACCCCCTGGAACCACAAGGCCATTTTTGCCTCTTTTCCGGAAGTGGTCATAGAGTCGGATGCCTGCAGATGGGGCTGGGGCTGCTTTGTGGACTGGTGGAGACTGGGGGCAAGTAGTCCCTGGAGGAACTTCGCCTTCATGTCAATTGCCTCGAGCTCCAGGCCGGAGCTTTTGCTGTGCAGACTGACTCCTTACAAAGTGAAATGTTGCATTATGCTTTGGATAGACAATGTTTCAGCAGTTCGTTATAACAGGCTGGGAGGTATGCAATTGGATCTTCTAGCAGAGATTTCCAAAGACCTTTGGCATTAATGTGCGGATCATCAGATATCAGTGAAGGCAGACTATATTCCAGGCCAGTCAAATGTGGTGGTGGACCTTTTGCTTCCTTTGCAACTCCAGCGACTGGAAGCTTCAAAGCCCTGAACCACTTATGGGACAACCCCCCCCCCCGTGAGGTGGATCATTTTGTGTCACATCTAAATGCTCATTTTCTAATCTTTTACAGTTGGCAACTGGACCTGCTAGTGGAGAGCTCAGATGCCTTTCTCCTGCTCTGGTCACCGAAGTTTCTATATGTTTTTCCCCCTTTCTTGAGTCAGAGGATCTGCTTTCAGATGCATCGCCAGACTGCAGAATAGGTTCTGGTGACCCCTTGTTGGAAAGCATAACCATGGTTCACAAAAGCAATGCATTTATCACTATCATTAGCTCTGGCTGGGGAAGGGAAAGAGGCTTGTCGTTTACAAAATCACGATCCTGTAACCACCACTGAAGAACCTTAGCAGTCTCCCTCAAAATCTGGACCTGGTCAAAGAGATTTCCCTGATGCTGTGCATACTGCAGAGCCCACATATGCCACAATAGAGCATACTTCCCCTGCAAGAGGCCATCAGGCCCAGCAGTGTGAGTAAGTCTCACTGAAATCCAAGACTGAGGTTGAAACCTCTGGACCAAAGCCCAAATGTCCTGGACTCGCCACTTCAAAGGGTAAGCATGGAACTTCGCGGTGTCCAGAACGGCGTTGATAAAAGGGAGTGCCTGAACAGGAGAGAGGTGTGACTTCGTCATGTTGATAGTGAACCCCAACGAATAAAGGTCTGCCATAGCCTGGAGATGGATGACGACAGCCTTGGGTGTGTCCGCTTTTAGCAGCAAGTCATGGAGGTGGTGGGGGCAGTGACTGGGACCCCAACCTCTATAGGTGTTTAGCAACTACCACCATTACCTTCGTGAATACCCGAGGGGCACTGGTGAGGCCAAAGTGGAGCACAGCAAACTGGAAATGCTCCTGGCCCATCATGAACACCAGGTAACACAGAAGGGCCTGCTGGACAGGGGGTGTGAAAATAGATGAGACTGGATGGTCCAATGCTACTCTCCAATTTCCAGAATCCAAAGCAAACAGGGCCTGCGCAAATTTTAACAACTTGAATTTCTCCTTCCTGTGGAAAGTACTGAGGACACATTTCTAAGATAGGGCAGAGGTCTGCGCCCTTCTTGAGCACCTGAACGTAGCAGGAATAGCAGCCACAACCTACTTCTGGAGCTGGCACCCGTGTCATGGCTCCTTTGGACAAAGAGCCTGCTCTTCCTGGCACAACAAGAAGAGATGGTCCTCCGTCAGCCAATCTGAGGACTGTGGCATGGGCAGCAGGGTCTGTAGCATTGGAAGGGCATAACTCTCCCAGACAATCTGGAGCACCCACTTGTCTGAAGTAATGGCTTGCCACTTGAACAGGTGGTGCCGGATCCTGCCTCAAATAGGGTGCCCATATTGTTGTGAGGGCTAACCAAATGTTTTGCGGCAGCGGCTTCCTGGGGATGGGTGACTGGGCAGATCCTTGGCTTTTGGTTACCATAGGACTTGTGGGAGCTGAAGTCTCAGGAGCCTGTTGGCCCCTAACATAGCTACGGAAGGGGCTAAAGGAAGAGTCTGGCTGGTGTAGGGCCACAGTGAGTCCCATCGACCGGGTGGTGATCATACTCTCCTTGAAGGACTCAAGCTTTGATTTAGCCTTGTCCCCAAACAGGTGAGTGCCAATGAAGCCCATGTCCATATGGTATGCCTGGACATCTCCTGAGAAGCCAGTCAATCTCAGCCAGGCATCATAATGGAGCACAACCAATAAAAACAATGGGCCTGCCCACTGTCTGTTGTGTCCAGTCAGCATCGCATTGTGAACTCTGCGGCGTCCTGATGTGGATGCCAATTGATGCCAATCCAGCTCTCTAACCGAGTCAGGAGGAACTATGGGATCGGCACGGTCCAAGAGTCTCAGCAGTGCGGGACCGGCACCAAGGAACTGAACCTGGGCGACGGTTGTGGGTTCGCAATCGAGTCGGTCCTGATCCAGGGGGCTTGACTGGCGCAGAGGACAAACCTGCCGGCAGCAACCCAGTTAAGGAACCTATTGAACCTGGGAGCCCAAAGACGCACCACACAGTGGTCCAGTCGCACACATTAAATGCATGGCATCATAAAACTGAGTAAGGCAGGGATCACGCCAGCTCTGGGCAATTCAGAGAGGTACAGAACTGGCCCCAAATTATGGCTTAGCACAAACTAGGTGAGCAGGGCCCAGACTTGTGGCATTGTTCCCTCGCCTCATCAGTTGACTAGGCCCAGTACAGTGAAGTCAAAGAGCACTCTGACTTCTTGACATTCTTGTGGTATTTACCCAAGAACTATGAATGTGACGATAACCGATTGGAACAATTACGGGCCCAGAACATTGCATGCGGCCTGGACCAGGAGTGGTGCAGGGTCACCAGATGTCAACCCTCCAGGAGCTTCATTGCCTATTTCAAAATAACTTTAGGATTCATGAGGTGGCAGTTGGGACAGTACCTGGAGTCATGATCCGGCTCCAGGCATCACAATCAAATCAGGTGGGGGTCCATCATAGACATTTCTCTATGAGAGGCACCACAGGATTCAAAACCCGCTTGGTTCTTTTTTAGGAGACAACCCTAAGCACACTGGGAGCAGAGATGCTCGAAAGACAGTTGACAAAGTGTCGAGAAAATAAGTTTAAGAAAAAAAAAAAACAGCTATTAGAGCTGCACTGTTGGCGCGGAATGAAAGGTACTTAAGTCAGCAGCTCCTGTTTAGACAAGAAGTCTATCAGATGACTCATCACCTCTGCCATTCCTTCTTCCTATTAAACTGCTCAACCACACTGACGATCAGTAGAGATACAAAAGGCATTTAGTTTAGAACTGGCCCGCAGATAACTTATTGATATTCACAGAGAACATGAAACACTAGTGGAAATTAATACCTATGCCGCTGTGCCTGGATGGTTCCTTTAGGAAAAAAAAAAAAAAAAAGTATTCCTGTTAAACAATCTTCGATTTTGTTCTAGGATAGGCTCCACTAGACTAAAGTGGCCAAACAACGATATGAAAAAAACATGAGTATTTGGTTTGGTAGAGACCTGTTGGAATCAAGAATTCACAAGACAAGAACAGTGCCAAAATTAAGACGTGCCCACGCTAATTCAAAATTTGGTGGGGAGGCATAGAAACCATCAGAATGATGGTGATGAACAATAAATATATCCACAGAGCGGGGAGGGTTGGGTGGGTGTAAGGAATCTGCAGCTAGACAGAGTCTCTACCAGATAATTCGTCACCGAAGGTGAGTAACTTGTTTATCTGAAAGAGACTTCTAGCTGCAGATTCCTTACCTTAGAATAGATACCCAAGCTACAATCCCCGGCGGTGGGTCTGAAGGATGTATCTTATACTAGGAAGTCCTGCAAGACTTAGCAGGCAAAGTGCCCCACCGTTCTCACTTGGCTATCCAGGCAGTAGTGTCTCGCAAACGTGTGCAAGAAGCCCACGTGGCTGCTTGGCAGATGTCCAGCACCGGCACACCACGAGTGGTAGCAGCTTTCCCTCTAGTAGAGTGTGCCCTCAAGCCCTCTGGAGGCTGCTTCTTGGCCAAAGCGTAGCAGATCTCCATACAGAGAATGACCCAGCGCGAAATGGACTGTTTCTGTACTGCCAAACCCTTCTTTGCACCGACGTACCACACAAAGAGTTGGTCGTCCACCCAGAACTCTTTTGTGCGGTCAAGGTAGAACGATAATGCTCCTTTTGGGTCCAGCCAATGGAGACGCTCCTTTTCCTTCGAGGGGTGCAGTGGTGCAAAGAAGGTGGGCAGGGTGTTATTTTGACCCAGATGGAAAGGGGTCACCACCTTGGGGAGGAAAGAGGCACGAGTTCTTAACACTACCTTGTCAGGATAGATCGTGAGAAACAGTGGTTTTGAAGATAAAGCCTGCAGCTGACTCACTCTCCTGGCAGATGTAATTGCCACCAAAAACGCTGTTTTAATAGTGAGCAGCCGTTGAGGACAGTTATGTAAGGGCTCAAAAGGAGCACACATTAGAAAAGTTAGTACTAGATGAAGGTCCCAGTGGGGCATCACAAAAGGCACAGGTGGAAACATAAGCCCTTTTAAGAATTTCTGTACAATGGGAGACTTAAAAAAAGATGGCTGATCGGGCAAACGTAGAAAAGCCGATAAGGCAGCAAGATAGCCCTTAAGGGTCCCTAAAGAGGAACCCTGTTAGGCAAGAGATGAAATAAACAAAAGAATATTAGAAAGAGAAGAAGAAAGAGGATCAATAGACCTCTCTGTACAATATGAAACAAAACGTTTCCATCTGCAGGCGTAAATCGACTTAGTAGAGGCACACCTGGCTGCCAGAATGACATCACAGACTTCGGAAGGGAAGTAATAAACCATCAACTGTCGCCACTCAACCTCCACGCATGAAGGCACAAAGTTGACAGGTTCGGGTGAAGAAGCTTCCCCTGCTGCTGCGACAGAAGATCCTCCCAAAGAGGCAATCTGATTGGAGAACTGATGCTCATTTTGAGAAGCTCTGGATACCAGACTCTCCTTGCCCAATCCGGAGCCACAAGGATTACTTGGGCCCGGTCGTTCTTTATAACTCTGGGCAGAAGTGTTATGGGCGAAAAGGTGTACAGGAGGCCTGAATTCCACTTGCCACGAAAAGCGTCACCTAGCGATAGCCCCCTTGGAGACTCCAACGTGCAAAACTGCTGACATTGCGCGCTCTCTACGGAGGTGAACAGATCTAACCAAGGCTCTCCCCACTGCTGAAAGAGTCCTTGCACCACCTCTGGATGGAGAAACCATTTGTGATATGCTAAGCATTTTCGGCTGAGCTCGTCAGCACTGGCTTTCAGAGAACCTGTCAGGTGTTGAACCACCATGTCCAGAGACGCAGAGCCTCTTGACAAAGGGTCCACGACCCCACCCCGCCCGGCTTGTTACAGGACCACATTGCGGTGGTGTTGTCCGTGAACACCTGCACAACCTTCCCTTTCACAATAGGAAGAAATGCTTTTAATGCTAACCGTATCGCCTGAAGCTACAACAAGTTGATATGGAGCCCGGATTCCGCTCGAGACCAGTGACCTCTGATCTCCACCTCTCCCACATGGTTGCCCCATCCCAGAAGTGACGCATCTGTGACCACTGTGAGATCTGGCTGGGGAAGGGAGAGGAGTCTGCCTTTGACCCAATTGCAGTTCACTAACCACCACTGCAGATCCTTTGCAGTTCCCTCCGAGATCTGAACCACGTCGATAAGATTCCCCCGACGCTGCGCCTATTGGAACTTCAGGTCCCACTGCAGAGCCCTCATATGCCATCTGGCATGCTTGACCAATAGGATGCAGGAGACCATGAGTCCCAGCACCCTCCGAGTCTGTCCCACCAAAATCCAGGATAGAGGCCGAAACATCAGTATCATAACCTGAATATCCTGGACTCGCTGCTCGGAAGGATAGGCCCGATACTGCACTGTGTCCAGAACAGCTCTGATAAAAGTGAGCTTCTGAGAGGGAGTCAGGTGTGACTTCGGCACATTGATAGTGAACCCCAGCGAGTGCAGGAGGTTCGCAGTCATCTGGAGATGGGTGACGAGAGCCTGGGGCATGGAAGCCTTCCACAACCAATCGTCAAGGTAGGGGAAATCTGAAATCCCTGACCTGCGCAAAAGCTCTGCCACCACCGCCATCACCTTTGTGAACACCCGAGGGGCACCGGTGAGACCGAAAGGGAGCACAGTAAACAAAGTGGTCATGGCCCACCTTGAGCCGCAGATTACGCCTGTGGGCTAGCAGGAAGGGGATATGAAAATACGCGTCCTGCAAGTCCAACACTACCATTCAGTCTCCTTGATCTAGGGCAGACAAGACCTGAGCAAGAGTGAGCATCTTGAATTCCTCCTTCTTGAGGAAGGGATTGACGTCCCTTAAATCCAGGATAGGGCGAAGGCCCATGTTCTTTTTGGGAATCAGAAGGTACCGGGAATACCCCCCACTGCCTACTTCTGACATTGGGACCCTTTCTATGGCTTCCTTGGCCAAGAAGACCGTAACTTCCTCGTGGAGCAAAATAAAAATGATCCTCCAGGAGCCGTTCTTTTGTCGGAGGGATAGAGGGTGGGGAAAGACTGGAAGGGAAGGGGAATAGTCCTTCCGTATGATCTGCAGAACCCATTTGTCCGTTGTGATGGAAAGCGAGTGAGGAAGATTAAATTGAATCCTCCCTCCAACTGGATGGACGTGGTCCTGCAGAACCACACTAGGAGGGCTTGGGTGCAGTGGAGGGGGTGCTGGCTGGTATGTGACCTCTGGCCACACTCTGGGCCGGATGGTACCACAACCACATCCTCCTCCGGGATGCTGTGAAGCCTGAGGACGTGGCTAAACTGTGGCTGGCGTGGAAACACGCCCCTTCCGAAGCCTCGAAAGGGGCAAACGACAGACTGCTGTCGTGCTGGTGCTGAAAGGCCCAAGGATCTGGCCGTAGCTCGAGAATCCTTGAAACTCTCAAGCGCGGAGTCTGCCTTCTCACCAAAGAGGCGAGAGCCATCAAAAGGCATGTCCATCAAACTTGACTGGACATCCCCAGAAAAGCCAGTTGAACGTAGCCAGGCGTGATTATGTAGGGCCACGGACTATGAAATCGCTCTGTCCAGCGAGTCTGTCGTGTCCAATCCACACCTGATCGTAAACTTGGCTGCATCGCTCCCATCCTTGACAGCCTGGGTGAGCGTGTCCTGTACGCCCTCCGGGACCTGGGGCAGCACCTGCGCCACTGTATCCTATCAAGTATGGGAAAAATGGCCCAATAGGCAAGAGGTCTTTACAGACCTCAATGCCAGGCTGGTGGAAGAACACATTTTCTTTCCAAGCGGGTCCAGCCTCTTCGATTCCCTATCCGGGGGAGCGGAAGGGAAGGCACCACGGGAAGTAGAGGCTTGGACCACCAAGCTCTCTGGGATTGGGGGGGAATTGCTGGGTCAGGAAACTAGGGTCGCTCAGAGCAGGCCTATGGCGGTGGCCAACCGTCCTATTCACAGGAGCCCCTGTGCTGGGTTTGGATCATGTACGCAGAAGATAGTCTTTTAGGGCCACATTCAAGGGCAACATCAGCTCTGATGTTGTCACCCCCGGTTGAAGCAACTCGATCAGGAGATTCGTCCCGACTGGCACCGTAGGCAAGTCTAGGTCCAAGACCTCAGCTGCGCTACGCACCACCATAGCATAAGACGCTCCCTCCTCCGTAGCCACATTAGGAGGAGAGAGCATACCAGTATCTGGAGATGTGTCCAATCCACTGGCCTCCCCTAGATCCTCATACCAGTCCTGTTCCAGGTCATATTCCAAAGGGTCCTCAGACCACTCCCATTCCTCTCCTGTGCCTGGCAGTTCTGAATAATGATCAGACAATGCTCTGAGCCGAATCGGCACCAAAGTCTGCGTCCTACGACGTCGCTCCGGCTCATCCAGAATGAGGATGGGGCTACCACCGGATCCTGGGGTCCCCAATGGCACAGAGACCAAAGCCACCGACGTCGAACCCAAATGGGCCCCTGCTGACCACACAGAGCCCGAAGACCCACCAGAGGGTGCAGCTCGCTCAAAACCGAGACACATGGCCTTGTAAAATTCTTTTATTAGAGTGGGGGTCACCCCGGTCCTTGGAAAAGGGTGAAGACACTGAGTCGACCCTGGCGACAGCTCCACAGAACCGCGCTCTGAATGTCGACGTTCCCTACATGACTTGTCAGCCGACAGGCGTGGCAAAGTTGAAGTCCACTTGGACTACTTCTTGTGCCTCTTACCTGAATGATCAGACGACCTCGATTGCGAAGAAGAGGACTTGGGGCTCCGTGAAGGGTGCTGCGACCTCCTCCTACTGCGGGACCGTGACCTCCTCGGTGTCGCTCCGGCCGAAGACAGCTGTCCGGCAGCAAGAAGCTTGAGGGTTCTCTCCCTTAAGGCCTTCAAGCCATGGCCCAACAGTCGGAGCATGAGGTGGAGTCGTGATCCTTCGAGGCACCAAAGGCAAACTCGATGCGGGTCAGTCACCGACCTGGTGCGATGACATGCACCATACGGCTTGAACCCAGTCTATCTCGAAGACATGACTTCAAACAGTCAAAAAGCTGAAAAACACCTCGATGTTCGAAGAAAGGGTAGCTCTAATCCTGATCTGTGCTTAACCGGCACGGAAGTAAAAGAACTGAAATACGTGCGCGGAGGTGGCGTCTATATGGACAACCATGATGTCAGACGGCTCCAACGACGCTGACGCCACGCAGAGCTGGACAACGCATGCGGATCCGAACGATGCCACCCGACAGCACACGCAAGGTACTGTTCAGCAGAAAAATTCTGGATTTGAAGCAGACGCCAGGGAATTCTAAGGTAAGGAATCTGCAGCTAGAAGTCTATCAGATTTCCTTAATTAGGTTTTCTAACGTACAGAAACAGAGCAGGAGCAGCTGTCAGCAGTGCTATTGCTTAAATGTAACCACACACCAAAAAAGGAAACGAGGATGCAGTTCACCTTAAACTACAGCAGGAAATTACTGATTTGCATCTCATGCAATTTTGTGAGAACTGAACAAAAGCAAAATACGCACATTTTCCCTACCTCCTAGATTAAACACACATTATAACTAGCAATAACAAACAAAAAGAATACTTAAAAATTTAAAGCTAACAAGCCGACAGTTCCTAGTCCCCCTTGGGGGCCATGATCTGGAACTCTTACAGTCAAAATGACCCCCCTTCTCCAGGATCTCAATCTAGATTAACCCAAAGGGAGCTTCTGACAACTGAAACTTCACAAGTTGGGCTTGTTAAATTAACACATTTCAGAACTTTGGGGGAAGAGAAAGGTGACGAGCCTCATGTTGTAGAAGTGTGCACAGGTCAAAACATTTTGGGGTGTAGTAGAACAACCGATAAAAAAAAAAAAATCTAATTCAGTTAGGGTTATTAAATTACACCACGCTAACCCTATGTATATTTGTAGCAAATGCTTTCTCGTCTTCTAAATAACCAGAACTTCTATGAATTCATCTATCACAGCCTGTGTTTGTCAAAAACAAACCATCTGAATGAAACATGAAGAATCCATTAGCCGGTATATATATATATATATATGGCTTTGCTTTAGAAGGATGCTGTGATCGTGCTCAGGGACTACAAGGATTATGTTGTTACTGAGTTCGAGTACTGTCACGGAGGTTCGGGGAGTTGGCGGTCGGAGAGACAAGGGAGGAGCAGGACGGCGGAACTGTGCTTCGTGTCAGGGTCTACTACGATAAGAATAAACTTACCTTGAACTGAACTTCGCTGTCGAGCGTACTTAAACTAGTGCTGACAATTATGCTTTACTTGAAAACTCACTCAATACATCCATCTAAACTGCTCTGGAACAAACATGACCTATATCTACGTAAGATTAAACCACCATGACCACAATGTGATCCAAACAGTTACGCCATTTAAAGAAAGTGCTCTCCTAAAAGGCAAGAAAACATTTTCCTGTCCCCGCTTCCCTTCTGGGACACCACACTAAACCTAGCTTAATAGTCTCTGATGAAGGTCCAAATTTATTTTTCAAATACTTTGTCTATCACATCTATTTCTTCTTAGACACACTGGAAAATTCAACACATCACACCAGAACGTTTCAAGAACAAAATCTAAGGCGAATCTTTACTGACAGTGTTACTCCTGCCACCAAAAGTGGACAAAAATGTGCAACCAAGAAGTCTAAAAGCACAGTTAGAGTTTTCACAACTTAAAAGGGCAGTACAGCCTTAAACATTGCCTCTATACCACAACACGGCAAACATTACTGATAAATTATTGAATTCTACAATAACATATAGAAGTCTATATGATGTACGTTTATTGACATATACACATTAGTTTTGGTCCGAGTCAACTGTACTCTTTGAAAAGAATAGAAATTTGTGAAAGTTAAAAAAATAAATAAAAAAAAAGCATGGATGGGAAGAGAGGCCCTTGATCTGGATTGGGTGGGTGGGGGGGGGGTGGGGGGGGGGGGGGGGGGGGGCAAGGGGGCGAAGACATGGATTTACCTCTTCCAATAAAGCCCTGAAGATCCCATTAGAAAAACTACAGGTTACTCCTAAGAACAATTCCCTGTTTTGGATTTTGAGTCAATTTGTCAATTCTGACAATTATCTAAACATATGAAAAGATTGAAAGTCTGAAAGCCACATAGGCAATAGAGGTCATGTAACTCACATTCTTCATTCGCTCCAAGAGCCATTATATACTGCCATCTTAGTTCAGTTAGCACATTGTATGATACCAACGGAGTCCCCGGCGTGGTAGAACACGCCACAGAAAAATGCACTCAGTGTCTGGCGTTTACTTAACCTAGCCATTACCTAGAATGAGGCCAGTACTCCCACCTAGGACTAAGTCAGAAATAGCACAGCACAACGGCACTCACTGACATGATGCAGAGTACAGCCCTCTTGCAAACAATTGTGGACTATCATACTGGAACCATTGTGGTGGTGGTGGTGGTGGTGGTGCCTTGGGGGCGGGGAGGTATTAGGGGATTTAGACACCGTTGGATGAATGGAGCCTTTAAGTGTGTATATAAGTGTTTTTTTAACTATACATTTTAGCAACAATGAGATTGTTAATGGGTACAAGTTTGTGTCATGAAATGAACAATTTTTTGGGTGGCAGTAAACATTTTTTTTTTTTTTTTTTTTTAAGTTACAGAAACATTCGTTTCACCTGCACACAGGCAGGAGGAAGTGCAATATCTTCCATTCTTTTGTCTTGCACCTACGAGACCTATCTCAAAACGTACTAAAAAAGTGATCGCCTGTCCTACTCAGTCGGCTCAGTATGGGTTAGATTTCTGTCACACCAGTGCAGTCTTCTATCGAAGCTCGTTCTGGAGGTAAACACTTCATAGTTTCCTTAGCACTAAGGCTACTTGAGACCTTGAAAGGTGGATATGATTTCAGTACAAGCCAGAAAAAATGACTTGTCAGAAAATGTGACATGCCCTTAATGGTACAATGGCTACCTCTTTACAAAGGGTGGCAATGTGCACTCCACCCCCTCCCCCACATGCTGCCTTTCTTACAAGTAGTACTGTCTGTGAACACCACACACTCAATTTAAAAACAAAAGCTTTAGTGGAACTCTAAGTTACAATACAAATTCTGAAGCAAAATAAATACAAAACCATTTTCTATTTACATATGTCCCATAATAAGTGTAAGTCTTTAAAACATATAATAAAAGGGGGGAAGAATGTGAATAGCTGGTACCGTTAGAGGCAAAGGAGGTCCGAGACACTGCATGCATGTTTCTCACAGCCAAGCTTTTCAGCCTCATGCAGAGAAAGTGAGATGAAAGGGTAGGAAATGCAAGTTACAGGAGTCCATCGCAATGAAGGGTGACAATGTAATGCCAGTTGGGCACAACCGGAACATGTCAAGTGAAGGGGCACATGGCAAACTATAAACATTAAATAGAATCTATAACGTCTGTATTATTGCTTAAAATAGGACTAGCCATCAAGGGTTTAAAATCTATGTCTTTTACATTGTTTGCAGCAACTAGTGATTAAAAGCGGTCCAAAAACAGCAGGAGTATAGCAGGCCTGGAGTGAGCCTCTGGTACAGTCCATCGCTCTAGTCGTGGAATAGGTTACAGAAATATTAAATATTGCCAACAGCTCACTTCAGCATGGGCGAGGCAAAGAAGTTTCCAGGACGGCCAATGCTGGTCACAGACTTGCTTTTGCTCCCAAACCTAGTATGAGGGAAACAAACGGAATAATTAAGAAAAGTGTGTACACATCAACCTTTTTTTTAAAGTATCCTCTTGGAAAAGGTACCCAAAGAGCAAACCTGCTAATGATTCAAGAGGAAGACGACGGGAAAGTATTACTTGAGAGGAAGATACACACAGGTGTAGTACCAACACTTCCCACAATCACTGCACAGAGAAAGTTGATCTTCAGCATGGAACAGCTAAACAAGCTACCATTCCCATCCACAGGCGAAGGAAGATAGCTGTTCTTCTACATATGACGTGCCATTTACAATGGACAAGAAACTTACTTGGGCGTGGTTTTGCCAAGGGTTGACCGCACCCTCTGGGACAATGAGCTGGACGAGGGGGTCTTGGAGAGTTGCTGCTCTGGGGTAGTGATTGGTCCAAACAGGCTCCCTACAAGATAACAAGTAGACAAAAAATAAACACCCTTCCCATGAAAACAAAGACAAAGGAGAAAGTGAACCCATGGTACTACAACACAAACATCAAAACCAAAGCAGGACTCTTGCCCAAGCTTCCATCACTGATGAAATGCTGCAGACACCAAAAACAATTAGTACATTCATTGAAATATTACGTGGACGAGCTAAGGCAAAATCTTCATAATCCATTCTGTAACTTGCGAGTCGGTCTTAGAAACCCTAGGACCATAATTATCTAAGGCTGACAATGAGCAGAGTAGGTATTACCACTAGATGAGATTAATTTGATCTTTCAATTAAATACTTTTTTCTGATTTATTTTCTTCAAAGACAAGATATGGCCACTGGTCATATATGCAGATGAACCTGTCCAACCACCAAGTTATTGTCTTAGGCACATAACTTGGGTGGTAAGGTGACCAATAATAAACAGTCTACGTAGTCAAGGTTTCGATAACGGGGTGGTAATCCAGCACTGCAAGACTATTCATAGATTACTGAACTCTACTTCGAATAACACGGATGTAAGAAAAAAACATGTCCTTAATGCAGGACTACTGTGCTCAGCAAAGTTTGCCTTCAGATGATACTGCAGGGGCCCCCTTTTTTTTTTTTTTTTTACTACCGACATATAGCATTAAAGGTTAGCTTTCATGAGAGAAATGTTAAACATTTCACTTTAATCTGTAGCCTAGTGGTACTTCTCGATGAACACAATCACAATGAAAAAAACAGGTTTCTCTACAACATACATTACTGCACTCAAGACTTCTAGCCTAGAAGATGCTCTGCTTGCTTCAACGTACAAGAAAAGCCATCATAATTATACGGCTCAATTACTACCGAGCCAGTTAGTGGCCCGAGAGTAGGTGACTTAAGATACAAATAATATCTGAAGATATTCCTTGCAAACAGATGGCTGCAACAACAGGAACTGGCACTACCTGTCTGAACTGATACTAGGTTAAGGTTCCAAAAGTATGGAGTAGTCGGAAAACACCAGCCAAAGGCCACTAACCCTTTTTAGGAAGGCACCTTGGAACAGGGTGCACGGTATCCGTGCCACAGACCAGAGGGCAACGAGAGTCCCTGTACCCACTGGGATAAAAGCAGTGTATGAAATACGGCCCATTAGGAGGAAAGTGGAGCTTCTCTGTTAACCAAGACCGAGAACATTCAGAGCTGTGAGGATTTCTGTGAGAATAAACATCCTGCATTACCTTTTATGTCTGGTGTGCCTGGTGTATTGTAAGCATTGGTGTTTTCTATGATGTGACTTGGGTCCATGTTCTCCTGTTCCACCATCATGAACTGGCTCCAGTACTCCACAGGCAACGAAAGCAAGCGCTCAATCACCTTGGGAAGAAAGCAAACAGTAACAAAAGCTAGAGTGCATCTACAATTTAATGTTTTAACTCAGTAATGTATACCCAGCAAATTTACCTTGGGCTGTCTCTTGGTGTCCTGCAGGATGGTCATCGGGTCAGGGTCCGGCACAGCATGTGCGACAAGTGTGGGCCCAAAGACCTTGGCTAGGTTAGTAATATCCATCTTACAGTGTGGACTCTGGGCAACCCTAGACAAAAATAACAAGCAGGTTTTTTTGAGAGACCACCAGAAAATCAATCCACGGTATACCAAGATAAAAACCGGGAACAGTCAGCTTTAAAACAAAATGAAAAATAGATTCTTTGAAAGTTCCACATCAGCGCTCAACAGAGAAAGACGACCCTTGCACAAGGTCCACCGATAATCAATATAAAGGGTAGAGCCCTCACCACTGCACCTTTCCCATCTGCAGGTGACTTTTCACATACCTTTGTAAGTGGATCATAAGGAACGCCAAGGTATCCCGGTGCGCAGGGGGAAGTTCATCCACAGCCTGATAAATAGCAGCTTTGCTATTATCCTCGTCACCGATTTCTGTAAAAGCAGAGGTCAGATAATTCTCCTCTTGGTTATTGAGCTCAATATTAAAACGGTTTAGGTTACTTATGGAAAACATTTTTCTTGTCACAGAAATCAACTGATGACTATAAAAGATGAAGTGAGATTATATATATATATATATATATATATATATATATATATATATATATATATATATATATATATATATACACACACACACACACAAATACATACACACACACATACACCCCCCCCCCCACACACACACACCCCCCTCAGCTGTGCACTATGGCGTCAAGGAACCAGTTCACAAGATACGGATACATTTCAATTTAGGTGATTGCTGTATGTCTATCAAAGGAGCCTTCACAGGAGACAAGAACCCAACTCATCCAACTAAATCACAGGGTACAAAAGCACACGGACAACATCACCAGTGAAAGGGAGTTCCTCTTTTAAAAGCCATCTGCACAATCCACTTTTAAATCCAATATATCAAAACGTTACTAAGACCTGTAACCAGTGGACATCTGCAAGCATTCAGATGGTTTCAATTGAGTCATCAGGTCAGCAGACTTAATATAGTGAAGTAATTTGCCTTTACTCCAATATCTAAACAAGCAAAGAACACAGAAGACCAGAGCGAAGGAGACAGCCAGGCAAAGATAGTTACAAAGGAGAGGCCAGCCAAAATGGAGGTTTGCAGTGAGCATCTAAAAAAAAAAAAGGGTATGTACAGCAGGAGATAACAATTCTGTTTGCATTCATGACTTAGATATATATCTCAGACAAAAAAAAAAAAAAAAGTTTACAGGGATGTTATAGTTAGGAAAAAAGAATTATGAAAAAAAAAAAAACATAACAATTCACTTATAAACAGGTAACTATTACGTGCACCCTCGCCATGCACTGCTAATGACCCCACAAATTATGGCACTCATGACAACTTTGGTAACATCACTGATATTATCAATGTAATATTTGCCGTAACATTTTGGAGAAAAAGCTGCATGATGGGGGCACGAGTTATAGTTATTTGAGATAACTATAACAGGCGAATTTCTATGGTTTCTTTAACACCCGAGGGAGGTTGGAAATGCTTTTTTTTGGGGCCTATCCCCTTTTTTTCCTCAGCCCCCGGTTGACAGATCACCCTGAAACTTTCCAAACAGCAGCCAACGTGAAATCCAAATTTTTGGGGAAACGTTTCATCAAGCGGCTCCAAAAATATTGCCAAGTTAAAAAAAAAAAAAAAATAGAAACTAGGTCCTAACTACAACCTAGTGGCGACCTCCACTAGGTAATAGAGAGAGCGAGTGAGAGAGAAAGAGCGCAAGAGTGAGTTCACTATATAAACAGTACTGTGCATGTGATGTGGAAGTCACGTTACATTTTATTACAAGCACGGAGGCTCCTATTATGCTTATCTTCTCTTGCTTTAATTCAAATAGCAGCCAAGAAACTACAAATCCCAGCAGACCCCGCTGGGAAACTACAATAACGAATATGTCATACAATATGTCATAGAGTATGTAACCAATCAGATGCACAGAGGGGTATAAACATATTGGCTGATAGCAATAAGTCCTCTTTTCTTGCTGCTAGCAGTCAAGATAAGTACTATCTTCTACTCATTTATTAATGTTCGTTTTGCGTGTATATATTTAACCTGGGCATAGTTTGTTCGAGGTTTCCACTTAATGTATGTTGTTTTGTCTTCTTATATTCCGTATCATTCCGTTTTCTCCTGAATATTTGGGAAATTCCTTTCCCTTCGCTTCGCACCCCAACGTTCTAACTTGAACGCCTGGGGCGCGCGCGCACGCTCTATCCGCCGCATTCCTCTCAAGCGAGCGGACGAAGCTTCTGACAGCTGAACGCGCGTCAGATCAGCTGTTTTTCTCTTCAGCTGAGGCTTGCCGGCTGTTCTCCGCGGCATTGCTTCAGCGTACACGCGTTCGGCAGCGCTCCTTTGGCTCAAGTTTCTTCGTCCTTTTCTTTGGCTGCGGTCGCGCCTTTACGTTTGGAAAGGTTTTAAACCTCTACGACATCGTCATAGTGCACTCTACTGGGCTTGTCAAACACCGTTTTTTCTCAATACAAGCACTTTATTTCACGGTTGGTTCTTTCATTTATTTATTTAACCTGTTGAAAGGGAAATTTTAGTTATTTATTCGGAATATCATATTTACAATTTTTTTCCTCTGAATATGGAAAATTACTCAGAAGAGGATGACGCTCAGCAATTCAAGGAAGATTTGGACTCTTTTATTAAAGATTCGGTCCAGAAAGCGGTTTCTGCTTCAATCTCGGGGGTTTCTAAAACATTTGAGGCCTCTATTAGAAAGTTAATCTCTTCAGCCTCGCCTTCTAAATCCAAAAAAAGAAAGGCAGACAAGGCTCAGGATGACTCCGACTCTCCGGCTAAAAAAGTTTCTAACCAGGCTTCCACCCCTAGCACTTCCTTTCCTATACAGATCACTAATCTGGGAGATACTGATGATGACATGGGTGATTCAGATTCGGATAAAGATTCGGATAAGGAGGATCCAGACATAATGATCTGGCCAGGGCCTACGGAGAAGAGGCGTAAAACTTCTCTGAGTCAACTGGGAGAGTCTTCTCAAACAAAATTAAAAAATACCTTAGTGGACTTCGCGGGCCAACCGATGTTTGACCCATCCCTTATCCGTCACCCAAATTCCACTGAATGGACTCCCTGTGATCATGTATCGGAATACGTACTTAAGAACTTACGTCAACCTCTAGAGAAACTGGTACGTAACAGACTCAAATCTGAGTGCCCCAGGCCTTCACTACCGAACAACATCACTAATACTCCGGCCATTGATCCAAATATCATAATGTTTTTCACAAAATTTGGGAAAGATCCCAAAAAAGGTGTGGACAGAGCCTGGACCAACTGTCAGGACAGGCTGCTGGATATCTCCGGTCCACTCACTAGAATTTTGGATCTAGCAGAAGAGGCTAGAATGGAGGGCAAGAAAGTGGATCCGGTTGTACTCTCTAATTGGGCCCAAAGGGCGATATGTCTTCTTGGAAATGCTAACGCCTCTATGGCACAGGAAAGGCGGAAGAGTCTACTCCTTAAAATCGACCCTAAACTCAATTCTCTCGCAACCAAGGAGACGGGTCCAGAAGCCAACGGTTTGCTGTTTGGAGACTCTTTCCTCAAAGAACTCAGCAAATATGTTCAAACTTTTGCTTCAATGGACAAGGCGCAGTCTTCCATGAACAAAATCTTTCACTCCCGTGTTTTTGGAAGAGCCGGCAAAGGCAGGAGCCGCTTTGCCGGCCGCTACACCCAGAGGGGTGCGGTCAATCAGACCAGAGGCTCCTCTTCATACCCTCAGGAGTACAAGCCACAGTTCTATCCACAAAGGTATCGCTCCTTCAGACGTGGCTTCAGGTCCAGAGGCTCCCAAAACGCAGGTAAGCGTTCCTCCTTGTGGCTCATTGTTGGTGGGAGGCCGGACGGCTTTGTTTGTGATAAATTGGCGGTCTCTAACCGCAGATCCTTGGGTCCTGCAGACAATTTCAGGATATCACATAGAACTCTACTCGATTCCTTTCCAACATCATCATCCAAAACCCTTAAAGTTTTCCGAACAGCAAAACACTCTTCTTTCTCGCGAGGTTCATTCTTTACTCCTCAAGCATGCGATAGAGCCATGCGCTCCTCACCCTTCAGGCTTTACAAGCACTTTGTTTCTCGTACAAAAGAAGAACAAGAAATTTCGTCCTGTGATAAACCTCAAATTGTTCAACAATTTTGTCGTTTATCACCATTTCAAGATGGAATCTATTCTCCATCTCCGAGATTCGTTGTTAACAAACGATTGGATGGTCCGCTTAGACCTACAGGATGCATACCTTTCCATTCCCATTCATTACTCCTTCAGGAAGTTTCTACAATTTCAGTGGAACGGCCAATTTTATCGATTTACATGTCTTCCATTTGGCCTCTCCTCGGCTCCTTGGTGCTTTACCAAGGTGTTGAAACCAGTCATAACTCATCTACGAGCTCAGGGAGTCAGAATTATCGTATACTTAGACGACTTCCTAATCCTTCACCAGGACAGATCCACTCTCATACAACATGTGGACATGTTAGTTTCTCTTCTTCAAGAGTTAGGTTTTCTGATAAACAACGACAAATCCAACCTCATTCCATCTCATCACATGGAATTCTTGGGGTTTCTCGTAGACTCTATCAAGGCTACTCTTCATCTTCCGGCCCAAAAAATTTCCCATATCAAGAAAGAAATACACTTAGTTCTCAGCAAATCACAACTTACGATCAAAGGTCTCGCCCGGATAATTGGTCTGTTAGCATCATCCATTCAAGCTATATTTCCAGGTCCCCTTCATTATCGAGCACTCCAGCGTCTAAAAATCCGACATCTGAGAGAGGGCTTTACTTACGAAGACCTAATCTTGCTGGATCACGAATCCCGGATCGAACTTCAATGGTGGCTCGATCATCTAGATGCTTGGAATGGCCGGGCAATATTCTCTACAGCACCAGATCTTGTTTTAGAATCCGATGCAAGTCGGACTGGTTGGGGCGCAAGATGCGATCAGTTCTCGACTGGAGGTTTATGGTCAAGAGAGGAGTCATATCTGCACATAAATTGTTTAGAGATTCTTGCAGGTTCCTTTGCGATCCAAACCTTCGCCAAAGACAGGGTAAGCTGTTCTATTCTCCTCCGGATGGACAACCTTTCTGCGGTTCGTTACATAAATCATCTTGGAGGTACTCGGTCAAAACCCCTGGCCGAGCTAGCAAAGAGCCTATGGGAATTCTGTCTCCAAAATCAGATTTCGCTTTGAGCAGAGTATCTTCCAGGAGAGATGAACACAATCGCAGATTGGTGTTCCAGATATCTCCAAGATTCGAGCGATTGGCGTCTTCACCCCTCAGTATTCAACGCTCTTTCTTCCAAATTCGGTCCCTTCTCGGTCGATCTTTTTGCTTCTCGTTTAAACAGCCAGATCCCTCGGTACTACAGCTGGCGTCCAGACCCCCAGGCTTTGGCCACCAATGCTTTCCAACAGGACTGGTCCAATCAAATCAACTATGCTTTTCCTCCTTTCATAATGATTTCCAGGGTTTTGGCGCAGGTTCGCCGTCAATCCACCAGAATCCTCTTGATTACCCCCCTCTGGCAAGGTCAGCCTTGGTTCCCGTTAGCCCTCGAGCTACTTATAGATCTCCCCGTTCTTCTTCCAAGTTTCCCATCTCTATTATTGAATCCTCAAGGTCATCCCCACGACCTAATAATCAGTCAATCCCTTCACCTAGTTTCTTGGATGGTTTCGGGTCTGCCTGGAGAACCCCAGGAATTTCGCAGGAAGCTGCAAGCTTCATACGACAGGCCTGGGCTCCTGGCACAACCAAAGCTTACAAGTCAGCATGGTCTGTCTGGCATAATTGGTGTCTGCTCAGGGGTGCCAATCCCTTTTCAGCAGATGTAGTCCTAGTTGTAAATTTTTTAGCTTCCTTGGCAGCCCAAGGAAAGGCCTACAGAACGGTCAACATGTACAGGTCGGCTATTTCAGCGGAACATGACAGAGTAAACAATAAACCTGTCGGTGAACATCCTCTGATTTGTCGTTTATTGAAAGGAATCCGTTTTACCAAACCTCCTTTACCGAAGTACAATTTCATGTGGGATGTTAATGTAATGCTACGATTTTTCTTATCTCAACCGCCTAATTCCCTTTTATCTCTAAAGTTGCTTTCTGCTAAATTAACCATGCTTCTTTGTCTGGTGTCTCTAAAACGTATTTCTGATGTTAGAGCTCTAGATGTGACCTCAGTTCAGTATACCCCTCAAGGTGTTTTCTTTCAGGTACAAAAACGAACAAAAACTAATTTAATGTCTGTTTTTTATCCTTACTTTCCTGAGCATGTTAACTTATGTGTAGGAAATTGCTTGAAGGAATACATTTTTAGAACCAAGGATTTGAGGAAGTCTTCTGAAGCTCAACTCCTCGTCTCTTTCAGACCCCCTCATAAACCTGTAACTTCCACTACTTTAGCACGATGGGTGAAATGGATGATGGAATTGGCTGGCATTAACACCTCCATTTTCGGTGCCCATTCTACCAGAGGAGCTATGGCTTCCAAAGCCTTTTGGACAGGTTTGAGCTTAGGGGACATCCTCAAGTCCGCTGATTGGTCAAATGTCTCAACTTTTAGAACCTTTTATTGCAAGCCTGTATCCCATGTAGCTAATTCAATAATTTCTATGCTTTGAACTAAGCATAATAGGAGCCTCCGTGCTTGTAATAAAATGGAGATTTTCTTAGCTTTAGTGAAGGAAAGTCTTGATTTTATTAAAACACGGAGGCGAGTATTATCCCACCGCTTTGGGTCCATTATTAACCCTCCCTTTATTCTCATTAGGTACAACTTCCACTACCAACCAGCCAACTTAAGATCCTGCCTTCATCCTACCAGGATACTCCGCAAGCGGCATCTTCTCCGACTCATGAAACAACTCTATTCCAAGACCTCTTCATTCCCAATTTGGATCAAAAGACTATTCATGTTGTCTATCGTTTGGAGGCTCTATTTTCATTCATATTGGCATGTATTATTTTGTTGTTGATAATACCTTTATTCAGACTATCTTAACTGCTCTACAAGAAAAGAGGACTTGTTGCTATCAGCCAATATGTTTATACCCCTCTGTGCATCTGATTGGTTACATACTCTATGACATATTGTATGACATATTCGTTATTGTAGTTTCCCAGCGGGGTCTGCTGGGATTTGTAGTTTCTTGGCTGCTATTTGAATTAAAGCAAGAGAAGATAAGCATAATACTCGCCTCCGTGTTTTAATAAAATCAAGACTTTCCTTCACTAAAGCTAAGAAAATCTCCATTATGCTTTATTCCTTTCCTCCAGACCCCGCCATCACATATGCCTGTCTCTCCCCAGTAGATAAAAACAATGCAAGGTTCCCTTGTAGGAATCAAGGTACATCAGCCTTGGTGTGGCTCAATAGGCAGCTTTTACATCAACAAGCCAGACAGGACAACAAAGAAAGAAACAACATTCAGCAGAGATCTAACTTTTTCAACTCTCCATAGAATGTAGGCCAATGTGCTCATTTATCATGAACTGGTGGATTTCTTCGTGGATTAGTTTGAGAAAACAGATAGTGGAAGTGGGAAGAGAGGGCGATTTGTAAAGGGACAGTTAGGTTACACTGAAAAGAAAAGCTTCTGCCAGGGAGGAAGAATTCTGTTTATCTTACTCAAAGTTCTAAAACATTTCCATTCTGGGTATTGTCGGATGTCATTAGTTCCCAAACGCCTTCCACAATACACCAAGCATTCACTGCCCAAAGAGGACATTTGAAGACATGTCGTTTGAATACAGGTTTCTTTAGAAGACACGTGCTTACCTGCTGCAGTCATGAAGGTCTTGTTGAGTCGAAAGGTAAGCAGAGGCTCTTTCAGGTTTCGCAGAAAGTCTTTCAGGAAACCACATACAGCATGGATATCGTCTACTTTACTGAGCAAAGGAACAGTCTTACTGCGTAAAAATTTCTCTTTTAGGTCTTTCACTGTGCGGTCGCATCCAGAAATCCGATAAAGGCCAGTCTGGCAGGGGAAGAAAGAAAAACTTAAAAACCAACACATGGCATCAACCCACTCTTACCTATATGGTCCAAGCCTCCCAATAAGACTCTACTATCCATCTGCTGTGCAGCTCTATTATCCCCATGTATCCTAAAATCTACCTCAAGTCATTCAACCAACCCATCTCAAAGATCCCACATTTAACTCTCTGCCCCAACCTTTTGTTTTCAGAGGATGTTCATCCTCTTTTTTTCTTATGTTTTCTATGGTCCACCACTCAGAGGTCCATGTTCAAACTTCCCTCTTTGATCTCCGGTCTGGCTCTCTTCCTACCCTTCCACTGCAAAGTTCACAACTCTAACCATCTCCCTGTTCCATCTCAAAGCACCATGGTATAGCTGCACCCCCAGGAGGTCCACTGCCACCACAACCTTTGTAATCATCTGGTAGCCATAAGTCCAGTCCACCTTTCTATCAGAGGTCTATAGTAATTCCTTCCCATTCCTGTATTTTACAGGTGCATGGCCGAGACCCACCTCCAATCTATCTTCTGTATTAAGTCCCCTTTATCTAAAAATCTGTGGATCTGCCCCCAACGCCCATTACCAACTTTGAAGATCCGGGCACCTTGTCTGCAAGCCATCAATTAATCTCTAGACACCATCCTCAAAATCTCCATGGTTCAGACCATTACCCAACCATATCCATTTCAAAACTCCCACATTCAACCAAACACAGACTTCAATTCCATAGTCAGACCTCCAATCTCATCCATAAAATGGCAAGCACACTTCTGACTTACAGATCTCAGGTTCAACCCTCTTCATCCATGTCCCTTGCCCATCTTTCTTCAATAAGAGAGAACCATACCCCCCCCCCTTTTCTTGAAGCTAGACTGCCACAACCCTCCTTTCTGGCATTAATTTAATGTCATCCATCAACTTCTGATAAAGGGCTCTTCTTTCACCTTCTCTTTCTTCCCAGAGCCCCCTGATTAAAGCTCATTCATCTCACAGCGTCCCTGGCCAGCCTGATTCTACCCCCATAGTCCAATCTCCACTGATTTAGGACCAAACAAAAAGCTCAGAGACTCAAAAAGGCAATCATCAGTTCCTGCACCAAACCTGATCTAGGTTTCCACACCACTGACTCGTGGTACCATTTACCTTTCCTTTCTCACTAGCCACCTTACCAGGAATGTCACCTGTATCTCTTACCTCATGGAGTCCCCTCTGTTCAATCTCATTGACACAGTGCACCACAACAGAGGGGATCATGGGTGGTGTGGAGGACACAAAATCAGCTAGGCTGCCCTGAAAAATAAGAGAGGAGATTAGTAAGCCATGTACCACGGATTTAAATCCCTGCAACTTCTGACGTGAACTCCCTCTTCACCCACACCCAGCACTCCATTCATTTGGCCAAGAAAAGAGATGCTTTAACTGTGCTGCTCTTAACACTCAAATAGCTTTAATCTTCATCCAGCTCTCACAGTGCTTCCCAAATTCACCCTAAAGATTACAAAATCGAATCATTTCTCTTACCTTCCATCTTTTTTACACTTGCAAGAGTCACACAAGCAGGTTTTTTTTTTTTTTTTTTTTTTTTAAACTGCCCACATTATTGACCCTGCATAAACATATTTTGGCGGCCTTAATGATTCACACAGCTGAACTTTGTACCTCTCCAATCCGGACAGGAGTGCCCCCCAGTGTTGGGATACAGGGAAGGGGGCAACGATCACGGCACTCTGGATGAGATACCACTCGACAGTCTCTACACTTCAGTGACAGTTTCCCAAACTTTATACGCTTTCCACAGGGAACGCAAGACTCGGGCTTGATAACCTGATCATGGAAAAGAGGAGAAAATGTATGTAATATTTTAAATAAAGTGTACAGTCTTTTTAAAGTGCTCTGCGAAGCATAGAAACAACACAGTAAGATTAAAGTCTGCCTTTGTTGAACACCCACCGTTTTTGATACAAACTCATGCAACCTCATGCCCCCTGTACTCTGTGGGGTTCTGGTGCTGTCACTTGCAGAGTTAAAGTCCACATTCCTGCTACTCAGGGTGGAGTCACTGCTCCAGGGTTGCAGATTGGCTGAAAGGGAACAGAAGGGCAAGTCATTCGCCAAACACATTCTCATTGTGACAGTTAATGAATCCCCACCCACCCAGGCCATGGAATGAAAAAACACACTTCCTTCCCTCCCAATCCATCAAGCCCATAGCAGATCTTGGCACTGCCCAGTGTTAAGTCTTTCAATAGGCAACATAAGTGCCTGCACAAGCATTTCATCTCAATCACTCAGACTGAGCCAATAGGATACGTGGACTAAGAGCTTACCCAGAAGCTTTCAGCTGACTGGTTAAAATTCCTACAGGGCTGACTCAGATTTTAAAGGTAGAAAAACCTTCACGTTTGAACCCATCATCCATTATGTCGAAGTGCCTCTTTAAATAGGTCATATTGTTATTATTATATATCATTCTTAAACTACAAAGAGCAGTGTGCTGTCAAGGCAGATAAAATAACACGAATCGCATGGTTTGATCAAGGCATTATAAACTTTATTTTGGACAACAGGTGTCACTAACATAGTTCAGTTAAAGAATATAAATACCTCTGTGCATTTAGTGAACCTGAGGGGTAAGGGAAGAAGCGTACTAGCCACAAAGTCCCCCTTGTTTAAGATGCAAACACATGCCCCCGAATTGAAGGATGTAACGAGTGCAGACGATCAATATATATATATATATATATATATATATATATATATATATATATATATATATATATATATATATATATATATATACACACACATACAGCAACCAGAAGGGAATGCCTAAAAGTGCTCAACTGAGTGAGCCCATTTGTTTAATCTTTTAGAGAAAAATCTGGGTAGAGTCGCTATGATTTAAGAGACATGAATAAACTAACACCGAAACCATTTCCAACAATGAAGAACCCTTGGACTTTCTTAGCCTGTGGGTTGTGCACGTCAAACAACTTAGTTTAACTTTTCCTAATTGCAGGCTACTTTGAAACCGTCATCCAACCCTTCAACTCACCTGTTCGCCTCCGACTTCTGGTCCAATATGGCCCAGTCTCAATAGTGGAGACAGCCTCAATTGGGCCACCATTGTTTGGAACCGTCACAGTCGTTGTTGCCACAATGGAGTCATTCTGAAACACCGAAAAGGTTCAAGTTATGGTGCCATCTTCAACAATGCTGCGTGTGCCAAACACGGGTAGACGTGGAAAGGTCCGGATCGCTTTACGCTCATCTCATACTATAAGCCCGCAATTCATAGTAAGTGTACCCGCCCTCCAAAATTAACATCGACTGTGGGACTGCCCTCACCTATATCAAACGACTTAAAAGCATTTTGGCACAGATCACACTCTAAAATAATCCTTTCGATTCAAGCTTCTTACTGACCCGCAAATTGTAGTTTTTTTTGTTGCTTTCCACCCTATACTAACTTGACTCCGAATTCATTCATACATGGCTGGGGTTTATGTACCTCACTCAGAATTATCCCCCCCGTACACCTTAATTTACTTGGAGCAGTCATCCATTTTGTAATATTTGTACTGTCTTCCTAGTGCTTACATCTACCGCCTACCGATGACACTTCACACACCAGAGTTTCATGGAATTTCCATGACTTTAATCTTCAAGCCTAGAATGGCAGGTAAATTGCCTCCTTATCATAGGCTCCTGTTCCATGTGACTTGCTTTTTTAAGGCCTAGTCTGGGAATCTAGGCGTTAGTGGTGGATCATCATGGTACCCATGGTGCTCTTCTGCTAATAGGCACACAATCTGGGAAAAGCACTAAGGTGCAATATAGACCTACAATAGAGGTTTGCCCGAGGTGTTTGAATAAACCAATTGATAACACTCCCAAGTTGTACATTCCAATAATATTTGGCACTGTGGCACACTCCACCTAGGTGCATTACTGCACTGTTTCTCTCTGTCCCCAACTGTAATGCAGTGGTGCCTGTACTATAGGGACATGCAGCTTCTTTACTGGGGCCACTGGAAACTTTCAAACGTTGGGACATTTTGCAGCTGCTCAAAAACTCGCATGAAAGTTGAGCAATTCCTCGGGTCATAAGGATGGGTTTCTATCATCCTTAACACATTTTCTACAAGGGAAGGCAGCACTGGCGCTTCAGTCTACATCTCTGTCTGATAGTTTCAGAGGACTCTAGACTTTCAGGTTTTGCACTCAAAGTACATATGATGGCATTCCTCTTGGAACGAGAAGGACCCATGGCCACATTTATTTTTATTGTTATACCACCTACCCTGGAGTTCAGATCACCTTTGGGTGAATATTAACAAGAATTTGAACCGAGATAGTCCTCTTCGTCACCCACACTCAAAGACCCCCTCAGATACAGACTCAGTAAATCTCTGTAGCTGCTCTGGGAATTCTAGAGCAGTGGTTCTTAATTGTTTGACTTTTGTGGGACCTCACTTATTCTTTAATGGAATCCGAGACCCACCTCTGAATCAATTTTGGAATCTGGGAAACCACACTGTCATTATTTGAATCTAGAGACTCCGGCCTTAACAATTTTGATTATTTGAATGGTAAAATAGTACACAAAACAGGCATTCAAACAAATACACAAGTGAAGAAATATTTTATTTCATTAAAAAAAAAAAAAAACATACTTTCAAATTCCTTTGCAGAACTTTTTTTTTCCAAACGTTGCTTCTTTCTTTATACACACTTTATTTATTGTTCTGTTAACACTGTATTTTCAAGCAGAGGAGGACCACTTGAGTAGGCACTGCAGACCCAGAGGAGCATCCAGATCACAGCTTATAAACTGCTGTTCTAGAGGTTTAAAACCCACGACCAAGGAACCACCCCAAAGGCTTAAAGAAGAAATCAGCATTCCACACAAAATCCCACCGTACCATTTATCCAGGGAATTATAGTGCTAATACAGACTACAAAAAAGCAATGTTCTGCATGCACAAGCTGGATTTACTTACTTCAAAGTGCAACAGCCTGGCAACTAACATGACGTTGTGCCAAACATTGTTTCAGTCACTAACCTCTAGTCGGCAGACTGGACTATGCTTTACACGAGTGGCCGACATCTGGAGGAGACACTATGCTTTCCAGATGGACTCGATTGCAAACAACATTTATGAATCAGATAAAAAAAAATAAAAAAAATAAAAAAAAAAAAAAAACTGTGCATCTAAAGTCCACTGTGAACAGGGAAGGAACCATCCTCTTTGGAAGTCATCTGGTCCAACTTCAACTGTAAGCTCTAAAGAGACATTCCTAACAGGATCAACTTCAGAGCCATCAAAGTACTAAAAGGATTTTACTGTCCGGCATAGGCCCTTAAAAATGAGAAACAGTATAGAGGTGTTTGAAGAGTTGAGGTTTCTGCAGGAAAGACAAAGCGTCCCTGTTGCAGAGAAGATGTAAGGAACACATGAGCATGCCTGCTTTGTACATTAATAAACCAACACTTTAGCCCCCTAAGACTTAAAGAGAAAATATAGGAGATAATGGCTGATTTATTCCCTATTGGTTCTCACAAGAAAAAGAATATTTTTTTTTTTTTTAACTCTCAACTGTTACGTTGATAAGCGCACAGAAGATAATTTAGGTACTGTCTGTTGGCTTTCAGACAATTCCTAAACCAGATGATAGACTACTTTCTGTTTGGGATTTGAACACTGCTGGAAATAAGGCTGCCAAAGGCTTTGAAACCAACCACTCCAAGTAAAATTCAACTTATGACGCGGGTGGAAACCTTTGCTATACCAATTATGCTGGTCCACAAAAATTAAGAAGCTTCATATGTACTCATTGGAATAATCGTTTGTAAGGATAAAGACAATCATCACGATGCCCCTGCCTGTGTTAAAGGGTCTTCTGATATCACCTGTCCATTATTTTTTTCTGATGGAGGTGGAGGGTACGGGGCTGGGTTTGAAGGACCAAATACTGTTTCAACAGTATGAATGGGAAATGCAAATTGCTTCTTGAATTAAGTTTTCCCTCCGTTTGAACCACACATTTACGACTACAGTTACACTTACAGCTAACCTTTCACCAGCCCCGGTGAATTACTTAAATACAAATTATAAAACATTACAGAATGAGTGAATTGGCCAAACCTGATCTGCAGAAGCTCCGATGGAGCGAGTCTTCTTAGCTGGTCCGGGGGGTCCCTCAGTATGAAGTCTGGAGGAACGCTGAAGATAGGAACACAAATTAGAGTAATGGCAGAGTACAAGGGATCCAAGTAAAGAAAACCCAAATACACACCTATCAGCTGGACATACAGAGAAGCAAAGTGAAAAAAAAAGTGATTTTCTGGTAGTGTTTATATTAACTGCACAAGTGCTAAACCAATGCCTTTCCTGGGACAAGCCCAAGAGTGTTTGAGACTAAGCTATCATGCAGCCACAGCTGCAATGCCCACACAGTAACATGCAAATGCATTAAAATGATCAATGATATGATTAATTACATACTCTCTTCTCCCGCTTCTTTAAGCGGACAGTCCTCACCAAAGATGAATCCCAGTCCTATAAGAAAAGAAAACAACATTAGCATACATTGTGAGAGGAGTGGACAGGATCCTAGAGATCAACTAAAAGAAACATAGGATGCCCCCCTCCACTGTGTCAGCAACAGTCAGTCAGATTCAGGTCACAGCTGTGATTTTTTTAACACTGTGACCCAGCTAACCCGCAAAGCTAATTGTGGTCACACACGCATAGAGACCAGATGCCATCATAAGCACAAGTCACTTTACCAGCGCCTTCTGTCAAGTCACAAAATGACTCTAAAGGCTCCGTGTGAAGCAACATAATCTCAACCATAATATCCTCATACACCAGAGTTACTCCTTAACTACATGATGGCAAGGCACTGATTGCAGTGGTGACCTTTTACAGTACATTCAATTGTCATCTGGTACAAATTGAAAACTACCTTAACCAGTGCCATCATAATATTGAGAAGTAGAATCATACCCACTCCACCATATGCATTGAAAGGTCACTTTACCACAGAATCGTCAGTCTTGTCAAAACTGATGTCTGAGAGGATGGAGGCAGATTCATCAATTGTGGACAACCTAAAAAACACAAGTGGAAGATAAAAAGTGGATGAGTCTTCATAGCTTTAGCACAACCCGGGGATGTGTGGATGTCTGATCTCAGCCACATTCACAGGTTACAGGATGCAGACTTTGGTGGTCAGCATTGTGGGTGCATGGGGGAGCGGACCTTTAACTATGCTGGCGCAGACTGATCAGCCATCTAAATAACCAGATTGGCATTGGAGTTATTTGAGCACTGCACATTCAGCTTCCATAGTCAAATCCATCATCCTACCACAGCCACATTCTTCAAGAACAGATTTACAATTCTTAATGAAAATGTCACACAACCTAACAAAACGCACGTCCACATTCAAACTGCAAGGACACTGGTAAGAAAGAAGCTCCAGTAAGAAGATATATCAACATAAAAATATTTGGACATTTTAGGGAAAAAAAACTGCACCAGCGCCTCCAAAATAGCAGAAGCTCCCAAATGCACTACAGCTGGCACTATAAAAAGAATAATACTAAAATACGTCTCTCATCACATACTCAGCAAACCAACACCAAGTTGTTACATTTGAAAAAATGTAGCGGTTCTGACTGATTTGGCTTTACAGCTTGGGAATTTCGCCTTTTCCTTGGAGCCAAAAGGCAGTACTAGGATAGCAAGATCACAAAACTATATGGAAGATGTTCAGATCATGAAGTAGAATGCAGTGGCAGCTACATGTCGAGCCAGGATAAGGACAAACCTGAACATTCTGCATTTACTATGAACATAAAAATATGCACAGAGAAGTGTCACCCTACCCCAAAGTTCAAAGACTGCAAGCTTCGCCAAGCCATTTACTTAAATACAAGGTGATAGAGTAAAAGGCTGCTTCTAACTCTCTGCCCTATATTAGCTGGGACTTAAGCTACAGACTAACATAGATCAAAAGTCAGAGTATGTCTTGGAATAATTCCAAGACATTTTACGCCCAGAGGCAACTTACCCAAAATAAGGCACACCTAGGTGGATGAGCAGAGCGCTGAAGCTCCATTGCACATATGTGACTATTAGGGGTTCCAAGGGTGAGAAGTTGGCTAACCAGGATAGAATAGTCGAACGCAGCAGCACTGAGTGGTAGCCAGCCACTCTTTCAAGAAAGTCAAGGGGAAGCAATGGTCAGGTGAGGAAGCGCATCATCGTAAAAGAGCAAGTACGTGGCTTTTTAGTTACATATGCCAAGGCTAAGCAATCACATCAGTCTAAACCATCTGTTGATTGACTTGTTCTCCTAGAGCAGCGGTTCCCAGCCTGCATTCCGCGGCCCCCCAGGGGTCTGCGAGGCATTCCCATGGGGGCCGCAGGCCTGGGCTGGTAGTAAGGCCCTTCTCCAGCTTGGGCCTCTGCCAGATTTTTTATTTTTTTATGTTTATTACTTCCTGTGTGCAACAGTTTTAAAAGCACTGCAAAGCCATGTTCAGGCAAAACAACAACAAAAACAAAAAAACAACAACAACAAAAACAAAAAATAGATAAAAATAAAATCAAGATACCGCCAGTGAATAATGTACCTGCTGGACAGAGATGGGAGTTTTGTCTAGTGGCAGTTTTGACACATCTAAGGTAGCGCAGCTGGTTAATATGCCTGCTGCAAAGAACACGTATCATGCAAAGAACAATATTTTATGTGCGTAGCAAAGTAGGTTACTGCTTTTGTCACAGAGATTCTTTTGTTACTGTGTAGTCCATAAATTACAATCGGAATCTAGCACAGTGAGCTATAAAACTGCCCTCATAAAGCTGCATGCCACAAATTAAAAAGTTGTGTTCCCCCCCCCTTTCATTTTCCATATGATGCTTAAAAAATAAAAAAAGAGGCTTGCTTTCAAAGAAATTTGTATTATTAGAGTTAACCCTAACCACTGTGTTATGTTCTGAATCCTGAGTTTTTGCTTCTTCAGACCAAGCACCCTTAGAAAATGCCTACCAGTGTGGGTGACATCTGAATCCTACACCTTGTAGTCCTGGTAAAGTGCTCTGACACCCTACAATGGTATGAGAGGTGCTGTTAAACAAATGTGATAGAAGTTATGGAGAGGAAAGAGGCCGACATGGTTTTACCTCCTTTCCGCACCACATATTTATGTGAAAATGTTTTCTCAGATCTTATGTACCTAAAAAAATAAAAACAGTAAATCGCTTGGGAAATGTAGAATCTGACCTGAGGATTCAACTTTCCTAAATAAAACCAACCATTGAAAAATTAGTTGCCGAGATGCAGCGCCAACCTTCCCATTAAGATGTTTGATTTTTGCATATTTTTTCAAGATAAAATAATCATATCTTTAATGATTCGAGTATTTGGTTGGTGTGTACTTGTTTGTGCATTATTGGAAAATTAAATTAATGTTTGAAATTTAAAATTGTACAAATTGCTTGGGGGTTCCCTGCTCCCTCCCAGTAGTGATTCAGTGGGGGTCCTCAGGAGTTCAAATGGTTGGGGACCACTACCCTACAGTGTTATTGAACCAAAGGTATTAGAGCAATTTAGATGAGCACCGGTCACGTTACGCAATGTCACGTTCATTTTTTTAGGCAAAGAGAGATTAAGTGATTTGCCCACAATCACAGAATGTTGACTTTACGCCAAGACTCGAACCCGGTTTCCCAGTTCCAAAGTCGGTAGCACCGGTCATAATAGCACATCTCGTTCCTTTCTTATGTCTTCCATGAAGCTGAAGTAGGTGATAATCTGTGCTTTACAAAAACAATAAAATATATATATATATATATATATATATATATATATATATATATATATATATATATATACATACACATATACATATATTAGCCAAACAATCCATGCACACCTTTTGGCACCATCCGATGAGCGAGTGCGGTTGTTGTTTAGGAACGCAAGAGCATTCTTCTGCTGCTCACTGAGCTGAATGGAGCCGGAAGCATCACACATGAGCAGCTCCCGAATGAGCTGGATCTGGCGCTCCTGCAATACAGAAAAAACAGAGTCAGAGACTGCTGCACAGAGCTTCAGAGAAGAATCCTTGGAAACATGCACAGCAGTATGGAAACGTATAATAGACAATTTTCCCCCACGTCAGATAAGTTTATCTGAAGGAGGCAGATGCTCGATCTTCATGTCTCTACTCACCAGTCGCTCACAGTCTGCTTCTGCACGCTGCCTCCGCTTGATCTCCACGTCCACCTGATTGCGAGCATGCTTCAGTTTCACCTCTAAAGCACTGCGCTCTGTCTCAGTCTTCATCAGGGTTTCCCTGGCCCTGCCTAGCTCTTGCTCAGTCTTTTGCCATTTCTTCCGGAACTCATCAAATGTCTTGGCCAGCTGGATGAACTCTGGAGCAGAAAAATGGTGAAGATTCAGTGATCCAAAATAGATCAACAACTGCAGTAAAGGGCACAGTCACTTTGACGCGGGGACTGTTCCCACAGCGTTGTAGCTCTGCAAAAGATACTTTGCTAGAAAGCAACTTTTTTTCCAGCCCTGTATAGGTCCATCCGCCTGGCTCCCATCCTTGCTTTCCTATATAGAGATTCACCGAATTTGATACTAGTCTCCACTTTCATGCCGGAGCCCACTATAAACTGTCAACCTACTGACCACCTTACAAATCCAGTCTTCGACACAAAGGATGGAGTGCAAGAAAAATGTAATTCCCACCCCTTGAACTTTAAAGGATACAGTGCTCACAAAACTTCCTCTCCACTCAAACACTGGAATTATTCCATCCTGTAAGGTTATTATTTATATTAAACATCAGCTGCAGTCAGCAGTGCCCAGTGACAGCCAGTAAAGCATACCCAACTGCTCTGCTACATTACCCGACATTTCTGCTAAGTTTTTCTGGAAGGAGTCCTCATATGGCGACATATTAAGAGGGGTGGGGGGCGGGTTCACTTTTTAGTGTCCATTAAAAAAGAAAAACTAAAATAATCGACATTAGTGTGCCCTCGCCCATCTCCTGGCGTACATACCAGCACACAGGGCTACTGGCATCAGACAGGCACGGACATGTCATTAGCATGAACAATCTTATACTCAAGCTATGCCAGCCAGTTGAATTTATAATACAAATATTATACTGTAAGTTTAATACCAATTTAAGATAGTGGTATAAAGCACCGTACAGATTTCATAAACCTTTCACAAATGCAGTTGCAGCAGAACAAAGAAACAAATATAATTGTATCACACAGACAAAAATAGCATAGCAGTCGCAGCGAGTTACAGAACAGAGGGAGAAGACTATGTAGGATGGGACAGACTATGCAATAATAAATATCTGCATTCGCTACCAGATACTTTTAATATAGCAACTGATGTAAGAGCAATCTGTTCAAGTTAGCCAGGAAGTGATTTTGAATAATGAATGGATTACTTGTTCCAGCAAACCATCCAAATGTTGCCACTGCAAATGCAACACACCTGCAAAAAAAATCCTATTAAGAATAAAGTCTCAAGACACACCCTAACAGCAAAATGTATATGCTGAAATGTCCTCTATATTTATAATTCCCACTTCGTGCGTTTTTAAAGGTATTTTCTTTAGCAGAATGAAACTTTGACCAAACGCTTTACAAGAGCACCACAGATGGTACCAAAAGCAGCGACGGTAAAGTGGGCACAACAGTTGAAGAGGACCTTCGAGTTATCGATGTTTGTGCCTGATACGTGGTTATCACAGAAGACAGATGTACACCTACAGTACCCGCAGTTGTAGCTCACTTAAGCATTCAGGCATGAGATGTGCATATTTACATGAACGCGAAAATAGGGCAGTACTCATTTGTGTTCTTCTGTTTGCAATAGAGATGTTTAGAATGAGGTTTCGACCAAGTAGCCCCATCAACAAAGCCTTAAGACTTTCAGCATAACTAGTGAAAAGACAAATCCCCCCCACCCCCAAAAAAAATAAAACTTACGGGGCTCGATGCCTTCGTTTAGCACGTCCACCTGGCGGATCAGCTGCTCGAACAGATTGCGCAGGTTCATCATGGTCGTCATCGCCATCTCCCTGAAACACGGAGCGGGCAGTGGGTTACAAACTCTCCTACTTGAGGGAGGCAGCTGGGCCACAGCTGCAGAGTGAAATGTTTAACGTTTTAGTGAAAGCTTTCCACGGAGAACGAAACACTGGCATGTAATCGGACTACAGACTCCACAAAGGTCTGCAGTGTCTTTTGTGTTGAAAACAACCGTCTCTCTGCTGAGCACTGTTTGCCTTCTAGCTGGCAAGGATGACATCTATGGAGAACCCCATTTTCTGCATTCAGCCCGTTGAGCTGCCTCCTCTTACAAACCGCAAGTGCCTTGGACAGGTATGTCAGGTATGCATGAAGACTAACTGAAGCTTGCCAGTTACGAGTTAAAATGTAAGAGTAGCGCGAGAGAGCAATACTCCTAACATTGTTTTGGTAACGACTTTTTAAATCTATCAGAGATCGATGCACTCGTCTTTGTTTCTAAAGCAGGTGTACAAGGTTTGGTAATCGATATGTCGCATTAAATGATACCAAATTCTATACTCCTTTCTAAAACAGGGCACGCACACAAAAGATTCTACTACTATTTTAACCTGTGGGGAATTAATTAAATATATCACCATGAACGAGTGGCAATAACATGGCCGATTGGAGAATATTCTCCATGACAGTAAAACCACATAGCACAGTAAGGTACCAAGCAAGGATGTACTCACGAAAAGAAATCCCAGTTCCTTGTAAGCCAAATAGCACACGAGCAATTGGGCAAAGACTTTGCACGACTGCTGTCATTACACTGAGCTTAAGAGGTATTGTTGCACACTTTAGTATTTGTGTGCTACTATTTCCCAGTCTACACATAATACTGTTATGGCCTATGTAAATGGTTGGCGTCTTGTACAAGATCAATTATTTTTTTAACAAATAGTTCCTTTATAGACATTCTGGTGCTTATAAGAGTATTGGGTCTAGTTTCTGAGATTAAGTGCCCCTTAAAAAGAGACTCCAGAGCCTGAACATATACACTCACTGGAGGAAAGGAAGGGCACAGAGGCCACTAGAGACAGACAGTTCAGGTCTTATGGGTATAGTAGCGCACCAGTGAACTAGTCTGCTTTATGGAACTGCATAGTAGGAATTTCGAAAGAACAACATTATAATATTGTAGAAATAATTGGCAGTACATGCATTGTAGAGCATCCCAACGGAGGACAAGAAAAACACATTCATTCAAAGTTAAGGGAAAGAAACAGGAGTACAATCACAGAGTAAAGGACGGAGCATGCCATTAGAGAGCCAAAAAAAGTAAATTCATACTGAATTGGCATGGCTGTCCCAATCTGTAATAAACTGTATTATTTTATGTTTTCATTACCCTAGATCATGCCATATAACTTACAAGACTCACCACAAAACTCGTATGCTGCCAAAAGGCATCGAAGCATTTTCTCATTGTCTGAGAGTGTAGCTTGCCTACCTCGTGAGAGGCTCTGACTCTTTTTATGCCATACAAATATTTTTAAATCGTAAGTATTCGTAAGACTATTGGCCACCATGTTTGCAAACGTTACAGAGAAACAGAACGGTTGTATTTTTATATCCCTGCTCACAACGTTATTAAAACCCTTCACTAAGCTTATTTTTCGCTTTTGCAGTCAGAGGGATAAATCATGACACACAACGATTATATCTAAAATTCTTCAATTAAGAACCAAAATACTGCAGAACGTTATCTAGGGTGTATACTTTGACGATATGTACTACAAATTCAAACTAATATGATAGTTCTCGCTTTTACCACAACCCCAGGGGGCAATGGTTAAATTAAGCCCATTGACCCTTCTGGAGGGATTTACGCCAATGCGTTTTACTTAAAAATGGACAAACATCTGGCTCAATTTTCAGCACTTACATGTGGTTTTGACGATCCAGGACTGAGAAATTGCCACTCAACCATGCAAGCCTAGATATCCAAGACATATAGCAATCCAAACTAGATGAATATACCTCCAAACAGTAACAGTTTCAGGAAGGCTTGACGAAATGAATGTGCATTTCAGTGCGCCACAACTCACCAACTCTGCACTGCAAAGCCATTTTTACCAGAAAACTACTTTAGAACAGCAGTCGATGCACTATTGATAATGCTGTAACGACCAACACCCCCCCCAAACAACTTGACATCTGAAAAGTGACGTGTAGACCATAACTACCATTTTCTATTGAACAGAATTAAACCAAATGTCAAACAGCTCCACAAGCTTTCACTATTTACTCGTAAAACCATCAATACCTGTTCATTGATGTACAAGACAATAACACAACCCATCATAACTGGTGACCAAGGATGGAGGAGAGCTTTGCAAAGCATACAGAATCAAACCGTAATCTGGTAAATGCAGGAATAAAAAGCTCATCTGACAAGTCTTCCCCTGCTGAGCTCCACGATGTGTGGAATTCCAACAGATTCAGAATTTGTGATGCACTATCCATCCTCCGAGCCAGAAAATAGGTCATTGCTCTCTACTTCAAGCAAATCCTCAATGCAGGAAGACTTTATGGTTATAGCACGTGTGAAGAGAGCTTCCTTCACACTACCCACCAATCAACCACTCATTGCTGCTCCACCTGCAGTGTACCCAAATCTATAGACCTACTCATCCCATTTCCAGCACTAATCTGTCCCTGCCATCTTTATACAATGTATCCCCTCTAACGTACGGTGCAACACTGCTTTTTAATTAGCTTTGTGCTAGGCATACAAATATATGCACATAGCCTGTTCTTACTACTTGACTTACTAAGCACATAATACAAGGGATTCTCTAACGCCTGTATAAAAAGACCTGCTAATTTCTTTATAATACATGGGATTCTGCAAACCCTGGATAAAAGCGGACTATAGTTTCTTTATAATCTGTGACTTGTGAACACACAACTGCTAATTTTAAGGAAATTACATCAGAACCCAACTGCAATAACTTATTAGAATGGGTTTTGACATCACACAGCCTGAAGTAAGAGGCAGTAGTCGGGTACACGGTTAGTCAGGTCACAGAGCATAATTGAAGCAGATGTTCAAATAATTTAAACTGAACCAGAGTTATCTTTCTTCTGGGTTTCTAGCTATGGAGTGACATGCAGAAAGAAGATATTTATGGCAACATATTTATTTCTGCACTCCTCAGGTATTTATAGAAATGTTGGAATGTTTATGCATGTTTCTACAGATTCTAAACAAATGCGCTTTTATGGTCAAATGACTTGTATTAAACGGATTCTAATATCTTCTTGCAACAAATATTCAACAGTTTGTTGATGTACTTAACTTTGCACTAGACATTCTATTGTATTCTTCATATTGAGAATATTCTCACTCCTATGAAAGAGCTATGCATCAAAGATTCAAGAAGTTTGTTGGAAAGGTGATAGTGTGACGATGTATTATAAGGAATAAAGTACCACTGTTCTACACGTTAAGTATATTGCAAGTCACCTTGGAGTTCCGGAACCTTATAACGGAACTCTGTTTTCAGTCTTGTTTCTCTCTATGGTCATGGAAGACTTGGAATATACCTATAATGTATGGTGGGGGTACTTTATCTCATATGTACAGCCAAAGCTGTGCTCCCTGGCCGTGTGCTGCACTATACACGTGATAAGCACTGCAGTGTGAAGTGTCTCTGTTTGGAAAATACTAAGAGTGGTACAAAAAGTGCATTGAATTCTCTCCGAAAGTTCCTGATCACATGTGTTATGTCTGGCCCTCTCCCTTCTTCCACACTAAGGTTTCCCAGTCGTAATCTACACAAACATCAGCTTCCTATTTTTAGGTCTGGCTTTTAGGAGTTTCAAGAACACTTCATGGAGGGGCTTTGGCTTCACTCACATGTCGGTGGACAGGAGTACATGCCATACTGGGCAGAAGTTGTGTGTTTCCATGGGGGGGGGGGGGGGGGGGGGGGGAGTGTTTCCTCTACATGCAACTGTGATTATTTTGTTCATTTATCCAGCCGCCTGATCCAGCAACAGTATGGCTTTCCACAGAAGGCTTACTAACACGCAAGTATCAATCGTACAGTGAGATGGAGCTTGATCTCTTTTCAGAGACATCCAAACAGCACTGTTGTGTAACTAAATAATCTTAGATAAGTATATAATTTGTGGTGTAGTTCCCGGACAATAGCACAGACAGAAGGATGGCAATCATGATGAATGTGTTGTTTTACAGTCTCAGCACCTTCCTTTCCCATCATGCACTTAAATTTCAGAGTGCAGTTTGGGGAGTCAATGCAACTCTAATCTATATTCATTTTAAGGTCTGACCCGATAGCGTAGTTCGTGCCAAACCTTATGTAGTTGTAGTGAAATGTGTGTTTTGACCACTGACTTAGTGTTGCACCACTTTGCCCTGGATTAGCTGTTCAGTGTTTACCAGTTACAGACTACATTTTGTATTCAGTTTAGCCTTAGATTCATTCTGCCTACTGACTTTATCACAGCATTAGACACTGCCATGTTAAAGGCTGCCTGTAGTTTTCCACATTGTAAACTGTGCATTCTGTCTTGTTTTCGTGCTTTTTCTCGCCAAGGGCTTTGGTTGTTAAGGATGTACTCAGACGGCAGGGAACAGCCTTGTTTTGACTTGACATCTTGGGATTGTGGCCAAACCCCAATGTGTTATTTTCAAAGCATACCTAAACTAGCCAGCATGTTTGAATTGCGAAATAAGGGTTTTTTTTTTTTTCCAGAAAGCTCCCTTTGATTTCTTAAGATATAAAAAAGACCGACTGCAACAGTATGAGGGTCAGTGGCCTCAATCAGGATTCTAGACATCAGACGCCCGATATCTTTCCCGTGAGGGTAGGGATCTCTTTCTCTGTCAGACGGGGTCATCATCTTGCTGGCATGAGAAAGATGAAGAACCTGACAGGCCCTACAGTGATGCTTTTTTAATTCATTATTTGCTTTGCATTATAAAATAGATACATATATTTGATGTGTATATTGCAGTGGAGAATAATTTTGGTATGTTTCCTTTCATTGCGGTGACTATTTTTAAATGTGTGCTATTAACATGCTGCTCTTCTTTTAGGAACCTGGTGGTGAAATAATAAATGCCTTCTTTGAACTAAGAAGTGCATTCCAAAGATTTTTGTCAGCTCGGTCATTAGTGAAAAGTAAAACAGTAGTCAACAAAAGGAGCTTTCAGCGTACTACTAAGAGAGGGGCCTATACTCCACACACTTATGGGTTCCCCAGAGTAGAAGGTTTTATAGGACTAAGGTGTGTGCTCCTATTGAGAGAGTGCTTGCATTGCACGTTTTGACTTGTAGCATAACCTATGGTCAATACAGCAGGATTGTGGTATGTTAAAATCAATCCATTTGAGGTTGGATTGTTACTACTCTGTATGAAAGCCAGCAGATAATAGTTTTGGTACACAGACCTTTCAAATTACTGTAGTAGGGAAAGGTGATGGTTACCTCACGTGGCAAAAACAATTGACTTTTCATTGAAATGTGTGAAAGGTTACAAAGCATACTACAAAGATGATGAATATATATATATATATATATATATATATATATATATATATATATATATATCTCAACCTGCTGATCAATGAAAAACATTTTTTTCATGCCAACAGATGTTCCAAAAGTCACACCGATCCTGTGCTCTATCAGTTACAAGTTTAGCTGTCAACACCTCAGAGTCCAGCTCTTGTGCGACCATACACAACTGGATTGTATGCACCAAGGTTATGTCTATATAGCAGGCAGTGCAATGCTAGAAAAAAGTGTCTGTCTTTTAATATTGGTGTGTTTGCACTAATAAGACACGGATAGCCAACAGGTAGTATTAAAGAAACAGCTGTTTAACACTGTCAGAGGTCAAGGTATAAGTTCAAGACAATGAACTGTAATGCAGAGTTTTAGAACTGTACCAACCACTGTTATGTTTAGTATGTTCTCAACTAATTAATATGCCATAGGCATCAGTAGTGTACAGACACTGGGGCTTCTTCCAGGTATAACCTAAGAGTAGTTCCTCAAATTATATGAAGAAAGGTCTGTACCTAATTATAAAAAATAATTTAAAAAAAAAAAAAAAACACACACAAAGGTGATCGGTTAGAATATTTGAATCAAATACTTCAAAATGGGTGTTGTTAAGGAAATATGAAGGAGGCACTCACCATTACAAAACATACTCTTGTGGTAAGACCACTGCAATTCACAAATACATATCTACACTTAGTGCAACTCTAATAGTGTAAAGCTGGCTACCATCTACTCCAGCCCAGACTTGCTTTAAGTCAAGCATCACACATGGCCAACAACCATTGGAAAGGAGCATTTTAAAAACGTTTTTAGTCAGAAGCTAATAACTAGTTCAGGAAGGAGCATGAGTGAAAGCAGTTACTTTTTGTATTTACAAAAGTAGCGTCGACCTGAACCGGCCATCAGCTTTTGACAAAAAAATATGCACTGGATATGTTCTCGTATAAAATTGCATGCGTCTGCAGACTTACAGACAATCCATCTTCTAACCGCTCAGTTGTTTATGCTTGTACACACGGGTAGACTCCCAAACATCCCCTTTTGGCACAAAATATTCTTCAAGCTTTATCCATCCCAAGTTATACTGCCATCCTGCCAATGTCAACCCAGTTACTCTTTCTGTCGTACAACGTCTCTTCAGAGCTCTGACTACCTATTAATTTGTGACCAAGACAAATGTGTTATACCTGTTGGTAATCACTCTCACTGAAACATGCAGTCGCACAGGAAAGTAGATCAATAGTTCAGATCGACTGAAGCATTTCCATTACTCAAGTTTCTGCTCATCTCAAAGTTTGCAGCAAATCAACGCCACACCGCTCAAGTGCATAAACGTCCATTCATTTGACAGTGTAATATAGTTATTTATATGAATCTTCCTAAACCCTCCACCTAAAAAAAAAAAAAAAAAGGTTATACCCCACTACAGATGTTGATCATTCATCCTACAAATACCAAGCTCCTCGCCCTCTACATCCATAACTTCCAACTCGACTAATTTAGATGGTAGTCATGCCTGTTTAGTCAGACCTAACACTTTTAATTATATATATCCATCCATCTATATGGAGAGAAAGAGAGAGAGGAGAGCAGAATAAAAGGGCAGACTGAAGAGGAGAGATGTTAGGGAAAGGATGAGAAGGGCCAAGGTAATGTGATCAAGACGGACCAAAAGGAGGGTAATGGTAAGAAGAAGTGCAAAAACAACCCCTAGAAGCAGAGGACAGGACTGGTGTGGTGGAAACAAGAAAGCTGGAGTGGAAGTAGGAAGTGGAACTGTTCAGGGAAAGAGCCAGGAAAGACTAAAGTGCTATGGAATAAGACAGAATGATGAAAGGAGAAAAAGTAATAACAGGTGCACGAAAAAAGGAGAAAAAAAAAAAAATGGGAAGTGAGTTGAAAAGATAAAAGCCAATAGGTTTCGCCCTTGTTTTTTTTATTGCTAAGTGGATTGAAAAATGTTGCAATAAATTTGTTTTAAATTTGATAAACCATCCATGATTTCTCAAATGTTGAAACAAACATTATAACATTTTTGTAACATTTGTATTCCAGTTAGATAGAACAAAGAAACAAAGGCGAAACCTATTGACTTGGCACAAAGAAGACATAGGACCAGCTCCCTGTATTGTATGACCGATACGCTTTAATTGCCCAAATATTCTCTGTATTGTAGTACAGATACACTCTAAATACCCTGAATACGTGGCTCCCTGTATTTTATTACTGATACGCTTTAAATGCCCTCAATATGCGCCTGGACACAAGAGCAAGAGAAATGTAGGTAGCAGTAGGTGTCGGTAGAGATAGGTAGAGGCAGGTGTTGGTAGGGGGAGCTGTAGGTAGAGCTATCCAAGAATAAAAGCACCATCAGCGCTTTAAGTGCAAAACAAGAGGCAGTAACATGTGTAATAACACAGGCTGCAGAAAGAGATTAAAGGCGGAGTCGAAACAGCCAGTTCCAATACATTGTGTGATCACAGTAATTGTAAGCCTGTTGCATGCAAACCCTAGGAGAGAAGGTGTGGCCTACCGGCCTGAGCTGGTAACTTTGGAGCTGGGAAAACAGGCTCAAGTCTCGGTATTGGCTCAACATCCTGTGATTCTGGGCAAATCACTTAATCTCCACGTGCCTACCAAAAATAAATGTCTCCTCCAATGTAACCGGTGCTCATGTACATCACACCAATACTTTCAAGTTGATGGGCGCCGACACCTAATAAACAGTGACATGCCCGAACAACATACCATCACAGAGCGCAAAGCAAAAGAAATTAAAAAAAAAAAAAAAAAAGTACTTTCACACACCGCGAAAAATCATAAAAATGTTACTAGACCTGCAGGTCGAGTGCTTGAATAATCTACTCGACCAAACTGTAATGTACTTGACCCAGAAATGGGTCTCAAACTGTGTGACCCTAGGGAAATATTGTATTTTACAATCACCTTTCCCTTCATTCTCACAAGTGCACCTTGAAATACGAGTTCAGCATTTCTGCTGTAAAAAAAACAACAACAAAAAACCACACACAGTTATATTCGAAGCACCCCAGGCCTCTTGTTGAAAGAGAATCCCCTCTCCTGGAGGACATGGTTTGCAAAATCCTAGGAAGCACAACCAGGGAAATCCCGGATGATGAACTAGCCCTTGCAAAGGTGGCGGGACGATAGCCACCCTTTCATCAGGCAAAACCCCTGGCTCGGATGGTTTCCTGACAGAGCTCTACCACCGATGTAGTGATATCCTGAGGCCTCACCTCCCTAAAATATACAAAAAAGCTGAGAAAGAAGGCCACTTCCCCTCTGGGATCGACCAGGCCACTATCATGGTAATCCCCAAGACCCAGCCTCCATCGCACAGCTGCTCAGCATACCGACCCATTTTTCTGTTGAACACCGAGATCAAGGTGTTGTCAACTGTACACGCCACCAGGTTGAAGCCCGTACTCCCCACATTGATACACCCAGACCAATTTGGGTTTATGCCCTCGCGCAGTACCAGACACTGCATTAGGCGACTGCGAGTTGCCCTGTCGCGCCGTGGGGTCTTGACCTGGGCACCCTTAGCTCTTCTCCTCAATTTCGAAAAAGCCTTCAACACTGTGGACTGGTCCTACTTGGAGCAGGTCCTCCAGGGCAATGGGATTGGACCTAAGTTCCATGGCCTAGTAAAATTACTTTACTCCATCCCGAATGCACGAGTCCAAGTAAACAGGGTGGTCTCAGATCCATTCCCCATACACTGCGGTACTCGTCAAGGATGCCCACTATCCCAGTTACTGTTCACACTTGCGATAGAACCTTTGGCGAAAATACTGAGAGGGAACCCCCTAATAGCAGGTTGGGCATGGCTGGAAGACCCTGAAGGCAGAGTGGCGCTATAAGCAGACGATGTTCTCATTTATCTCACCAATCCAGCCACAAGAGTCCCACGGATCTTGCAGCTCTTGGACCTCTTCTACCAGGCCTCTGGTCTGACTTTAAACCCTGGCAAATCACTCCTGGTCCCGCTACACCCTTCCAGAGAATGCATTGACTGGCAGCGAAACATTCCGATCAGACGCAACAATTTTAAGTACCTAGGCCTACACGTAGCCTTATACCTGAGCTAGCATGGGATTTAAATGCCTCGCCATTCACAAAAAAAAAAATCAAAGAAGACCTCCAAAAATGGAGGTGCTTACCTCTCAATCTACTGGGCAGAATAGCACTCTATAAAATGATGATACTCCCCAGATTTTTATGCCTCCTGCAAAACTTCCCTAAGTTCCCCCAGAAGTGGTTCACTGAGATGGATACAGTGGCGCGTCAGTTCTTGTGGCATGGCTCACGCACTAAATTGGCCCTTACCACATGCCAGAGAGATACCTATGATGGAGGACTGGGTATGTCTAAAATCTATTTCTACTACCTTGCAACCCACTTGCTAGTGAATAATGACTGGCTGGGAGGAGGCTGGACAGCCCCTGCCTACAGACTCGAGATTCAGACAATTGGCTACCCCGGAGTCTTTGATGTCTTATATGGTAGCCAGATTCCTCAAGGCACCCCGGAAGTTACGAGGGTGGTTTTACTGGGTTGGCGAGCGGCCCAGAAAGTGGCAGGATCATCTCACCCGGCAGACCCCCTTGTGGCAGGGGAGACGACTGCTAGAGGTCTCAACACTAGAGGGATTCCAAAAATGGGACAACATTGGGATCACCACCCTTGGAAATGTCTGGGGAGAGTCACATATGCAGACCTTTGAGGAGCTCCAAGAAATCTACTCACTAAACAAAACCCAATTTCATAAATATTTACAGCTTAGACATGCACTTCTGGTACACATCCGACCACGGGACGGCGTCCCCGATTGCAGCCCCATGGAGGTGAGGACCTTGATGGGAGGCCTGGGCAGAGGAGGAATCTCCCAGCTTTATCGCTCCCTGCTCTCCAATACCGCCCCCTCTCTTGAAAGTCTTCACCGGAAATGGGAGGGATGGGTGGGCCCCATAGAGGAGGAAGACTGGAGAGACTTGTTAATGGCCCCTAGGACCTTGACCTTGACGTCCCGATTTCGAGTACTCCAGACCCTCTTCCTCCACACAGCATACTTCATCCCTGAAAGACTTTTTAGAGCAGGCTTGCGACAGACAGACGATTGTCCTCGGTGCTCATGCCCAGACGCTGACTTTTTCCACATGGTCTGGTCATGCCCGGTCATAGCCACTTACTGGGGGGTGATTATGAGGGAGGTTTCGAGGGTCTTACAATCAGAGGTGGAGATGGCCCCCCCTTCCCCTCCTCCTGGGGGCAATAGGGGAGACTGGACTGGGAAGAGCGTACCGTATCTTCTTGGGAGTGGTCTACCTGGTGGCAAAGAGGGACATTAGGGCAGACTGGAAGGCAGGAGTGGCTCCCACATTGACCAAGTGGAGGCGGGGTGTGGACTGGTGTGCGCTATGTGAAAAGCCTGTATACGAAGCCAGAGAATGCCTGGACAAATACAACAAAATATGGGGGAAATGGGGGAGCATGTAGACCGCTTGGCCAATTGCAGAACGGGGCCCCTCCACCTGTGTGTGTACGGGAGGGACCGCCCACTGGTTGGAACTTGCCTGCCCCCTCCCCCCTCCCCACCCCCCACCACAAGTGATCAGAGCCCTCACGACGCAATACTGTTATCCAAATACTACTCAGTTTAGGTCGTCCCAAGACACTATCCAGTGTCATGTTGCTTATTTTTATATGTTTGTATTTTCGTATTTCATTCCATTTACTTTTCATAAAATCAATAAAAATTCTTTATAAAAAAATATATATTTCTTTTCATCACACAGAAGTACAAAAAAAAATGGTCTTTCACAGCTACTGAAATATATTTTGAAATGCTTGTAAAGTTGACTTAGTTATACAAATGTTGTGTGTTAGGAAGCAAAAACAACAAGTGATGGACGGAATGCTGAAGGTTTAATCCATCGTTCTTTTGCTCACCATGCCACCCCAGTTTGGACCCAGCCATATGCAAATCAGTCTTGACCCTGTTCCTCATGGGAACAGTCCAGACCGAACTGCCAAGCCAGGTCCTCACTGGACCGGAAACAAGCATCCTGGGACCGGTTTCGGGGTTTCACCCCTCATCAGCCAGGCTAGCTTGAATCCAGTGGCATGGGAAGCACGGGACCCACGTCTGGGCATACCCTTCCCATTTAGGGCGACAAAGCAAAAACAACAAGTGATGGACGGAATGCTGAACATTGTCAAACACTCACCCCCAGTCATAGATCTGGGTTTAATCCATCGTTCTTTTGCTCACCATGCCACCCCAGTTTGGACCCAGCCACAGCCATGCAGCATCTCCTGCAAGTGCTACACGGGGATTTTTCATACAGTATTCCACACTCGCCTTTTAGTCAAGTCTCACGCCAAGCGCTCCAGTGTCTTTGCACCTTTCCAATTTTTCCTCTCCTGCGGTTGTGATACCGCTCCTCTAGTAGCTCTCCACAAATACAGTTTCGTCCTCACACAACTTACCCCCTCCCCGGGAACTCCGGGACAGGTCTCCGTTTCTGCGGTCCGATTCCTGTTCTACTTCCGGACCCGCGCGCTTTCCCTGTAAAAGTAAATCCCCTTCTTCCGTAGGTAAACGTACAGCTACTCAAACAGCAAGCTGCGCGCCTGACTCCTATTTTTCAAAACTCACTTTTGCCCAATCCGCGTGCACTTCCGGTTAGTCGCCATGGAGAAATGTTGGCCTCCTCGACTCCTCCGTAGGGCTAAAGGAACAGTCATGGACACAGAGAAAGGACTCCCGTATTGTGCGAAACGCTGCAATAGCGAGTTATACAACCACAGTAGAATGCCGCAGCCCGATTCACATGAAGAAAACTATTACTTTTGCTATAAGTCAATATTTCACACGAGTCATCCAGTTGAACGAGTCTTAAAATTCAGTTGTGCAAACTAACAACATGCCATAGAAACATGTAAAATTGCTTTTTAAAAAAATAATAATAATAATTGCTATTCATTGGAAATTTGAGTTATTGAGGCTTTCTCAGCACGATATCAGAATATCTAAGTAAACATTGAGTTATTGTTCCGATAAAAAGTTAATTAATCAAAGATGGCCCCCAGCGTGTCTAGCCACAGCCCCTTGGAGTTGCTAATGCAGAGAGAGAGAGAGAGAGAGAGAGAGTGTGGTGCGTGCCCGCGCCCCTATAGTGCAACCGCTTCATAATTATGAAAGACACATCGTCTCGAACTGGAATAGCATCCTTCATGTGTATGGAATCGCACATTTTTGCCAGCTGTGAATAAGTTCAAAAATTGGCTAGAGGTGCGTTAGTAATCGAGTTACAGCTAACTCAATCAATGAAGGATCGTTTTTGGTAAGATAAAGTGGCCTAATGCTTTCACATTCATATAATTTGTGCCACTTTGCAAATCAAAGTTGCTAAATTCACCCATGTTGCGCTCCTGACTTGTTTGAGGTAACTGCTAGCGCACTCTGGAATTTGTAGTTTCGATTTTAACACTGTCCGTTTTAGCTTAATAATTCCGTAAGGCAAATTGCTGTTGGCTACAAGTCATGACTGTCAGGATCGAAGGCTCAAATCATGCTTCTCTTTCATTACTACTCTTTTTACAGCAGCAAATAAAAATATTTCAAACATATAACTTTAGCATAAAACTTATTGACTACACCCCATTGTGCTTTTGGTCAAACCACCAATCCTGTACGAGCTAACCCCTCAAAAACCCAAGACACCCACATAACTTCCTCTTACTTTGCTGCTCACACATTGAGATAAGTAGTGTTCATTACTCCTGCTTAATTCATCATTTGTGCATGTAACTCCGTATTTTGGGTGGAGTGTGTAATTATTGTTATGGTGAGTTACACAAGTTAAGTTGGAGAGTGAAGTTGTCTTTTTTCCGCTCTCCTGTTACTCGCGCTGTCTCCTCACATGTGCAAATCGGGAGCGTCGAGTTCGGCGCTCCAAGTCGCAGTGCAGGAAACAATCCCTTCTTCCTTCATTCACTTGCGTGACGGTTGCTGGTCATGCTGGCTATTTCAGCCGCATTGGTGCCTTCGCTGATCGGGCCCAATTATTGGGAGCGACATACTACACCCGTAGCCCTGTTGGGCTCTTTTGGTAGAATCTCAAATTTTCTAGCTTACACAACAAGAACTTTCAATTCTATTAAGGACACTGAGGCGAGGATTATACTTCTCTTTCTTTACTGACAAAAAATAGCAGCAAATGAAAATTAAAACTACAATACCCATGAGGTCACAGCCTCGTCATCACCCCCAATCAGGGACTACCCCTTCCTACATATAACCTATCCATCAAAGTCCATCCTTTCTTTGCTCTATAAGAACCTCAATGAAGAATAAAGTCCAACCAAGAACATCTTCAACTTTAGGAACAACACAACTGGTGTGGAACGTCCAACTTCAAGGCCCAGTCCATACAGATCTTTCAGGAAGTCTTATCATCTGAAAACAGAAATATGGTGCAATAATCTCTTGCATGATGAACAATATAATCATACACAACAAGTCTGGGAGGGATAGTCAACAATAATATATTTTACAATAATCCTTACTTAATGAAAAAACACAGGTGGGATAATCCTTGCCTCCGTGTCCTTAATAGAATTGAAAATTCTTGTCGCGTAAGCTAGAAAAGTTTGGATTCTATGTCAGGACCGAAGGCTTCGGATTATTCTTGTTTAAAGCTGATCTGCGATTACCAAAGCCACATCCACAATAGGTTTATGATAGAAAAGCTTAAATGTGGAATCGGATGACCAGTCTGCAGCCTTCATAATATCTTCCAACCTAGAACCCACATTTGGAAGCCATAGCCCTTCTAAATGAAAGGGCTCCAAAGACTACAGTGTCAATGCCCGCTTCTTGAAGCAACCATGTGATCCACCTGGCCAGCATTTCCGTTTGAAACAGGCCCAAAGGGTTTTTGAAGCGAAATCAACAATTGTCCTCTCAAATCCCTACGAAATTTACGAGTGACATCTTCATGTACTTTTAAACATTTAACTACACAGAGCCTAGAATTATCTCTAAAACTAGCATAAGAAATGCATGTAGAATGAGATTTGGTACGTTTAGAGATTCTAAAAGTGACCCCGAAGGGGTAAATACTCTACTTCCAATATCCAGTGCTTAAACATCTGATACCCTCCTGCAGGAAATAAGATAGAGCAACATAGCTAGTTTCGCCGACAGTTGTTTTCTGGCTAAACCTTCATTGGCTGGCCATGCCACTAGAAATTTCAAGACAATATTAACATCCCATAAAACTGAATACTTAGGCTGAGGGGGCCGAACTAATCTGATGCCACGCAAAAGTTTACAAATCAGAGGATGTTCCCCAATTGGTTTACCATCTATTCTTGGATGTTTAGCTGAGATGGCTGATCTGAAGTTATTAATAGCCCTATAAGCCAGGCCTTGAGAGGCTAGATAAGATAAAAAAAAAATCTGCTATCAAATGCACAGGGGCCCCCATGGGATCCACGTTCCCTTGACTACACCAATCCAACCATCGCTTTTAGGCCGAAGGGTATCTTTTGCGTGTACTAGGTGCCAAGGATTTGGAGAGAAAGAATTTCGTGTTTTCTGAAATTTGGGAGACTTGTTTCACTTCCCTGAAATCCTCCAAGCCATGAGGGATAATTGTCCCTCCAGAATGAGAGGATGTGGAAGGCCAATCGGATCCAACAATAGATCCTCCGAACTCTGGATCTGCACAGGGGATTCACAACAAAGATCTAGAACCACTGGGAACCAAGAATGAGCTTTCCAACAAGGTGTCACCAGAACCATCTCTACCTTCTCACGAAGGACCTGGGAAAGGACTCGATGAATCATCCCGAATGGAGGAACGGCGTAAGTCAGCTCCTCCGACCATATCTGAAGAAAGGCATCTGAGTTGAGAGCTTGAGGATCTCGTCTCCAGCTGTAAAATCTCGGCAGATGTGCGTTCAGTCGAGACACAAACAGATCTATTGAAAAAGGACCCCACAGCTGATTGAGCAAGCAAAATACTCCAATCGCTGACATCCCGAAGATACCAGGAGTTCCTATCTGCCACTACATTCACTGAGCCGGGAATATATTCCGCTGTGACAGATATCTGATGGGCTAGACAGAAGTGCCAGAAATCCTTCGCTATCTCCGCTAGCATAATGGACCATGTCCTTCCCCCCCCCCCAGTTTTGTTTATATACCTGTCAGCGGAAATGCTGTCCATCTTCAGGAGAATACAACATTGAGTCTTGACGGGACAACGTCTTCACTGCAAAAGAGCCCACCAGAAGCTCTAGACAATTGATGTGCATTTAGATTTCTTCCAGGGACCAACATCCTCCCGTCTCCATTTGTCCACATCTGGCTCCCCAGCCCCATCTGCTGGCATCTGACTCTATGATCTCCGGAATCGATTCAAAGATTGCTCTGCCATTCCAGGCATCCATATGAGTCAACCACCATTGAATTTCCGTTTGGGCTTCCTGGGACAGTCTCACTTGCTCCGAGTAAGAAAGACCCTTTGGAAGATGTAAGATCTTCATTCTCTGCAGGGCTTAATAATGTAGAGGACCCGGAAAAATAGCTTGAATAGACGACGCTAGGAGGCCCACCAATCGAGCAAGAACCCTCAAGGAAATCAAAGGAGCAGATAATGCTCTCCTCAACTCCTTCTTGATGGCCAGTCTCTTTGTCAAAGGTAGCTTCAATTGGGCTGAAATTGAATCTATCTTGTATCCCAAAAAGACTATCTGTTGGGTTGGAATCAACTGGGATTTCTCTGCGTTTATAATAAACCCCAGGTCTTGGAGCAACTGAATGGTCTAGGAGAGATGGAGAAGTACTAGGCTCTTTCGTTGAGCCATGATTAGAATGTTGTCCAGATAAATGATAAGTTGAACGCCTTTTTCTCAAAGCCATTGAACCACTGGGCGCATTACTTTGGTGAAACACCAGGGAGCTGAAGACAGCCCGAAGGGGAGGGCTGCAAACTCGTAACAATTTGTTTGCCAAAAGAACTGAAGGAAGCGTAGATGAGGAGGAAATATGGGGATGGTTAAATAAGCGTCCTTGAGGTCCAGCCGGACCATCCAATCCCCTTCTAAAAAGAGATCTCGAAAGAGATGAATACCCTCCACCCTGAAATGTCGATAGACAATCCAAGAATTGAAGTGTCGGAGATTGAGAACTAATCGAGAACCCCCCCTTTCTTTTGGACCAAAAAGATTGTGCTGACGAAGCCTCTTGGATGGGGAAGAGAAAGAACAATCGTCCCCTTTCTGAAGTAATGTTTCGAGCTGCATATCTATGAAAGAACTCTCATATTGGGGATAAAAGGAGTGGAGGAGGACTGGAACGTTGTTCTGGTCTTGAGTAAAACTCTGGGTGATAACCTTGACTGGTTTCCAATACCCAAGCAGCTTGAGTGATGCGAGACCAATTGTGTACAAATAGACCCACTCTGCCCCTTCCCAAGAAGAATTACCTGTTTGGGAGGAATTCTGACCATATTGTTCTCTATGTAGTCGTCTTGGGTTACGTCCTCTGTAACCACGACCTCTCGCGGGGTAGAAGTTGGTATTGGTCTGGTACCTGAGGAACCTCTGCCTCTGTAGTAGGGTCTGGAACCGGCCTGACGTTCGACCTCCAAAATGTCCAGCCCTGCGAAAAAGGCCACTATTGAAGACCTCCTTGATGGAGGTTTAGGCTTTATCTAGTGCTGAGAAGGTAGCCACATATTTGGCTAAATCCTTAACGAACCTGTCACCAAACAGGAGTCCATTAGCTGAAGGACCCGGATCAGCCAGAGCCAATTCGGTCAGTTCGGGATCAATGCGCAAAAGAAGGGATTTCCTGCGCTCCGTAGAAATGACACAGTTGGCATTATCTTATAGGCACATGGCTCGTTGGGCCCATTCCAGTAGCACTTCCGGATCAATGATCTCCTGTGACTTTTTGACGTGAACCGCCAAATCCAAGATTTTTGTAAGAGGGCCAGACATATCTAACAGTTTGTCTTGGCACCCTCGCCAAGCCCTGTCAATACCCTTCTTGGGGTCTTTCGTGTACTTTTTTTAGGAAAGTCACCATGTGTGGATCTAGCTCAGGCGTCTCTGCAACCTTGCTTGATAGTGCCCGGCAGGGACATACAGAGCGGAGGGTATTCCTGACATCCTTCTCAAAACCCTATCGCAATCTAGCTTGCACATACTCCGCCACCTCTTGACATGGGACCCATTCAGTGGAACGAGGATGAATGATGGAATCCGGATGAAATTGTACGTTCTTTCCCATAACTGGTGTCTCGGGGTCATCGGCATGATGTGGTTTGCGTTTGCCCTGAATTTTTTTTCTTGAACAGGGGGTTTGTCTGGAGTGGAAGAATCCAAGTCAGAATGCTGGCTAGCTTGGCCAGGGAATGTAAATAGAGACTGAAAAGCCTCATATTCATGATCATTTAAGACCTAATTAACGGTCTGGTCAAGTAGGTCATCAGATGACCGTCCAGGCTCAGTAATAGCGACCTCGACAGGGGTGGGGTTCCCCCGAGCCTGCGCCAAAGCGCCTGAATCCAAAGTTAAAAATAGGTTGCGCAAAAGGACGTAAGGCTTTGACCAATGCCTTGTTAACTGAGTCCTGCACATGGAAGTCAAGGGCTTCAACAAGGCACTCTTCCATGTGCTGATCATATTGACCAGCATCATATTCCCCATATTTGTCATCATTAAATTGTGCCATATTTCTGTGCTATAATAATATAATTTGAGGTCCCAATGCACAGAAGTAAAGTGTGGGGGGGGGAGCCCAAGTGCTTTGTAATTGGAGTGTGGCGGTTAACTGTGGAGGAAAGCACTTTTGTAGGCAAAGCTTTTCTCTAGAGCCAGGCTCTCTAGTATTATTTCAGCCCCTCCGAGTGTAGCTGAAGCGATACAGGCAATAAACTTATTCAGTTGGGAGAAGACGCGTTCTCTCGCCGGGAAACACGCGCTCGCACTTTGATGGATAGGTTATATATAGGGAGGGGTAGTCCCTGATTGGGGGTGATGATGAGGCTGTGACCCCATGGGTATTGTATTTTTAATTTTCATTGGCTTCTATTTTTTTGTCAGTAAAGAAAGAGAAGCATAATCCGAAGCCTCAGGTCCTGACATAGAATTGGTTTACGCTTTAGTCCGTTATTGATTTTTGACAGCCAGCGTCAGTATCGCTAGGCAATGTGCGCTCGTTAGTTTCTTTCGAGCGTGAAGAGGACGCCTTGGCCAGAAGCTGCAATAAATTGGGCTGATATTTTACATATTTTGAGCGGGGTGCACGCTCACTTTAGTTTTCAAGCTCCCCTTGACGCACTTGGCCCCCAGAGTAGGTGTGGGCTGCAATATTCATAGCATAGGTCATAGCACAGGATCCTCCTGAGGAGCATACAGTGTCACACTTCTGTTGTGGGCTGAGTAATACCTATTCCCACTTTGTTGATTGCACCTTGGAGCAGCTCCCCCCAATTCCCAGTGCTTCTGGTCCTTAATTCCTACGTTATCATGGCGGATAGAGAGTCCTTTGAGTAGGCTGAGTACTATAATGAATTTCCTCATGAAGAGCTGGGACACAATGCAGGGGAGGATGTCCTTGAGGCCTTGGACACCTCCATCCAACACTCTATACATAAGGCTCCAGCGGCATCATTGAGACCCATCACCATCCAGTTACAGTAATATGCCAAAAGACAAGGTCACAGTACACCTTCATCCTCAATCTTCTGAAGAGCTTTCTGAAGTGCCACGAAAGCACAAAGATAAATCAAGGGGCTGGCCACATGAGGAGGTTTTCCCCTTCTTGGCACAAAAGAAAACGGGGGATCATTAATACTGCACATCCAAGTTCAAGCACAGCCGTCCCATCTCAAGTTCTCAGTCTGATTCTGACTCTTCTGGGTCTTGAAGTTGCGAGGAAGAAGATTCACTTTGTCACAAACATAAGAGATGTGAGCGGGTCTGGCCCTAATTTGGTCTTTTGTAGTTTAATTGATAAGGGGACGCGTTAGAGGTTAGATGGACTTTGTTTTTACTACGCTTAGAGCAATTCCACCATAGCTCATTACTTCAACAACAATATACACAACCTAATCAAATCAATCTTTTGGAATCAATAATCTTTATGCACCATGGCTCATTTGGCCATGAATAACCACACCTTTTAGTAAAGTTAAAATGTTTATTTCCCTAGATTAACAGTGCTAATATCACATAGATTAGTCTCAAAACCAAATGATAAACATATACAAACAACACAGGCTGACCAAATCGTCTAAAGAGCCTCAATTTAGCTAAAGCATTGATAGTTAAACACTCGAGGGTTACAGTACAAATCAATAACAGTAATAACTGAAAAACAGATATAGTATACTTCTAAACTTAACAGGTGAACAGGATAAATTCTTTGTTAATGACAATTGTCGACCTTTGGGCATACTAACTAGCTTTCCAATTAGAACACCATGCTTGGGCTTAATGCAAAAGCAATTTTAGTCAGAGTTAATTTTGAAAACATCTAACGAAGGCTCTACCAAAATAGTGGTTGGTACCTAAAAGAAAGCACAAATATAGCACAGAAAGAATAGCATTTTGTTATACCTCTCCTCGATGAGTCGACAAGAGGTGGTCTCTTTGTCAGGTGGACATCCATCTGGTCAGCATCAGCAATGGGCAACGGAAGGGGATGGCTCAGCCCAGTTGGGCTCTAAGTTTACTGAACCACTTAGGGACATTAAGCTTAAGAATCCACATTAACACAAATTAACAGAACACATGGATCTGCGGTACTCCACGAACAGGACTCTAGCCAGGACAGGAAGGAATTGTTTGAATGAACTCAGAAAATGGACTAGAGTTCCCAAGTGTATACAGGCCAAGTTAAACTCCCATAAAGTATCTTCTCATGCTGTAATTGGTAAGAAAATCATACGTTCACAACAGGCTATAAACTATAAATCTAAAATATAGCTAAACTGTCTTTCACATGTCGATGATTGGCTCCTCTTCTCCTGTTCCCATCGTCAGGTTCGTCAGGTAACTCTTTTGTTGCAATCCCTGCTGTAGTCAGTGCATCCATTGTTAGCTCATGGGAACATCTTTCTCACACATCAAGGATACTTTTGTAACGTTTTCTAGTGCAAGACATTCTAACAGGCAGTTCTCATGAGAAAGTTTAAGACATTTGCAAATTGCTTGGTCAGCACAGTGTGAACAATGGGTAATATTAATTTTATGCCAGGACCGGAGGCTTCAGATTATGCCTTTCTCTCTCTTTACTGTCAAAACACAGCAGCCAGTAGAAACACATAAAAAAATTAAACTATATTTCCCATAGTCACAGAGCCTCACTATGACCCTCCAATCAGGATCAGCCATCCCTTATATAACACAAAGTCAGTAAAGTCTGTCCTCTTTCTTCGCTGCTTCACACAGAGATAAGTGCTCCCAATCTTGTATTGTATTTTGTTGAACATTATTGAATTGACTGTTGTTTTCACTATTAGCACGGCGATTTGCCTTCAGGTGCCCTTTTTGCTTGATTTTGTTCGGCGGCGTGTGCCGTGGTAACGGTCCTTCCGACTTTGACGGCCGAAGCCGGTGAGGAGCCGGAGGGGAAGCGCGGCCTGAGCGGAGCAGTCCTCCTTCTGCCACCGCGATCTCCCATGTACACAACTCAGGTTTTTTCGAGCTTGTGAGCGCATGATCCGCTCCGGCAGTAAAGGACGTCGTGTTGCTCCGGTGCTCCCCATCTTACGCCCGTGAGGGGCTGCAATAATACCAGACAGAGCTTGGCTTTAGGGGAAAGTGGTGCTGGCTCCTCTGTTCACCTCTATTCATTTTGTTTACCGGCAAGGGTCTCCTTGACATTTTTGGCACCAGGGTCTCCCTTTATAACTGAAGCAGTGTGTACTGCGGCCTCTAATATTGATTATTACACTTCAAACATGGCCCAATATAATGAGGATGAATATTATGGGGACTATATTGGACAGCCTGACCAGCACATGATTTTCATGTGCAAGACTCTGTAAATAAAGCTTTGACAAAGACCTTACGTCCTTTTGCGCAGACTATATTTAATTTTGGTCTCAGGCGTTTTGGCTCAGGCTCGGGGAACCCCACGGCAGTTGAGATCAAGTTAAATGAGCCTGTCCAGTTAAATTTTGCCCCTTTGGAGCACACCATTAACTCGGTGTTAAATGATCACAAATATAGCGCCTTCCTTAGTCAAGGGCCTGATCCAAGTTCGCAGTCCGCGAGCAATTCCACTGATGCATCTTCAGCTTCGGATTCTGAATAGAATTTGCCTTCTGAAAAGCGCAAGGGGAAGAGCATATGCAAGATGCGCCATTCCGAGAACTCAGATCCTTCTCCCCTGCGACAAAAAATCTCCTATTTGACCCAGATAATATAGTGCATCCCAGGTCCTCAGAGTGGACTCCTTGTCCTGAGTTGGCTTCTCACGTGCAATCCCATCTCAGAAAAAGTTTTGAAAAGGACATTCGTAGTACACTACGTTCGGAGTGTCTGCGCCCAGCACTCAAGGGGAAAGTAGCGGAGACCCCTGAATTGGACCCGCATATGGTGACTTTCGTTAGGAAATTTTCTAAGGACCCGAAAAAAGGTATTGACAGGGCCTGGCGTGGATGCCTAGACAAACTTCAGGATATTTCAGTCGCTCTCACTAAGATTCTTGACTTGGCAGTCCAGGCCAAAGAGTCGCAAGACCCCATTGACCCGAACATTTTGTTGGAATGGGCCCAATGGGCCATTTGCCTTTTGGGGAACGCTAACTGCTCTATGTCCACTGAACGCGGGAAATCGTTCTTGTTGTGCATTGATCCGAAACTTGCGGAGTTGGCCTCAGCGGATGCTGGACCAGCTGCTAAAGGCCTTTTGTTTGGTGACAGGTTCGTCAAGGATCTCGCTAAACACGTCACTACTTTTACGGCCATGGAAAAGGCCCAAACCTCAATTAAAAAAAGTGTTCAACAGTGGCCTTTCTCACTGAGCTGGGCATTTCAGGGGTCAATCGTCTCGCCGTTTCACATCCCAGACCTCTCGCCCCTACCAGAGAAGTCGAGGAGACTCAAATTTCCAATCTGACTCCAACTTCTACCCAGCCAGAGGTCGAGGATATAGAGGCCACAATCCTAAAGGACCTCACAAGGGAGGATATTACAATCAAAATTCCTCTCAAACAGGTAACAATCATATCTTCTGGGGGGAAGAGTGAGTCTATTTGCTCAAAATTGGTCTTTGATTGTGCAAGATGCTTGGGTACTAGACACAATCTCAAGTTATCATCTAGAGTTCTATTCAGACCCCCAGCAAGCCAAGATCCCTCCTCCTCTCAGTTTTTCCCACCAAGAGACAGTTTTCATAGATCAAGAAATAGAGGCCCTTCCTCATCCTAGAGGTTTCATATGTACGATCTTTCTGGTCCAAAAGAAGGGAGGGGGGTTCACGATTGGTACTCAACCTGCGGCACTTCAACTCATGGATTGTTTACCGACATTTCAAGATGGACGGCATCCATCTTCTCAGAGATCTCTTATTGGAAGGGGACTGGCTGATCCGTTTGGACCTCAAGAGTGTCTATCTGAACATTCCTATTTTTGCCCCCATCGCAGATTCCTTCAATTCTTTTGGAGGGACCAATGTTATGAGTTTTCCACCCTTCATTTCGGCCTTTCTTCGGCCCCCTGGTGCTTCACCAAGGTAATGCGACCAGTGAAGCAATGGCTAGGGGAAAAGGGTGTTTGTCTGATAGTTTATTTAGACGACGTCCTCATCATGGCTCAGGAGCAGCGTCAAGCTTGCCGCCATCTTTTCTGGACAATGCAACTCCTTCAAGACCTAGGGTTTATAATCAATGTGGAGAAATCCCAGTTAACACCAGTACAAATTATAGAGTTCTTGGGCTTCAGGATAGACTCTGTCTTTACTCAGCTGTATCTTCCTTTAACCAAGAGACTAGCTATAAAGAAAGAGTTGAAGAAAGCATTGTCTGCTCATTTGATTTCCTTGAGGGTAATAGTCCGATTGGTGGGCCACCTAGCATCGTCCATTCAGGCCATTTTCCCGGGTCCTCTACACTATCGTGCTCTCCAGAGGTTGAAGATTCTTCACCTTTGCAGGGGTCTGATTTACTCCAAACTGATTGTTCTTTCTCAAGCAGCCCGGACGGAGCTTCAATGGTGGCTGATTCATATGGACGCTTGGAATGGCAAGGCGATTTTTGCCTTGGTTCCGGAAGTGATCATAGAATCACATGCCAGCAGATGGGGCTGGGGAGCCAGATGTGGTCAGATGGGGTGGGACGTGGTCCCCAGAGGAACTTCAGCTACACATCAATTGCTTGGAACTTCTGGCGGGTTCCTTTGCAGTGAAGACTTTGTCCTCCTTCAAATCGAAATGTTGTCCTTTTGAAGATGGACAACATTTCAGCAGTACGGAACATCAACAAACTGGGGGGAACACAGTCTCAGATGTTGGTGGAAATTGCAAAGGACTTATGTCATTTTTGTCTATCTCATCAGATTTCCATAACGGCAGAATATATCCCGGGGAAAGTGAATGTGGTCGCGGACTGGAATTCCAGGTATCTGAAGGATGCCAGCGATTGGTGTCTTCACCCCAGAATATTTCAATTTCTGAATCAGTTGTGGGGTCCGTGCTCGATAGATCTGTTTGGGTCGCGGCTGAATACACATCTTCCACTATTCTACAGTTGGAGACCGGACTAGAACGCTCTCTGCTCGGTTGCCTTTCTCTAAGTTTGGACGGGAGGATTGCATTATGCCTTTCCCCTGTTTTCCATGATTCACTGAGTCCTCTCTCAGGTAATTCCTCAGACAGCAGAATTAGTTCTGATAACCCTGTGTTGGAAAGCTCAGTCGTGGTTACCAGTGGCGTTGACGCTATGTTGTGCTGCTCCAGTTTGAATCCTCCCTTCAGAGGACCTCTTATCGGACCCAATGGGGAGTCCACATCCTCTGATTTTGGAGGAACAGTTGTTGCTCATGGCTTGGAGGATATCCGGGGATCATCTCAGGAATTTCAGAAGACACTAGATTTTTCCTTTCTCAATCCTTGGCATCTAGTACGCATAAACGATATGCCTCCGCCTGGAGGAGATGGTTGGATTGGTGCAGTTATAGGGGTGTGGATCCCTTGGGGGCCTCAGTGCAGATGATAGCAAATATTTTGTCGCATATTGAGACTCAAGGTCTAGCATAGAGAACGGTGAATGATTTTAGATTGGGAATTTCAGGTAAACACCCTCACTTTTGATGGAAAACCAGTGGGTGAACACCCGGTAGTCTGTAAGTTACTGCGTGGTTTTTGTATGCTTCGTCCTCCTCTTCCAAAATATTGAACTCTTTGGGATGTCAATATAATTTTGAAGTTTTTGGTGGCTTGGCCAGCCAATGAAGGTCTTTCAAGGAAGCAATTGTCATCAAAATAGACCATGTTACCTTGTCTAATTTTATGCAGGAGAGTCTCTGACATAAAAGCCTTGGACATTACAGGTAAAGTTTTTGCTCCTACATGAGTCTCTTTTTGCATTTCTAAGCGTACAAAATCAAATTCGAAATGTATTAGTTATCCGGCGTTTAGAGATAACTCTAAAATATAATTATGTGTTGTAAATTGCCTAAAGGTATATGAAGAAGTTACTAGAGAATTGCAAAGGGATGTAGCTGGGCAATTATTGATTTCCTTGCAAAAGCCCTTTGGTCCTGTTTCCTCTGTGACTCTTGCAAGATGGGTCAGATGGTTGTTGCAAGAGGCAGGCATTGATACCTCTATATTTGGAGCTCATTCTGTTCATGGGGCTATGGCTTCTAAAACTTTCAATTCAGGTTCTAGGTTGGAAGATATCATGACAGCAGCAGACTGGTCATCAAATTCTACTTTTAAGTTGTTCTATCATAAACCAATTGTTGATGTAGCTTCTGGAGTGATCGCTCAGCTTTAAACTAGCATAATCCAAAGCCTCAGGTCCTGACATAGAATTAAACATTTTCTAGCTTTCGTGACAAGAATTTTCAATTCTATTAAGGACACGGAGGCGAGGATTATCCTGCCCTGGGTATTTAGATTATGTTGCAAAGTATTGTCATTAATATCAGATTTAATTTTTTGTTCTCCCACCCGATATTTGTTTACATGGAGTGGTAGTTTAGGAGGTTACCGCTTTATTATCTTTTTCTAAAAGAGAATCCTACTTGATTGACACATTTGGGGAATCTTCTGCAGATCTGGAGGAGGATGAATCATTCCTTGCACCGTTGTGCAATCTTCCAGCTTCCTTGTTCGGGAAGACATCGTTTGGTTGGATTTCAGTGTTCTTGGCAATTGGTTCGTTATTCTGTTCTCCTTGGCATGGACGTGCAAAGAAAGAGGACGGGCTTTACTGACTTTGTGTTATATGAGGGATGGCTGATCCTGATTGGGGGTCATAGTGAAGCTCTGTGACTATGGGAAATGTAGTTTTATTTTTTAATGTGTTTCTATTGGCTGCTGTGTGTTGACAGTAAAGAGAGAAAAGCATAATCCTCTTCTCCGTGTCCTTAATAGAATTGAACATTCTTGTCACGAAAGCTAAAAAATGTTTGATTCTCTACGTTCACAAAACATTTATGAACATTTGTTCATGTCAGGTAACTTAACCTGAGGCTCTGTCGACAAGGCCCAAACTACATGATTAATCAATGCCTAATAATATTTAAGCAAATACATAGTACTAATATGTTAATACGACCCACTAATACATTTTATTCTACATGTACACATCATTTAAACTATAAATGTGAATTCCTTATTAAGTTGTCGTACATCTTATGGTAGCCACATCAGTGGGCACATTTTCCATGACACACAGTTTTCTCTGTTATCCTAATTTATGTAAATTCATAACAGTTAATCAATGCAAATTTATTAGAAATGAATTCAGCTTTCACAATCCCTTCTCTGATGACTAAATGTGTCATCACACTTTACTTCATACAACAAACATTTTTAGTTTATCTTAAAATTTTGTTTCATTATAATGTTTCACATTTCTTTTAGTTTTCCAATTTTCATTGAAATATTTACTCTTTTTCAATTCTAATTTAATTTCTTCCCTCCTCTGATCACTTTTTAATTTCTGTTGTTTAATCACCCTATACAATTGATAAATTCCCCATAAGCCAATTATTCAAATAACAATAATTAGTATTATCTGTATCATTTTCAGGATTATACCTTTCCGTAGGTTGCCCAGCCAACTTCCCACAGAAACAACATCTTTGCAAACCTTTTCCCAAACTCCAGGTTCTGCCAAAATATTTAAGTCTGGGTTAAGAGTGTTAATAAAGCTTCTAATTTCTTTACTCTTGTTAGGGGTAAATGTGCAACAATGTTGTGATTTCAGCATTTTACAAACTTCACCCTTCTTTTCTAAAAGGATGTCTGACACAAGGCAGTTCTGAAGAGTCATAGATCTCACCACAGCCATTTCAGTGTCCATCAGGACTATGGCTCCTGAAAAACTAGTCAGCATGTTATCCACAATATTAGACAACCTTCAGATCTTCAGGGAATTTAGAATAACCCCTACTGGGAGAATTATAGCCCTGAATATATCTCCAATAATGCCAGAATAAGACATTCTCTTTGGTCTAGGAAGGTGTAATTCATTCAGTTGAGGTGTCTCGTTTACGTTTTCAAGTTGATAAATCTTTGGGAAGACTATCCCCAAATAGCATGTGCCATACCATCCTCTTGGAAGACGGTAGTAAGCATTTGGTCCACATATGTAATTAACCCTTGGAATTGTTGGGTCTTGTCCATTTAACATGAAAGTCCATTTACCCTGGAAGAGAAATACATGTCTGAGTTCACTCGTTCCTACAAGTAATGTATCTCTCCTAGATTGCAGTCTATATATACAAAGCTTCCTTATGTGTTGTGCGTCTAAAGCTAACTTCCTTTGTGTCTTTATTTTGCTAAATGCAAAATAATTTCTAAACGTCCTTTTCACTAAGCCCTTTTCTAATTTCTCCTTTAATGCCTTCCTCTGGTCATCAGTTTGATCTAAGAAACTCTTTTCTATCTGTGTAAGCAAGCATGTGAGGTTGTTTCTGTGTACGTAAGCTATGCCAAATAAAAAACCTCTCACTAATTCTATATTTTCCTTAGCTATTGTACTCGGGTATTTAATTATAGGAACAAACAAAAACACCAGATAATGATTTGAGTAAAATACTAAATGTATTCTTGGTTATAGAATCCTGTTTTTAAAAGACGGCAACTTATCCTATATGTTAGTGGCAAACTATGGTAAGTTATTCCTTCCTCTACTGATGAAGGAATTTGCACACAAACGTAACAGTCTTTTGCATTCATCGTCTCCACATAATTATGCAATAAGCAATAGAAAACATTAGAGGAAAGATCTTCTTGTGAACTATCCACATGTAAATATCTCTTGTCTCTTCTAAACTTGTCTAATTCTGTAAGTGTATTAGTTTCTAAAGCAGAGGTATGGTTTGCTACAACGTTATCGATAAACGTCATACTCACAATCAATACCAAGCATACTATCATGCACACAATTGCTAAGCCTATACCTATGTATTTAAAGCACCTGTTCGTTGTAACCTGTTTGTTATGGTGACTCATGATCTGTAAAGAATCAGAAAGTAGAAGGAAAATATATATAGAAATAAAACTATGCAGCAAAAGCGTACAAAACAAATCTTCAATCTTCTTGGGCAATTATTTACAGCTTTCAGTCTCTTTTCAAGAACTTTTGTCCAAATCGGCAATTTGTCAGTCTGTTTAGCAGCTTGTCAAATCAGGTTATTTCAAAAGTCTCTTCAGGTTACTTTCAATGTATCTTTCTCTCTCTCATTTGCACAGAATCATTCTCAAAGTTCAGTTCATTGACCAACTTCACGTGCCAAAGTATTGGCCTGGGAGCTCGCGATCAAAACAAAAGGACAAATATTCACTTTGCCAATCACTAGTTGTTCCATACGCACCTTCAATTTGCAATTCGCTTTCTCTTTAGTCTTCGATCTCCACTTAATTCTCCGACATTCAAGTCTTCCTTTCTTGTGGTGTCTCCTTCTTCCTCAATTATTGACAACATGCATGAGTCTTTTCCCTTCTTTTGTGATTGTGGCTACTTGTCTCCTTTCCGTGTTCCTTTAGTTAGTGCTCTTTTCAGCGCTGGACTTATAACTTTTACTTGTCCTGCAGGACTTTGACTTGATGTACCTGCAGCTGGCTCAGGAGGAGTCAGATCACTTTGGCTCAGTTCTAACTCAACCCCTTCCACCAAGTCTATGGGTTGCTCTGAGTCTCGAGATCATCTTCCTCTGGGAAAGCCCTCCCCTGATTAGACTCTCCTGTTGTCTCATTCAGTACTTGTCCAATGTCGACCTCCTGTATTTTCTCCATTTCGTCTCTTACAGGAGTATCTGGATTTTCTTCGGTCTGCTCAGTTTGTTTCTGATTCTCCAGTTTCCCTTTCTGGTTCTGGAGTTTGTCTGGACGTTGTTGGTACTCTTAAGTCTTCTTCATTGTCCAAAGGACAGAGTACTTTTCAAGTATGGCTGGCATGAATCCAGTTCGGAACTCCTACACGCTTCACAGCTGTGGTAGTGACTAGCACTACTTGGTGGGGTCCCTTACACCTGTATTCCAGGCAAATCTTCCTCACATGTTTTCTGATCACAACCCAATCTCCAGCTCTCAGGTTGTGACTCTGGTCTTGGGATGGTTGCACAGTTGTGGCCTCCACCTGAGGAGAAAAAGAGTGAACCACATCAGCTAGATTCTTGCAGTAGTACAACACCATATCATCTGTTATGTTCACAAGAGCATTTGCGGTGACTACTGGTAGCCTTATCGCTCTGCCCATGTGTAGGAGGCTGGCCTGGTTTGTAGTGGGTATCTTGGTTACTTACACCTTATACCAGGTCCAGTTATCCCTTGTTAGTGAAGTGTAGTAGTGTTCTAGCTGCTTATGCTGATAGAGGTAGCTGTAGCAGAACAGCTTAGGCTGAACTATGAGACATGCAAACTCCTGCAATACCACTTATAGTTACACAGTACTTATTCACAAGTAAAGACAATACTCCATGTTACCAAAAATAAAGGTATTTATATGGGTGACGCAGTACCAAAAATATCTTAGAGACAATACTCCTTCTGGAGGTAAGTATTATACACAATATATACACTAAACACCAAAATTAGACAAGTAAATAGTCATAGAACAATGCAAACAGTAGGAAATCCTATAGAATGCAATGGGAGAAAATAGGTCTAGGGACAACACAAACCATATACTAAGAAAGTGGAATGTGAATCACGAAATCACCCCCTAGACAAGTGTAGTGTGTGCAGAATAGCTGGGAGAGTAACAATACAGTAAAGGTAAGTAAATTACCCCACCCCAGAGCCCAGAAAAGCAGGAGTAATGTACTGCAAGTTTCCTTAGGACACAGTACACCGCGTTTTGGGGATTTTGCAGCAGTCAACCAAGTCTGCAAAAAACTGCTGGATTATTGGACCAGAAGACCTGCAAAGGAAGGGGACCAAGTCCAGAAGGCGAAAGAAGTTCCAGGAAGGACAGGAGCTCCTGACAATCCAGAAGAGGGTGCAAAAGAAGAATCCCCGGTTAGTCGAAGACTGCAGAAATGCACCCTAAGAAGATGCCAGTGGGTTCCTGCATGATACAAAAGATGTCCCACGGCGTGAAGATTGTTGCAGATGAGATTTCGTGTTGGAAGTCGCCAACAAGCCTTGGCTACGACAAAAGTGCATTTTGCATCAAAAGGGCACTGAATGGACCCAGGAGGGACCTCAGGGCCTCATCTCTGTGTGAGGAGGAAGAGGGGGCTCTCTGCACTTTAGAAGGTCCCACGACACCGGAGAACAACTCAGAGTTGAGCGTCGCAGGATGGAGTGCTGGGGACCTCAGGAGGCGAAGAAGATGCAGTACACAGGGGTACCGTCGCTCTCAGGGAAGGCAAGGTCTTACCTCCTCCAAATTGTGTCAGAAGGACCTCAGGACAACACACCAAAGGACAGATAGTGTGAGAAAAAGTGCTTGTGATAGATAGATAGAAAGAAGAATAATACATATTCCAATGAATCAAAAACCTATACAAAAAACATTAAAAACAGTTGGTTGGTTCTTTTCTGTTTGCTGCATTAACTCCATTCCAAATCCTCAGAGAGTCTAAATCAATTCCTTCAATCCTTCAATCCTCCAAAGATCTTATGCAGAAACCAATCCAGACTGATATATCCATTGACGTTTCGACCCCTCTATACCTTGGGCCAAATCCCAGCTCCACAATGGGTCTTCTTCAGGACTAGTACGATGGGAGTCCCTTAAATATATCCTCAGACTTCTTCACTTCTTTTACTTGTCTATTTATGAGGAGATCATATCTGATTTTAAAATATCATTCCTCCTCATATACCAGGTCACCGATCAGTTCCAATGCACTCTTCATTCAAGTGTGAGCCTTCAGAAGACTGAGCGTTCACAAAGCTAAATAAATAAATATATATATATATTTATATGAATGGATAGTTTTTTTGTTTTCACCTATGTTTTATGATATATAAACAATTTGTCGATCTTTCCCCGTTAGGGCATTGTTGTATGTAATGATTATCTTCTACCCAACCCGATCGGGATTTTGGGTTACCCTCTGTGGTTTATAAGGACCTCAGGACAGTCTATGTCGATGATGTCCACCCTCTGTGTCCTTAGGAGCACGCTCGTCGAAGGTGCCTGCTTGGAGCAGGGGAGTGACTCCGTCTGGTGCAGGATGAAGACGGGGAGTCCCCAGAGGGTGCACACCGTGGAAACTGTTGCAGTTGCTGACTTGGGGCTGAGGTTGCTGAAGAAAAGTGTCTCTTGTAAACACGTTGTTGAAGTTACAGCGTCTCTTGGAGCAGGCTGCTGTTGATCCGAGGACAGAAGAGTCTGAAGTTGTTGCAGTGGATTCTTGAAGGAAACTTGCAAGCAGAATCTGAAGAGAACCCACAGGAGAGACCCTAAATAGCCCTGAGAGAGGGGTTGGCTACCTTATCAGGTATGGACCTATCAGGAGGGGTCTCTGACGTCACCTGCTGGCACTGGCCACTCAGAGCCCTCCAGAGTGCCCCCCACACCTTTCCAAAGCAAGATGGCTGAAGTCTGGGACACACTGGAGGAGCGTTGGGCACCACCCTTGGGGTGGTGATGGACAAGGGAGTGGTCAATCCCCTTTCCTTTGTCCGGTTTCTGCCAGAGCAGGGGAGAAGGGGTCCCTGAACCGGTGTAGACTGGTTTATGCAAGGAGGTCACCATCTGTGCCCATCAAAGCATTTCCAGAGGTTGGGGGAGGCTACCCCTCCCCAGCCTGTAACACCTATTACCAAAAGGAGAGGGTGTAACACCCTGCTCTCAGAGGAAATGCTTTGTTCTGCCTTCCTGGGACGGGGCTGCCCAGACCCCAGGAGGGCAGAACCCTGTGTGTGAGATGGCAGCAGCTGTAGCTGCAGTGCAAGCCTCAGAGAGCTGGTTTGGCAGTACTGGGGGTCCATGGTGGAGCCCCCAGGATTCATGGAATTGGCTCCTCAATACCTGATTTTGAATGGGGGACAATTCCATGATCTTAGACATGTTACATGGCCATATTTGGAGTTACCATTGTGTGGCTACATATAGGTATTGACCTAGATGTAGTGCACTCGTGTAATGGTGTCCCTGCACTCACAAAGACCGGGGAAATGGCACTGAACTATGTGGGGGCACCTTTGCTAGTGCAAGGGTGCTCTCACACTTTGTAACTTTGCACCTAACCTTCAGCAAGTGAAGGTTAGACATATAGGTGACTTATAAGTTACTTAAGTGCAGTGAAAATGGCTGTGAAATAACATGTGCGTTATTTCACGCAGGCTGCAATGGCAGTCCTGTGTAAGGGTTTGTCTGAGTTCCCTATGGGTGTCAAAAGAAATGTTGCAGCCCATATGGATCTCCTGGAACCCCAATGCCCTGGGTACCTAGGTACCATTACTAGGGACTTATAAGGGGGTTCCAGTATGCCAATTGAAATTGTTAAATGAAGTCACTGGCCTACAGTGACAAATTTAAAAGCAGAGAGAGCATAAGCACTGAGGTTCTGATTAGCAAAGCCTCAGTGACACAGTTAGGCACTACACAGGCATACACATTAGGCCATAAATTATGAGCACTGGGGTCCAGGCTATTTAAAAGCAGAGAGAGCATAAGCACTGAGGTTCTGATTAGCAAAGCCTCAGTGACACAGTTGGGTACTACACAGGCATACACATTAGGCCATAAATTATGACCACTGGGGTACAGGCTAGTAGGATCCCAGTGACACAGTAAAAACACGCTGACACACACTCACAAACAGGTCAAAAGTGGGGGTAACCACGCTAGAAAGAGGCTACTTTCTCACACCATGAGGATCACTTGTGGTGACAGTCCAGTCTTCCTGTCGGGTGTTTTTCTTATACTCATCAGAACCAATGGCAGTGCATCTGGCCATTTCATGTTTGTTGATGCGCACATCTTTGCAATTCTTGATTTCAGAGTACCATTAATTTGCTCTACAAGTCCTCATGCTTCAGGGCGGTAACTACAGTGCAGCTTCTGCTCAATGTTTAAGACTGAAAATAGTAATTTAATTCTTTCATTGTTGAAGTGACTTGCTCTATCTGATTCTAAGGAGACCAGAAAACCAAATGGAGATATCAGTTCCCTAAGCAATACCGTTGCTATGGTAAAGCTATAATTTCTTTGTGTGGGGTAGGCTTCAATCCAGTGGCTAAAATGCAAACAATCACTAGCACATATCTCAATCCTCCACACAAAGGCATCGCAATGAAATCCATCTGCATTCTGCTAAATGGGCCTCCCACTCTTCCAATGTGGTTCATATTAACTACAGTCCTTTTACACTCGTCCATCTGCTGGCAGATGACCCAACGGTGGCAAACTGCCTGTTTAAATTTTGGATTAAACCATGTCTGCCATGAAAGTGCGAATCATAGCATCTCTTCCAACATGTGCTTGTCGATGGTGAAATCTGGCCATTTGAGTCAGCAGGCAGTTTGGGAGAACTACCTGTCCCTCCCATGACACCCAAACATCACCTTCCTGCTACACACAATTCAATTTAACCCATTTTCTCTTTTCTTCTTTGTCAATACTTTTCTGCACATTTTTCAATTCATCCCAGGTATCTATGACATGAAGTGTATAATTTAAGCACAGTTCTTCTTCAGGTAACAGTTCCCATTTGTCTTTGAAAGATATACAATTCAATGTGCAAAACCTTGCGACTTGATCCGCATATCCATTTCCCATTGAAATAAAATCTTGCAATCTCTTGTGGACACTGCATTTCGCCACAGCAATCTTTTCGGGCATTTGTAAAGCTTGTAACAAATCATGAGTTCTGTCACCATCTCCACCCGGTGGACCAGAAGAGGTCAGGAAACCTCTGTGTGACCATAACTGGTCAAAGTCTTGGACTATTCCAAATCCGCACTGGCTATCTGTATAAATGGTAACTTTAAGCTGTCTATAGACATGCTGTAGTAAGAGGTACCGATTCGGCCACTTGTGGGAATATACTCCCCAAAGCCAGGAAGCTTCGAGTATACAAGAAAGTTTACACATATCATATCCTGCTTTCAATGTTCCCTTGTTATCTTTTAAACAGGAACCATCTGTAGGAGGCTGGTCTGGTTTGTAGTGGGAACTTACACCTTATACCAGGTCCAGTTATCCCTTATTAGTGAAATGTAGGCAGTATATAGCAGCTTAGGCTTTCTAGGGGTAGCTGTAGCAGAGCAGCCAAGGCTGAACCAGGAGACATGCAAAGCTCTTGCAATACCACTATAGTCAAACAGTACGCATACACAATAAAAGACAATACTCAGTGTTAACAAAAATAAAAGTACTTTATTTTAGTGACACAAGGCCAAAAATATCTTAGGGGCTATACTCCTTCTGAGGGTAAGTATTATACACAATATATACACTAGTAACCAAAATGAGGTAAGTAAACAGTCATAGAATAGTGCAAACAGTAGAAAATACAATAGATTGGAATAGGCCCAGGGGCAACACAAACCATATACTAAAATAGTGGACTGCGAATGCCCAATCCCCACCCCTAGGTAAGTGTAGTGCGTAGAGGGGTGCTGGGAGTGTAGGAAAACACCAAAGTTAAGTAAAGTACCCCAACCCAGGGCACAGGAAAGCAGGAGTAAAGTACAGCAAGTTTCCTCAGAACACACTACAAGTCGTGATGACGAATTATGCAAGAACCAAGCAAGATTGCAAGCAACCAATGATGGATTCCTGGACCTGAAGACCTGTGGAGAGAGGAGTCCAATTCCAGAAAGCGAAGAAGAGTCCAGGAAGAACAGGTGGCCCTGCCCACCTGGAACAAGGTGCAAAGTGGATTCTCCAGTTGGGAGAAAAGTACAGAAATGCACCAAAGAAGATAGCTGCAGGTTCCTGATTGGTGCAAGAGATGTCCCACATGGAGTTGTTGGATGCAGCCTGTTTGCGTCACTGGATTCCGCCAACAAGCCTTGGTTCACGCAATTATGCAGTTTCCGTCAAAGAGGAGCTGCCTGGACCCAGGAGGGGCCTGGGGTCTCAACTCGGACTGAGGAGACAGAGGAGGCTCTCAGCACTTCAGAGAACCCTCAGCAGACCAGGCAGCGCCCATGGGAGTCCCAGAACACGGGGACAAAGGAGCTGCAAAGTGCAGTCGTTGCAGCACTACATTGGAGGATCCCATGCCGCCGGAGAACAACTCAGAGCGGTGCGTCACAGGATGGAGTGCTGGGGACCTGGGCTATGCTGTGCACAAAGAACTTTTGGTAGAAGTGCACAGAAGCCAAAGGAGCTGCAGGAGACGCGATGCACAGGGGTACTGTTGCTGTACGGGGAGGCAAGCTCTTACCTCCACCAAATTTAGACAGCTGGACATTTGGACAGTCTGGGTCAGTTCGGTCCAATACCTGTGTTCCAGGGATCACGCTCGTTGACAGGAGAGGAGTCCCAGAGTACCGGTTGTCGTCGCAGAGGGGTGTCTGCTAAAGCAGGGAAGTGCAAACTGAATCTGAGGAAACACCCAGAGGAGAGACCCTAAATAGCCCTGAGAGAGGGATTGGCTACCTACCAAGGTATGCACCTATCACGAGAGGTCTCTGATGTCACCTGCTGGCACTGTCCTCTCAGAGGTCTCCAGAGGGACCCCACACCTTGGAATGCAAGATGGCTAACGCCAGGGACACTCTGAAGGAGCTCTGGGCACAATCCCTGGGGTGGTGATGGACAGGGAAGTGGTCACTCCCCTTTCCTTTGTGCATTTTCGTGCCAGGGCAGGGACTGGGTTCCCTGAACCGGTGTAGACTGAATTATGCAAGAAGGGCACCGTTTGTGCCCTTCAAAGCATTTCCAGAGGCTCTGGGAGGATACCCCTCCCATGCCTGTAACACCTATTTCCAATGGGAGAGAGTGTAACAACCCTCTCCTAAAGAAAATGCATTGTTCTGCCTTCCTGGGATTGAGCTGCTCAATCCCCAGGCGGGCAGAAACCTTTCTGTGAGGTGGCAGCAGCTGGGGCTGCAGTGGAAACCTCAGAACTGGTTTGGTAGTACTGGGGGTCCTTGGTGGAGCCCTCAGGGTGCATGAAATTGGACCCCCAATACCAGATTTGGATTGGGGGTTCAATTCCATAATCTTTTACACCTCACATGGCCATATTTGGAGTTACGATTGTGAAGCTACATAATGCATTGACATATATGTAGTGACTATAATGGTGTCCTTGCCCTCACGAAGTCTGGGGAATTGGCCCTGGACAACGTGGGGGCACCTTTGCTGGTGCAAGGATGCCCTCACACACAGTAATGTTGCACTACTTCACTCAGGCTGAAGTGGCAGTCCTAAAGAAAGGTTTGTATGAGCTCCTTATGGGTGGCAAAAGAAATGCTGCAGCCCATAAGGATCTCCTGGAACCCCAATGCCCTGGGTACCTAGGTACTATATACTAGGGACTTATAAGGAGGGGACCAGTGTGCCAATCAGAATTGGAATATGGAGTCATTAAACTATAGTGACAAATTTGGCACACAGAGAAGAGCATAAGCACTGGGGTTCTGGTTTGCAGAACTCCAGTGACACAGTCAAGCATACTGACAACACATATAGGCCACAAACTATGAGCACTGGGGTCCTGGCTAGCAGGATCCCAGTGAGACAGTAAAAACACACTGACAAACCGACAAACAGGTCAAAAATGAGGGTAACCATGCTAGAAAGAGGCTACTTTCTCACGTAGATCAACAAAAATAATTTGGTCATTTTCTTCCAATCGGGTATCCCGAATGTCAGGTCTAGGTTTTGTGCACAAATCAGTAACCTCCAGATAGTCATGCTCGACATCTTTTAATTTGTCAATTTCAATATTGTTTTTGGAAGCAAAGTTGCAGGGTTAAGCACTGTACACCTTTTCAAAGTAACAGTGGGTGACCCCAAAATAATAGTCTTGTATCGGGTTAGTCTTGCGTTTGTCAGACATTTGGTCTTGGTTCGGGTAAGCAAACCTTCAATGGAGTGAGGGACCCAAACAGTTACAGGATATTCCATCACAATGCTCTCACTCTGACTGAGCTTCAAACCAACTGCTGCCACAGTTTGCAAATAGACAGGCAAAGCTGCTGCAATTGTGTCCAAAGTAGCTGAAAATATACTGCTGGGTGGTTTACACCACCATGTACCTGGGTCAAGACTGACAAGGAACATGCATCACGCTCATGACAAAACAACATAAAAGGTTTTGTGTAGTCAGGCATTCCCAAAAGCCTGAGCTTTGCACAGACTTTCTCTTGGATAAAAAAGGCTTTCATAAGACTTGATCTAACTCTAGGGGGTCAGTAACTTCTCTGTGTGTCAACTTTTGCAGTGGTTTTGAAATGACAGAAAATTTGGGAATCCACTGTTGACAATAGCTCACCATTCCCAGAAACATTCTGACATCTCTTTGTGTAGCTGGGGGATTCATCTGTAATGTGGCAGTGACTCTCTCTCTGGAAATCTTTCCAGCTCCCTTTTCAATTAGGTGTCCCAAATATTTCACCTCTGTCTGACAATACTGTAATTTTGCTGGGGACACCTAGTGTCCATTCCTCCCCAAATGATTTAATAAGGCAATAGTATCTTGACTGCACTCTTCCTTTGTCTTTGAAGCAACCAACAAATCGTCAATGTATTGGACCACCATCAATTGGAACCCTTGAGGAATTCTGCACCAACAATTTACACAGTCAATGAACTTAAAACAGAAGAGAAAGTGGCTATCCTTGTGAAGAGGTACAGAAAAGATTTGGCAGTACTGAGCAACATTTAATAACAATATTGTTGATTTTCCTCAAATCCTGAACTATTCGGAATTTCCCACACAGCTTTCACAATCCCATTACACGGGCTGCTCAGTACTCCTTTTAAGATGCCTCGTCTTACAAACTCTGCAATGATAAGTGCAAACCCTTCAGTAGTATCCTGTATCATGTGGTATTGTGGAATCTAGAGAAAATTGCATTTTGCTTGACTGTGACTTTAACTGGGTCAACTCCTCTAATTAGACCAATGTATTTTCCTGAAAAAATCTCAAACCTGCATCTTAACCGTTCCCTTTAAGTCAGAATGAAGATCTCGTACTGTGAAAACAGGAAAGAAACTGATCAAGGGGTACTCTTCATTCACTAGGTTACAGTCTGTTGTCTCAAGCTGGGCATCTTCATCATCACTACTTGTCTGAATGGCAATTCCATCATTTGAACAGGTAATCGAACATCTTCTTTTACATAGCAAATCCCTTTCCCAGTAAGGAAACTGCACTCGAGTCACAACCCACGTACCTGTGTAGTCCTCTGAAGTTTCTAATTTTAACTGAAACTGGTTCTGTAATTGGATTTGTCAAATACAGATTTGCAATTCCTACAGTCTATACAGTTTTCCCTGAAAGGGGTAGGTTAGGGACTTCTGCACTTCTCACAGGAGTGTGTAGCTCCTGTGTCAACTAGGAATGAAACATATGACCCATTACCTTTCCCTTCAAGTAGATACCCTTCTGATCTACTTCTAATTGAAGCCGCTAACACACATTCTTTTTCGTCTGAACACTCACCCACCAGGTCATCATTAATTTCGGTCTTACTGTATAATGGATATTGGTCTATGGTGTTATTACTAAGGTTAAACCTTTGACCTGTGTCCTGCTGAAGAAGCATCATCTGTTGCTGATCCACTGGGGCTTGAGGTATCTGTAGGTACCATTTGTACTTGGGGTTGCATTTGCTGTGAATGTGGCTTCTGCAGACATGGCAGTTGCATCTGTTGCATGGGCTGAGGACCTTGCACTTGATTCACATTATTTTTTAAACCACAATTTGACCTCTCTCTCTTGGTACTCTCATGTTTGGAAAATAATTGATTTTGTTCGTCTGTGGGGCAACACCTTCCTGTACTAGCGTCGGACACTCCCTCTTCCAATGTCTGGGGCCTCTGCAAGCGTGACAAGGTAACAATCTTTTCATTCCCTGCACGTCAATCTGATTGACTACAGTATTCAAATCGGGACCACAATTCATATTTCCATTTCCACCACAACCTCTACCTTTTACTTGATTCTGAAACAACATGTTTCCCTGCTGTGCGAAAAACTCCCTTGAATTCCTGTTAGTGCCACTTTAATCTGCATCACCATTGCTTTCTTCTTCAACTTTAGTTGTTTCAATTCAATCTCGTCACTACATTACATAGCATATTGCAGTACTTTATCAATCGGCTTTGCTTGCCAATAAATCAAACCACTCTTAATCATCTGGCTAATTTCAGGTTTCAATCCCTCAACAAATCTAAACACAAAGTGAATCATGTCTTTCAGCTCAATTGTTTCTGTACCGATGTAATGTTTAAACGCATGCAACAATCTCTCATAGTACGCATGCATAGACTCCTTTCCTTCCTGAGCTGTCCTGTCTATTCTCTTCCAATCAATATTTTTGGGAGAAATTCTTGTTTTCCAGAATTCAATCACTTTGTAATAGTACTTCATTACGTCAGGAGATGGTGCACCTGTGGACTGGTCTCATGGGGGCTCTCTCACTGTCCAATTTCTACTCCTTTTGCATTCCACCCACAGATCTGCCGGAACCACTATTTCCAACAGTGTATTTAAATCCTCCCACAGGCATTTTGCAAGCTTCACAAACCTACCTGTTTGCTGGTACCATTCCACTGATTATTAGTTCAATCTGAAGTAGTCATTGGTAAATGACAAAATGTCTCTTCTGCTCCAAGGGACATGGACAATACTTCCTCCAGGAATTTCTCTCATTGGTAATATTTTTACTGATTCGTCAGTCTGCCGCACAATAACAATTACATTTGCAGATTCCCTCTTCCTTTTGTCTCATTGCTTTACCCGACCTGCCTTCTCATTTGTCTAATGCTCCCCATGTTTGAATGTTCTGTATTAATTCTCTGATGTGGATTTCATTCCCAGGATCCACATGTTCTCAATATCCTTTGAGTCAATTTCTTCTCAAGTGTTTTGTTTTCTCAATTTCTATGTCATATTAACTGCTAGGTCTGCCAACCTCTTATGTGACAATCCCGCTTTGTTGGTAATTAGTTTGCACAAAAAGTACAACTCATCTTCTCGGTCGTGTCAAGGCTGTACAATCTAATGGTTCCCTCAATCAATTTGTCTATTTCTAATTTAAGCCTGGGCAAATTTAACAGACTTCCTCCATTGGAATCTCTTGTTGTGCTACTCAACTTCTCAGCCATTCAGTTAATTGCTGGGTTGTTAAACCTTGTAATGAGACATTATTATTACATACACTGGGTATTTGCTGCAACGTTAAACATGGAGTCTCTGGGGTCATTGAAAATGGATTAGAACCTATTTCTGGTCTTTCCGGATTATTTGGTGGAGTCCTGGAGTAACTCAAATCAATTAACGGACCTGGCCTGTCAAATGTCGGTTTCAATGGAGTCATCATTCCTACATGTTCATTGAACCCTTCCATTTCTACACTTGGACGTTCTGCTCACTGCTCTTATTGTTTCCCTGGGCAAACAATGGAATAACTGGATCAATAGTAACGGGTACTGACACAGTGTCTGGACTCGGTCGGACGTTTTGATCTCTAGGTTACATTACTCCTGTATTCTGACTTATCAAAGCAGATGTTTTTGTCTGTGCCATTGTTACGGGTGTATATCGTGGGACTGTTGGGGCTTGCATTGGGGACATCAAATTAGGTGTATATTCTAATTGAATCAATATCGGTTTCTGGTAAACTTCCCTCAATTGGGACGCTTGTCCTGTTAGTACTATTAAGCTCAGTGTTGAGTTTACAGTAGAGATGTCTGGATAAACCCTATGTCCACCTATGGTATAGGATTCTGAAATGTGGAAGTGGTAGGGACAATATGGCTAACCTGTACTTGCCTTGGTGTCGTTTCAATTGGTACCGGAGTGGTAGGATCTGCACTAGTACTTGGACCTGTCTCATGTGCTGCATATTGTGGGGGTGACTTCTCTGTAGTTGCAAAATAAACTCGTCATCATCTGAGTCTTCATCATAAGTCAAAGATATTTTAGACTCTGTCGATATCTGCTCTCTGTCATCTGAAGGATACAAATCCCTCTTTTTGGTACTCTTTCTTGCCTTGCTCTTGTTTTCTTGTGTAATTGCAGGAAATATCATAATTCCCTGTAGAGTCTCAACTCTCCAAACTTTCTGCTTTCTATCCCATCTCTCCTCAGCTAAAGTTTTCTCAGCTTTTCTCATTTTCCTCTCAAATTCTGTTGCTTTTTGGCAACTAACTCCCAAATAGCTAGTGCTTCAAATTGTGGAGGTCTAGGAGGAGGTTTTAAATCATACAGTACTCTCCTCACATTCTCTAGTATATTCAAATTAAATGTTCCATGGGTAGGAAGCGCTAAGCCCCCTTCTTTCTCTCTCTTTGCGCCATTTTTTCAACCAAAGACACGGAGCTGCACCTTGTTCCTCAAATACAATGTATGCAGGTGTACCTTTTGGTGGTGCAATTTCTCCTTTTCTAACTGGAATGAATACATCTCCCCTCAGGACACTTTTTAATGCTTTAAAATGTTTAATTTCTATGTTTAGGCTACACTTTCAATGGAATCAGGAAGTAAATTTCAATCCCCAAATCCTTTCGTCCACCTTCTCAACCAAATACACTTCACTGCTGTCCACCAATCCGTTTGCAGCTTTTTTCACTAACCAACCTATCCCAGCACGGATCTAGTGATATCAAACTCATGTAAAATGGCTGACAAAGCCCTCTGGCTTGTCTGCTTCAACTCAGATTCACACAAACTAATGCAAATATTGCATGCATAAATAAAATCAATACACAAACTTGTCTTTTCACTACAGGTAGGTAACACAATCGCTTCAGAAAGACTGAATTTTCAACTGCGGCTTTTAGCTCTGATAGATACTCCTTCTATCTCAGTTTCCCTGACTCGCAAGTAAAATTCGACCAGCAAATTTTACCTTCAACTGGTCACTGAGTTCTCCTGGTGCACATAGGATTCACCAAATATCCATTAAAAACTAACTCACTTTAACCACTCACTCGGAGTTTGTCAACCATGCCCGATTGACCTATTAAACAGACAAATTACAACATCAAACAGAGTGTCTCATTTACTTGTACAATACTCCGGAGTCTTAGACCACACAGGGTCTGTATACCAGCAACCACGTGGGTAATTTTTTAGCACAAAGTGCCACACACATGTGAAGTATGACGACGTCCCTACTCTCACACTTTGGAGTACGAAAAACTCCTTAAACAACTTCATTGGAGTACGCAAACTCCCTATTCACTCTCAAACATCAAAATTCACCTGTAGTTTGCTTAAGCTGTGCAAGCGCAAAATCAGTTTCACTCACAATCACACTAGGAATGCTAAGAACATCTTCAAACAAGCATTGGCAAACTCCAAGGTTCTGGGAAAGGCATGGTAGGCTCTTAGGGAGACATAACCTTTTTTTGTACTATTGCTTCTGGAAATTTATGGTGGCCTCTTGAGGACAGGTAACCATCCTCTGCTACCAAAATCTGTGAATGCTTCTGGCCTTTATTTGGTCTTTTATAGTTTCATTGAAGGGGACGCGTTAGAGGTTCGATGGACCTTTTGACTAAGCTTAGAGTGATTCCACCATAGCTCATAACTTCAACAACAATATACACAACCTAATCAAATAAACACCATCAATCTTTTGGAGTCAATAATCTTTACGCACCATGACCCATTTGGCCATGAATAACCACACCTTTTAGTAAAGTTAAAATGTTTATTTCCCTAGATTAACAATGCTAATACCACGTAGATTAGTCTCAAAACCAAATGATAAACGTATACAAACAACACAGGCTGACGTAGTCATCTGAAGACTCTCAATTTAGCTAAAGCCTTGATAGTTTAACACTCGAGGGGTACCGAACAAATCAATAGCAGTAATAACTGAAAAACAGATATTGGCCCTCATTATGACATTGGCGGTAAATCCCACTTACCGCCACGCTGACTGCCGCCAACACACCACCGCCGCTACGGATATCCGTTCACCATATTATGACACACACACACCAATCCACCACTATTCAGCCACAGACACAAGTCCGCCACACCAAAGGTCAGTGGTAAACTGGTGGTATCAAAACCCACACCGTTACGCCAACAGAGCAATGCCCGTCACATTATGACCCACGAATCACCACGGCGGACATTCAGTGGCGGTAATCCATTGGCTGTACACACCACTGCGCTCAAAATACACACACACCCTTACAAAACAACACCACATTGGACAATATAAACAACACACACCACACCCACACCACTATAAAACACACACCCACATTACCCACAACCCCTTACAAATACAAACCATTGGCACGAGACAGGCACCATCACTACAGACAAAACCAGAGCCACACACCACCTACATCTATACACCACCCATGCACCCCGCACAACACCCCCCAACACATCACCCCACACACCCTCACACGTCACACAACACCCCTAGCACCACAAAGACACCCCCGATTCTCACAGGAGGAGATAAGGGTCATGGTGGAGGAAATCATCAGGGTAGAGCCACAGCTATTTGGAGCACTGGTGTAGCAGATATCCATTGCTAGGAAGATGGAGCTATCACGGAGGATCGTGGACAGGGTCAATGCCGTGGGACAGCACCCCAGAACAAGAGACGATATCAGGAAGAGTTGGAACGACCTACGGGGGAGGCGTGTTCCATTGCAGCAATACACCAACTCGCTGTACAGAGGACTGGCGGAGCACCACCACCTCCTCCCCCACAACTAACAACATGGGAGGAGCAAGTCTTGGCAATCATGCATCCCTAGGGCCTGGCCGGAGTAGCAGGAGGACTAGACCCTGGTAAGTCAACTCTATACTTCTACTAACCCCTACCTGCATGCCAACACATACCCTCACTCCACCACCTCCCCCACCCCCCACCATTACAACTCACTCATCCCAATGCCAAGCCCTGCATGCCATACCAATGCATGGACACCACTCACAGCCCTGCATTGACACTCATCACTACAGCATGCACACTATAGAGAACTAATCATCCCACAATACACCAACGTACACAAGTGAAAGCTGCCAGGGCAAATACAAACAAAGAGGGCAAGCCACTGATGCACAATATCTCACACACAGAAATAATAACACAGCATTTACATCCCTACAGATATCCCAGCCAATGTCAGCGGAGAAGAGATGCCAGCAATATCCAGTCCCCCAACAGAAGAGGCTCACAGTGTTGACAGAAACTCTAGTCGCCCGGATCTGGATGACCAACCTGGCCCATCTGGGACCTCTGGACAGTCAGGTACCCAGGCACAGTCACACACCACCACAGAGCCACCCCCATCAGCAAACACCAACACAGCACCCACCCAGCGTACCCATACCTCTGTCTCCAGGACACTTCAATCAGCAGTGTGTCCACCTCAACAGGGACCCCAGGGCACACCTCATACCCAAGACAAATCCGGGACCTGGGGTCAGTGGCAGTGAGCACATGGTTCCGGGGTCTGAGGCACAGGACAACAGGGAAACTGGGAGGACTGCTGTGTGCCAAGGGAGGACAGGCCAAGGGAACTGACTCTCCGGAGGCACTCGCAGCGATCCTGGGAGCCTACCAACATTCCTAGGATACGCCGGGGGAGATGCTGGACAGTGCGCAGGATAACAGGCGGCTGCAGGAGGGACAGTACCAGGGGATCCGGGAGGACCTGCAGGCCATCAACACCACCCTGGTCTCCATAGGAGGGGTGCTGGCAGACATGGCCAACACTATGAGGGATGCAGTCTCACAACAGCGGGCCCTTGCCACTAACCAGACATCTGAACTGCCTTCCACCTCCGCTAGTGGACAGGAGGCCCGCCACAGGACCAACAGGCCACCAGCACCCCTCCCCCTGCAGAAGGTGAACCACCCTACAAATGTACGCTGCGATCCAGGCAGAAGCCAAAGACCCCTGCCAAGAAATGAGACTCTCCTGATTGTCACCCTTGTGTCCCACTCTGTCATTCTGTCCACCTTGAACTGCCATTGCTCCCCTTCCTATGGCCCCTTGGACAATGCGCCTGTGCACCAAATATACTGGAACAATACCCTGGACTTTCCTCCATCATCACCCCATCCCATTGCACTTGCCCCTCTTCTTCTTAGCACTTCAATAAACACCCTTTGAAAAAATATAAGTATGGAGTATGTCACATTTTTTAAGTATGTATTTGTTTAACCAGGTTCAAACATTGCAATTGAACTGTACAGTAATGTTCACATAAGAGAGAACTGTAGTTGGCTGCAATGATCACACCAGGAGCGATAGTTGGGCACCAACATCTGCAAAATGAATTGCCAAAGGGTACAGTGAGTGGGCATAGAAGTGGGACATAACAGAATGCCAGTGCCAAAGATAATCTAAATAATGACAATGAAATGTGAAGTAACACTGTCTTACCTGTGTGTCATTGGAAGTATTGTCATATCACTGCTGTTCTGTTGTCCTCATCCTCTGCCTCCTCATCCTCACTGTCCACAGGGTCCACTGCTGCCACATGGCCATCTCCAGCCTCCTCCTTCTGCAGAAAAGGCACATGGCGTCTCAAGGCAAGGTTGTCCAACATGCAGCATGCCACTATTATCTGGCAGACCTTCTTGGGTGAGTAGCACAGGGATCCCCCAGTTAGATGGAGGTACCTGAACCTGGCCTTCAGGATGCCAAATGTCAGTTCGATTATCCTTCTTGTTCGCCCATGTGCCTCATTGTAACGTTCTTCTGCCCTTGTCCTGGCATTCCTCACAGGGGTCAATAGCCGTGATAGGCTGGGGTAACCTGAGTGACCTGCAAATATCTAGGGACAACAGTTAGCCACACACTATCCTATATGGCCCTCACCATACCAATACACCAACATCTACTGGGTGGGAACCAGGGCTCACCTATCAACCACACCTGGTGCCTCTGTAGTTGGGCCATCACATTTGAGATGCTGCTATTCCTTAGGACAAAGGCATCATGCACTGACCCTGGATACTTAGCATTGACATGGGAGATGTACTGGTCTGCCAAGCACACCATCTGTACATTCATGGAGTGGAAACTCTTACGATTTCTGAACACCTGTTCATTTTGCCAGGGGGACAAATGCAATATGAGTTCCATCAACCGCCCCAATTATGTTGGGGATATGTCCCATTGCATAGAACTCAGCCTTCACTGTGGCCAAATCCTCCACCTGGGGTAAAACAATGTAGCTGAACATGTGTTTAATCAGGGCAGACAACACTCTTGTCAGCACTGAGAACATTAGCTGTGACATTCTGGCTGCCAAGCCCACTGTCACTTGGAAAGAACCAGTTGCCAAGAAATGGAGCACAGATAGGACTTGCACAAGAGAGGGGATCCCAGTGGGGTGACGGATAGCAGATATCAGGTCAGGCTCCGGTTGGGCACAGAGCTCTGTGATTCTGGCCCTGTCAATTCTATAGGTGAGGATAATGGGCCTGTCCTCCATTGTTGCCAAGTCCACCAGGCGTCTGTACACGAGGGTATGTCTCCATCTCCTATTCATCCGCAGCAGTTGCAGTCTACGGGGACAAAAAAGTGAGGAGCCGGTCACAAACTGAACATCGGAGCCACAACAGTACAATGCATGATGTTAATTTGTAATGGGTAAGTGGGATTTGTCCTGTATGTCCTATTTTTAACTGTGATGCAGTTATTATCCAGAGGCTGCCTCCCCCCCGAAATGGGGTCCAACTGTCCTGTGTGGAGGGACAGGTGGAAGTGAGGTAATTCTGCTTACGTTGTGCGCTGTAACGGGAGGCGGCCGGGAATCGCCGTGCAACGCCTCATTGATTAACATTGGGCTTTATGGGGTACAGTGGCCAATGGTGATGTACGCCGGCAGTGACGGTATGCACCGCCGCGGACGTGAGTGCCATTTTCTGTATGATCACTCACTGGCTACCTGACCTTCAGCATGAGAGGACCTACACTGCATGTACAGCTGTGACCTGTGTCTGGAACCTACCATGGCCCATGTGACTGGGGAAAGGGCCCCTGCCTTCACCTCGGCAGAGTTGGAATGACTGGTGGATGGGGTCCTACCCTGGTACAGACTGCTGTATGGGCCTTCAGACCAACAGGTGAGTACACTGTAGGCACGATGCATGTGGCGTGAATGTATGGAGTGGTGTTTGTGAAGGCCTTGTGTAGGGGGGGTGGGTGGATGTCCACTGGGTGGTGTACAGCTTGTGTGCTGGGCCATGTGTGTGTAAATGGTGATATGAAGGGCTAAAGTGCGCCATAAGTGTAACAGGCAGGACGGTCTGACTGATACCATTTCCTGTGTGTATTTCTCTGCAGGTCAGTGCCCATCAAAAAAAGGGTATATGGCATGCCATCCCCAAGGACGTGCGGACCCTGGGGGTCTACGGCAGGTGGAGCACCCACTGTCAGAAACGGTGGGAGGACCTGAGATGCTGGGCACGGAATACGGCAGAGGACAAGCTGGGGGTGGCCTCCCAATGAGGAAGGGGTGTCCGTCGAACCCTGACCCTCCTGATGGTCCGCATACTGGCGGTGGCCTATCTGGAACTGGATGGGTGCTGGAGGGCATCACAGCAGCCACAAGGGGGTGATTACAGTGCCCATCATTACAACGTACGTATGGTAGGTGGGTACCCGGGTGGGGGATGTGTGTCAGTGGGTGCCCCAAGGCCAGGCCTGACATTGCAGAGTAGGTCCCATGTTGGCCAGGGTTCTGAAGTGATAATCCTGCTACATATCTCATAAGCATCCACAACTGGTCAGGACTGTGTGGGTCCCAGGTGTGCGGCATTTGGCGGTGTGTGCCCCTCCCCATGCCTTGGTGGCTAGCATTACACCTGGTAGTGCAATGCATAGTGTGTAGGGCTGTTCCTTGTGTGTGAGGGTGGTGTGTACGCCAACGGTGGTGTTGGTGCAGCCATTGACCCAGTGTATCCTTTGTGTCTCCCCCCCCCTTTTTTTTTAACACCCTGTCCTTATGTGCATTAGCATCATCTGGTGGAGGAGCAGAGGCACTGGTGACGGAGGGAGCTGCATCCTACAGGACCCAGGAGGCAGAGTCCACCGATGCTGAGGGCACCAGTGGGACGGAGGGCAAGGGGAGCACCACGGCGGAGACTGGAGGGGCAATTCAGACTCCCATACCTCCTCCGATGGAAGCTCCCTGGTGGGGGCGGACACCTCTGTGCCCACCCCAGTAGCAGGTTTAGCCGCCACCCCCTGTACCAGCACCACCCTCCCAGCAGCCTCTCAGCGAGTTGCCTGTGCCCGCTCACCCAGGAGGGTGGGCATCTCCTTCGCCCCAGGCACCTCAGGCCCTGCCTAGTTAGCCCTGCTGCCCTGAGTGAGGTAGCTATTGACCACCTTAGATCCATCTCTGTAGGGCAGTCAACCATTGTGAATGCCATCCAGGGGCTGGCAGCCCAGATGCAACAGACTAATGCATTCCAGGAGGGCATTCACACTGGCTTGGCGGCCCAACAGAGGTCAATCCAGGCTCTGGCCTCGTCTCTGATGGCAGCCATTGTCCCTGTTTGCACCCTTCCCCCTTCAACTTCCCTTCCGAATCACATTCCCCTCAACCTATCCCAAGCACACAGGCAGACAAGCATGCACACAAGACAACACACAAGAGCAGCACAGGCAAACACAAGCACCACACATCATCCCACAGGCACCCACACAAACACCATCCAGATGCAGACATACCAACATCCACAATTTCTACTGTCTCCCATCCTCCTCTTCCTCCACCTCCCTCCCAGTTCCGTCTACACTCACACCTGCATGCACTACATCCTCATCTACTACCAGCATCACCACCACACATACACACCTCACTGGCAGACACCTCCACAACAGCCATGCACACGTCCCCTGTGTCCTCTCCCACTGTTTCTGTTACCCCCACTCCCAAGGTACACAAACGCAAGCACTCAGACACCCAACAGCCATCAAACTCACAACAGCATCCAGCCCATGCACCTGTACCCAAACACAGCAGACAGACACCTCCTACAACCACTCCCTATCCCTCCTCTCCCAAACCTTCTCCCTCTTCCCACCCCAATGTCCCTAAGAAGTTTTTCCTCTCCACCATTGACCTCTTCCCTACCCCTCACCCCCACCCCCGTTCTTCACATCTGTCCAGGGTGGCAAAAACCCAGGCAAGCACCTCAGCCACCCAGACCACGGGCCCAGTAGTCTCTGCACCCACTTGTGGTGGGAAAGGATCCAGGGCACATGTTTAGATGTTGAAGGAGCCTGCACCAGGCAGCCTCAAGGAAAGGGTGCCTGGCCCAGCTGCGGGCTGGAAGACCAAGGAGCCAGCCCCAGCTGCGGGCTGGAAGACCAAGGAGCCAGCCCCAGCTGCTGGCGGCAAGGGCAAGGAGCCAGCCCCAGCTGCTGGTGGTAAGGGCAAGGAGCCAGCCCCAGCTGCTGGCGGGAAGGGCAAGGAGCCAGCCCCAGCTGCTGGCGGGAAGGGCAAGGAGCCAGCCCCAGCTGCTGGTGGGAAGGGCAAGGAGCCAGCCCCAGCTGCTGCCGGAAAGGGCAAGGAGCCAGCCCCAGCTGCTGCCGGAAAGGGCAAGGAGCCTGTCCCAGCTGCTGCCAGGAAGGGCAAGAAGCCAGCACCAGCAGTCAGGAAGGACAAGGGGCCTGGTGCAGGGACTCAGACGGAGCCCCCACCACCAACCATGGTTGTGCAGCCACCCAAGGCTGCAGGAGATGCGCTGGAGCTTCCCCACCCCACCACCACCACCAGCAGCACCGCCACCAGTGGGCAGCCATCCGAGCCTGCAGGGGATCGGCTGGAGCTTCCCCCCCCCCCACCACCACCACCAACAGCAGAAGCAGCAGCACCACAACCACCAGTGGGCAGCCATCCGAGGCTGTAGGGGATGGACTGGAGCTTCCCCCCCTACCCTCACCACCACTACCAGCACCACCACCACCAGCAGCACCACCACTACCAATGAGCAGCCGTCACCGCCGGCAGACGGTATGTAGTTCTGTCTCCATGGGCTGCTGTGCGGCCTGCCCCCTGCAAATCCAGTGGGTATGACACCCGCCAACCCCAGCCTCACCAGGATCAAGAGCGCAGGGCACGATGCCCCCTCCAGAGCATGTCGGCAAGTCACTCACTTGAGAGACTGTGGCCTTGCACTTCCCAGGACCAAGCACAGGGCATGTTGCCCCCTCCAGAGCATGTGGGTAAGTCACCCACTTGAGAGACTGTGGCCTTGCACTCCCCAGGACCAAGCACAGGGCATGTTGCCCCCTCCAGAACCAGTGGTCTTGTTCCATCTGAGGTGTCCCCCCCCCCGTCCCCCTGAGTTGCCTGCCTATTTTCCAACTGATGCCCCTGCAGTGTTCTCTCCGTGTTGGTGCAGGTGACAAGTGGGGTCTTGGACTTTGGCCTGTGGCCCTGTGGCCCACGCACAATGAGGACTGGGCAGTATCCCTTGAACTGTATATACCATTACATTGCATTTTCGTATTTCTACTGTGTTGATATTATTACACTCACTTTAGCACATTCCTGTTGTCCTTGCATTATTCCTCCGGGTACGGGGTAAACATATTTTAGTACTGCAGCTGACTGTGTGTATGGTGTTGGGGGTGGGTATGTATGTGTGTGTTGCGTGTGTCACTCTTTTTCCTCCCCCTCTCCCCTGTGTGCTAGGTGGCTGTACTCACCGCGCTTGTCTTTGCCATCATTGGTGTTCGTGGTGGAGCAGGACGTAAAAATCATCGGAAATATTTGCAGCTCGGGGTCAATGGCGGCGTGGTTCTTCCCTGTGTCTCTAAAGGTGAGTCCTTTGACTTCTATGCTCTGTTTCCGCTAGGCTTATGATGTCGTTGGTACTGCCCCGGAAAAGGTGGCGGTTTCCTGTCTCATAATATGGTGGGCGGAACATTGACTTCTGTCTGGCTGTAGGCGGCTACCGCAGTGGTAGCTGTTGTTTCCGCCCTGGCGTCGGTGTGGTAAAGTGGCTGTCTATCTGAGTTCTCTCCGCAATGGTCATAATTTGGTGGTAGTTACTGCCAGCCTGTTGGCGGTATTACTGCCACTTTATCACCGACCGTAGTATACTTCTAAATTTAACAGGTGAACAGAATAAATTCTTTGTTAATGACAATTGTCGACCTTTGGCCATACTAACTAGCTTTCCAATTAGAATAGCAAGTTTGGGCTTCATGCAAAAACAATTTTAGTCAAAGTTAATTTTGAAAACATCTAACTAAGGCTCTAGCAAACTGGTGGTTGGTACCTAAAAGAAGGCACAAATATAGCCCAGAAATAATACCATTTTGTTATAACCTCTCCTCAATGAGTCAGCAAGAGGTGGTCTCTTTGTCAGGGGGACATTCGTCTGGTCAGCATCAGCAATGGGAAATGAAAGGGGATGGCTGAGCCATGGTTGGGCTCTAAATTAACTGAACCACTTAGGGACATTAAGCTAAAAAATCAGCATTAACACAAATTAACAGAATACATGGATCTGTGGTTCTGCACGGACAGGACTCTAGCAAGGACAGGAAGGAATCTCTCGAAGGAACTCTGGAAATTGACTAGAATTCCTGAGTGCAGTCAGGCTAAGTTAAACTCCCATAAAGTATCTTCTCACGCTGTCATTGGTCAGAAAATCGTATGTTCACAATAGGACCAATAGGCTCTAAACTATGAATCTAAAATATAGGTAAACATTCTTTCACATGTCGATGATTGGCTCCTCTTCTCCTGTTCCAATTGTCCGGTTTTTCAGGTAACTCTTTTGTTGCAATCCTAGCTGTAGTCAGTGCATCCATTGTTAGCCCCAGGGAATGTCTCTTTCTCACGCATCAAGAATACTTTTGTAACTTTTTCTAGTGCAAAACATTCTAACAGGCACTTCTCATGAGAAAGTTTAAGACATTTAAAAATCGCTTGGTCAGCACAGTATGAACAGTGAGTAATATTAATTCTCTGCTTTAACAAAACATTGACGAACATTTATTCAGATCAGATAACTTAACCTGAGGCTCTGTCAACCAGGCCCAAAATAAATGATTAATCAATGCTTGATATTATTTAAGCAAATACATAGTACTAATACGTTAATATGACCCACTAATACATTTTATTCTACATGTGCACATCATTTAAACTATAAATGAGAATTAATTATTAACTTGTCATAAGTCTCATGGTGGCCACATCAGTGGGCACATTTTCCATGACACACAATTTTCTCTATGGTATCCTAATTCATGTAAATTCTTCACAGTTAATCAATTCAAATTTATTAGTGATTAATTCAGTTTTCACAGAGACAATCTTCCTCAAAACGTTCCTTTTTTTTCCTTCTACCCTGTTCACTTTTAACCCAGAGGACATTGTCCACCTTAGGTCCTTAGACTGGGCCGTAGAATGAGCAGTGGTGGACTAGCTCCACGGTATGCGACGTAAGGCATTTGGCAAGGAACTGCGTAACCGTCTCAGTGTGGAATGCCCCAGGCCTGATTTGCCTGACAAGGTGGCGCTCACGCCTGAGGTTGATCCCAGCATGACAACATTCTTAAAGAAGTACACTAGGGACCCACAAAAGGGTATCGGCAGGGCATGGAGAGCATGCCAAGACAAACTGCTGGATGTAGTGGGTCTGCTGGCACAAATCTTAGAGATGACCCTAAAAGCCAAAGAGAAAGGAGAGACTATTAATTCTGATATTCTGGCTGGATGGTCCCAGGGGGCAATTTGCCTCCTGGGCAATGCCAATTGTGCCATCTTAACAGAGCAGCAGAAACCATCCTTATGAAGATCGATTCCAAACTCACGGATTTTGGCATCTGCTGAAGCAGGAGCCTTGGCGGACGTCTCCTCTTTGGGGAGAAGTTTGTGAAGGACATAGGTAAATATGTCAACACATTTACGGCCTTAGATAAGGCCCAAACATCCCCTAAAAAGGTGTTTCAGACAAACCTTTTTTCCAGGGACGGGCAAGGTTAGGGCCCGCTCGTCGGGCCATCAGTCATTCCAAAGCACCCAGAGAGGATTTTATGGATGTCAAAGGGGAGGATTCCAGGATTCCACCAGAGGAGGAACCTTTATCCCCTTTCGAGCTTCATTCATCAAGCCAAGATCCAGCAGGGGCTCGAGGGGAAACTACCATATCGGCACCTCCTCAGGTAAGCCTCTACGACCTGTCACAAGTTCCTTTGGGGGGGCAGAGTGAAGTTGTTTATTCACAACTGGAAGTTGTTCGCATGCGATATGTGGGTTCTTCAGACTGTTCAGAGCTTTCATCTGGAGTTTTATCAGACTCCTTCACAACAGTTACCCCCAAGGCCTCTGTTTTTTTCCCAACTAAAGGCATCTTTTATAGATGCAGAAATAGAAGAGTTGCTGTGGAAACATGCAGTGGCATATTGCGAACCTAATCCTCAAGGGTTTCTGCAGCAACATCTTCTTGGTGCAAAAAGAAAGGAGGAGGCCACAAGCCAGTGTTGAACTTGCGCAACTTAAATTTCTGGATTGTTTACAGGCACTTCAGGATGAGGGAATCCTTAATCTGCAAGATCTTCTCCAGGAATGCTACTGGATGGTTCGTTTGGACCTCAGAGACGCTTACCTGACTAGTCCCATTCTCCCTCTGCACAGACATTTCCTACAGTTTCAATGGAGGGAACAGTGGTTCAAGTATCTAATCCTCCCTTTCAGTCTGTCCTCAGCCCCGTGGTGCTTCATCAAGGTCATGAAGCCAGTGACAGTTTAGGGATACACATGATCGTCTACTTGGGCTATATCTTGATCATGACGCAGTCTCACAAGATTGTGATTGATCACCTCCAAATGACAGTGAACCTATTACAAGATATAGGATTCATGATCAACAAAGACAAGTCTAGTCCCATCTTGGACAATGTAGTTTTGGGGATTTTTAGTGGATTCCGAGAGAGTGATACTCTCACTTCCCAAATCCAAACTCCGAGACATCATGAAGCTGAAGCTGGCCCTATCCAAGTAGACGGTGTTTTTGCGACTGATGGCGAGGTTGGTGGGCCTTCTGGCTTCATCATTCAAGCAGTGTTTCCTGATCCTCTGCATTACAGAGCCTAACAGAGGCTGAAAATTAAACATTTACAGAAAGGATTGGCTTACACCGATCAGGTTCCTCCATCTGCAGAAGTCCAGGTAGAAGAGCAATGGTGGCTGGTACACATCGATGCATGGAACGGCAAGGCAATTTTCTGATCTCCACCGGATGTCATCCTACAGTCCGATGCCAGATGCTGGGGTTGGGGCACATGTTGTGGAGATGTATCTACAGGAGGCAGATAGTCCCTTCAGGAACTAGAAATGCACATCAATTGTCTAGAACTGTGTGCAGGATCTTTTGATATTCAAGCGTTGTCCCAAGAAAGTGTCTTGTTGCATTCTGCTGAGGATGGACAACATCTCAGCGGTTGGATACATCAGCAAGCTGGGGGGGGGTACCAATCCAAACTCCTGGCGGAAATGGCCGAAATTTTTTGACATTTTTGCCTTGATCACAGGAGTTCGGTAGTAGCGGTATGCATTCTGGACAGTCCAACATGATCGCAGACTGGAATTCCAGGTATCTGAGGGATCACAGCAATTGGCAATTGCACCCACGGTTGTTCAAATTGATTCAGGACACTTGGGGGCCTTGCAGCATCGACCTGTTTGCATCTCAGTTGAACTGCCAGCTGGAGAGGTTGTTCAGTTAGAGACCAGATCTGTCAGCAACAGCGGCGAATGCCTTTATACTGCCTTCCCTCCCCCCCCCCTTTGTCAGGATTCCGAGGGTGGCAACGCAGGTGAAGCGCCTGGAAGTGGTTCTCGTCACACCGGTTTGGAAAGCGCAACCATGGTTTCTGATTCTCTGACATGCTCTGAGGATCTCTGGGCGAACGTCATCCGATGGTACTACTGGAACCGTTATCCCTGATGGCCCTGAGGCTGTCAGGCAACAGTGGTGTTTGCAAGGAATTTTGGAGATGGCTGTAAAATTCATTAGGTAAGCATGGGCCCCCTCTACCAGGAAACAATATGCTTCAGCCTGGAGATTCTGGGTGGGTTGGTGCTTGGAGTGGCACATCGATCCCGTGAAAGCAGACATAGCAGACATTGAGAATTTTCTGTTGCTTAAAGCATTAGAAGGATTATCTTACAGATCAGTAAATTTCCGTCCTGCCGTTTCGGCTGGGCATGTGCAAGTAGATAACACTTCTGTGGGTATGAATCCAGTGAAATGCAAATTACTTTACGGTATCAGGGTTTCTAATCCTCCGCAACCTAAATATATTTTTTGTGGGATGTGAATATGGTTTTAAATCTCTTTGAGAAATGACCCCAGAATAATATGTTGAGAAGAAAACAGCTTTTTGCCAAATTGGCTGTACTGTTTTGTCCCGTTTCCGGCAGAAGAATGGCAGATGTAAAAGCGCTCACCTTGCAGGTAGAGTATTTACCCCAGAGTGAGTTTCTTTTTCCATTACCAGATGTATTAAAATGTTTACCAAGAGTATTGATTATCCTGCTTTTCCATTTAATGAACAACTACGTGTAATTAAGTGTTTGAAAGCTTATGAATCCAGTAGTCAATCAATTAGAAATGATCCAAGTGGACAGTTATTGATTGCTTTGCAAAAGCCTTTCAAACCTGTTTCATCAGCCACTATAGCTAGGTAGCTTAGAAATGTTATGAAGGAAGCTGGTATTTATACTCAGGTGTTTGGAGCACACTCAGTAAGAGGTGCAATGGTTTCCAAATCTTTAACTCTAGGTGCTTCACTTCAGGATATAACGAAAACAGCTGATTGGTCATTAGATTCAACTTTTAAACGATTATAATATAAACCGGTGGTGGGTGTGGCATCTGTGGTAATATAGCAGCTTTAAACTAGCATACTCTGGGTCTCTGGTCCTGACATAGAATGAAAAATTTGCTAGATTACGCATCACAAATGTTCAGTTCTATTAAGGAAACGGAGGCGAGGATTATCCCACCCAGGTTTCTGTGATTTATGGTATTAATGATGGATGATATAATTGTAATTGTTTATATTAAGTATCATCGTGTTTAATTGTTTCAGGTTTATTGTTATTATGTTAATACTGAATTTGCCCACCCATGATTGAAATTATTTGATGTCTTCATGCTTAGGAACATCCTATCTTTGTTTAGTTGCTGACCAAAAAACAGAATAAGGGGATATTCCCAGGATTTTTCTCGTATGGACATGATGATCCTGGTTCGCGTTCGCTTCAGCCTTTGTTGTTCCATGGAAGTTTGTGAGTTTCGACATTGGATAGCCAGTGTTTACAGTTGTGTTTGAAAAACTTTATGGACTGAGTCTCTGCAAAGAAAGAGGAAGTTATGTGGGCGTTTTGTGTATTTGAGTGGTAGCTCTTACAGGATTGGTGGTTTGACCAAGAGCATAATGGGATATGTAGTCAATACGTTTTATGATATTGTTATATTTTTGAACTATTTTTATTGACTGCTGTAAAAAGAGTAGTAAAGAAAGAGAAGTATAATCCTCATCTCTGTGTCCTTAACAGAACTGAAAATTCTTGGTGTGTAAGCTAGCAATGTTCACGTTTCCCCATTTCCTATATTAGTAATAGGAAGCAGCGCTTTGGCTCAACATCGTGTGATTTGGGACTGTTGCTTATTTTCACCATGCCTAAAAAAAAAGAATGTGACCTTCTATAATGTAACTGGTGCTCACTTAAAGCGCTCCGATGCACATGGACCGATTTTGTGCTGTATAAAATTGCAAAAAATATCTATATAAATATGAGTACCTCAGCTCCTGTGTTGCCTGGGAGCCATTTTGTTTGCTTACAGGTGATTTAGAGCCTTTTCATTGGCAACCATTGTTTGGTTCATTTCCTTGCTTCTCTTGGTTTGCGTGTGCTGGCATACCTTCCTATTCATGTGATCCTCCATCCAAAGGAGCATGGCCCAGGTACTGATGTCTTGGTCGGTGTCCTTCACTGCACATGCTTTTGGAGCTACTTTTCTGTTTTAATTCCAGCAATTCATAAGAGTGCATGTGTTTTCAGGCCATCTCCCTCCAGTACTGCTCTGCATTGTTGCTTGCCCTATCATTGTTGATTGTCCTGTCCCTCCTGCCCCCCTCTTGCATTGTTGAACACCCCATTGTTGCTTACCCTTTTCCCTTCTGCCCTCTGCCACATGGCTGCTTCCCCCATTGTTGCTGTGCCATGTCCCTCCTGCATTGTTGCTTGCCCTATCCCTTCCACCTCCTCCCATAATGTTGCTTCCATGTCCCCTCTTGTGGTGTTTCTTGCCCCACTCTTGCTTTGCCTCCTTCCTCTCTCACACCCTGCAGTGTTGGTGCTTTGACCCATCCACCCACCCAACTCCCACTTTATTGCTTTGTCTCATCCGCTCTGGGACAAATTAACCTCACTAGGACAGCCATGCTCTGCGATAGGTGTCAGAGTGCCTCTCCTTGCAACCATTTTCTTTGAATGGCCCTAAGTTCTGATGGCTATGAGGTGGTGCTGTTACTTATGTGATGGCACTTGCACCCTCAGAAGCATGTCCTGCTATGGACCGTCGCCACTGCTTATATATGTTTTCTCTTTGTTTTTTGTATTCTCTGTTTCTCCTGGAAGCATTACCTCCCCTATCCTTCACTCTCTGCTTTGTCCCGCACCCAGCTCTCCTGTTTCTTCATCATTGGTTCTGCCTTAGAAGTTTTATTAAGCCTCAGTGCTCTGAGCCGTTAACGCAGAGAACATAAGATGATGATCTGTAGTACAGAGTTTTTGAGAAAAGGTGCAGTGTTTACTTACCTTTTCGTACCATCATCCAGTTTTTTTACTTAGCGATGAGTGTGGCGGAGCCTGCTGTGGCCATCATTTGATGGGTCGGGATACCACAGCACTATTCCATGCCTATTCTGATGTCTGTTTTTGCTGCATACATGCAATGAAACCTCACATGTCTGATGTGACATTCCTTACTACCCTGGACTCGCCCTCTGGGAGGTACGCTTGTGTTGCTGTATTGGACAACAATTCAGTCACCATTACACCCTCTTGAATGCCCATTTCTCTTGTCATCATTTTCCTGTCAGAAGTTGACGAATGAACCCAGTATTCCAAGCCTCATTTCTGTCCCCTGAGGCCAACTTATATGCTTACAATTTCTGCTTAACGTTGCATTCTAAGATCCACTTTGGCCATGTTATGAAATACAATTTATGACAAGCTTGAGGATACATTATATTTCATGAAGTATTCCTTCCAAGTTTTTTTTTCTTCATTCACCTCCAATCTTCACTTTATAAGTATTTGAAATTTGTTGGTATCCAGACAGTGTCCACCATCTTGACACTTTTGAAAGAGAACATTTATTGTTTTATTTTTATTTTTACAGCAACCTCTATTTACCAATATGCAATTTTACCCACCAAATAGACTTAAAAAAAGTAAATGAATCCTCCACAAGTATGGAAATAATGGAAGAAGTATTTCAAACACACTCTACTGCAATATAAGCAAACTGAATGCTAGTTAAGAGAAAACATGTATTCTTCAACATTTATTTGGATCTGAGGGTCAAGAAATGTTTAAGTCCCTTCTGAAGATAGAGGCCTCAGTGAATCATGATGAATATGATGTCTTGGAAGAATCAATGTTAAGATTGGAAGAACAATTTACACTTCCCATAAGTAAATCTCTTGAGAGATGTCACTTTTACACGGGTCATCAGTTGGAGAATAAAAGTTTTGATGATTTCTTGATAGTGTTGAGAAGTCTCTCAAACACTTGCAGTTTTGGCAGTACTAATGGTGAAATGATAAGGAATCAATTAATGGTCAACACCAACAACAAAAGAATACAGTAACATCTCTGGGTGATGGCAGAGCCATCACATGAAGAAGAAATCAAATCTGCCAAAACTATTGAGCAGACCATGTCATGGATCAGGGAGGTTAATGAAGAGAAAATGTCTACAAAGGTCAATGAGGTCTTCTGTACCAATGACAAATCCAAAACAAATGAATACCAAAAGACAAAATAGAAGTGACACCAAGTGTTATATTTTTTATAGATGTGGAAGCACATCTCATGTCACAAACATCAAGAGATGTCCTTGCCATCAGGAATTGTAAAGGTACAGGACATTTTGAATATTGTGAATGTTCCAGAAGTTGCAAGACACACATTGACTGTTTCTAATATTGATTACGTTGAAGCACAAATGGACAGTGATGATTCTGTAATTCACAAAGGAATGATCCTTGTGATTCAGGTAGATGAAGAAGTTTTGAATCATAAACTGATTAAACCTTTGTTGTGTACATGGTCAATCCTAGGTGTCCATCTTTCATTGTTAGCTCTTTGTGGATCACAAAAGCATTATTTGCCTCCAAGGTTTATTATCTACTAGCACCTGACATCAAAGCGGTCACTTATTATAGCAATAAAACACAATTTTGTGAATACACTGTAACTAATGCTCAGTTCAGAAGCATATCAGCCAGAATTAAAATATATGTTGCTTTGAAAGGCACTTGCATTCTGGACTGAAGTAATCAAAAAATGATTAAGACTGTCCTTAGATGACGATATGGCTCACAAAATAATCAACAACTTTCTCCGAAGAGTTCAACAATGGAATAGGCAAGTTGAGAAGTTTCTCCCATCAGATCAAATTGCAGCCTAATGTCATACCAGTTAAACCGAAGGTAAGAACTGTACTGTTCTGTATAAGTAAAGAACCTCAACTACTGTTGGAAGATCTACAGAATCAAGACATAATCGAGGAAGCTGAATCTTCCAATTGGATTTCTCAGATTGTTTTACCAAAGAAATATAACAGAGAACTGAGGGTATGTGTTGACCTCAGGGCTCTCAGTTCTAACGTCACTTGCAATTGTCATCCGCTATCTAAAATAAATGATTTGTTATCCATGCTTGTAGGAGCCACTTCCTTTTTGACCCTAGATTTACAGTGTGGGTACCATCAGATTTAGCTCACTGAATAATCAAGACCTCTCACTGCCTTTGTCATCCTATTTGAGGTATCTCAATACAAAAGGCTGTCTAGCATCACTGGCTTCAGTATTTCAATGAGTAATGTCTCATCTCCTCAGAGACATGGATTCCAGTGTGCGCTGTTTCCAAGACAATATTTTGGCATTTTCCAAGAATGCTGAAGATCATTTATTCTGTGTTAGGAAAAGTGTGCAAGAGACTAAGGGCCTAATTTAGAACTCAGTGGATGGGGTACCTCATCACAAAGGTGATGAATATCCCATCTACCTAAATCTAAATCCCATTATATACTATGGGATTTAAATTTTGGCCAACAGGATATCCGTCACTGTTGTGATGGAATAACCCATCCACTGAGTTCTAAGTCAGGCCCTTAGTAAAGAGTGTTTGGTATTAAATCCAGTGAAGTGAAGACTCTGCAAGTCACAAGTTGACTACCTTGGTCACACCCTCTCAGGTAAGCAAGAAACTCATAACGAGTCCTTAGTGGATGCTACCATCAAAGCTTCTGCTCCAGAGCACAAGAAAAAAACCTAAGATCATTTGCAAACTTATTTAAGTATTACAGGACGTATGTAAAAATGTTTCCAACATTGATGCATATGTAAGCTGTTACATAGGACAGTTGATTTTGTTTGGGAGTATGTACCACAGGTTCCTTTTGATTTAATTAAGAGCAAAATACTTAATGCCCTGACCTCAAACCTTTTGTCTGTGGAAACATTGCATCATTACTGTTGATGCCAGTGCTTATGGCTTAGGGACAGTGTTTTCTGGGAAATGTCAGTGGACTGTTGCTTATGCATCTAAAACTTTGAATGAGGCTGAGAGATGGTACTGCATCATAGAAAAAGAATTACTTGGTTGTGTGTGAGTTGTTGAAAATTTTATACACTTTGGGGGTCATTACTAGTTTGGCTGGGGGAAAAGGCCGCCCGCCAAACTCTAGCGGTCAGGTTGCCGCCAGTGCGGCTGCCTTCCAGCGGGCCCCATTACGAGTTCCGCACTGAGTCATGGGGCAGAAACTGTGGTTCCGCTCGCTGGCCCAGCGGGGACCAGCCCACAACATTGACACCTGCTCATAATTGAGCCGGCTGCAATGTTGCGGTGAGTAGGGTGCAACAGCACCCGTCGCTCTTTTCACTGTCTGTAATGAAAAGCGCATTGTGGCTGTCAATGGGGGCCTCTGCACTGCCCATGCCAAGTGCATGGGCAGTGCAGGGGCCCCATGGGGCCTCCTACACCTCGTCTCCACCAGCTTTCACATGGCAATGCAACTGCATGTAAAAGCTGGCAGAGAGTGGGGTTTTAATCCCCAGGTTGCCGCTGCATGCAGCGCTGCCCTGGCGGATTAGGACCGCCAGCACCACCAGTCCCGCCAGTGGAAGGAAACTAGTGGTGCTGGCGGTCCGACCATGGGGCAACTGCCACGGTCATAATGTGGTGATCAGACAACCACCATGATCCTGGCAGTCTGAAGACTGCCCGAGTTGTAATGAGGCCCTTTATCTGGGGAAACAGATTGAGTCTACACACTAACTATAAAGCCCTAATTCAGATTCTTTCTCCTGGTAAAGTCCAAAAAGTTCTATCCACTCCTTTCCTCAAGTTGCATCTCAACTTAGTGTTGTTGGAGATTTGGTTTTTCATAATGGTAAATGCATTCCACCTCAAAGTATGGATTGTGCCCCTGGGTATCTTCAACAATATCTTGCCATACCAATATGAAAGACAGACGTTCAAGAGACAAAATATTAAAAGGTAAGTTCATAAATGGAAGTATAGAGTTACTGTTCCCAACTCCACATTTACACACCTTGAAATGTATGTACCATGTAGGTGCATATATGTGGAGTTAGCTATAGAAAATCTATATTGACTTACCTGTTGCTATTTTATTTTCAATATTCTGTCCCATTGATCTTGTAGATTCGATATTCAGGGGGCACACCAGGGTATAAGAGAAAACATAATTGATATTTGCCATCTATTGCACATGGGTGTATCCTATCTTAGGCGTCTACTTAGGAATTACTTCTGTGGCCCAGCATGGATGCTGAAGCTGAACCATAGGTTTGAAAATGCAGAGTTTGTTCAGCCTCTGACACAACATGCAAAACTCTGATGTCTTCCTTGCATTATTATGTTCCCTGGCCTTCTGTTCCTTGGCAAAAATGTATCTGGATATTGCGCAGGCCCATTTAAGAACCTTCCACATGATGTGCAAATGCCATTGTTGTTATAGACTGTCATTTGAAGTGGCCAAATGTAATGTTTTCTGATAGAGTAACCACCAATGTTAAGTTGTCCTTTATTTTCTTATTGATGTCTTTATTTGTGAGGGTTTTGCTGGATAACTGGTACTAGACAATGGTGTGCAATTTGCTTCCGTAGAAGTGACTACTGTCCCTATCATGCATGATATTAAACACTTTCGTGCAGCATTACACAATCCAAAATGCAACTGTCATGTTAAGTGTTTCAACCAATACCTCAAATACATATTGCCTATGTTGGGAAAATCTCTTTCATGGTTGCAATTAAGAAATGTTTGTGGTTGTACAGGATTTTGCCCACTTCTGTCACTGGCAAGTCACATTTTTCCCTTCTGAGAAGAAGAGAACTTACTTTTTCCATTTGTCCACGGTGGCTCAGATCTCAGATTCCCACCTTTAAAATAAATGAATCTAGAGCTAACCCTTCCATGAATGCACATCAAAGTCAGACTCAATCAGAACAAAGTTAAGAACAAGTATGATGATTTCCACAAAGTCTCTAACATTAATATTTATTTGGTTGATCATGCCAGACCATATTGAGAAGGGAAATAGAATGTTTTACAGACCCATTAAGTTTGTGAAAGTAAACTAAAAAAGTGCTATCAGGCAAGGTGGCAAATGCTAGAGGTTGAAACAAATTTCTAATTGTACTAATAAAATCTCTCTACTGTTGTCTAATGTGCACAGTGAGAATGATTTGGACACTGTACAATAAGATTTATTGTGTTTCAATCACTCCAGATTGAACAGACTAACTCCTCTGGTCACAAGTTCCTCACAGTGTCCTATATCTTTAGAACCTGCTTTAGCTGCAGATACTTTTGAATCTCCAAGCGAATTAGATTCTGTTGCAGAGTGGGTGAGAATTCAACGACCTGCCAAAAGTCCAGTTTGGAAAGTTCTTGATGGTAGTTAAACATTGTTTTCCTTAGTGTACCAATAGTTATTAGTTGTTTCCTCAAGCTGTGTCCCCAAATGTGTTATGGGTTGAGTTGCTGTATGATTCCATGTTCTGGATTACTCGATCTTGAGTTCTCAACAGCCAATAGACAGGTTGTGGAACCTCTGCCTCACTGGATGCATAGCTGCCAGGTTTCCCAGGTCTGTGCTTGGTGTGCTGCTTCACTCCAGGTTTTTTCTTTGCAATTTGTGAGTTGTAGGCCTTTTTTATGATGGAAAAACAATGCTGTAAATCCCAGTATTCAAAGAAAAAACCTGGAATGGAGCTGCACATCAGGCATGGACCTTGGAAACATGGCAGGGCTTCCAGATGGTTGCAGCTCATGGGCTCTCTGTTTGAGGTGACTAAACGAATTTCAGGAACTTACTGCTTTGTTGTGCAATCCTTCTCACCTTGCCAATCCTCATATAACACTTAGGAAATCTCCTTCTCCTCCTGGTCTGTCCTGCACCCACCCCATCTGTTCTTCTTTATTAGTTTTACCTCAGAATGTTGAGTGAAACTGCATGCTCTCAGCTGTTAATCCAGAGAACATTTGATGTTGATTTGTGGCACATAGCTTTGCAATAAAGCTGAACTGTTTAGTTACCCTTTTGGATCCTTACTGCCCCTCATGCCAGGGTGTCTTCTGAGTCCCAGTGACGGTGGCCTATGGGTAACTCCTTCTGCAAAATGTGTTTGGGGCCTCTCAAAGTGGGAGAGGATGTGGCATAATGGCCAGAGCTGCCAACTTTGATGATGGTTTAGATCTTAGACTCTGCTCAACATCTGGTGGTTGTGGGCAAATCACTTAGGGGGTCATTCCGACCCTGGCGGTAATTACCGCCAGGGCCGGGGTCCGTGGGAGCACCGCCAACAGGCTGGCAGGGCTCCTTTGGGCATTCTGACCGCGGCGGTACAGCCGCGGTCAGAAACGGAAAGTCGGCGGTGTACCGCCGACTTTCCGCTGCCCAGGGGATTCCGACCCCCTCACCGCCATCCTGTTCCTGGCGGTTTCGACCGCCAGGAACAGGATGGCGGTGAGGGGTGTCGTGGGGCCCCTGGGGGCCCCTGCAGTGCCTATGCCAATGGCATGGGCACTGCAGGGGCCCCCGTAAGAGAGCCCCACTTTGAATTTCAGTGTCTGCTTAGCAGACACTGAAATTCGCGACGGGTGCCACTGCACCCGTCGCACACCTTCCACTCCGCCGGCTCCATTCGGAGCCGGCTTCATCGTAGAAGGGTGTTTCCCACTGGGCTGGCGGGCGGCCTTTTGGCAGTCGCCCGCCAGCCCAGTGGGAAACCCAGAATGACCGCCGCGGTCTTTTGACCGCGGTACGGTCTTCTGGCGGTTCCCGCTTGGCGGGCGGCCCCCGCCGCCCGCCAAGCTCGGAATGACCCCCTTAATCTTCTTGTGCCTAGCAAAAATGAATGTGTCCTTGTGTAATGTAACTGGTGCTCATGTAAAGTGCTCCAATACCGTCAGGTCGAGTTTCTGCTATATCAGAACCGAAAAAAAAAGAAACAGTGAGTGCTTGTTCCCTGCCCATATTGGGACAACGGCTGCGCCATCTGGGCATCCACAACATCAGGTGCAACATTCTACATACAGGTAGATCTGCCCGACAAATAACTGGATGCCAGCATCAGCTGAAGCCGACTTTAGGTGACCACTAGGCATGGAGGCAAATTCAAGATGGGACTGTAAGAAATTCAGGACAAAGGGTCAATGTTCAGGACAAAAATCCAGGACAAAGGGTCAAAATTCATGGCAAAAATTCAAAGCAAAAGGAGGAGAGGCCATACCCCACTAGTTTAACAATGCATTTATTTACTGTTTTTTTTATACTACTAATTCACCTTGCTGTGTATGAGATTGCCTTTAGGTATGCTACATTCAGTTGGGGCATTATGTCTTTGTTCAATAGTAAATTGATGCCCTTCAGCATGGTGTCAAGGGCATCATTACTACCCAAATATACCCTGTCTTTCTTGGAGGAAAAGCAAAAACAACATTTTGATTATGTTTTTAAACATTTCAATACACATGGCAAACAATTTGGGAAACATTACGGCATGTGACTTTTTCACCTTTTGCTAGTTTAGGTAAGTTGAACAAACAAATCTGGCTCACTTGACCCACCACTAGACATCAAACCTAAAAACAATTAATGAGGCAGATCAGATTGTGTGGGTGACAGACTCCTATCTCTCACACCAACTGTCAGGATGTGAGGTACCCACAAGCTGTCTGTAATCCTGCAGCACCAAGAAGGCCCGACTGCTGGATTAGAGTGTGCGTGAGGACTCTACATTCATCTTGCCCGTACCACCAGATAGAGAAATAAAGAGCTGGAAGAAGTCAAGATAAAATAGGAGATCTGCAGCAATTGATTCAAATGGTCATTGCTAAGAACTGGATAAATAAAATAGAGAATAGCAAGGGGGGGTGCAGTTCCTAAAATCAGATAGGACCTCCATGAATACTGGAAAGTATTGCATACCTTTAGGTTAGTCTCAGTAGAGAGGCCAGAAACAGGGAGTCACTGTAAAGTGGTTGAATAAGCAGCACTCTCCCACTCTGGCAAATTCTGCTGGTGCGATGGTCCATTGGTAGGGCTTGTGTAAGGCGAGTAGGGGCCTGGCCCTTGGAATGTTGAGCCCTGGGCGATTTACCACTCTGTCCATGTCTACAAATGGGTCTGCAGTCAAACCAAGCTGGAACCAGTGGTCTGGCTCATCCCTTAGTGCCAAAGAGCACATATAACCTTCAAAATATATGGGATACAAATTACACAACAAAAAATATAAGAACATGACAAAGACCTTAAAATGTAGAAAGTGTTTCTTTAATACATTAAAGTGTTTAAATTTAGTATATTAGATCACAACACTGCATTGACATTTCTTTGAATTGCAAGTTTCTAAACATGAATTTTAAAACATTTATTAACCCTCCATCATGACAAAGGCATGAGTCAACACAGCACAGAAATATCCTGGTGTCCCTTATGTCTTGGCAATATTATTTTTATGGACAGTGGAACAGTACAAACTTTTGAAGCATATAGTAGTGAGGTTTGTACACAGGGTCTATCTTGAGCTGAATTATTTGAATGTGCTCTCAAATGTCTTTATCAAGTAAACTAGACATGTGAAGTGTGATTCGAAAAATGGTGCGGTCCCACTGTGTAAATACAGTTTTGTTTCTCAAAGTCAATTTGTCTTAAGACGTGTAGCGTTCATCAAAAAGGCTATAATCAATGCCAGTGTTGCTCCAATTCCAGTTTTTTATTTAAGAAAGACATACAACTCGCAGTAGAAATGTAGACACTCATAGGTCCGAAGGAGTGTATGAATTAGGCCAGCCAACACGTGTTTCGCCCCACAGGCGCGTAGGCCAGGGCTTTCTCAAGGCATTTTTAGTAAGTTGTGTTCTGATAGCCAAAAACAGTTGATAATTTAAGTACTAGTTCAGCAGTTACCCGTTTTATGTCTGACAGGATTCAGAAATAAACATTGCTGTCTGTCGCCTGAAATAATATGTTTGAAAGAAGGCCTTTGAAAGCAATTGACGAGATTACTTACTTTTTCGCAATTCCTTTAGCAGCAGAAGACTGTATTTTATACAGTTCTGTCAGATGAGTAGTACATTTTGTTAAATAGATAAAGATCACAGGTTAATTTGACACAATGTCTAAAAAAAGGCAAATATTGAAGGTGAGGGACTATGGGCAAACATATTCTAACATCACTGGCTTTCTCAGTGATGAAAGGGCATTAAAAAGAAGAATGGATACTGTGATCCTAAGTACAATAGGTATGTGTGTCAATGAATATGGAGGTAGATTAAAAGGCATAGCTAAAAAGAAGAAAACAGTCTGTGGCTATTTTTTTTTCTTTCACCATCAGGTATCTGCTTATAAATTAATACACACCTTAAATGAAAAGTAAATCTAAGTTTTAAAAAACAGTGGGAAATATGCTATTTTATGTTATGAAACGTCTGTTGGTTATAATCACTGCAGATCTATGTGTGTGTGTGTGAGTTCAATCCACAACCTCAATAAGTTCTGCAACTACATCCAGAAGCATTCCATCCACGAGTGATAGCGAAGCGGAAAATAGTGAGATATACACTTCATCTTCAGGCACAACGAAAAATGCATTTTTACAGGAGATATGGAGGATAAAGCAAGGGAATCGGGAACACAATACAAGAAAGGATCGAGAAAGAAAACCAGGAGAGGGAAAAGAGGAAAGAACAGTAGAACAACACACAGGTATGAAAACAAGATCTTTGGACAAGAAAATGTAGATTTTCCTACAAACAAGAGAATATTATAATTAATCTATCCAAATAAACTTTAACACTAGATTTAGTTACACTTCTAAACAGAGGGTTGGGATTTTGTCCTATAAACAAAGGTAATCTAAAATTGATTTATTTAAGTTTGTGTGGAAATTGAAACTCCAAAAATATTTTGAATTGAGCAATAAACAAGAAGTCAGTAAGGGAATCACTGGCACACAAGAGACTACAAAGTGATCTGTCTACACAAGACATAAAGGATACGGTAACTTTGCTGTCAATAACAGATTACGAAGAATTCCCGACGACCACTTCAAGAATATTACAGGAACTGAACATTACATCAGATATACATGTAACTAGTGGCTTGAAATCAAAATCAACTTGGATACCAAAACTCGCTGCTGACAATAATTTAGATGCTTTTTTTTTTTATAAATTAATGTGTGAAGACTTAGGAAAAACCAAATACATAAATATGAAGAAAAGTAGAAAATATAATTTAAGCAATAATGAATATTTAGCTTTAAAAACACTTATGAATAAAGAAGATCTAATTATTGGAAAAGCAGACAAAGGTGGTAATATTGTGATTCTAAATCGATGTGACTATGACCAAGAAATTTAGACACAACTGAATAATGCAGAATGCTATGATAAACTAAGCAGTAATCCTATGACAAATATAGTTCAAAAGATTAATAAGTTGCTGAAAATATGGTATGAGAATTGTATATTAGATGTAAATGAATATATGTACTTAAAAGTAGATCATCCAAGATTTCCTTGGTTTTATACCCTCCCTTAGATACATAAAAATCTTCCATTCCCTCCAGGAAGACCAATCATATCAGGGATAGGAGGTCCTGCAGAAAAAAATTCACAATTTGTAGAAATGTTTTTGCAACCTTTGGTGGAGAACCTTTCATCATATATTAGAGACATGAAACACCTATTAAGTATGCTTGGAGATGTTAATTGGGAACCCAATATGATAATGGTGACACTAGATATGGTAGCGTTGTATACGAGTATCAGATATGAATCAGGTATAGAGGCAATTAAGTATTTATTATACAGAAGATCAATAAGTATGATAGAGCACACTGAAATGCCACTAGAGATGATTAACCTTATACTCAATCATAATTACTTTCTTTTTAATAACGAATGGTACAGACAAAAACAGGGAGTGGCTATGGGGTCTAGATTTTCCCCTTCGTGCGCTAACCTGTTCATGGGATGGTTTGAAGAGAAATGGGTATGGGGACGAGGAGCAGCAGAATGGCACACATATATCCTCTACTGGGGAAGATATATAGATGATTGTTTTATGATATGGACAGGTAGTTTAAAGAAACTGCAAGAATTCTGTGAATATTTAAACGGTAATGAAGTGAACATGAAGTTTACATACCAACATAGTGTGAAAAGCATCGAGTTTCTAGATGTAGAGCTATACATAAAAAACAATAAGATAGAGAGCAGACTATATCGGAAACAGACGTCATAATGCGGAAAGTGCTCATCGGTTAAGTCAGATAGAAGCTATTCCATTTGGAGAAATGGTAAGAGTGAGAAGGAATTGTAGTAAAGATAAAGATTTTATAGAATGCTAACAGGATATGAAAGGGACGTTTTATAGCAAGGGGATACAAAGCAGAACTTGTGAATAGGTCCCTAAGAAAGGCAATTAGGATATCTCGACAACAAACCCTGAAAACAAGGGTTAAGACTAATAGAGAGGAGAAATTAAGAATAATTTTGGACTACAGAGAGAGCTCAGCTATATTAATGAGAAGTATGAGGAGACATTGGAATGTCCTATTACAAGATCAGACTATGAGGAAATATATTGAGCCAAAACCCGAAGTATCCTACCGCAGAGGAAAAACATTGAGTAACACTTTGGGGGTCATTCTGAGGCCACCGACCACGGGAGCACCGCCAACAGGCTGGCGGTGCTCCCACGAGCATTCTGACCGCGGCGGTTCAGCCGCGGTCAGAAGCGGAAAGTCGGCGGTCTCCCGCCGACTTTCCGCTGTTCGGGGGAATCCTCCATGGCGGCGGAGCGCGCTCCGCCGCCATGAGGATTCAGACACCCCCTACCGCCATCCTGTTCATGGCGGGAAACCCGCCATGAACAGGATGGCGGTAGGGGGTGCCGCGGGGCCCCCGTAAGAGGGCCCCAAAAAGTATTTCAGTGTCTGCTTTGCAGACACTGAAATACGCGACGGGTGCAACTGCACCCGTCGCACCCCTGCAACTACGCCGGCTCAATTCTGAGCCGGCGTCCTCGTTGCAGGGGCATTTCCTCTGGGCCGGCGGGCGCTCTTTTGGAGAGCGCCCGCCGGCCCAGAGGAAATGTGTGAATGGCCGCCGCGGTCTTTTGACCGCGGTGCGGTCATTTGGCGGCGGGACTATGGCGGACGGCCTCCGCCGTCCGCCATAGTCAGAATCAGGCCCTTTATGCCCTAGTTACCCTATTAAAAGACAAGAAATGAATTGGCTAGACACTCATAACAAAGGTTTTTATAAATGTGGTAGTTGTGGTATGTGTAAATGGACATGGCATGCTAAGAAAGAATTATATGGTTTTGGAGATCAAAAATATACCATTCAGACATACAGTAATTGTAACACAACATGTGATTTATATGTTGGTATGTAAATGTAATCAAATATATGCAGGTAGTACCATCCGTCCACTCAAAATTAGAATTGCAGAACATTGGAGGGCGGTCAGACTAGAGGACAATCGCTATCCTATTGCACTAAATATGAAAAACTATATTGCATAAAAAGAGCACAAGGAATTTACATTTTTTGGCTTTGAACACATAAGGATGAGCCCCGAGGTGGAAATAGAGAGCTAACACTAAGGAGGAAAGAATTTATTTGGATTATGCTCTTAAAGGCGGTTGAAAGTGGATTAAACTCGGATTATGAATTGGAATATTTTTTGGGTGAGAGTTAATTACTTAGATGGAATTATACATTGTAATATAAATGCACACATTAGATAACATAATGTAAGAAGATTGGTGTTGGAAAATGATATTATACTATGTAACCAATTTATACCAAGACGTATGTATAATAATCTCAATGTAAATGGATATTTAGGTGTAGAATCCAAGCACTATAGATGATTTTGAGAGAATTAGAATCATAGCGGATTATAAATTCGATATACACCATGGTGTATATAATAATAATAAATAGATTTACTGCCTTGTGACTAAATTTAATGATATTCAACCAAGATAGAATGTATGGAATAGTAACTACTATACATTTTTGGAAGTTCAAAAATTAGCTTTAATATCAATCATACAGAGATAATAGACAATGGATCAGCATAATATTTAATGATTTAATATGTATTATGCTATAAATTAACAAAGTGGGTCATAGCAAACACCATATTAGAAATTCAATTCAGCATTAATGAGATGGAAATGCCTCGTATTAGATTCCAAGGGTTTCCAACATGGAGACGATTTTTTGTGTTTTTGTGCTAAATAACAGCTATAACATTGGTGAATACAGAAACAATAGATATTGAGTCAGCATAATATATAATAATGTTTATATATTGTAAATTAATCAAGTGGTGTTTAGCAAACACCATATTAGATGTCCGAATTCATATCAGTAAGTTAAGAATGCCTCATATTAGCGTACGAGGGTTTCCAGCATGGCGACGATTTTTGATAGATTTAGTCCTTTCTTTACCTTTATTGTTTGAGTTTAGTGTTTCCAATGTGGTGTAGACATATGATTTGTTTGGTCCTTTCTCTATTTTAATGTCCACGATCAAGTATTTATATGGCATGATTGAAAATGGGCTCTGTTTGCGTACTTGCCGCCCGAAGACAATTCATTTTGCCACACAGGTGAACAAATGAGGAACTCTATTCGATAAAGGAGTTTCCTATTCTAAGCGCTTTTCCCGCTATAAATATGCATTCTGTAATTAGTCACATTCTTCATTTAGGGTAAAATCATAATTGGATTGATATTCTTGTTTCTTATACGGAACTATGGACTAATAGAGAGGTGAGTGACAAAAATAGAGAACGTTATCGTAAACATTATTATTTAAAAAGTTATATTCTAAAAAAATCATACATTAATTAAACCCTTATTTTACTGATTAATCCGGTTTAGGTGAAGTTGGAACTTGTCACCCATTACAACTGAAATCATACTTTTCATGAAATACATAATACAATAGAATGCAGAACGAGATACAGATTAGATGAAAAATGAACATATAAAGAGGACTATTGGAGAGGTAACTTAGGAATACATTAACAAATAATAAGGGTGCACTGCATGGATTCTGCATGTAAATATATATATTGAATGCCCATAAAATGGGGTCAAGATTTCACTTGAGAGTGTATGTACTTGACACTGAGGTGATTTAGTATAACAAATACACAAACATTTTAATAAATTGATTTCATCTATATAGCATAAATAACTGTATGATAATATTTAAATAACGATTATAAATGACTGGTCTCCACCTAATGTAAATCACTATATTTACTGACAAAAATATTTTTGGGACATTATACTCAAAAAACATATGTCATATATTGTTTACAGCCTATATAAGCCCTGAGGGAGTCGTGGGGTGACACACCCCAGATGAAACACATGTTGGCTTTGGCTGGAGTGATGTATATATAAAGGAATAAAGAAGATTCTTGAGAAGTGTATTTCGACTGGATTTTATATGATTCAACTGATGTACAAGAAGACGTGTGCATTGTTTGTCACATATATACTTAACAATCCTTTGATTGTTTTATTCAAGGTATAATAGGGAGGGTACCTTTTATGTGCACCGTCTGCAGATACGGGGATCTAATGCTTATATTCACTAAATATTTTCAGTAGGAGAGCGCCTTTACTCCTTATTACCCCCCCAGTGTTATCTTACCTATGTGTGTGCAACCAGAAGCCCATAGAAATTAAGGCCCTCAGTAAGACATTGGTGGTAATGACCGCCTACTGCCACGGCGACAGCCACCAAAACACCGTTGCCGCAGCTACCACCCGTCCGCCTTATTATGACAGTAGCCGGAATTCCCCCAGAAGGCTGGCGGAATTCTGGCTATGGACGGCGGTAAGGTGGCGGTGCTGCCAGCAGCAGCTCCATGTCAGTAGGCCGCTGCAGACCGTATCATGACCCATGATACAGCCTGGCGTGTTCTGCTGGCGGACGCTGCTGCTGGCAGCAGAGCCACGTCCTGTATCCTGCTGGAGGACTCCTTGCAAGCAGGTAAATTGGGTGCTCCGACAGGGGAGGAGGGGTGGAGGGTGTTATGTGTGTATGTGATTGTATGCGTGCATGCGGGTGTGTGGCATGTGGAATGTGTGTGTGCATGAATGGGTGTGAGTGTCTGTGTATGTTGTGTGGTGTGAATGATGCCTGTGTGCTACAATGTATATCAGTGTGTGTTGATGTGTGTGTGAATGAATGAATGCATGCGTGGGTGAATGTGGGTATGAGTGTGTATGTGTGTGTATGTTGGTGCGTGAATGTGAGTGCATGTCGGGGGTTTGGGAGGGGGAGGGTGGGAGAGGACTCTGGGGAGGGGGGCGGGAGAGACCCCTATCATTGTCAGGGAAGGAATTCTCTGGCGTTGATAGTGCCTACCGCCATGGTTTTTGTGGTGGTAAGGTTGCCACTAAAATCATGGCGGTAGGCGGGGTCATTATCCCGTGGGTGGGACAGTGACGGCTGCCTAGCTGGAGACTGAAGTCTCCAGCCCAGCGGCTGTTACCGCCCTGGCGGGTGGAGTAGTACATTGGCGGTTTGGCTTAAGCCAAACCGCCAATGTCATATTTTGGGGAAAGGTACCGCCAGCCTGTTGGCAGTACCTTTCTCCAAAATACCACCGTCCGCCAGGGACATAATTAGGGCCTAATTCTGTTTGGTTCAGCAAGAAATAGTGACTTGTGCATTCAGAGTGCTAGGAGGTCCCTGTCTATCACAGAAAGGACTGTGAATGTGTAAGTCATTATTTACAATTTCCATTACACACAGAATAAGATGGGCTACTGCAAAATGTGGACATAAAATTAGGTTAAAATTCAAAAAATGTTTTCAAAGAGTGCATTTTAGTAATATGGCAGAAGCACCTAGTACAAACAGTTTTACAACTATCCATTAAAACTAACCACTCCATAACTCAGCTTGAAACACCCCACTAAAATAACTCTAAAAAAGAATAAATCTTTGTCTTCGGGAAGCTTAAAGTTTTTCCATCAATTAACACCACCTCTACCGGCTCCCAAGCAGTGTTTGCATTTTTAGATTAGTTAACTTCACTGATCTTCATTTCTTTTTCAGGTAGGTATCACCATCACGAAAAAGCTTGTTTCTTGTATGTGTTTGCCACTCCCTTGGGATCACAGAACAGGAGAGCTTTCACTTCGGGCGAGGCATTTACCTGTAACATAGATCTTTTAGCTTAAACGCTAAAATTGCAGGCAAATGCAATCCGTTGAAATATTCATCATGGACAACAGACTTTGGGGGTAATTCACAGAGACTCAGTGACAATTGCAGATCGGTGGTCACCCTATTCGACCAGCGTGTGCTGCTCAATAACCGGACAGAGAGCCATGGAGATGTTTATGGAAGGGGGGCTGTGGACACAGTGGAGGCTGCCTCTGAGTGTCAAATGCATTTTATGTCCAGCTAAGGAGAAGCACATTATAGTGACTCCCTGTGGGTCTATGCGCAGGCATTGTTTGAGCCATTTTCTATTTAAGTCATTTATTCATCTGTCCAGGTCAATATTCATATATGTGTTAATTTGGGCAAAAGTCATGGCTACATTGGTCCTGCCATCAACCTTCATTTACCCTTTCACTTGCTGATGCGTGCATTCTGTGATCAATGTTTTGAATCTGCACACATCACACTCTGATTTATTGATGAAGCACACCATTCATTCACCCATCTTATGTAAGTATGATGTCACTCAAGACTGACAAACATTTACCTTCCAAGCTATGTATCCCAATGTTTTCTTCACCCCCTATTGGGCTTGTTACTGTTCGTGCTTTTCTATAGTCACTGAAAGCAGCAACATGCGACCGAAGTAAAGTTAGGTAAGGCATGCTATTCGTTGTTAGGATATTTATTAGTATTACTGTACTGGATTTTATCTAGAACCGTGAGTGCCTTTTTGTGGTACGAGCAATTTGTGCTGTGAATTGAAGCACTGAAAGGAATAGGCAACCCAGTAATCCCTTGTTAGATTGGGGATGAACTAAAGTAAGGGTACTATGGTAACAATGGAATCATTTAAGTAGAATGAAAAATGTCCTTTCTATCATAAAGGAAAGTTTAGATTCTATTAAGGACATTGAGGTGAGGATTAGGCTTTATCTTTCTTCGTTTAATTTGTAGCAGCTGTGTAGAAAAAAACAAATATTAACGAACTAAAACTTAATTTCCCAAACCATTAGGCAACATGAAGGTGAACAATTCATCCAATGGCGATTCAGCGTGTGTCCTTTTTCGTATCTGTAGGAAGTTGGCTCTGTATGTACTATTTCAAAGTAAGAAATAGCATGCACAGAGTCCAAGGGTTCCCCTTAGAGGTAAGATAGTGGCAAAAAGAGATAATTCTAATGCTCTATTTTGTTGTAGTGTGGTCGAGCAGTAGGCTTATCAGAGGGTAGTGTTAAGCATTTGTTGTACATGCACAGGCAATAAATGAGGAACACACACTCAAAGACAATTCCAGGCCAATAGGCTTTTATATAGAAAAATATATTTTCTTAGTTTATTTTAAGAACCACAGGTTCAAGATTTACAAACAATATTTTAAATGAAAGGTATTTCACTCAGGTATCTTAGGAACTTTGAATAATCACAATAGCATGTACAGTTTTGGCAAAAATTACAATAAGCTATTTTAAAAATGGACACAGTGCAAAAATCAACAGTTCCTGGGGGAGGTAAGTATTTGTTATGTTCACAGGTAAGTAAAGCACTTACAGGGTTCAAAGTTGGGTCCAAGGTAGCCCACCGTTGGGGGTTCAAGGCAACCCAAAAGTTACCACACCAGCAGCTCAGGGCCGGTCAGGTGCAGAGGTCAAAGTGGTGCCCAAAACACATAGGCTTCAATGGAAATAGGGGTGCCCCGGTTCCAGTCTGCCAGCAGGTAAGTACCTGCAACTTCGGAGGGCAGACCAGGGGGGTTTTGTAGGGCACTGGGGGGACACAAGCAGACACAGAAAGTACACCCTCAGCGGCATAGGGGTGGCCGGGTGCAGAGTGCAAACAGGCGTCGGGTTTGCAATAGGATTCAATGGGAGACCCAGGGGTCTCTTCAGCGATGCAGGCAGGCAAGGGGGGGAGGGGGCTCCTTGGGGTAGCCACCACCTGGGCTAGGAAGAGGGCCACCTGGGGGTCGCTCCTGCACTGGAGTTCGGTTCCTTCAGGTCCTGGGGGCTGCGGGTGCAGTGTCTTTACCAGGCGTTGGGTTCCTTGAAGCTGGCAGTCGCGGTCAGGGGGAGCCTCTGGATTCCCTCTGCAGGTGTTGCTGTGGGGGCTCAGGGGGGTCACCTCTGGCTACTCACGGACTCGCAGTCACCGGGGAGTCCTCCCTGTAGAGTTAGTTTTCCGCAGGTCGAGCCGGGGGTGTCGGGTGCAGAGTGGAAAGTCTCACACTTCCGGCGGGAAACGTGTGGTCTTTAAAAGTTGCTTCTTTGTTGCAAAGTTGCCGTCTTTGTGGAACAGGGCCGCTGTCCTCGGGACTTTCTTGGTCCTTTTAGATGCAGGGTAGTCCTCTGAGGCTTCAAAGGTTGATGGACCCTGGGGGACGTGTCGCTGTTGCAGTTTTTCTCAAAGCGGGGAGACAGGCTGTTAGGGCTCGGGCCAAAGCAGTTGATGTCTCCGTCTTCTCTGCAGAGCTTCAGGTCAGCAGTCTTTCTTCGTCTTCAGGTTGCAGGAATCTATCTACCTAGGTTCTGGGGGCCCCTAAATACTCAATTTAGGGGGGTGTTTAGGTCTGGGAGGATAGTAGCCAATGGCCACTAGCCCTGAGGGTGGCTACACCCTCTTTGTGCCTCCTCCCAACGGGGGTGGTCACATCCCTAATCCTATTGGGGGAATCCTCCATCTGCAAGATGGAGGATTTCTAAAAGTCAGTCTCACCTCAGCTCAGGACACCTTAGGGGCTGTCCTGACTGGGGAGTGACTCTCATTATCTCCTCCAGCCTTGCCTCCAAAGTGGGCGCAGTGGCCAGAGGGGTGGGCATCTCCACTAGCTGGGATGCCCTGTGGCGCTGTAACAAAGGGGGTGAGCCTTTGAGGCTCACCGCCAGGTCTTACAGTTCCTGCAGGGGGAGGTGAGAAGCACCTCCACCCAGTACAGGCTTTGTTCCTTGCCACAGAGTGACAAAGGCACTCTCCCCATGTGGCCAGCAACATGTCTGGTTTGTGGCAGGCTGGCAAAACTAGTCAGCCCACACTGGAAGTCAGGTATGTTTTCAGGGGGCATCTCTAAGATGACCTCTGGGTGTATTTCACAATAAAATGTACACTGGCATCAGTGTGCATTTATTGTGCTGAGAAGTTTGATACCAAACTTCCCAGTTTTCAGTGTAGCCATTATGGTGCTGTGGAGTTTGTGTATGACAGACTCCCAGACCATATACTCTTATGGCTACCCTGCACTTACGATGTCTAAGCTTTTGCTTAGACACTGTAGGGGCATAGTGCTCATGCACCTATTCCCTCACCTGTGGTATAGTGCACCCTGCCTTAGGGCTGTAAGGCCTGCTAGAGGGGTGACTTACCTATGCCATAGGCAGTGTGAGGTTGGCATGGCACCCTGTGGGGAGTGCCATGTCGACTTAGTCATTTTCTCCCCACTAGCACACACAAGCTGGCAAGCAATGTGTCTGTGCTGAGTGAGGGGTCCCTATGGTGGCATAAGACATGCTGCAGCCCTTAGAGACCTTCCCTGGCATCAGGGCCCTTGGTACCAGGGGTACCAGTTACAAGGGACATACCTGGATGCCAGGGTGTGCCAATTGTGGAGACAAAGGTACAGTTTTAGGGAAAGAACAGTGGTACTGGGGCCTGGTTAGCAGGCCTCAGCGCACTTTCAAATCATAGCTTGGCATCAGCAAAGGCAAAAAGTCAGGGGGTAACCATGCCAAGGAAGCATTTCCTTACAGTATCAGTCCCATCTTCCTTGTCCTCTCTCTTCCTGTGGTGAAAGTCGAACACAGAATATATTACTCTTGCTTGGAAGCCTCTCATCCTACAACAAAATAACAACAGGCTAAAGGTTTAGTCCCGCTGGACAACCAAGACCCAAAACAAATGTCAGAGCATTTCCATCCCTCAATGAAGCAAGAATTCTCTACCAGAAACAGAAACAGCCGACAGTTAGAAAATTGTACAAGTCATTAATCAGTTTACTTACATTTCATAAACAGATCCATGATATTGGGGTGGGCTATTAAGTTCTATTGGGTAGGCTAATACTCGCTCACATGTCCTTAATAGAATTGAAACGTTCCATTATGATACCTACAAAATTTTTCATTCTATGTGAGGACCCGGAGGGGAGAATTAGACTAGTTCAAAGCTTATGCACTACCAGAGTTGCAATGGAGGAAAGTGGTTTAAAGTAAAACCTTTTAAAAATCGAGTCCAAAGACCAGTCCGCCTCATTCAAAATGTCCACCAAAAGGGCTTCTAGAGCGAAAACTTTCAAAGCCTTAGCACCTCAGGTAGAATGCACACTGAAAATCTTTGTGCTGATGCCTGCCTCTTGCATGACCCATCAAGACCATTGTGCAATGGTGGGAGAAGAGACCTCACTAAACGGTTTTCAAAGAGCAATGAGTAGTTGATGTTCCCCATGGGGGCAAAAATCTTCTGTCACAGCCTCATACACCTTGATTTACTGCACCACACACAGGCTCAGAAAATCTGGAAAGGCTGGTAAGATATCAGACGTGAGTGACACTTTGAATGTCTGGAAATGCAAAAGGTAACCCCATCTGGGGTAAAGGTCTGTCCTGTGATGTCTAGGTCTCGAACATCAGGAGATGAGGCACAAAAGAGTAGCCAACTTTGCTCTCAATTGTTTCCGTGAGAGGTACTTATTGTTAGGCCAGGAATTGGAAAGGTACAAGACCATATTGACATCCCAGAGCACTGAGTATTTAGGTTCTGGAGGAAGGGATAGGTGTATGCCTCTGAGCAACTTCAGAATCGGGAGCTGGTCTCCTACCCAAAGGCCTGCCACCATGGAATGTCGTGCTGAAATAGCTGGTCTAAAGTAAGGCCCATATGTAAACCACCCCCTCTGATGCTAGAGAAGACCAGAAAGTTAGGATGTGGACATTGTCCGTCCCCACGGGAGCCAAATTCCGTTGCTGGTACCAACCCAGCAATCTAGACCAAGCTGACTGGTAACATTTGATGGTGCCATCCGCCGAGGCCCAAGGGAGGAGGTCCACAGCACTTCTCGAAAGTCCCAGGACTTGTCAGCGAGACCTGTAATCCTCCACGCCATAAGTTGAAGAGTGCCATTTGTCACCAGATGATGGGGGTTCCGGATGGATCACTGAGCAGAGACAGATCTTGGGATAGATGGATTGCAAAATCCCAAAAAAGTTCCATCAGAACTGGAAACCAAACTTGCAACTTCCACATCAGAATGATCACCATCAAATCACCTCCAGTCTGTGAGCTTGCTCTGCCAGTCTCATTATCATGGCATATGGTGGGAAGGCATAGCCCTTTACATTTGAACAGTCTTGGAGGAATGCCTCAGTTGCCATTGCACCAGGATCCGGTCTCCAACTGAAGTACTGTGGGAGTTGGGGGTCGAGTATGGATGCAAAAATGTCGACCGTGAGCAGACCCCACCACTCTGAGAAAACTAGGTACGGGGATGGAAGCAACTTCCATAAAGTTGTGTCCAGATAATGGTGAGATTGCCAGTCCACAACCTGGTGGGCAAACCCTGGAAGATGTTCCGCCGTGACGGAAATCTGTGCCGTAGCAGTTCTCCCAAAACTCCTTGGCCAGATCTGAAAGGTCTTTGGAATAGGCACCCCCCAGATGATTGATGAATCGAACTGCCACCACATTGTCCATCTTTAGAGGGTCCAGCATTTTACCACAAACAAACCTGCCATCAACTCAGGGATTGTTTTTTGGTGGACCATCACCGCCTGTGGTAAACTCCCTGCAGCTCGTGCCCCACTCTGTGCCACTGGCATTGGATTTGTTCACCAAATCCGGTTGAGAACCGAAGATGGCTCACGTGTTTCAGGCCTTCCTGTGTGTGAGCCACCAATCCTACTCATCCTTGGTTTCTTCTGAGAAGGAAACATGCTTAGAGTAAGTGAGGCCACAGTGTAAGGGAGAAGCCTTCAAGCTTTGGAGAGCTCAAAAATAAAGAGGGCCCTGGCGGATGGCCTGGATAGAAGATGAAAGAATGCCGACCATCCTGGTCATTTGTCAGAGAGAGGTTGTCAGTTTGGAGAGAGGTCTGTGCCCTTTGAAGCAAATTTTGGTCATCTTCCCAGACAGTAAACTCAGGGTGATTTCCACCAAGTTGATCATGAAGCCTAGGACGTTGAGAGACTGAGAGAGCACCAGGGCAGACTTTTTGTTGTTGATTATTTACCCCCTGGGATAGGAGGATTTCCACTGTCCTCCACAGGTGTGTGAACAGTTCATGCAGGCACTGGTCCATAAGGAGCATATTGTCCAGATATAATATCATGCAAATCCTTGACACCCTCAGGTGTTCAACCACCAGCCTGAGGACCTTAGTGCTTCACCAAGAGCAGAAGAAATACTGAATGGAAGGGAGCTGAACTCAAAAGCCTGGCACCATCACTGGAATTGTAGAAAGCAATGATGTGGCGGAAAGATTGGGACTGTAATGTAAGCATCCTGGAGATCCAATCTTACAAACTAGTCATTGGGTCGTATAAGGTTGTGAAAGAAGTGAATGCCCTCCATTTTTAAATGATGGAAAACCAGCCATTGACTGAATTTCCAGAGATTGATCACCGGGTGTTGGCCTCAGTCCCAGTTCTCCACTAGGAAAACGTTGCTCAGAAAACCTGAAGGATGAGTGGTGGAAATAATGGCTCATTTTGAAAGGAGTTCCTCTATCTGCAGTTGGGTAAGGGTTGTCTCTTACTCCAAGAAACAGAGAAGGAACAGAGGAGTCGGTTGGAAAGAGGATCCATGGAATTCAATTAGAAAGCCTTGGACTAGCTGAAGAACCCAGGCATCTAAAGTGATATATATCTCCATGTATCTATAAATTGCACCATATGTGCCCCCCAAACATTTTTGAGAAGAGAGAATCCGATTCACTGTAGGAATTGCTGGAAGGATCTTCACCCCGGGTGCCGCTGCGAGAACCTCCCTGTTGTTAATGTCCTGGTTCCCTAAGCAGGAGGAGTATTGCCATTGGCCCCTCTATAAAGGTTGGCCTCTATTGGAGGCGAGAAACTGGGTGCGGCCAGCTGTGCACCTCCTGCTGCGACTGGCCCCAATGAAAACTAGAGGGTTGAAGCCCCTATTAATTAAGGACTGGGTTTTGCCCAGCGAATTGTACATGGACACAAATTTCCAGAGCTCTTTGATGAAAGGGATTGCCAAAAAGTTTGCCCTGTGCTACCTGTCAGACCCCTGAGGTGGCTAGATCCCCCAGCTTGGGGTTAATTTTTATGAGAAGAGACTGGTGCCTCTCAGTAGAGATGGTACAGTTGGCGTTGACTAAAACTATTAGGGCATGCTGGGCCCAACTAGGCAGAACCTCGGGGGAAATTGAAGCTTCTGAAGATTTTGCATCATCTGCCACATCCAGAATTTCATTTAAGGGGCCTGAAACGTCCAGGCTTTAATCTGGCATGACCACCAGGAGTGATCAATACCTTTCTTTTGGTCCTTAATGTAGTTTGGCAGAAAGGTGGCCATTCTGGCGTCAGTCTTCAAAGTGACCGCAGCCTTGCCGTCTAGGGAAACATGGGGGCATTCCAACCAAAGACACTTTCAGGTTTCTTTGTCAAGGGGCTTACATAGCCTTCCAGCCATGTATGTGGCCACTTTGTCCCGTGGGGACCATTCAGAGGAGTGAGGGTGCATCAGCTCCTCGGCATCCAACATATCAGACTGAGACACGCTGGTTCCCTCTGTAGAGGGGCCCGGCCATTTGAAAGGCGTGGTCCCCAGCCTCCAAGGTCGTTCATGATCTGAGTCCCTGTCAGTACCAGTATGAGAGCCATCTGAAGCCGGGTGGGTGGGGGATTGGGGCATGCTTGGGAGCCATCAGGCTGTCCAGGGTGTCTAAAGTAGATTGAAGAGGTGTTTCCCCCAAAAATGCTTTTTAAATCTGGAAAAGCATCCGGATCTACCCCAAGGTTTTGAGGCCTTTGTCCCAGGTTCTCGGTGAGTAGGATGGGGGCTCGAGGTAAAGGAGACGAAGGCCTGGGAAGGTCTTCTCTCTGTGGGAGGGGTTTATGCACTGATGTGTCATCGCCATAAGTTTCTTCTCTAAGGGTGCCACCGCATCCAAGACCGCCTTAATGACAGAGGCATCTACTGTGTCACAGAAATCTTCAGTGACTGGGAAGTAGGAGATTTCCTCCTCCTCAGTGTAGCCGTCATCGTACTCCTCCATGCTGGGTAAGTATGGGGTACACTGTGCACAAATGGGTAGCCTGTAATTGATCGTGAGATGGCTAATTTGTGCTGGGGGTACCCAGAAGATAGAGGTAGCGAAGCACTTCAAATTTGAGGCCAGCAACAATGGGTAGCACACCAGGGCCGTAGGCCTAAGCAGACACACAAAGCGCCTGCTTCTCTCTATAGGGCCAAACCGCCGCCTGGGTCACTTCTGCAGGAAGGTGAAAGCAGGAGTTGCTCACTGCTGAGATAAGTACCGACCCCTAGGCGCATCAGACTCCAGGTCGGTGGGGACTTATAAAATAAATTGTCAGCGATGCCAAGCACAGAGGCGCTCGTACGAAGTTCAGAAGCGCCTCCGTTCCACAGGGGCTGGGAAAAGCGTTCCTTCCGAGGGCGTTAATTGATTAAGGGGAGCTCTGGCAGCCAGAGGACCGCTGTACGCCCTGCCCCCATTGTGAGGGAAAACCTCACCGGAAGAGCATGGCTGAAGCGACCGCGAAAGGAGCGGCAAGCGTCCCTGTGGCAGCTGATGTGTGAAGAAACGAGTGCAAAATTAAAATCAGCACAAATGTAAACAATAAAGGCAGATACAGATAAGGACACATTTTGGATCCATACGGGATGAACTGTTCACCTACATGTTCCATAAGAGTTATGGGAAATTAATTTTATTTAGTTAATTTTTCCTTTTTTTTTATATCATGGCTGCTACAAAATAAATGACGAAAGATAAAGCCTAATCCTCGCCTCTGGGTCCTGACATAGAATCAAAAGAATCAGTAAAATTGCATGCCCCTAGGATAGTGACATCATGGATTAATCAAGGAAGAATTTCCTGATCAAATTAATAAATGGTTAATAATCAAAGGCAAAGACAGGCTTAGTATGTTAAATCATTTATGTAGGTTTCCAAAGAAACAAGGGTCCTTCAACATTTATACTCCTGATAGAGTGACAGTGTGGTAATATACTTAAACGTCAATATATAAAGAACGTAGATCACAGTACCTAATCCACACAGAAAGTCCATATAACCAGTCCTTTAACATAAATTCAGTCACAATTGGGACGATGATCCAACAAAATGTAAATCACACAGGTGGATGTAGCATTGACGTTTCGGCCTCCAGTGTCTTGTGTGTGTGTGAGACCATCCTCAGGACCCTGACATTCAAAAGAGATTTCCAGTAGATCCTCATATAATACTTGATCTCATAGTAAAACACTTAAATATATATTACTACAAATATGAAAACCGCCTGTCTTGAGTAGGTGCCTGTGACTGGTGCAAATGTGTTTCACTGCGAATGCATGTGTACTTAACTTGTGTCAAACACAGTGATATTAAAAAGGTGACTGTACAGTATGTATGATATGCAACCTTGTAAACAAAAAGTCGTCGCGATAATGTGGAGTACTATCAGCCACTAGCTTTGTGAGAAAGCAGCAAAGATTTGAAAAAAGCAAAACTACATACATTTGGGCAATTCTTGTACTCTGACCCCCAAAGTAATCTGAGAAAATAAATTACCCTCACATATTATGTCCGTATTAGCAAAAATTAAACAAAGGCTTTTTTTCGTTACAAGATTCTGACACACATATTAAGCTCAAAGAGTAAAACTCGTGCAGTTGAGTCTAACTTAAAGAAGGTACACAATAGCTAGCTACAAAAGATACCAAGCAAATTAAGTAAAACAGTTTCAAGCGAATCAATGCAGATTTCAGCTAAATTGAAAGTCAAAATTCACCTCCAGCAACATAATTTACTGATGTAGATCATTTTTCGAAGAGCCGCCAAAGTCAAACCATTGAATGCAGGGGCATGCATGCTACATCTTTTTAAAGACGTTGCGTCATTAGCATGCCTGCGTCGCAACAGATCGCCTACAAGTAGTTCGTTAGTAAACTTACCTCGTTTTCGAACATATTCTTGAGTATCATTCAGCCGCATTTAGATTGCATCATAATTCATACGAAGTTAAGTTCAAATTAAATGATCTTTATTTAAAAAAAAATAAAGAAACTGGTTAAAGATTATTTGCTAGAATGTGTACACTACCACAAACCGCAATCCGACTTGGAATACAGTTCATGGCACTGTCCATTTACCCTTTTCGTTTACTGAAGCATGCATTCAGTGTTTCGCATCTGCACATATTTACAGTCTTAATTATTGATGAAGCATATCATTCATTCACACATCTTATGTAAGCATGATGTCAACCGAAACTGAGGAACATGTACCTTCCAAGAGAGGCATCTCAGTGTTCTCTCCACCCCACAATGGGCTTTTTATATTCAGTACTTTTCTACAGACACTGAAAGCAGCAACGTGCTGCCGAAGGAAAGTTAGGTAAGGCATGCGATTCGTTGTCAGAATATTTATTAGTATCACTGCACTGGATTTTACCTAGTGAGTGCCTTTTTGTGCAGTGAAATTAAAGCTAACAGTCCTTTAGTTGGGCCATCGCCGACGTCTAAGTATAACTCCCTTCCCCTGCGACTACGATCCCCTGATAGGGATACAGCATGTGTGCGTTCTGATGTGCGGAGCACATTAGCCTCGGCACATCTCTAAAATGCAGATATCTACGTGGCTGTTATGCTAGCTGTGCTCCTTGAGCTACACACACTTGTTCAAGAGGGAATAGCAGAGTGCCAAGGCGCACCCTGGCTCCCAGCTTCCACGAGGCGTCCACTCACACTTTAGAACTCCAAGTAGACTTGACTAGCTATTAAGTATTCTGCAATGAAGCGTTTACAATAAGCGCCTTTTAAGCATTGTAAAACTGTGTTATAAGTATCCTGAAATAGCTATCGCATTACAGGAACAGTTCATCGCCTAACTAGTGGCAGCACAGGAGTCCAGTAGGCTGGGGCGGAAATGGTCCTGTGGTAACGACATGTGTGGATGATGACACATAGTAAACAATTCAGCACATATATCCTCTAATATTTTTAGGTTTCCCCACTTAGACGAGACATATCGTCCACTTACAATGGACTTTGAGCCCGCTGGTTGCTTACAACTGGTTGGATTCAGTAGCGATTGGTGGCAAATTACATTGAAGGGCCACAAAACACATACACAAAATCTACACGTAACATACACACTGATATAAAAAAAATCACTTACCTTACTCGATGTTCTGTAGCACGTCCCCGTTGTTCTGCAACACGTCCTCCGAGTGTGATGCACACAGTCAACTCCCTCATCCAATCAAGACGCTGTTTTCATGCTGTTAAGCAGGATGGAAAAAACATCTTGATGGGGTGGAGAGGGCCGGCTTCACAATCCAAAAGAAATTGTAGGCCTGTGCCTGCTCTGCAACCCACCTATCCAAGACAGCCAGGATGGAGAGGTTTGAATTGCACATATCGGTTTGGCTGTAGCAAGGTAGCCAGACAAACCAACATGTGCCCTTCAAACTTAAGTGGCTATTCCTCACTGCTGCCAATTATTGGCAGCAGTGATGCACTGGCCACCCCCTGCCCTAGCACTCCGTTTATTGGCAGAAAGTGTAGCTTTTGATGCTTTCTGCATAGCAGTTTGGTGGGGGGGGGGGTTAGGGGGGGGAGTGCACGCTCCTCCGCACCCACGGAGGAACTGCCTCTGGTTGGATTTATTGTCAATCTCATTTGCTTGCATCTTATTGATTACCTTGTGCCAGCTTTACTTACTCCTCTTTCTTTTATTCCACCCCTGGGGTATGGCCGAACCACTTGTCACTCTTGGAGCACTACTTTTTTCTTTGTGGTCAACCACTCCAAAAGACTGCATGCGCTTTCAGAGTGTCTCCCACATGGACTTTTCTCTTCCCGTTCCCAAAAAAAACAAGTCCAATTTGCATAAACAAAACAAACTGGATAACACATATTCCAGCCACCTAGAGTCAATCAGCAGGGCAGCAGTGGACTCATAAAATGATGAAGCTGGCTGTGACAGGAGATCTCTGCTCACATTCATACTTTAACCTGAGAGATTCAGGACACCAACACTGTCTCAGAGACATCAGGGGCCTGACAACATACCAGATGGAATCATGTCCATAATCTGGAGGTGGTCCACTCTGCTGACACTCAGGATGATTTGTAATTGGAGTTATCAGTTCAAAAACAGGGTGCATCAGGAGCATTGTCAGAGTCCAATGCGAAGTGTAACTGGTGGTGGTCCTTAATTCACTGAAGACAGTCTTGGTATGGTGCAAACTGTTGGAATCTGTGCTTCATGGCCTTGCTTCCTCCTGGAATCTCTGCAAGACCACACCGGAGCCACTGCCTAGTTGTTCGTGCAACCGCAGGGGTAGATGGGTCCTGGTCAAGACTCGTTCTCATTACTGGGATCAAGATGCAGGCTCGGTGAGCATGTAGTCGCTGGTGGGCTTATTCTTCAGGTGATGCTTTGAGCTTTTTGCCTGTAGGTATGATGATGGTGTTGGACACCACTTTGGTTGTTCAATACTCAATGGGTGTTAGGTATGACACATAAGAAAGGGGCTGGCATGATGGGGTTGCCAGTTGTTTGATGAACCTGTACGCGACAACTTGCCTGGATGGTTTTGGGTATTCCTTCTTGGGTCATCGACAACTTGGAGTGAAAGTGGCCAGGTGCATATATTCTTTCTTTTTGAAGAGACATAAGGATCCTTTTGCCTGAATACTCTGCTTCGCTGAGCTGCCGGTTACAGTGTCTGGACGGTTATGCTGGGAAGTGTCGGTCAGTGTCTCGGTTTGCGCATGCTTGTGGGTTTCTGTTCTCCCACTGTGCTTTCACCAGGCTGCCCTTGTTTCACCTCAGTCTTCTTTATGAGGATAGATGTCTTCCATCCAAGTGCTCTTAGGCGCGCCTTCCAGGCCTGGCCACTATTGATCTTCCCTCCTTCTGGGCTTGGTCAGTAATCAGGTTCCCTCTCATCTCTCTCCTTGGTGGTTCAGTCTTCACCTTCTTTCCAATTACGCTGGTGGGACTTTTTATTGCTTGCGTCTTTTCTTCCAGTTGCAGTAGCATGCACCATCTTCAGGGCTGGCTAACAGGGCCTCTTAGTAGTTGACTGTCTCTATACCAGCCTCTGGTGTTGGGCTCTGCCTAGTATTCATTAGCTGATACAGTTCTCCTCTTCTTCTTGAGTGCAGTGTGGTGTTCAGCCACGTGTTGTGTGTTCAATCTTTCAGGACCTTCTTGGAGTTCCCACTCCATGGGTAGATGTGGGTGGATGGCCCTCTGCCTCAAAGGTCTTCCTGCTACCTGATCCTCTTCTGTTCTGGGTCGGTGTGGTGTCATGCCACAAGTCGCACATTCGCCCATCAGGGACCTTCTTGAAGATTCTACTCTGTGTGTTCCTTCTTCCAGGGCTTTCTTCTGCGGGCAGTAGGAAGCTGTGGTTCTGACCCACTTTCTCTGGGTGGCACAAGACTTGCGGGTGGAGGACAATGTGATCCTAGTGTCTGGACCACAGTCGGGTCATTGTGTGCTTCTGTCCACCTTCATGTCCAACCTTCCTTTCCTTAGACCTTCTCCTGCCTGGGGTTGTGTCCATCTGGCTGGCTTGAACACCCAGTATCCTGCCTCTGGGGTTCCCAGTCTCTTTAGTGGGTGGCACTTAGTAGATTGTACCTCATATTCCAGGTGTCCTCCTGTGATGCCTCCACTCTATCATCGCTTCGGAGCGCTTTCTTCCTTTTTGTTGCTCGACTCATCTACCCCTCTCCTTGCCTAATTAGGGTAACAGGATCCTGTCCGCTTCTTCTCTGGAGCCAGCTATCTGGGGGTGCCACAGTGCAGCCATGGTCTCTCCTTCCAGCTTGTCAGACAGCACCTGGGTGCCTCCGGGACCAACCGCTGCTGTCATCTGCTTGCTAGGGTGGCTTTGTAAGCCTTGTCCTCCCATCGATTGGCTTGTCCTGTCTTCCTTTGGCAGTATTGGAAGGAGATGGCTTAGTGCAGTGCTACTGGTCGGTATTAGAAGTGGAATTCGATGCTACAGCTGTTGTCCTTGATGGATTGTGTCAAAGTGTCTGGTTGTGGTCTTCTGACCGTATTTCTTCTCCCGGGCATGACGTGCATGCTGTGTCAAGCTTGGTGGCCTTTGTGTTGAATGTTTGCCTCTGCTGTGCCTGTGAGGTTATCAGCGTGCAATGTCCATTGTACATATCCCAGCTTCTGTGTCCGACCCACGCTGGGCTCCTCTTGTTGCCACTATGATTGTAGGATATGGAGGGTCGGGCTCAGTCTTTGCTTTTATAGCTTTACGACTAGTGGTTTGTGGCAGAGGGATTGTTGGGCTGTGATGCTTTCCATTGTTACTGCCCTAGTGGAGTCAGTGTCCACACTTTCATTATTTTATGTCTCTTGATTTCCCCCTGGGAGGTTGACTCTCTGGTGTTGAACAGAAGATGTGCATTCAGCAGGGCTTGTGATGTCGTGCTGCATATCACGGCATGCGCGCGCGTAGTGAAGTCAGACACGCGATAATTTGCATGTGGGCTGTGACGGCGGACAGGTTCCTCTAATGCACTCCGCTCCCAAGAGACCGCGCCCGCCAATCACACCCTATTTCTTTCTTTCTGCCCACGTGAACTGATGGTCACTACATGAAAGAGGATGCGGCAAGGGTGTGAACTTTCAAGCCCCTCGCACTCTCAAGCTCAATGGTAGTGCCCGCAGCTTGTTACGTCACACAAATGACACTAAGGGGGTCATTCTGACCCTGGCGGTCTGTGTTAAAGCGGCGGCCAACCCGCCAACAGGCTGGCGGCCAAAAAAACTGAATTCTGACCCTGGCGGGAACCGCCAACACAGGCCGCCGCATTAACACTCCGACCGCCACGGCGGTACAAACAAACAGCGCGGCGGTCACCGCCAACAGGCAGGCGGCAGACAATGTACCGCCCACCCTATCATGACTCACCAATCTGCCACCTTTTCCGGGGCGGGAGCCCCGCCGATAAAAACACGGCAGAAACAGACATCTCCAATGGAAAACGCTTACCCCGACACACTCCACGCGGAATCGGAACAGCATGGAACCCGAACTCCACATCCTCCCAGCCATTGCCTTCCTGCTCTTCTTCCAGGATCACGAACCACGCCGCAGACGACAACGGTGAGTACTGCACCTACGACACAGGGGAGGGAGGAGGAGGAAAGGTTACGGGCACACACATATGCCACACACCCACCCCCACCCCCACCGAAATACCTACACACCTATGCAGATAAAAAAGTCTGAGTGACACCCCCAAACCCCCCCCCCCCAAAAAAGCAAAGACAAAAGGCAATGAATGTAAAAGTAGAACTATATTATTGCAACAATAAAGCATAGCGAACTTAGCAATATATGAAGAATCAATACACATCCATACAAGTAGCAAAAGTCCGGCCCAGTCTTTCAAAGTCCAAATGTCCGTGGGCCAATGTGCAGCAACACATGGGCAATGCCCACACACAAGATCGAGTCCATTGGAGAGAACACTGCTGGGGCATCACAAAAAGTTAAAACAGGCACCTCAGGGGGAAGGGAAGGGGGGGCACCTCAGCCACATGAATCCACGACGCCAGATCCACGAAGACCCTCCATGGCCACTGTGCCATCCTGGGGAGTGTAAAGCCACAGTCTCACAAGTCTCTACAGTGGGTGGATTGCCCACTGTGCCATCCTGGGGAGTGCAAAGCCACAGTCTCACAAGTCTCTACAGTGGGTGGATTGCCCACTGTGCCATTCTGGGGAGTACAAAGCCACAGTCTCACAAGTCTCTACAGTGGGTGGATTGCCCACTGTGCCATCCTGGGGAGTACAAAGACACAGTCTCACAAGTCTCTACAGTGGGTGGATTGCCCACTGTGCCATCCTGGGGAGTGCAAAGCCACAGTCTCACAAGTCTCTACAGTGGGTGGATTGCCCACTGTGCCATCCTGGGGAGTGCAAAGCCACAGTCCATCAGGTGGATTACAGAGACCACTGGTCATGGAGGAGGCATGGTGGGCAGAGTGCGTCGTGAAGGCCTGCCCGACACAGAACCGGGACTGCCAATGGGCCAGCGGTGCTTGACAGGAAGGGCCCAGCGGAGCGGTGCTTGACAGGAAGGGCCCAGCGGAGCGGTGCTTGAGACGGCGGGGCCCAGCGGAGCAGTGCTTGACAGGAAGGGCCCAGCGGAGCGGTGCTTGACAGGAAGGGCCCAGCGGGGCGGTGCTTGAGACGGCGGGGCCCAGCGGAGCGGTGCTTGACAGGAAGGGCCCAGCGGAGCGGTGCTTGAGACGGCGGGGCCCAGCGGAGCGGTGCTTGACAGGAAGGGCCCAGCGGAGCGGTGCTTGACAGGAAGGGCCCAGCAGAGCGGTGCTTGACAGGAAGGGCCCAGCGGAGCGGTGCTTGACAGGAAGGGCCCAGCGGAGCGGTGCTTGAGACGGCGGGGCCCAGCGGAGCGGTGCTTGACAGGAAGGGCCCAGCGGAGCGATGCTTGACAGGAAGGGCCCAGCGGAGCGGTGCTTGACAGGAAGGGCCCAGCGGAGCGGTGCTTGAGACGGCGGGGCCCAGCGGAGCGGTGCTTGACAGGAAGGGCCCAGCGGAGCGGTGCTTGACAGGAAGGGCCCAGTGGAGCGGTGCTTGACAGGAAGGGCCCAGCGCAGCGGTGCTTGACAGGAAGGGCCCAGCGGAGCGGTGCTTGAGACGGCGGGGCCCAGCGGAGCGGTGCTTGACAGGAAGGGCCCAGCGGAGCCGTGCTTGAGACGGCGGGGCCCAGCGGAGCGGTGCTTGACAGGAAGGGCCCAGCGGAGCGGTGCTTGACAGGAAGGGCCCAGCGGAGCGGTGCTTGACAGGAAGGGCCCAGCGGAGCAGTGCTTGAGACGGCGGGGCCCAGCGGCTGCTCTGCAACCCACCTATCCAAGACAGCCAGGATGGAGAGGTTTGAATTGCACATATCGGTTTGGCTGTAGCAAGGTAGCCAGACAAACCAACATGTGCCCTTCAAACTTAAGTGGCTATTCCTCACTGCTGTCAATTATTGGCAGCAGTGATGCACTGGCCACCCCCTGCCCTAGCACTTCGTTTATTGGCAGAAAGTGTAGCTTTTGATGCTTTCTGCATAGCAGTTTGGTGGGGGGGGGGGTGCACGCTCCTCCGCACCCACGGAGGAACTGCCTCTGGTTGGATTTATTGTAAATCTCATTTGCTTGCATCTTATTGATTACCTTGTGCCAGCTTTACTTACTCCTCTTTCTTTTATTCCACCCCTGGGGCATGGCCGAACCACTTGTCACTCTTGGAGCACTACTTTTTTCTTTGTGGTCAACCACTCCAAAAGACTGCATGCGCTTTCAGAGTGTCTCCCACATGGACTTTTCTCTTCCCGTTCCCAAAAAAACCAAGTCCAATTTGCATAAACAAAACAAACTGGATAACACATATTCCAGCCACCTAGAGTCAATCATCAGGGCAGCAGTGGACTCATAAAATGATAAAATTATGAAGCTGGCTGTGACAGGAGATCTCTGCTCACATTCATACTTTAACCTGAGAGATTCAGGACACCAACACTGTCTCAGAGACATCAGGGACCTGACAACATACCAGATGGAATCATGTCCATAATCTGGAGGTGGTCCACTCTGCTGACACTCAGGATGATTTGTAATTGGAGTTATCAGTTCAAAAACAGGGTGCACCAGGAGCATTGTCAGAGTCCAATGCGAAGTTTAACTGGTGGTGGTCCTTAATTCACTGAAGACAGTCTTGGTATGGTGCAAACTGTTGGAATCTGTGCTTCATGGCCTTGCTTCCTCCTGGAATCTCTGCAAGACCACACTGGAGCCACTGCCTAGTTGTTCGTGCAACCGCAGGGGTAGATGGGTCCTGGTCAAGACTCGTTCTCATTACTGGGATCAAGATGCAGGCTCGGTGAGCATGTAGTCGCTGGTGGGCTTATTCTTCAGGTGATGCTTTGAGCTTTTTGCCTGTAGGTATGATGATGGTGTTGGACACCACTTCGGTTGTTCAATACTCAATGGGTGTTAGGTATGACACATAAGAAAGGGGCTGGCATGATGGGGTTGCCAGTTGTTTGATGAACCTGTACGCGACAACTTGCCTTGATGGTTTTGGGCATTCCTTCTTGGGTCATCGACAACTTGGAGTGAAAGTGGCCAGGTGCATATATTCTTTCTTTTTGAAGAGACATCTGGATCCTTTTGCCTGAATACTCTGCTTCGCTGAGCTGCCGGTTACAGTGTCTGGATGGTTATGCTGGGAAGTGTCGGTCAGTGTCTCGGTTTGCGCATGCTTGTGGGTTTCTGTTCTCCCACTGTGCTTTCACCAGGCTGCCCTTGTTTCACCTCGGTCTTCTTTATGAGGATAGATGTCTTCCATCCAAGTGCTCTTAGGCGCGCCTTCCAGGCCTGGCCACTATTGATCTTCCCTCCTTCTGGGCTTGGTCAGTAATCAGGTTCCCTCTCATCTCTCTCCTTGGTGGTTCAGTCTTCACCTTCTTTCCAATTACGCTGGTGGGACTTTTTATTGCTTGCGTCTTTTCTTCCAGTTGCAGTAGCATGCACCATCTTCAGGGCCGGCTAACAGGGCCTCTTAGTAGTTGACTGTCTCTATACCAGCCTCTGGTGTTGGGCTCTGCCTAGTATTCATTAGCTGATACAGTTCTCCTCTTCTTCTTGAGTGCAGTGTGGTGTTCAGCCACGTGTTGTGTGTTCAATCTTCCAGGACCTTCTTGGAGTTCCCACTCCATGGGTAGATGTGGGTGGATGGCCCTCTGCCTCAAAGGTCTTCCTGCTACCTGATCCTCTTCTGTTCTGGGTCGGTGTGGTGTCATGCCACAAGTCGCACATTCGCCCATCAGGGACCTTCTTGAAGATTCTACTCTGTGTGTTCCCTCTTCCAGGGCTTTCTTCTGCGGGCAGTAGGAAGCTGTGGTTCTGACCCACTTTCTCTGGGTGGCACAAGACTTGCGGGTGGAGGACAATGTGATCCTAGTGTCTGGACCACAGTCGGGTCATTGTGTGCTTCTGTCCACCTTCATGTCCAACCTTCCTTTCCTTAGACCTTCTCCTGCCTGGGGTTGTGTCCATCTGGCTGGCTTGAACACCCAGTATCCTGCCTCTGGGGTTCCTAGTCTCTTTAGTGGGTGGCACTTAGTAGATTGTACCTCATATTCCAGGTGTCCTCCTGTGATGCCTCCACTCTATCATCGCTTCGGAGCGCTTTCTTCCTTTTTGTTGCTCGACTCATCTACCCCTCTCCTCGCCTAATTAGGGTAACAGGATCCTGTCCGCTTCTTCTCTGGAGCCAGCTATCTGGGGGTGCCACAGTGCAGCCATGGTCTCTCCTTCCAGCTTGTCAGACAGCACCTGGGTGCCTCCGGGACCAACCGCTGCTGTCATCTGCTTGCTAGGGTGGCTTTGTAAGCCTTGTCCTCCCATCTATTGGCTTGTCCTGTCTTCCTTTGGAAGTATTGGAAGGAGATGGCTTAGTGCAGTGCTACTGGTCGGTATTAGAAGTGGCATTCGATGCTACAGCTGTTGTCCTTGATGGATTGTGTCAAAGTGTCTGGTTGTGGTCTTCTCACCGTATTTCTTCTCCTGGGCATGACGTGCATGCTGTGTCAAGCTTGGTGGCCTTTGTGTTGTATGTTTGCCTCTGCTGTGCCTGTGAGGTTATCAGCGTGCGATGTCCATTGTACATATCCCAGCTTCTGTGTCCGACCCACGCTGGGCTCCTCTTGTTGCCACTATGATTGTAGGATATGGAGGGTCGGGCTCAGTCTTTGCTTTTATAGCTTTACGACTAGTGGTTTGTGGCAGAGGGATTGTTGGGCTGTGATGCTTTCCATTGTTACTGCCCTAGTGGAGTCAGTGTCCACACTTTCATTATTTTATGTCTCTTGATTTCCCCCTGGGAGGTTGACTCTCTGGTGTTGAACAGAAGATGTGCATTCAGCAGGGCTTGTGATGTCGTGCTGCATATCACGGCATGCGCGCGCGTAGTGAAGTCAGACACGCGATAATTTGCATGTGGGCTGTGACGGCGGACAGGTTCCTCTAATGCACTCCGCTCCCAAGAGATCGCGCCCGCCAATCACACCCTATTTCTTTCTTTCTGTCCACGTGAACTGATGGTCACTACATGAAAGAGGATGCAGCAAGGGTGTGAACTTTCAAGCCCCTCGCACTCTCAAGCTCAATGGTAGTGCCCGCAGCTTGTTACGTCACACAAATGACACTAAGGGGGTCATTCTGACCCTGGCGGTCTGTGTTAAAGCGGCGGCCAACCCGCCAACAGGCTGGCGGCCAAAAAAACTGAATTCTGACCCTGGCGGGAACCGCCAACACAGGCCGCCGCATTAACACTCTGACCGCCACGGCGGTACAAACAAACAGCGCGGCGGTCACCGCCAACAGGCAGGCGGCAGACAATGTACCGCCCACCCTATCACGACTCACCAATCCGCCACCTTTTCCGGGGCGGGAGCCCCGCCGATAAAAACACGGCGGAAACAGACATCTCCAATGGAAAACGCTTACCCCGACACACTCCACGCGGAATCGGAACAGCATGGAACCCGAACTCCACATCCTCCCAGCCATTGCCTTCCTCCTCTTCTTCCCGGATCACGAACCACGCCGCAGACGACAACGGTGAGTACTGCACCTACGACACAGGGGAGGGGGAGGAGGAAAGGTTACAGGCACACACATACGCCACACACCCACCCCCACCCCCACCGAAATACCTACACACCTATGCAGATAAAAAAGTCCGAGTGACACCCCCAAACCCCCCCCCAAAAAAGCAAAGACAAAAGGTAATGAATGTAAAAGTAGAACTATATTATTGCAACAATAAAGCATAGCGAACTTAGCATCATAGGAAGAATCAATACACATCCATACAAGTAGCAAAAGTCCGGCCCAGTCTTTCAAAGTCCAAATGTCCGTGGGCCAATGTGCAGCAACACATGGGCAAAGCCCACACACGAGATCGAGTCCATTGGAGAGAACACTGCTGGGGCATCACAAAAAGTTAAAACAGGCACCTCAGGGGGAACGGAAGGGGGGGCACCTCAGCCACATGAATCCACGACGCCAGATCCACGAAGGCCCTCCATGGCCACTGTGCCATCCTGGGGAGTGCAAAGCCACAGTCTCACAAGTCTCTACAGTGGGTGGATTGCCCACTGTGCCATCCTGGGGAGTGCAAAGCCACAGTCTCACAAGTCTCTACAGTGGGTGGATTGCCCACTGTGCCATCCTGGGGAGTACAAAGCCACAGTCTCACAAGTCTCTACAGTGGGTGGATTGCCCACTGTGCCATCCTGGGGAGTGCAAAGCCACAGTCTCACAAGTCTCTCCAGTGGGTGGATTGCCCACTGTGCCATCCTGGGGAGTGCAAAGCCACAGTCAATCAGGTGGATTACAGAGACCACTGGTCATGGAGGAGGCATGGTGGGCAGAGTGCGTCGTGAAGGCCTGCCCGACACAGAACCGGAACTGCCAATGGGCCAGCGGTGCTTGACAGGAAGGGCCCAGCGGAGCGGTGCCGTGCTTGAGACGGCGGGGCCCAGCGGAGCGGTGCTTGACAGGAAGGGCCCAGCGGAGCGGTGCTTGACAGGAAGGGCCCAGCGGAGCGATGCTTGACAGGAAGGGCCCAGCGGAGCGGTGCTTGAGACGGCGGGGCCCAGCGGAGCTGTGCTTGACAGGAAGGGCCCAGCGGAGCAGTGCTTGACAGGAAGGGCCCAGCGGAGCAGTGCTTGACAGGAAGGGCCCAGCGGAGCCGTGCTTGAGACGGCGGGGCCCAGCGGAGCGGTGCTTGACAGGAAGGGCCCAGCGGAGCGGTGCTTGACAGGAAGGGCCCAGCGGAGCGGTGCTTGAGACGGCGGGGCCCTGTTCAGCGGTGCCTGTCTTGGCGGGGCCCTGTTCAGCGGTGCTTCTCACGGCGGGGCCCTGTTCAGCGGTGCTTCTCACGGTGGGGCCCTGTTCAGCGGTGCTTCTCACGGCGGGGCCCTGTTCAGCGTTGTTTCTCACGGCGGGGCCCTGTTCATCGGTGCCTGTCTTGGCGGGGCCCTGTTCAGCCGTGCTCCTCACGGCGGGGCCCTGTTCAGCGGTGCTTCTCACGGCGGGGCCCTGTTCAGCGGTGCTTCTCACGGCGGGGCCCTGTTCAGCGGTGCTCCTCACGGCGGGGCCCTGTTCAGCGGTGCTTCTCACGGCGGGGCCCTGTTCAGCGGTGCTTCTCACGGCGGTGCCCTGTTCAGCGGTGCCTGTCTTGGCGGGGCCCTGTTCAGCAGTGCTCCTCACGGCGGGGCCCTGTTCAGCGGTGCTCCTCACGACGGGGCCCTGTTCAGCGGTGCTTCTCACGGCAGGGCCCTGTTCAGCGGTGCCTGTCTTGGCGGGGCCCTGTTCAGCGGTCCTCCTCACGGCGGGGCCCTGTTCAGCGGTGCTCCTCACGGCAGGGCCCTGTTCAGCGGTGCTCCTCACGGCGGGGCCCTGTTTAGCGGTGCTTCTCACGGCGGGGCCCTGTTCAGCGGTGCTTCTCACGGCGGGGCCCTGTTCAGCGGAGCCTGTGTTGTCGGGGCCCTGTTCAGCGGTGCTCCTCACGGCGGGGCCCTGTTCAGCGGTGCCTGTCTTGTGTTTCCAGTGAACCACACCTGGCCAATACTTGCCGCTCAGTCTGCATCGGACCTTTCCGTTGCGGGGCCCTCCTGTGATGGAGTCCTGGGGCCCTGGGTCTCCTCCGATACCACCGGAATGGGGCTGGTGGGGCCCTCATGGCCAGGTCGGCTGCTCCCTGCCTTTTGCTCCTTGCTGCCCTGGCCCTCCTTGGCAGACTGTCCGTGGCTCCCTTACCCGATGTGGCAGGTGACGGTGCAAGGCTACCCTCCTTGGGGGCAGGCGTATCAGGCCTGTCGCGCCTGCCCTTCAGTTTTTTGCTCCTCTTCCCAGGGGGGGGGGGCTGGCTGTGCCTTTGCTGCTGGACGATGTCCCAGCCCAAGGAAAGGGCGGACTCCAAAAACCAGGCACGACGTTCTTGGGAGTTGCTGGGCTGGTGGTGGCTGAGGTGTTTGTGGAACTCTTACGGGATGGAGGGGGTGGGTCAGGTGAGGAAAAGGGGTCATGTTTAGAGACGAAAATTTTCTTTGGAGCCATGGGAAGGGTAGCTGGAGTGGGTATGGGAGTGGAGGAAGAGGATGTGGTTGTAGGAGAGTCAAGTGTGCTGTCTTTGGGTGCAGGTGCTTGGGCTGGAGGCTGACGTGAGGTGGATGGCTGTTGTTTGGGTGCCTGCCTGCGTTTGTGTGGTTGGGAAGCGGGGGTGAAAGACACACTGGGAGAGGACACAGGGGACGTGTACATGGCAGTGGGGGTGGTGACTGCACGTGTGCGGACTGGTCTGGAGGGTGTGCTGGTGATGGGTGCAATGGCTGATGGTGGTGTGCTTGCAGGTGTGTGTGGAGACGTCACAGGGAGGGAGGAGGAAGACGAGGAGGTGGGGGACACAGAGGAGGTAGTGACTGTTGGCATGTCTGCATCTGGATGTTGCTTGGGTGAATGCTTGTGTGTCCTGTGGTGCTTATGTCTGGATGAGCTGCCCTTGGGTGTTGAGGTTTGTGCAGGCTGGTCTGTAGGTGTGGATGGGATAGGCAGAGGAACGGGGGAGTGGGACTGGGTGGAGGGAGTCAGAAGAGGGAGGCTGGAGACAGGGACAATCGCTGCCGTCAGTGCTGAGGCCAGAGCGTTGAACGATCGTTGATGGGCAGCCTGACCCGAATAAAGGCCCTCCAGGTATGCATTGCTTTGATGCACCTCCCTCTCCACACCCTGGATGGCATTCAAAAGGGTAGACTGCCCAACAATGATGGTCCTCAGGAGGTCAATGACCTCCTCACTGAGGGCAGCAGGGGTGACTGGGGCAGGGCATGAGGTGCCTGGGACGAAGGGAATGGCCGGCTTCCTGGCCTTGCGGGCACGGGCCGAAGGCCGAGGGGCTGCTGGGAGGGAGGAGCTGGTGCGCTGGGTGGCGGCTGTACCTGTAGGATCGGTGGGCACGGATGTTGCCGCCACCGCAAGGGAGCTCCCTTCCGAGGACGTGTCGGTGTCGCTGACGTCTCCACGGGTCCCCGTGGTGGAGCCCCCCTCGCCCTCCGTCTCACTGGTCATGTCGGAGTCCGTTGCATGGCCCTCCGGGGCCATGTGAGATGCAGCTCCCTCTTGCGCCGATGCCACTTCTCCTCTGCCTGATGATGCTAATGCACACATTCACAGAGAAACAAAGAAAATGGGGGGGGGGGGGTGGAAAACATAAAGACAAGTTGAGTGCATGCATTGTGGACACTGTTGGCGGAGAGGACAGACACAGAAGCCCCCTGCACTACGCTGCGCACTTGGGGTACACTACTCATTCACTGGGACATGCCCTACAAGCCTATGGGCGACAACTGCCCACAGAGTATACACTGGTCCATGAATCGCGTTACTAGGCACCCTACAGAGGTGGGGGGCGGGGGCACAGGACCATACCTCACGGACGGGCCTATCCTACAGAAATTGCCATGGCCTAGGGATACCCACTGCCCTCCTCCCCCACCCAGGCACCTCCACTGTGCGCAAAATAGCTGAATGTGCTGGTACTCACCCCTTTGTGTCTGCTGTGATGTCCTCAAGCGCCCATCTAAATCGGGGTAGGCCACCGCCAGGATCCGGGACATCAGGGGGGTCAAGGTACGACTGGCACCCCTCCTAGGTTGGGAGGCCATCCCCAGCAGAGCCTCCGCCGTCTTCCTGCTCCCGCGGCGGATGTCCTCCCACCTCTTGCGGCAGTGGGTGCCCCTTCTGTTGTGGACCCCCAGGGCCCAGACGTCCTTGGCGATGGCACGCCAAATGTCGATCTTCTGATGGGCGCTGACCTATGTGACATGTACAGGGGGAGAAGAGAAACATCATCACTTTTCTGCATGCTCGATGTGAGGGGCCCCCCCTCCCCAACCTTGCCATGTGGCACATGCTCTCATCTGTCGTGCCATGCATTCGTCATTCGCTGCCCTCCCCTCCATCGTACATCCTCCCCACTCAACCCAGGCATTGGGCACTATGCATTGCCCCCCGTGTACTCACCTGTTGGTCTGGAGGCCCGTAGAGTAGCGCATACTGGGGGAGGACCCCGTCCACGAGCTTCTCCAACTCCTCGGAACTGAAGGCGGGGGCCCTTTCCCCAGTCGCAGCAGCCATTGTCACTTCCAGACCGAGGTCACAGCAGCACTTGCAGTATAGGTCCTCTCCTGTGGATGCTCAGGTCTCGTGTGATCAAGCAGAGAGAAAATGGTGGTTACGGCCGCGGCGGTGCGTACCGCGGCGGTGCGTACCGCGACCGCCGGCGCTCACCGCCATTGGCTCCTGAAACCCATAGGGTTCAATGTTGTCCAATGCGGCTTTGCGCCGCGGACTGCGACCGCCTACGGCCACGGTGTGCCATGCTCGCGCAATGACCTCACTTCACATTGTCACACTTCACAGGTCAGGCAGCCGCCATTTCAAGGGCCAACATGGCTTAATTCCTACTGCGTCACACATGGCTAGGCCTTGCGCCGACAATCATACTAGCCATTCAATCCCGAGAGATTCGTGTACTGTGCATGCTGTGGGCACTTACCTGTGGGTTGCTTGACTCTGTGCTCCATGTTATCCTTCCTAGGCACCGTCCGCTGGGACTTGCGAGGAGACGGAGGAATGTTCCCGTGTACAGACCGCTGGTGGACCTGTCGACAATGGAAGAAAGACACGTCATACTCACCTACAGACTCAACCGTGCCACTATACAGGAACTGTGTGCCCAGCTGGAGCCAGACCTGATGTCACCCATCCGCCAACCCACAGGGATTCCGCCTCTAGTGCAGGTGCTGTCAGTACTGCATTTTTTTGCCAGTGGATCATTTCAAACTACAGTGGCCATTTCATCTGGGATGTCTCAGCCTATGTTTTCAAAAGTGTTGTCCAGAGTGTTGTCTGCCCTGATAAAATACATGTGGAGCTACATCATTTTCCCTGAGGTGGGTGACTTGCCTACAGTGAAGGGTGATTTCTATGCCCTTGGACACATTCCCAATATCATTGGTGCCATTGATGGGACCTATGTGGCTTTGGTTCCCCCAAAAGACAATGAACAGGTGTACAGGAACCGAAAAAGTTATCATTCGATGAATGTCCAGGTGGTCTGTTTGGCTGACCAGTACATCTCCCATTTAAATGCCAAGTTCCCAGGGTCAGTGCATGACGCGTACATCATGCGAAATAGCACCATCCCTTATGTGATGGAACAGCTACAGAGACACCGTGTGTGGCTAATTGGTGACTCTGGTTACCCCAACCTGCCTTGGCTATTGACCCCAGTGAGGAATCCCAGGACCAGGGCAGAGGAACGGTACAATGAGGCCCATGGGCGTACTAGGAGGGTGATTGAGCGGACCTTCGGCCTCCTGAAAGCCAGGTTTAGGTGCCTGCATATGACTGGTGGATCCCTAATGTACTCACCAAAGAAGGTGTGTCATATCATCGTGGCCTGCTGCATGCTTCACAACCTGGCTTTGCGACGCCAGGTGCCTTTCCTGCAGGGGGATGATCCAGATGGTGGTGTTGTGGCCGCTGTGGAGCCTGCGGAGAGTGAAGAGGAGGAAGACGAAGAGGACGACACAGACAACAGGGACAGAGTGATACTGCAGTATTTCCAGTGACACACAGGTAATAATCTACTCCTGCATTGTATTATGTCTGTAACTGTAGTGGATCTCTACTGTCTGACTTTTCACCCCAATGTATGGTAACTTAGTTGTGTATATCACTTCCTATTTCAGTGATCTGATCCCCACGGAGTGCCCTCTGGTTCTTTTCCCCATGGACTACCGCTGTGTGACACTGGTATGTTGTCATCACAATGTAAATAGAAATGTTTTGTTGGTTATATCGAATACATTTGGTTTAAATAAATAGATAGCAGAATCCAGTTGGTTTTTGTGCATTAATTGTGTTTATTGAAGTTTTCAAATAGGTGTATAGTTCAAAAAGGGTGATGGGTAATGGTGGAGGCATGTCCATGGCAGTGTCCAGACTGTCGTTCCTACAGGTCCATTGTCCATATGCCTGTGGAAGGTGGAGCAGGGGGAGTTCAAGGTTGGACAGGGTGAACAAGTGGGACAGTGGGATGACATCCGGGGGTTTCCGTGCATGGCGGGGGTCTTGACATCCTACTCTGTCTTCTTCCTAGATCTCAGGCCTTTCTTGCGGGGTGGTTCTTGTTCTGCAGGGGGTGGGGTCCGGGTGGGCCGTTGCTGTTGTGTCGGGGCCTCCTGACCACTAGCGCCGGCGGAGGTGGTGGGCTGTTCTTCCTCCATGCTAGTGGCAGGGGCCCTTTGGGGGGCCACATGGTGCCGCAAAGTGGTGACAATCTGGTTGAGTGCCACCACCATTGTACCCATTGCGGCACTGATGCTGCGCAGTTCTTCCCGGAACCCCATATTCTGTTGCTCATGCAGAAGCAGGATCTCCTGCAACCTGGCCAGGACCGTCGCCATCGTCTCTTGGGAGTGGTGGTACGCTCCCACGATGGTGGTGAGGGCCTCTTGGACAGTGGGTTCCCTAGGCCTGTCCTCCCTCTGTCGCACAGCAGCCCTCCCAGTTCCTTTTTGTTCCTGGGCCTCTGTCCCCTGGACGGTGTGCCCACTACCAGTGCCCCCAGGTCCCTGTTGTTGTTGGGGTTGTGGGTTACCCTGGGTGCCCTGTACTGGTAGACACACTGCTGCTTGACCTGTCCTGGAGACAGAAGCATGGTCCCACTGGGTGGGTGCTGTGCTGGTGTTTCCAGAGGGGGGTAGGTCTGCTGTGGCCTGTGGCTGACTGAGGGTAACCGACTGTCCAGAGGTCCCCGATGGGCCGGGCTGGTCATCAGGTTCTAGGTCGACAGAGCTGCTGTCATCACTGGGGGCCTGTTCTGGGGGTGGGATGGACAAATCTGGACCCTCCTGGCCGGTGTGTTGGCGTTCGGGCCCTGCAGGGGTAAAAGAGTATGGTTATAGCTTTTGTGTGTGCCATGGTGTGCGATTTGTGGGTGCCCTTGTCCCCCAGTGCTGGCAGTCCCATGTGGGAGGAGTTGTGAGGGTGGTTTGTGGGGGGGGGATGGGTATGTGCAGTGGTCATGCTTAGGTGATGGGTGTCCATGGTTTGTGTTGGCATTCAGGGGTTGGGTTGGGGTTGGGTGGGTTGTGCTGGTGAGACATTAACAGGGAGTATGTGTGCTGGGGGGTTGGGGGTGAGGGTGGGGGTGTGGGTTGGCATGCTGGTGGTTGGGGGGGGTGAAGTAGTTGAGATCAGACTTACCAGAGTCCATTCCTCCGCCTACTCCAGCGAGGCCCTCAGGATGCAGGATGTTCAAGACCTCTTGCTCCCATGCTGTGAATTTGGGTGAAGTGGGTGGGGGTCCGCCGCCAGTCTTCTGCACAGCGATGTTGTGTCTTGACACCATCGACCGCACCTTCCCCCGTAGGTCGTTCCAGCGCTTTCGGATGTCTTCCCAATTTCTGGGATGCTGTCCCACAGCGTTGACCCTGTCGACGATCCTTTGCCATAGCTCCGCCTTCCTGGCTATTGTGGTGTGCTGCACCTGTGTGCCGAAGAGCTGGGGCTCTACCCTAATTATTTCCTCCACCATGACCCTGTTATATAGTGATGGTTGTGTGGGTGTGTTGTTAGTATGTGTATCAGGTGTGTGTATTTCCAATTGGCCAATGTGGCTGTGTTTTGTAAAGGAGTGTGTATTTTGAGCGCGGCGGTGTGTACCGCCAATGGAATACCGCGGTTGAAAGACCGCTGCGTGGATTCGTGGGTCGTAATGGCATGGGCGTGTTTGTGTTGGCGTGACGGTGGAGGTTTGGTCATCTCCAGTTTATCGCTGACCGCTGATGAGGCGGCCTTACGTGGATGTCGGGTTTTTGGCGGTTTGGCAGTTGTGGGTCAGAATGACCGTGGCGGTTTACCGCGGCTGCGGCGGTATAATGGCGGTCTTCTGACCGGCGGTAAGAGCCTTTTACCGCCGAGGTCAGAATGACCCCCTAAATCCCTCCCAAAAATCAGAAACAAAAAAATAACACAAGGCATGGTGTGCAACTCTAAGAATAAAACATCAGCACATATGACACATATTGATCCGGCTCTGACAACAAACAGTATCTCATGCGGTGTCTCCCACTAGTCACAATTGGAGATCTCTCAGTCTAGATGAAGGTGCAGGATTACTCCTCAGTTCGTACCTGGAGTAGTTAGTACGATTGGCCTGTGGTGAGGGCCCACCAGGACTGACAACAGATACACTAACCTGCTCTGATGACTCACCACCACAGTCGGCAGCACCATGTATCTGCAATGACTCTTCTGATCGGCCATCCTCTGACATTACCTCAGCATCTGAGTCGACGGAAGTGGGTCGGTTGTCGGTCGGGGGTTCCAGGGACAGGGGTTTGAAAACGTTTGAACCAGGAGATGTTACGAGCAATCGTTTCTGTTCCTCTGCACGCTACTATCAAGGATACTTGAAGTCTGATGATGAACCAGGGGCAGCTTTCAAACTGCAACCAGAACTTGCTGCCTGGAAAACGATCTTTAATCAGGACCTGGTCTCCCTCTTGTAAATCGGAACATCTCGCTCTCCAACCGAGGATGGCCTTGTCATTGGAGTTCTTTCATTTGAAATATTCACCCCTCTCATTTCCAGGTGCTGATGCCTAGGATTCGTCGTGGGGAATGACATCAGTAACTACCCGGCCCATGGACAGGTGACTCAGCGCTATTCCGGTGGTGGAGTGTGAAGTTTGACTGCAATCTCGAAGAAATGAATATACTAATATAGGATATCGTAAAAAATCATCAATCAGTACTAGCATGTGGTGGCTGTCTGTCAGGCCCCTAAAATCGAGACTGGCAGAGATCCAACGTTTCTGGCGTCGCTTTTCAATTATGATGGGGATCGGCACGTTCGACTCCCCCGTCACTTGGTAGCAGTAGTACGAGCGTACCAACGTCTCGACTTTCTCATCCATCATTGGGAACCAGACTTTTGTCCGTAATCTACTTTTCGTCTTTACCATGCCTTGATGGCTAGCATGGGTCAGCTGTACTGCGAGGCTGGCAGGGACTACCATTCTATGTCCTCCGAGGAGGAATCCATCACTACTGACTGTTAACTCTTGGCAGACATGATGTAGACTCTCCATGGCTTTTCTAGCTTCTGGGGTGAGATTATGCCATTGTTTGGGTATGCATGTCATTGATTCGTGTTCACTGCTTGCATAATCCTTTGTAGGACTTCGTCTCCTTTAGTGGCCTTTTGGATGGCCTCTAAGGAGATGGGGAGGGGTCGCAACCTCTCAACTATACATCTCACATATTCTTCAGTCTTTTGTGCCTCTTCAGCTTTCACTACTGTGGCGAGCCGTGGATGTTGTGATAGGTAATGTGCAGGATAATTTGATCCTGGACATTACTCTACTTTGCAATTGTATTCCTGCAGTTGCAGCATCCATTTTTCTATTCAGGGCGGTGACTTGGAGGCAGTCCTGGCATTCCTCACAGGGGTCATCAGCCACAATAGGTTTGGGTAGCCAGAGTCACCTGCAGGGACAACATTTAGCCACACACTGTCCTGTGAGTTTAACACCAGAGGTATACACTAACATACACTGGGTGGGGACCAAGGCTCACCTATAAGCCACACCCTGTGGCTCTGTAGTTGTCCATCACATTTGGGATGCTGCTATTCCTCAGGACAAAGGCATCATGCACCGCCCCAGGATACTTAGCATTGACGTGGGAGATGTACTGGTCCGCCAGGCACACCATCTGCAGATTCATGGAGTGGAAACTCTTACGATTCCTGTACACCTCTTCATTCTGGTGGGGACGAGACAAATGCAATATGTGTCCTGTCAATCGCCCCAATAGTTTGGGGGATATGTCCCATTGCATTGAATCCGGCCTTCACAGTGGCCAAATCTTCCACCTGGGGAAAGCTATGTAGCTGCCCATGTGTTTTACCAGGGCAGACAACACTCTTGCCAGCACGATAGAGAACATTGGCTGTGACATTCCTACTGCCAAGCCCACTGTCACTTGGAAAGAACCTGTTGCCAGGAAATGGAGCACTTGCACAAGAGGGGGGAATCCCAGTTGGATGACGAATAGCAGATATCAGGTCAGGCTCCAACTGGGCACACAGCTCTGTGACTGTGGCCCTGTCCAGTCTATAGGTGAGGATAATGTGCCTGTCCTCCAGTGTAGCTAAGTCCACCAGGGGTCTGTACACAGGGGTTTGTCTCCACCTCCTATTCATCCGCAGCGATAGGTATCTAAGGGACACACTAGTGAGCAGGCTGTCACAATTTCAACAACTAAACTACAACATCAGTCCACATAGTGCACCTATTTATTGAGACAGTGTAAATGTCGAAGTATGTGTCTATTTAACTTGTGAAGCAGTCACTGTCAAAAGGCCTGTTCCCCCCCTCCCTGAAATGGCGACCGCCTGTCCTGTATGGAGGGACAGGTGGAAGTGAGGTAATACCGCCGACATTGGGCGTCGTGGCAGTAGGCGGTCTTGCACCGCCGTGCAATTCCTCATTGGATAATAATGGGCCCTATGGAGTACAGTGGCCAATGGGGATGTACTCCGGCGGTGACGGTGTACACCGCGTGGACGTGACCGCCATTTTCTAACTTGTTTCCTGACCTTCAACAGGAAATGACCTACACTGCGTGTGCTGCTGTGACCTGTGTGTGGAACTACCATGACCCATGTGACCAGGGAAAGGGCCCCAGCCTTCACTTGGGAGGAGTTGAAGCGACGGGTGGATGGGGCCTCCAGACCAGCAGGTAGTACACTTTGCGCACGATGCATGTGACATGGATACATGGAGATGTGTGTGAAGGCATCGTGTAAGGGTGGGGGGGATTCTTTGTTGGCGGTGTATATGTTGTGAAATGGCCTGCGTGTGTGCCAATGGTGATGAAATCGGGTATGGTGGGCCATGTGTGTGACAGGCTGGACTGTTTGTTTAATGGAGTTCTTCTGTATGTATTACCTCTGCAGGTCAGTGCCCATCAAAAGAAGGGATTATGGCATGCCATCGCCATGGACAAGCAGACCCTGGGGGTCTATGGCAGGCGGGGCACCAACTGTCAGAAACGGTGGGAGGACCTGAAACGATGGGCACGGAAGACCGCGGAGACCCAGCTGGGGATGGCCTCCCAACGAGGAAGGGGTGTCCGTCGGACCCTGACCCCCCTGATGGCCTGCATAATGGTGGTAGCCTACCCAGATCTGGATGGGAACTTGAGGGAATCACAGCAGCCACACAAGGTGAGTATAGTGGGTTTCATTATATATTTTGGCTGGTGGGGTGGTATCCGGGTGGTGGATGTGTGCTAGTGGGTGCCCATAAGGCCAGACATTGCAGCTTGGGTCATCTCTAGGGTAATGGTTGTATGACAAATACAGGTAACCTCAGTCTTTTGTGCCTCTTCAGCTTTCACTACTGTGGCGAGCCGTGGATGTTGTGATAGGTAATGTGCAGGATAATTTGATCCTGGACATTACTCTACTTTGCAATTGTATTCCTGCAGTTGCAGCATCCATTTTTCTATTCAGGGCGGTGACTTGGAGGCAGTGCCATTGAATAAGGGAATGAGCGGTTTGTGATCAGTGGTAGCAGTGAATGGGTGTCCATAAACATATAAGTGGAAATGTTTGCACCCCCAGTGAACAGCAATAGCTTCCCTCTCAATTTGCAAGTACCTCTGCTCCGTCTCAGTAAGAGAGCAGCTAGCTTATGCTACCGGGGCCCATTCTTAAACTTTGACCTTTTGCATCAGAATGGCTCCTAACCCTGTTGGGCTGGCATCGACCACGATCATGGTCTCTTTCCTGGGTTTGAAGTATCGCAGAGTGGTGTCTGCTGATAGTGCATCCTTGGTTGCTTGGAAAGCGCTCATCTGAGCTCAGCCCCATGACCATGCATTTGTGGCTTTGGTCAGGTCTCGGAGGGGTTGCGTTAGAAGTGTATGGTCTTTAATAAACCGCCCACAGTAATTACCATCCCTAGGAGCCTCTGGACCTCAGTCATACTCACAGGTGGGGGCGCAGTCTTAGGCCCTCATTATGACATTGGTGGTAAATCCTGCTTACCACCACGCTGACTGCCGCCAACATACCGCCACAGTGGCAGATATCCATTTTCCATATTATGACACACACACACCAATCCGACAGAATACAGCCACATACCAAAATCTGCCAGACCAAAGGTCAGTGATACAGTGGCGAACCCATACCGCTAAGCCAACAAAACAACACCCATCACATTATGACCCACAAATCATCACGGCGGACATTCAACGGCGGTAAACCATTGGCGGTACAAACCGCAGCGCTCAGAATGGACACCTACATACAAAACAACACTACATTGGCCAATACCAAAAACACACTCCAGACACCCATACACACACCACACCTACACACCCACACCACTATAAGACACACACTCACATTTCCTACAACTCTTTACCAACAACAATTTACTGCCAGGAGATTGACACCAACAGCATAGAGACAACTATACACACACATCACTCACACCCATACATCCCTCACACACTCCACATCACACACACCACCACATTACTCAGTACACTCTCACCAACACACACCACACAACACCCATGGCACCACAAAGGCACCCCCGTTTCTATAAGGAGGAGTTAAGGGTCATGGTGGAGGAAATTGTCAGGGTAGAGCCACAGCTCTTTGGAGCACAGGTACAGCCGATTTCCATTGCCTGGAAGATGGAGCTATGGGGGAGAATCATGGACAGGGTGAACGCCGTGGAACAGCACCCAAATACAAGGGACGACATCAGGAAGAGGTGGAATGACCTACGGCGGAAGGTACGTTCCACAGCAGCAAGGCACCAGCTCGCCATCCAGAGTACTGGCGGTGGATCCCCACCTCCTCCCCCACAGCTCACAGCATGGGAGGAGCAGGTACTGGCATTACTGTATCCTGAGGGACTTGCTGGAGTAGCCGGAGGACTGGACACTGGTAAGTCAACATTTAACACTTATCACCCCCATATCTTCATGCCATCACACCCCCTCGCGCCCACTCCCATCACTCCACTCCATCCCACGCACTGTACCTACACATATGACTAACCACAATGCCAGGCCCTGCATGCTATACCAATGCATGGACACCCCTCCCAGCCCTGCATGGACACCCATCACAAAAGCATGCACAGCATAGGGAAACTAACAATCACACAGTACATCACCATACACAATCAAAGGTGGCAGGGCAACACCAACGACAGAGGGGAAGCCAGGGATGTACAATGTGTCATACACATGAAGTATAATACATCATTGACATCCCCACAGGTACCCCAGCCAATGTCAGTGGAGAGGAGGTGCCACGACTATCCAGACCCCCAACAGACGATGCCCCCAGTGATGACAGTAACTCTGGACTTCAGGATCTGGAGGACCTACCTGGCCCATCAGGGACCACTGGACAGCCAGTCACCCAAGCACAATCACAGTCCACCACAGAGCCTTCCCCATCAGGATCCAATACCACAGCACCCACCCAGCATACCCACACCTCTGTCCCCAGGACACATCAATCAGCACTGTGCTCACTTGTACAGGGACCCCAGGCCACACCTCGCCTCCAAGACAATCAGGGACCTGGGGTCAGTGGCAGTGGGCACACCGTTCAGGAGACAGGGGCACAGGCCAGCAGGGACACTGGGAGGACTATTGTGTGCAAGAGGAAGGACAGTACCAGGGAACCGTCTCTCCAGGAGGAACTCTCTGAGATCCCGGGAGCCTACCAACATTCCCAGGATATGATTTGCCAGATCCTTGACATCATGCAGGAGAACAGGCGGCTGCAGGAGGGACAGTCTCAGGGGATCAGGGAGGATTTGTAGGCGATCAACACCACCCTGATCTCCATAGCAGGGGTGCTGGCAGACATGGCCAACATCATGAAGGAGGCAACAGCACACCAATGTGCCCCTACCACTAGCCAGTCAACTGAACAGCCCTCCACTTCCGCTGCCGCTAGTGGCCAGGAGGCCCCACCTTAGGACTCACAGGCCACCAGCATCCCTACCCCTGCAGAAGGTGAATCATCCTGCAAATGTTCCCTGTGACCCAGACAGAAGCCAGAGACAATTGCCAAGCCCACCACCAGGAAATGAGAGTCTCCTGATTGTCCCCCTTGTGTTCCCCTTTATCACCTTATCCACCTTGAACTGCCTTTGCTCTCCTTCCTATGGCCACTTGGACACTGCACCTCTACTACCAAAAGACTGGAACAATACCTTGGACTTTCCTCCATCATCACCCCATTCCATTGCACTTTTCCCTCAATTTCTTAGCACTACAATAAACACCCTTGAACACAACTCAAATATTTGTATGTCATGTATTGAAACAGTGTATTAATGGAAACAGGTATATCCGTTTCAAATGAAATGTACAGTGAGAGAGCATAGAAATAATGACCTGTAGCTGGCTGTAGTCAGCAAATCAGTATACAGTTGTCATTGCACCAACATCTGTAAAATGAGAATCTATAGGCGACAGTAAGTAGACGTAAAAAGTGGGTAATGCCATCAGGCCACAGCCACACAGAATACACCAATAGTCATAGAAATGTGAAGTTGCACTGACTCACCTGTGTGTCATTGGAAGTACTGACGGATAACTGTGGTTCTGTTGTCCTCATCCTCATCTTCAGCCTCTTTAGCCTCACTGTCATCAGGGTCTACTGCAGCCACAAGGGCATCTCCACTCTCCTCCTCCTGCAGAAAAGGTACATAGCGTCCGAGAACCAGGTTGTGCAACATGCAGCATGATACGACTATCTGGCAGACCTTGTCGGTGAGTAGCACAGGGATCCACCTGTCAGATAGAGGCACCTGAACCTGGCCTTCAGGAGGCCGAAGGTTCTCTCAATGATCCTTCTGGTTCGCCCATGTGCCTCATTCTAACGTTCTTCAGCCCTTGTCCTGGCATTCCTCACAGGGGTCATCAGCCACAATAGGTTTGGGTAGCCAGAGTCACCTGCAGGGACAACATTTAGCCACACACTGTCCTGTGAGTTTAACACCAGAGGTATACACTAACATACACTGGGTGGGGACCAAGGCTCACCTATAAGCCACACCCTGTGGCTCTGTAGTTGTCCATCACATTTGGGATGCTGCTATTCCTCAGGACAAAGGCATCATGCACCGCCCCAGGATACTTAGCATTAACGTGGGAGATGTACTGGTCCGCCAGGCACACCATCTGCAGATTCATGGAGTGGAAACTCTTACGATTCCTGTACACCTCTTCATTCTGGTGGGGACGAGACAAATGCAATATGTGTCCTGTCAATCGCCCCAATAGTTTGGGGGATATGTCCCATTGCATAGAATCCGGCCTTCACAGTGGCCAAATCTTCCACCTGGGGGAAAGCTATGTAGCTGCCCATGTGTTTTACCAGGGCAGACAACACTCTTGCCAGCACAATAGAGAACATTGGCTGTGACATTCCTACTGCCAAGCCCACTGTCACTTGGAAAGAACCTGTTGCCAGGAAATGGAGCACTTGCACAAGAGGGGGGAATCCCAGTTGGATGACGAATAGCAGATATCAGGTCAGGCTCCAACTGGGCACACAGCTCTGTGACTGTGGCCCTGTCCAGTCTATAGGTGAGGATAATGTGCCTGTCCTCCAGTGTAGCTAAGTCCACCAGGGGTCTGTACACGGGGGTTTGTCTCCACCTCCTATTCATCCGCAGCGATAGGTATCTAAGGGACACACTAGTGAGCAGGCTGTCACAATTTCAACAACTAAACTACAACATCAGTCCACATAGTGCAGCTATGTATTGAGACAGTGTAAATGTCGAAGTATGTGTCTATTTAACTTGTGAAGCAGTCACTGTCAAAAGGCCTGTTCCCCCCCTCCCTGAAATGGCGACCGCCTGTCCTGTATGGAGGGACAGGTGGAAGTGAGGTAATACCGCCGACATTGGGCGTCGTGGCAGTAGGCGGTCTTGCACCGCCGTGCAATTCCTCATTGGATAATAATGGGCCCTATGGAGTACAGTGGCCAATGGGGATGTACTCCGGCGGTGACGGTGTACACCGCGTGGACGTGACCGCCATTTTCTAACTTGTTTCCTGACCTTCAACAGGAAATGACCTACACTGCGTGTGCTGCTGTGACCTGTGTATGGAACTACCATGACCCATGTGACCAGGGAAAGGGCCCCAGCCTTCACTTGGGAGGAGTTGAAGCGACGGGTGGATGGGGCCTCCAGACCAGCAGGTAGTACACTTTGCGCACGATGCATGTGACATGGATACATGGAGATGTGTGTGAAGGCATCGTGTAAGGGTGGGGGGGATTCTTTGTTGGCGGTGTATATGTTGTGAAATGGCCTGCGTGTGTGCCAATGGTGATGAAATCGGGTATGGTGGGCCATGTGTGTGACAGGCTGGACTGTTTGTTTAATGGAGTTCTTCTGTATGTATTACCTCTGCAGGTCAGTGCCCATCAAAAGAAGGGATTATGGCATGCCATCGCCATGGACAAGCAGACCCTGGGGGTCTATGGCAGGCGGGGCACCAACTGTCAGAAACGGTGGGAGGACCTGAAACGATGGGCACGGAAGACCGCGGAGACCCAGCTGGGGATGGCCTCCCAACGAGGAAGGGGTGTCCGTCGGACCCTGACCCCCCTGATGGCCTGCATAATGGTGGTAGCCTACCCAGATCTGGATGGGAACTTGAGGGAATCACAGCAGCCACACAAGGTGAGTATAGTGGGTTTCATTACATATTTTGGCTGGTGGGGTGGTATCCGGGTGGTGGATGTGTGCTAGTGGGTGCCCATAAGGCCAGACATTGCAGCTTGGGTCATCTCTAGGGTAATGGTTGTATGACAAATACAGGTAACCTAGCTTGTTAGTAGTCCATTTCAGGCATGGCATCGTGGGTCCCAGGTGTGCTGCAGTTGGCGTTGTGTGGTCCTCATCTTGCCTTAGTGACTAGCCATATCACTGGTAGTGCAATGCATAGTCCTTAAACCTGTTCCTTGTGTGTGACGGTGATGTGCATGCCAATGGTGGTGTTGGTGCAGTCATTGACTGAGTGTATCCTTTGTCTCCCCCCCCCTTTCTTGTTTTGTCATCCTGTCCTTGTGTGCATTAGCATCATCTGGTGAAGGAGCAGGGGCACCAACAACAGAGGGAGCTGCATCCCACTTGAGCCTGGAGGGAGAATCCACCGATGCTGAGGGAACCAGTGGGGCGGAGGGCGAGGGGAGCACCACGACAGAGACTGGAGGAGACAACACAGACTCTGATACCTCCTCCGATGGGAGCTCCCTGGTGGTGGCGGACACATCTGTGACCACCCCAGCTGCAGGTACAGCTGTCACCCCCCATACCAGCACCGCCCTCCCAGTTAGCCCCTCAGCGAGTTGCCCGTGCCCGCTCACCCAGGAGGTGGCCATCTCCTTTGCCCCAGGCAACTTAGGCCCTGCCCCGGTGAGCCCTGCTGCCCCGAGGAAGGAGGATATTGACCTTCTGAGATCCATCTCTGTAGGGCAGTCAGCCATTACGAATTTGATTCAGGGGCTGACACCCCAGATGCAGCAATACAATTAATTCCTGGAGGGCATTCAAGGTGGATCTGCGGCCCAACAGAGATCGATTCAGGCTCTGGCCTCCTCTCTGATGGCAACCATTGTCCCTGTTTCTACCGTCCCCCCTCCAAATCCCACTTCCCAGTCCCATTCTCCTCCACCCCAACCCATCCCAGGCACACATACAGACGGGCATGTACATAAGACAGCACCCAAGAGTGGCACAGGCAAACACAAGCACCACACTTCATCCCACAAGCACTCACGCAAACACTATACAGTTGCAGACACAACAACATCCACTGTCTCCTCTGTCTCCCCCTCCTCCTCCTCCACCACCTTCCTCCCAGTCACGTCCACACTCACACCTGCATGCACTACATCAACATCCACTACCAGCATCACCAACTCAAGCAGAACACACACCTCACTGGCAGACACCTCCACAACAGCCATGCACGCGTCCCCTCTGTCCTCTCCCACCCTGTCTGTCCCCCACCTAAAGGACACAAACGCAAGCACTCACACACCCAACAGGCGTTCACCTCACATCAGCATACAGCCCATGCACCGGCACCAAAATCCAGCAGACATACAACTCCAACAATCACTCCCACATCCACCACTCCCATTACTCCAAACACCGTCCCTAAAAAGCTTTTCCTTTCCCAATTTGGCCTCTTCCCTCCCCCTCCCTCGTCCTGCCCATATGGGCAGGGTACCAAGGACACAGCCCAGCACCTCAGCCAAACAGTCCATGGGGACAGTGGTAGCACCACCTACTCGTGGTGGTAAGGATACCACACCTCCAAGGCAGAAGGGGAAGGAGCCAGCACCACCAGGGAAGAAGGGGAAGGGGCCTGCACCACCTGTAAAGAAAGGAAAGGAGCCTGCACCACCTGGAAAGAAGGGGAAGGGGCATGCACCACCTATGAAGAAGGGGAAGGGGCCTGCACCACCAGGCAGAGAGGGAAAGAGCCCATCCACCCCTGCCAGGAAGGGTAAGGGATCCACGCCCCATGTACTGGAGGAGACAAAGCCCTTTACGCCAGCGGCGGCGTCAGGCTGACACCTCCACCACCACCAGCTGTCACGGGCCCCCAACGCCAGCTGAGGAAGTGCAGCCATCAGAGAGTGCAGAGGCTGCCCAGGAGGCTCCTCCATCCACCACCACAGTGCAGCCATCTGTAGAGGCTGCACAGGAGGATCCTCATCCACCACCGCAGTGCAGCCGTCACCGCCAGCGGATGCCATGTAGGCCACACTCCAGGGGCTGCTGTGCAAGTTGCCCCCTCCAGAACCAGTGGGGAAGACACCCACTCAAGAGACTGTGGCCCTGCACTCCCCAGGACAGAGCAATGGGCATGTTGCCCCCTCCAGAACCAGTGGGGAAGTCACCCACTCGAGAGACTGTGGCCTTACACTCCCCAGGACAGAGCAATGGGCATGTTGCCCCTTCCAGAACCAATGGGGAAGTCACCCATTCCAGAGACTGTGGGCTTGCACTCCCCAGGACAGAGAAATGGACATGTTGCCCCCTCCAGAACCAGTGGGGAATTCACCCACTCCAGAGATTGTGGCATTGCACTCCCCAGGACAGAGCAATGGGCATGGAGCCCCCTCCAGAACCAGTGGGGAAGTTCCCATATTCAGCTGAGGTGCCCCCTATCCCCCTGAAGTGTCTTCCCACTTGCAAAATGATGCCCCTGCAGTGTTCTCTACGGATGTGTCAGGATATTGGTTGAGCCTTGGACTTTGCCCTGTGGCTTTGTGTGCTCTTATGACTTTGGACTGGGCATTGGCCCTTTATGTACATCTGTAAATATATTTGGTTCGTGTGGTGGGTTTTGCTATGCAAATACATTGTCAGTACCCCAGCAATCTGGTCTGTGTTTTATTATGCCGTGTGTCTTGTGCCATTGGTTTACATGCGCAGCTGGTTGTGTGTATGGTGTGTGTGTGTCGTGTGTGTGTGTGCCACTTTTGTTTTCTTCCCGCCCTCCTTTGTGTGCTACGCGGATGTATTCACCGTCATTGGTTGCAATGAGGATGAGGTGCATCTTAGGTTCTGCTTCAACAATTGTTTTAGATATGCAGTGGATATCTTTCCCTCCCAAATGCAGTATCATGGCTCTCTTCTGCATGTTCTCAATCTTCATGGCTTCATAAAATAGCAGCACTCTCTCCACCCAGTCTTTCCACCTGGAGGCCTGTGCTGAAGAGGCGCCTTCCACTGTGAATGGCTCAATGGGCGGTCTGGTGTCCATTGTGATGACGCAGTCTCTTGTGCTTCAGTTGGGGTGTTTTTGGTCATGATTTGAACTATTTTTTTGAAAGTGCTGAGATCATCGGGCGACAGATTTACTTGAATTTGCTTGGTCGTTGGGACGACATGAGCAGGAGTGTTCCACAGGTACTGTGCCTTTAAGAGGCCTTCATCGATGTAGGCAGGGGGCGTGCCAATTGGAACTCACTGGGACCAGGAATCTGATTCACTTCGCTTCCTCTGCGGCATGTCAGGCGCTTCCGTGTGTGCGGAGGCACCCTGAGACACTCCTCCGGTGCAGCAGGAATGATCGGGTGGGCTCCGATCCAACACGCGTCATGGAGGGGGAGACGGGGCACTAGCACAGTTCGCCTTGTGTGCAGGCTCATGGCCACTGCGTCAGGAAAGCCTGGGTAAGTAACGCCCTTGTCGTCAATGTGATGTCACGCTGCATATCACGGCATGCATGTGTAATGAACTCTCAGGCACACAATAATTTGCATGTGGGCTATGACAGCGGGCTGGTTCCTTTACCGCGCTGCGCTCCCAAGAGACCGCGCCCACCAATCACACCCTATTTCTTTCCTTCTGACCACGTGATCACTACATGAAACAGAATGCGTCAGGGGTGTGAACTTTCAAGCCCCTCACACGCTCAAGCTCAATGGTAGTTCCCACAGCTTGTTACGTCACAAGCGCAACACTACAGGGCTCACCCTTTCCAATCCCCATGGTATGGGCAGGTGACGGGCTACATAGGAGAAAATGCCACCTCATTCTGTCTGTCCCAATGAGGTGAAGCAACACCACTGCCCACCAGTGGGGGCAGCAATACACCTGGCAGCTTGAAATGCAAGCCACTTTGGTGCATTCGGCTGGAGCACTGCAGAATCCTTGGTGATCACAGAGACAGGGAAGTACAGGCTGGACTGTTCTGCCTGGGTGCCTGTGATAGCATTCTGCCCTCCTGCAGTGTGGGGAACAAACAACTAGTATTGCCGTGAAGTGAAATGGCCTCCTCTGCTCCCTGCAGGATAGTGGTGTACCGGCTTCAGTAGCTCACCCAAACTGAGCTCTGTAATGCTTGTGGCTTCACTGTCCCCGCTTGGCTGGGCTTGTGACTCACCAGAGGGGATTTGCATGCTGTGCAGTGTTGCTACAGGAGGGCAACAGTCTTCTCTTTTCCCGCAGCAATGGCAGACTGCCACTAGGGGTGTGTAACTTTCTTAGCACCTGCTGCGGGTTAGCATGCTGGGCCTGGTCACTAGGATGGAGGCAGGCTCTGCTCTTGCTTTTTTCCTTCCCTGAGTGGGATGGTGGGGCCACCCGGCCTCTCTCCTCCCTTCTGGCCTCTCTGCATTCTGGCCTTTTAGGGGAAACATCAGTCAGGTTTCTTTTCGGTCCCACACTGATAACTGGCTACCTGGTTGCATGTGGTGGAGGCAGGTGACCCCCTGGGGGCATGGAGTGCTCTCCAGGTAAGTCTCAGCTTTGCCTACACAGCCGAGGGCTCCACTGCAGTGCAGGACGTGAGCAGCTTCCCACTACTACCCACACTCAGTGAGTTTACAGTTTGTTAATTTGTAATTATTCTTCAGTCCTCCAATGTCAGCTGTTCTGGGAGAAGGCATGAACCTGAAGCCTCCCGCCCAAGCCAATCTCACCAGTTGACTCTCCAGATGCACGCTATGTGTGTGGGCACACCAGGGCCTCTCCCTTTCTCTGTGTGAGTGCTTGTATCCTGCCTCACTACTAGTTGTCGTACCCATCTGTTTCTCCTACCTTGGGGGCCTTTTTAGGGGCACACTCTGCTCATGTTCACCTGGACCGATGTTGGTACGCATGGACAGCAAACGGGCACCTCTACAGGGGCATGACATTCTGCGGCCCTGTCGCACCAGACCTGCAGCGGTACACTGGGTCTAGACTAGGCCGGGGTGTAGAACTCTGCTACGCTGGTGCAGTTTGCAGAATTCGGGCACTTTGCGCTATGCAGAGTAGCGCAGAATTCCTGAATTCTGCAATGTGGGGAGAGGTTTTTTTGTGTGCGCAAGGTTGGGTTTTGGCACTCTCTCACAAGCGCCATGATACTCCTGAGCCACTAGCAAGTGCATGTGAAACTTTGCGTTTGCTCTCTCTGTTTCCTGACGCGTGCAAGCCGTCATGTTTAGCTGCGCTGCTTCCAGCCGAGATAAGGGCCAAATCAGTCCCACTCGTGAGCGCGAATGCACATGGAGTATATTTTCTACTCAAGATACATCTAAATCTAGTGAAAAAGTGTTTTTTGAGTGGATTTTTCTCTCCAATAGACCCTACACGTTGTTTTTTAGATTGAGAAGTTTTTTTCTTTCAAACTGGAAGGAAGTGCTCCAGAGACTGTAACTTCCTGTTCCTGTCTAGCAGGCTCCTCCCAGTGCTTTGTCCATCTCCTGATCACTTTTCACTTGGATTTCAAGGTGGAATGATCACTTTCTCTGTCTCCTGGATATACCTTTGGACTTAAGGACTTTGTTTTTGTGAAATCTCACAAGTAAGGTAGTTAAAAAACTATTGAATAAAGGAGTTTGTTTGCTTGGGCATGCAACAATATTTAATTGTACTTTAATTTGATTTACAAAATTTATAGTAGTGGATAGCCTGGAGCTTTAACATGGGGCTAGTTATTTATTTTGCATTTCATTGATTTTTCCCCTTTTGTAAAGTAAAATTGGTGCACAGCTCAGTACCTGTCCTTTTCTATATGTTTGTAACATTTGCTATATTATTTTACTATGTGGCCTAGATGTCCAAAGGGTCATCTGGCCAGTAGGCCACGTAAATAGTTGTCATCAGTGCATGAAATAAATAGTTCGGTGGGATATGGTTTTAAAACTTCATTTAGGGCAGGAATCGCATTGGATTGAATTAAAGATGTTGGCTATTGTTTGCATTTCATTGTTTTGCAAAAGGTGTATATGTTGTGTGGTAATATTCATTGGCGTAGGAGAGTGTGTATACTGTTGTGAAATTTTGTGTTTTCATCAGTGTTACCACCATGCCTCCTTATGGCTAGTGAATGTGTGTTTGTCATCGTCCATTTGTCTTTGTTGTCCATGCTGTGTGGCCAGGGGGCATTTTGTGTCATCTATATCCATAGGCTTGCATGTGTTCTTTGTTCTCCATGTCTCCTTGTTTGCAGTTGTTGTTTGACGATGTGGCTGGCGACCATTTTCTGCAACCAGCCAGTGTACCTTTACCAAAGGCTTGCATGTGTTCTTTCTTTGTTCTCCATGCCTTCTTGCTCCTTGTTGTTGATTGACCATGTGGTTGGCGGCCATTTTCTGCATGCATCCAGTGTTCCTTTGCCATAGCGTAGAAATGGGGTCTCTGGTTGGCAGTCAGTTTGTACTCTTTCCAAGCAGGGACCCTCACTCTAGTCAGGGCAATGGAGATACACACTTAAGATAACCCCTGCTCACCCACTTGGTAGCTTGGCACAAGCAGTCTGGCTTATTACAAGGGCAATATGTAAAGTATTTGTAACAAACCACACAGGGAAAACACTACAAAATGGACACCACACCTGTTTAGAAAAATAGGCAATGCTTATCTAAATCAAACAAGGCCAAAATGACAAAAATCGAACATACACAAGTCAAGTCAATGATTTGTTTTAATTATAAAGAGTCTTAGTCCATAGAAAAGAATAGAATCGTTTTTACACAAAGTACCTGGTTTGTGTAAAAAATAAAGCCGCACAGGCAAGCATGCATTGGAAAACTCAGCGATGCGTCGACTCCTTACTCACAAGTGAGGCCATGCAACGTTTCTTCTTCGGTTGGGTAGGCGAAACGTCATTTTTATCACCCGCAATAGAGCGATGTGTCAATTTCCAGACAGGGCACCTTGGATCCACGCTGGTTCACAATGACTTTGACGCCCAGCAACAATGCATGAGAAATCCGGCTGCCCGGTGTTAGAAAACCGCGCTGCTTGGGGTTTGCGTCGTGTTCAGCAGCCACAAGCGGGTGTTACTTTGTTTCTCCAGCCACAATGCAGGTGATGCTTCGATTTCCCAGCCGCTATGCAGGTGGTGCGTTGATTTCAGCTGTGAGGGGGATGGCGTGTCGTTTTTACAGCTGTGGTGCAGGTGGTGCATCAACATTTTCCCTGCAAGGCTTCCTGTGTGTTGATTTCAGTCCTTGCTGTACCAGTGTTACCTTTCAAGGGCCCAGGGACTGGATAGGGCACCACTTAGCAGGGCAGGAGTCTCAGCAGAGAGTTCAGGTGCTGGCAGAGGAAGTCTTTGATGGCCCTGAGCCTTCAAAACAGGAGGCAAGCTCGGTCCAATCCCATGGAGAGCCTCACAAGCAGGAATATACCACAAAGTCCAGCCTTTGTCCCCTTTCCCAGGCAGAAACAGCAACTGTGGGATAGCCCAACAAAGCACAGTCGCAGACAGGGGCAGCACTTCTCTTCAGCTCTTCTCCTTGGCAGAAATTCTTCTTGGTTCCAGAAGCAAAACTTAAAACCTAGGGTTTTAAGGTCCATTACTTACACCCCTTTCTGCCTTTGAAGTTGACAAATTTCAGAGGAAAGTCTCTGTTGTTCACAAGATCCTGCCTTGACCAGGCCTGGCCCTAGAGACACACCAGGGGGTTGGAGACTGCACTGTGTATGTTAGGACTCGCACTCACACACGCACGCTTCTTGATGCTCTCTCACAAAATAAAACAGCATGTATGAAAAAAGAAAAACATGTCATAAATGTGTTTACAGCACAGCACTTCCTTGTAAGTTGTGAGGATAATGATCTTCCGTCTGAAGACCGAATATTACATTGCATATATTATTGATAAAAGCAAGTGTTGTCCTATTTGTGAACTGTGTGCCAAGCGGTTTATGGAGACATTGAATTCCTTCATATAAATCATCAGCATGTGTCTGACGACTAATCACCAGCATAGCATGCACACCCCTCTGGATTGATGACTCACCAGCATGTGTCTGATGACTCATCACCAACACGCCAGTCTATAAATAGAACTGCCAAGGTGTTTCCTGTGCTTAGCTTTGAGTCTTCTTTTGCTCACAGGTGTTCCCGGTTCAGCTGGAGTTCCGTGATTCTTTCAGGAGTCATCTTTTCAGTGCGAGGCTTCATCGGAGCTTCTCTCTCTGGAGGGGATTACTTTTGCAGCAGCTGGAGAATTTACAAGCAGTATTCCATCTTCCTCAAATAATCGAAAGATTCCAGGAGAAGTCGGTTCGTTAGTAATTCCCCTCTTGTCTCCCTGTTTTCAGCCTTCTTGAGGTTAGTGACCTTTTGGTGCATTATGAAAGACATTCGTCGATGCTGAGAAACCCGTGATAAAGACTATTTTTCAAAGACAGCTTGAGAAGTATTTTTAAAAGCAGCATTGAAGTTAAGTGTTGTGAACTTCTGAAAGCATCGCTCGATATCTATGCCAACTAAACATTTACTCTGATTGTTTTGGAGTGAGTCTATTGTGTGAAAATGAATAACACAAGACAAAGTCATAAGTTTGATTTTATAACGCTTTTGTTGTGAGTTACAAAAGTGTGCTTAATAGTTGAGCAATCGAGTGCTAATTATTGTGACTTTGCTGAAAGACTTTGGCCCTGATTCTCGCCTCGCGGGAACCGCCATATGGCCGCTCCGCGGTCGAAAGACCGCGGAGGCCATTCAGGCTTTCCCGCTGGGCTGGCGGGCGACCGCCAGAAGGCCGCCCGCCAGCCCAGCGGGAAACCCCTCCCCACGAGGAAGCCGGCTCCGAATGGAGCCGGCGGAGTGGGTATGTGCGACGGGTGCAGTGGCACCCGTCGCGTATTTCAGTGTCTGCATAGCAGACACTGAAATACATAGTGGGGCCCTCTTACGGGGGCCCCTGCAGTGCCCATGCCACAGGCATGGGCACTGCAGGGGCCCCCAGGGGCCCCGCGGCACCCCCTACCGCCATCCTGTTCCTGGCGGGAGACCCGCCAGGAACAGTATGGCGGTAGGGGGTGTCAGAATCCCCATGGCGGCGGAGCGCGCTCCGCCGCCATGGAGGATTCTAAAGGGCAGCGGAAAACCGGCGGGAGACCGCCGGTTTTCCGCATCTGACCGCGGCCGAACCGCTGCGGTCAGAATGCCCTGCGGGGCACCGCCGGCCTGTCGGCGGTGCTCCCGCCGAACCTGGCCCCGGCGGTCTCAGACCGCCGGGGTCAGAATGACCCCCTTTGTGATTACCCAATCAAATGATAATAATTATTGTTATTTTGCTGAAAGACTCTGTAACATTTGTAGTTCTTTTGTTTTTGATTTGTTTTTTGTCTTAGAATTCCTGCACCAAGCCCTGAGGCAACTTTCTTAGAACAACAGTGACGCTCCTTTGTGAACCAGTGTTTTGTTCTCTGCCCTTCCCAAATCCCGTTTCCCTATCCCTTTCCCTCGGAGGCGATTTGCTCTTTCCTTGTTCATTTCAGATACGAGAGAATAGTGTTTAGGGGTGAGGGTTTTATTCTCTTCGCTCCAACGGAACCTGGAATTCAGGTGAGTGGACATGGTCTTGTCAGTGTGAGGGCAAGCACAGCCCATTCAGGTGTAAGTCACCACTCCTCCCTTCGCTCTAGCCCAGATTCCCCATCAGAATATGTAGGCTACACCCAGCTCCCTTTGTGTCACTGTCTAGTGGAAAGTCACAAATATCCCAACTGTCAGTCTGACCCAGACAGGAAATACACAAGAAGGCAGCATCACAGAATAATTTAAGCAAGAAAATGCCCACTTTCTAAAAGTGGCATTTTCAAACTGACAATCCAAAAACCACCTTTACCCAAAGATGTATTTTTAAATTGTGAGTTCAGAGACCCCAAACTCTACATCTCTATCTGCTCTCAAAGGGAAACTTCACTCAAAAGTTATTTAAAAGCAGCCCCCATGTTATTCTATGAGAGAAATAGGACTAACAACAGTGAAAAACGAATTTGGCAGTATTTCGCTGTTAGGACATGTAAAACACAACAGTACATGTCCCAGCTTTAACATACACTGCACCCGGCATATTGGGCTACCTAGGGCCTACCTTAGGGGTGCCTTGCATGAATAAAAAGTAAAGGTTTGGGCCCGGCAAGTGGTACACTTGCCAGGTCGAATTGGCATGTTAAAACTGTACACACAGACACTGCATTGGCAGGTCTGAGCCATGTTTAGAGGGCTACTTATGTGGGTGGCAAAACTAGTGCTGCAGGCCCACTAGTAGCATTTGATTTACAGGCCTAGGGCACCTATAGCGCACCTTACTAAGGACTAGTAAATCAGATATGCCAATCGTGAAGAAGCCAATTACACATACAATTTATACATGGAGCACTTGCACTTTAGCACTGATCTGCAGTGGTAAAGAGCCCAGAGTACCAAAAACAGCAAAAACAGAGTCCAGCACACAGTCAAAGCATGAGAAGCAGAGGCAAAAAAGAAAGGGGAGACCACGTCAAGGATGCCAGATCTAACACATAGGCATGAATGTGTTCTTTCTTTGTTCATCATGCCTCCTTGCTCCTTGTTGTTGTTTGACCATGTGGCTGACGGTCCTTTTGTCCATCCAGCCAGTGTCCCTTTGCCACAAACTTGCATGTGTTCTTTGTTTGTCATGCCTCTTTGCTCCTTGTTGTTGTTTGACCATGTGGCTGAGGGCCATTTTGTCCATCTAGCCAGTGTCACTTTGCAATCGGCTTGCATGTGTTCTTTATTCACCATGCCTCCTTGCTCCTTGTTGTTTGACCATGTGGCTGGAAGCCATTTTGTGCATACAGCCAGTGTGTCTTTGCTATAGGCTTGCATGGGTTCTTCTTTTTTTCCTGTGACCACTTGTTCCTTGTCGTTGTTGTTTGACTACGTGGCTGGAAGCCATTTTGTGCATCCAGCTAGAGTCCCTTTGCCATAGGCTTGCATGTGTTCTTTGTTTGCCATGCCTTCTTGCTCCAGGTTGTTGTTTTACCATGTGGCTGGCAGCCATTTTATGCACCCAGCAACTGTGTCTTTGCCCCAGGCTTGCATGGGTTCTTATTTGTTCCCCATGCCTCTTTGCTCCTTGTTGTTGTTGTTTCACAATGTGGCTGGCGGCCATTTAGTCCATCCAGCCAGTGCTCCTTTGCCATAGGCTTGCATGTGATCTTTGTTTGCCATGCCTTCTTGATCCTCGTTTTTGTTTTATCGTGTGGCTGGCAGCCATTTTGTACATCCAGCCAGTGTGTCTTTGCCATAGACTTACATAGAAACATTGTTAATTATTGATCATTTGTTTATTTTCAGTTTGTATTTTAATGCTTTATTTTATATTTTAATTTTTAATGTTAATTTTATATTCTATTATTTTTTTAGTTAATTTTTACTTTTGTTATTTTATTTTTATTTTTTATTTTTATTTTATTTTTTTCCTTTTTTTATTTTTTATTTTTTATGTTATTGTTTTTTATTTCATTTTAGTTTTTCAAAAAATGTTTGATTACATTTAAAAAAAAATGTTTTATCTCACTTTATTCAATTCTGCATTTTGCTTAGATCCATCCATCCACCACATCCATCCATCCATCAAGGGCGCTCAACCACACTATAGCATTCAGTTTCTTTAGGAGTATAATCATTCTGTTTCCTCCTGGACACCCCGGCCTCGGTCACTGGAGACATATCAGCAGCATAATTCATTTTGTTATGATTATTCCATTTACCCTGGACCACCTTGCTGTCATAGGTTTTTAAGAATTATTCCATTTACCCAGGCACCTGTATCTGACAACCACAGATGTCTCCTTTAAACAGATGGAGAAAATGCAAAGAGATATATCTGTATGTTGTGCTGCATGATTTGAAATGAAATTGTATGGTGTGGGGGTGTGGTTTGACTTTACAATGTTTGATAAAATTAGTGTTTATTACATATGTAACCAACCACACTAAGATTGCATTTGTCTGTACTATTTCAACCTGCAACAATGCCACATTTCACTGACTACATGTTTTTCTTGCTTGGTTGCATTTAGGTTCACAAGAGAAGAGAAGTCACATCACCCACAGTACTTCCAAAGAGAAGGCCTATACAGTTACTTCAGTCCTCCAAACTCGTCCGCTTGTGCATCTTAGTGCTACTGCCAACTGAGAGCTTAAGATGGCCCCAAAAGAAGTTGCTCCAAGAAAGTGGTCAGTGAGAAGAACCAGCTTTCCACCAGTGGTGTGCCAACCACAACCTTTTTCGGGAAATGTGTGCATGCCATACCGGCCTCCGGGTAGGAACCTGGGAGGAGCACTCCAGCATCAACAGCATCACCCCAACCTAAGCCCAAGACCATGTCGTCAGTGAAGAAGCCACTGCAATCATAGCGGCGCCGACTAGCAATAACAAATTGGATTTTCCCTTTCGCAAAGTAGCACCCAATCATTTCAGGAAACAGATCAAAGTGGACAGCGGCTACAGCCAGCAGTAGTAGATCTTCCTGAAGTTAAAGCAGAACAGGAGGTCAAGCTTCCTGTGGGCAAAAACCTCCTTCTTCAGAATCAATAGCTCCCAGATCTCCATCAAGAAAAAGGAAGGGTACTTCTCCACATTCTTCTTCAAGCACCACTTCGGATGACTATGATAGGGACATGTAGTGGACCCTGGCAGAAGCCGGAAAATGCCAGGAAAGGCAAGGGAAAAGAAAAGTTCCAGAAAGCCTTAGAATTGTGGAAGGGGATGATGATGAGGATAATGATGGTGATGAGCCAGTCATTGTGGAAGCTGGCACAGAGGAGTGTGAAATTACTATCCAACCCGCTCCAAGAGATGTGGAATAGGCAGCACCACCAGCTCCCATACTTGTAAGCCCCCAACAGAGACCTACACCAACCTACACCTCAGTAGAAGTATGCACTACAGAGATGCAATCTACACACCCACCTACCTCCAGTTCTTCTTCAGGCATTGGCAGTGGCCCAGAAGGAAAGTATTTTTTCCCAGTTTGGGACTTTTTTACGATTAGCAAACAGGAGGAGAACATTGTGACATGCTCCATTTGCCACACAAGTATTCGTCGAGGTAAGCCTGTTCACATTATGGTACAGGAAGCCGGATGGCCCATATGAAAAAACTTCCCACAATCCGGTGGGAGGAGTACCTTAAAATAATTACTGAACGTGGTTGCAGTGGTGAAGGTGAGGAAAGCCAGGAAACATCAGCTACAATCGGTCAAATCACAGTGGAAGGTGAGGGAGAAGAGGGCGACATCTTTAAGCAAGCAAAGCAGCCCTGTCCCCAGCAGTGCATCAGAATTGCCCACCTCAGCGACCTCACAAGTGCACAGAAATACATACAGTTAGATGGAGACACCACGGCATATGGTGACTGCACCAGGATGCACATTGAGTCTACCTCCACCTACATCCTAAAAATTGCCTGTGTCACTGGCCCCACATAAGAAGAAAATCCAGGCTATTATTACGGGCATGTTTAGGCAGACGGGGCCCTACGACCGCAACCACCCAATGGCACGTTTGTACAATGGGAAGCTGGCAAAAATGTTAGCGCTGGACCTCCTCTCTTTTTCTTTTGTGAAAGGAGTAGGATTCTTAGAATTTGTGACAGCCATCTGCCCAACATGCAAGGATACAAGTCAGACCTATTTTGCCAGAGTTGCTGATCTGGCGCTGCATCCCAGTGTGCTGCAGTTGGCTGAATAAGCTTTGCAACAAAGTGTTGTCCACACTATCCACCTGACGACAGACATGTGAACCAGTTGTCAGGATATTGATTACCTGTGCATCACTTCACATTGGATCTCTTTTGCAGAAGTAAGACAAAAGCTATCTACAGTTCTTGCCCCTGAAGAAATTTTTAAGAGTGTTTGGCGGCATGCAACAGTAGCCAAGTTTGCCATGGAGAAATCACATTCAGCTGCAAACATCTTGGATGAATTTAATAGCAAGGTGTCTGAATGGCTGTGGCCTAGAGGTCTCTGAATTGTATTTGTTGCCATGGACAATGGCATTAACATAGTCACTCTCATGGCAGATGGTGGCTATCTTAGGGTCCTGTGTTTGACACACTGAATCAACCTGGTTGTGTAAGTCTCTCTAAAAAAATAAGACATAGTCAGCAACACACTGACTGCCTGCAGATGAATATGCACATATTTCAGCAGAAACAGTTGCAGATTGTTCAGTGTGGTAACAGAGTACAGTTAAAGCCCTTATACAGTTGACCGGGTTGGGCTGGCGGCCCCTGATCTTGCACTATACTAGCCGTGCACTCAGGCATATTTTGCGCATTTTTGGCTTCACCCTATTCATTACCTGTCCCACTTGGCGCCTGAGAGTGACGCAGTGTGGCCTGATAGGCTACCAAGGCTGTTAATTGGGCTCCCCAGGCCCAGACCGCGTGGGGTTGACACCGTGACATGCACGGCGAGAGCCTGGACGGCACTGTTGAAGCGCGCAACTAGGGGTGGCTCTTTGCCCCTTCCATACTGATCTTGGATATGGGCGACATGGACCTGGCAGAAGATACACAGGTGAGTGAGTTCATTCATGAGTCTGGCTTGCTCACCATAGGGTCTTGGTTTCCTGAGGAGCGATTTATTACACCCGAAGCTGCGCTTGGTGCACGTGCTACACTGTGCTACAGCGACTATTCTTTCTTAGAATACGTGCTATGCTGCATGCGCGTTATCCTTGCTTCCCAAACATACCGGAAGCGTGCAGAGTGCTGGAGCTCATGTACCAGCTTCAGTCCCCACGTAGGCTTATAACTAAGTTGTATGTGTGCATGCAGCTCGAAGCGGGTGGGATGGTGGCAATGGCCAAGGCCCACTAGGAGGTGGATCCGGGTGAGCCCATTTCAGATAAAGAGTGGTGACGCTATTGTGCGCACATGCGAGTGCTGTCCTCCAACTACAAACTGTGCCTAATCCATTTCAATTTTCTGCATCGCTTATATTAGCCTCCTCTTCGGCTGAAGAAAATGGGCCTCTGGCAAGAGGCACATTGTGAACGATGCATGTCCCCTGATGCAGACTTCTTGCATCTAGCATGGAGCTGTCCGTTACTGAGCGCATACTGGTCAGAGGTGCTGCGGACAATTGAGGAGATGACTGAGACTAAGCTATTGCGGACTCCCAGGCTCGCCCTTCTGGGGTGTGTTGAGGGACTCCCCGCTGCGCACAGGAGACTGATCGGACTGCTGCTGGCTAAGCATAGGGTGGCGATGTGTTGGGTGGGGGGCGGAGGACACCTCGTTGCTCAGAATGGTTGCAGGATGCTTCGTACTGTCAGGATCAATTGATGATTTACTGGGATCTGATGCCAGGGGGATCTTGGCTGTGCGATATATGGGCCCCACTGCACTTCTTTTTAGAGACTTATTCGCCACTAACTTTTCGATCTTAGCGCCCTTGGACTTGCGAAATGGCTTTGTCCCCCCCTGCCGCATTACTCCCTTGTGGTAGAATAAGTATGGCTGATCTGATGGCTACACGTTCTTTATCTTCTCTCTTTCTCCTCCCTTGATCTATCGTCTCCTGCTCGTCTCTCCGTTTCTATTCCTCGCTGCTTTGTACTCCCGTTTGTGGAGGTTGTTTGTATGTTGTTTCTTTTTTACGTCAAAGGGTCAAACTGTTACGGTTCAGATTATAACGATGATTTATGGAACTGATTACCTCTTTTGTGCACACAAAGCTGTTGGCTGTAAAACTTTCATGTTATTTGCTTCACTATTTGGACGTGAGGCAGGTCTATGACCTCCTCGATGTACTTGTTTGATGTTGCTCTTCATAAAAGCCAAAATAAACAATAACATTAAAAAAAAGCCCTTCTACAGGAGGTGCCAACACACTGGAACTCAACCTATGATATGTTGCAACGTCTGTTTAACACCACAGACAGATCAATCGCTATGTCGTTCTAAGAGGAGTAGAATTGAGAAAGCTATGACCATGGATGCTATGACCATGGATACGGACAAATTGGGTCTACTCAAATGCCTGACACAGATTCTGCTCCCTTCTGAGGTTTTCACATGGGAGTTTAGCAAGGAGGACAGTAAGATGGGCCAAGCTATTCTGTTGTTGAATCTGTTGCAGGACCAGCTAAAGAAGGTATCTGAAAGGTTCACACTTGGAGATGTGAATACAAACCCAGAAGGGAACGCCTTGGTTGAGAACCTAAGTTGTCAATTGAGTTGTAATATAAGGCTGAAAAATTACATTATCTCATCCAAAGAGTAGATCTGTGCCACCTGTCAGAGTCACCAGATCCTCGGGGTCTGTGCACGTTCCCAACACGTCCACCACTGAACAGCTCCAAGACTCTGATAGATAAATCACAGAGACTGAGAGAGTTCAAGAGGGGAAGAGGGGATTAGGAAGGGAACAGCTGGGAAGGAGACCTGTAGTAAGAAAAAGGTTAGAACACACAATATGAAAATTATATCTCCTGAAATCAATACTGGACTATGATTCTAAGCCTAGTCACTCTGAAAACATGAACAATCTAAGAGTTAAGTTTAAAATGACTAAGTTTTAAGATGGCCGGATACCTGTAGGAGAATCAAGATGAATTAAATGAAAACTTTCTTATTCAAGTACTTTCTTTTACATGAGAATCAGAAAACAAATTCTGACCAAATTTTAAACCAGTCATATAAATCCTGTTTTGAGAATGTATACTAGGACCACACAATATTTCATCTAGAAACTCTGACCTTCTGTGTACTCTTAAAATGTTTCAACACAAATTGCGCACATTGCAGATACATATATATATATATATATATATATATATATATATATATATATATTAAACACCATAAAAGGATTGTGCACCATGAATAACACAATTTGGATTCAGGAAACAAATCACATAACTTGTCAACTCGAATATTACATAATAAATATCTTAGAATAGTGGCATACAATAAACAACATGAAATAAACTCGAGGAGAGAATCGTGCGTCTTGCCGATTCGAGTGTTACCATGTAAAATACCAAGAAATGGTAGCACGCAATGAATATCAAAGTCAAATCCTCATTAATCGAATCACGCGTCTTGCCGATTCATAAAACACGATGTAAATGTCAAGAAATAACAGCTCACAATAAATAACAAGATCAAATTACAATGAAAAGAATCGCGCTTCTTTTGCCGATTCTTAAGCCACCATGTAAATGTAAAGAAATGGTAGCGCACAATGAACAACAAAGTTAAATCTTCATGAAACGAGTTGCGCCTCTTGCCAATTCGTAAAACACCATGTAAATGTCAAGAAATAGTAGCGCGCAATGGACAACAATGTTTAAACACCATAAAACGAATTGCGCGTCTTGCCGATTCTTAAGCCACCATGCCAATGTCCAGAAATGGTAGCACGCAATGAATAACAAAGTCAAACATTTATGAAACAAATTGCGCGTCTTGCCTATTTGTAAACTACCATATAAATGTCAAGAAATGGTAGCGCGCAAGTAATCTGTTACTCATTTAAGAATTAAATCAAGAATATGAAAATTCTCAATAACGGGGTCGGGAAAGTCCAACCACCGTCTTACCGCCTGGAACAATGATCACCAATGAAGGATGAAGGGCAGAAGACTGGAAGATCTAAATAGGCCGCCGGGACAGGAGCTCAGGAAGAAGCTGCTGCTCTGCACCGGGACCTCTGAATAGTGAGCACTGGGAGTTAGGCTGGCTCTCTTTTATAGAGTCTTGGCCCAGCCCAGAACCACGCCCAGGCATGTTGCAGGGAAAGTCTCTGGAAGGCCCTGGAAAGGGGCCACACTCTTACACACTCTGAAAACTTGCAGCAATACATTGCAAAGGAACAGTATTTGTAAATATATTCAAAATAAGAGAGTGCTGGGTTTTTGCATTTTTGTCGCCAACAGAGCGCGTACTGCTCTGGTGTTGACTCCACCCTACTTTATCCATGCTACAAAAAAGTTATTTGCGCTTTCGTTACTTTTTTTGAAGGGGATGTTTCAAAATACAGGAGGTGGATTGTTGAGCAACCCGGGGAACAGTCTTATCTCACAGCAGGCAACACCAGCAACAAGAGCACTGGCAACAACAGCATCAGAAGAATCAGACACAACCTCTGCATTTCCTTGGTTTTAAGTAGCAGGTCTTAAGTCCAGTGCAGAAGCGAAGGCAAAAGAGGTTGAGCAAGTGGCAGCACCAATGACACTTCAGAGGGTGTTCCAGGAGTATCTGGATGACCCAAAATAGGTGTATGTGGCTCAAACCTCATTGGTGTATTGGTATAGAAAGATAAGCCAATGGCCAGAGCTCAGCAGGCTGACAATAAAGTATCTGTCTGCCAGTGTGCCTGTTGAACGTGTGTTCAGTGCAGCTGATGTAGTGGTTACAGTGAGAAGGACCAGTCTCTCACCTTAAAACCTGGAGAAATTAAACATAAACAAAATGAACCCGCATTTTATGCTAGATCTGGCAGCTCTTGGTGTGGTTTCCCTGTACTTTTTGCTTCTCACCACACGTTTTTGGATCTTGTGCTGTAATTTGTTTTAGCTGGTTTTGATACTCTGGGCACTTTACCACTGCTAACCATTGCTAAAGTGCAAGTACTCTCTGTCTAAAATATATTGGTAATTGGTTATCCATGATTGGCATATTTGATTTAATAGTAAGTGTGCAAAAGGTGCCCAGAGCCTCCAAATCAAATGCTACTAGTGGACCTGCGGCACTGATTGTGCCGCCCACAGGAGTAGCCCTGTAAAAATGTCTCAGACCTTCCACTGCAATGTCTGTGTGTGCAGTTTTAAACTGCCAGTTCGACCTGGCAAGTGCACCCACTTGGCAGGCCCAAACCTTCCATGTTACTACATGTAGGTCACCCCTGAGGTAGGCCCTAGATAGTCCCATGGGCAGGGTGCAGTGTATTTCAAAGGTAGGTCATGTACTGATGTGTTCTACTGTCCTGATAGTGAAATACTGCCAAATTATTTTTTCACTGTTGCAAGGCCTATCTCTCTCATAGGTTAACATGGGGACTGCCTTTAAATATCTTTTAAGTGCAGTTTCTCATTGGGAGCAGATAGAGATGGGGAGTTTGGGGTCTCTGAAATCAGAATTCCCCCAATTTGTTTTTGCAGAGCTGGTTTTTAGATTGTCTGTTTGAGAATGCCACTTTTATAAAGTGGGCATTTTCTTGCTTAACCATTCTGTGCCTCTGCCTGCCTGTGGAATCCACATCTGGGTCAGATTGACATTTGGGCTGTTTGTGAATTCCCACTAGATAGTGACACAAAGGGAGCTGGGGAGTGTCCTGCACATCCTGACGAGTGTCTTGGGCTAGAGTGGGAAGGGAGGAGGTAGCACTTACACCTTAAAGGGTTGTGCCTATCCTCACACATTGCAGACTCCAACCCCCTGGAGTGTGTCTGGGGCCAGGCCTGGGCAAGACAGGATCTTTTGAACAACAGAGACTCTCCTTTGAAGTTTGCCTACTTCAAAGGCAGAAGTGGGTGTAAGTAATGGGCCTAAACCCCCAGGTTTTTCAGATTTGCTTCTGGCCCGATCCTGGGTGTCAAAGCCGTCAGCATCCCCACACTGATCAGATGCTGCGCACCCGTAATCGATGCCCGGCCTGGCTTGCGAGAAAAGAATCGACACATGGCTTCTGATGCGAGTAAAGAATTGACACTGTCTGACTTGCGAGTAAGGAATCAACGCATCGCTTGCTTTTCTGATGCACCGTCACCCATGTGGGTTTATTTTTGACGCATACCAGGTACTTTGTGCTTAAACAACACATCCATTTATTTTAATGGATTAAGACTCTTTTTATTTTAAAAAGTCATATCTTTGCTTGTATGTTCGAGGTTTGTTGTTTTGGTCTTGTTTATTTTTAGATAAATATTAGCTATTGTTCTAGCCTGGTGTGGAGTCCTTTTGAGGTGTTTTCACTGAGTTGCTGTGTGTGTTTTGTACAAATACTTTACACATTGCCTCTGAGATAAGCCTTGCTGCTTGTGCCAAGCTACCAAGGGGGTGAAAAGGGGTTATCTCAGCTTTGTATCTCCCTTACCCTGATTAGAGTGAGGGTCCTAGCTTGGACAGAGTGCAAACTGACTGTCAATCAGAGACCCCATTTCTAAGACCACCTCATTATACTGTTCCCAAAACACCATAGGAGAAAGAGGATGAGTGGTCAGAATCGAGTGTGTTTGCTGACCAACTTCTGGGTGAACCACCTGAGTTTCAGGATGAACTCTACTTCCCGGACTGAGTACACCAGTGCCACCATAAAGTTTTTAAATTACTTCTCATTGAGCTTCTTTCTTTGCAAAATAAATAGTTGGACCTGTGTGCAGTGAAGAAGCCCCCACATTCCCTTCAGGACATTGGAGACAATGCCTGCCTCCCTCACGTGTCATTTCCTATCTATTTTTGTACATCATCTGTCAGGGCTGCCCTAGAAGGCCATTGAGTAAAAGACTGCTAGTGCCAATGCCAAATTCCAATGTGTTGCTACAGTCAAGGAGGAAATAATATTTTTATCAGTCAAGCACCATGCTTGGATTGGAAGAGGTAACTACTAACTATTGCACCAATGAATGGTGATGGATTGAGTAACTGTGAATGATGACTAATGATATATATGATGGCTGACAGTGAGGGCAGGAGTTCAGCAAACTTGTAAACTTGGTTTCTATGATTTGCTGTGTTTGGAGACTGATGGGTGATTATTTTTTCCTGAAAGTGATTGGCCTTTCAAATTATACCTGCAGGGTCCACTCCCTTTTTCTGGTTCCTCAGAGACCAGTTGCTTTAGCTACCAAATACAAATCTACACAAAAATACTAAAATTTTCTTTCTCTGTTTGTTCTTCAACAACATTGCACTACACAGTTCTACCTCGCTCAATTTGGTACTGGGACGGAGTTACTCAAAATCAGGAGAAGGAGGAGAAGGATGGAAGGACTCAGGGGGGGACTAATTCAACAGCTAGAAGGAGAAAGTAATCAACTTCAAAGAGAAATCCTGATGATGGTGAAGACTCTGAGGCCTAGTACCCACTCAGCTTTGTGGACTGAAGAGAGGTGATTTGATTTGGGAAATGCTGCTGAGTGTGTGTTTGCTGCATTGCTGGCTCAAACGTGAAAATCCTCTTTATGTTCTTGCTCTGCCTCTAAGTCTTCTTGCTACACTCCTGACTTCTCATGAAGCCTACCCTGCTTCCTTTTGTCCTTCTCCTTTACTCTGTAACACAATTACTGTTTTTCAAAACTCAGGCCTTCTCCTGTATGAACAAAACTTGGTGAAAGCGCAACACCAGCGTACCTACCGGATGTGTTCACTCAGGTACCCAAGAGTGACAGACATGTAAAGAACAATTGAGATGCACCACCCAATTTAGCAATACAGTATCATTTTCCTTTTAGCAATCATAATTTTGAGAACTGGATGGGTTAACTTCAATCCTCTATGATTTGTATTTTTAAAACCTAGAAGATATAACATTTAGAGATATACTATCTTGGGTCTCTCTGGGACAGAAGGACTGTATGAAAACCACTTAACTGAACATACCTGCATTGTTCCCTTCCACAACAGATTGATGATGGTGTGCTTCTCAGCACCCCAATGAATATTGTAGTGGTTTATTTTGTGTAGTGTGTGTGTCTTTGTCACACCTATCGCCAAATCCCCTTTCACATCCATTCATCGAGCCCCTAGCCCTCTTCCCCCGGGATGTGTGATTTACTGAGGTGTGACTTAATTTAACAACATAAATGGATCTCACACTTGCTTGGGCGGATGTGGTGAAAGCGACACCAACTCACTAAAAGACCTTCTACCTGAGTAATATTCCACACCGGCCCCATCAACATCTTTAAGGCCTCGTGTTGTGTGTTACGTAAAAACGTAACCTTGATCAACCACTCCTTACTCTAAGCCCACTTCTCCTGACTTGAGGATTTCATTTCCTAACTTTAGTTTGAAATACTAGCTCCCTGTTGCTCAGAAGAAGTTGATATTCCTTCTTTTTATTATCATATCAGGTATTCTTTGTTGTGTGTCAAATACTGTCATTGTGGTAGCCTGGTGTCAGTCCTCCTAAAGATATGATATAATATATGACCCACTAACTCTCTGTTTTCTTTCAATCTAGTTGACAGTGATGGATAACCTTTGATTAATCCTGCAGTTGGAGTTTGCATAGGTGGGAGTAGCACCTTGTGTCTTACCTGTTAGCGCACTAGCCTGCTATTACTACTGCCACCACCCTCTTAAGTTAAGGTGCCACCTTGGGAAATCCCTCTAGTGAGAAGACTGAGGTATCATCCATCACTTCATCTATTCAGGGAAGAGAAGAACAATATGTTTAGGTGAACTTGTTTAGTTAGTTATTAACCTCTACCAAAGAAGATATTGTTTGTCTGTATATAGGTTTTTGTAGACAAAATAGGCTATGCATTCATCCCCTATGGTCAATATAGTTACATAGGGCACTAGAGCAAGGGTATAAGTAAATTACATCAACTATTCTTAGCAGATTTAAAAACGGGCTACAATGAAAGACAACAGTGCAAACTAAAATACCAAAATAAACATTGGAGGCATAAATGAAGTAAAATAAATGTTCACCTTTTATTTTTAACAAATAAGAAAAAACACCCTTTCTACCCCCAACAGGCCCACCGCTCTCCCCAAACAAATAACCCCATCCCCAAAAAGTCCAAAGAAAGTCCAAAGTGAAAGCTGGTCCCAACTCCCTCCCCACCCTCTCCACCCACAACACGTCCCTCTCACCAAAACAAAAAATGTAAAAAGAGGGCTCAGAAGAGGGCACTGTCTATTTGGATCTGGAGCTGGTCCATGCTCTGCTTGATCCTGGCGAGCCGGCTCTCCATACCTTCCAACCGCTGCAGGATACAGTGGAGCAATAACCTTTCAGAGCAGGAGGGGGCGGCAGCTGGTGCAGTCAGAGCCCCTGACAGCTGGTGACGGCACCGGTGATGTGATGGCTGGGAGGCTGGAGGCCATGGCTCGCGTGCTGCTGATGAACGGAGTTCTTAGTCAGAGGCAGCAATTTCCATCTCTTCCTCCTTCAGGACCACCAGCTGCTGGTATTCGCCATGGATGTTCTCTAGCATCTCTCACACCACAGATGGGCCGCTATCTCCTGCCTGGTGGGTGGTGCTGGTGGACCAGCAGGAGCAGCTATATTGAGAAAAAAAGACAAATTGTAAACAATGTTCTGAGCAAACACTTTGTTAAAAGTAAGTAGTGGGTGGCACAGTAGCAGTACATTGCTGGTCCCCTAGGGACATTGGAATTTGATGTGATTAGGAGAGTCACAGGGCCAATTTTATTTCATTGCCCACACATACCTCACATAAAAGCACTGACTGTCTAGTAGAAAATAATTAAGGCAGATTAACACCAGATTAAAAAAACAGTGACTTGATTTTTTTTCTTTTAAAGGCTTTCCTAGTAACCAGAAAGACACTTTTGGTGAAAAACAAAAATAAATTACCTCTCATTTATGAGTAAGATAGTATGCGCTATAGATTAAAAGTTGTGCCAAATAATGGAGGCATGACATCTAGCACTTTGGGTACTTTGCTACTGTCTTCAGCTGGGGCAGCTGTAGTTGACAATTATCTATCTTTAATCACAATGGCCCATCTCTTCTCAAAATGCCTTTCACTTTGTTTCTACTTTGATCAGATAAATAATAAATAAGATACTACGTCACGCACGTCACGTTTACAATGCAGATATATTATCCTGTCTGCCGTAAATAGATTGTGGGGAGAACAATGCACTGCACTACAGGTAAGTCCCAATGCAGGAGGCTACATTTTCTTTGTGTCCATCTGTATTCAACATGCCTCATCCCCTTGAAGAGACTCGTCATTGAGTACTGATTCCGGTGCTACCTAGAGACCACAGCCCTGTATGAATATGCTCTGTATTACCTCGATCTTTTGCTATGTACACATGAATGCCATATGTGGTATGTGATCTACTTGCACCCACACCTATGATCCACTCTGTTATTACAAAACTGTTGGGGAACTAGGTTCCCAAATGTTTATGTTTTATTGTTAAGTTGTAGTCCATGAGTGAGCCCTTAGTGAACTGTGATGGAAGGGGCTGGAGAGGGCACTTTGAGGTGAGGGGAAGCGCCAGGAAGATGGGAGGGATGGGACCCCAGATATACAGTTAATCACCAGCTCTTATAATGGTGTTGTCTACCCTGACCTGGAATGTCAACTGGTTTAACTCCCCAGCCAAAAGGCAAAATTTGTGGAAATATATCCTTGATAAGAGACATGACATCATGGTACTACAACAGACACACCTTAAGTGCAGCGATGAACTCCAACTACACAATAAAGCCTACCCTCAGATACACCATTCCTCCACTAAGCACGATGGGGTTGCCCTGTTCTTCTGCTTGTCCTTCAAATTTCAACTGCTAAGCACTAATATGGATAAAGAGGGCAGGATAGTGACAGCAAAGGTGAACTTACGAGGCAGGATATGGACAATAGTATCAGTGTACACCTCAAATTCACTGCAAGCTACATTCCTTCACTCACACTTCACGCTAATGGGGGGGTTTGCAGATGGAGAGATAGTCCTTATGGGTGGCTTCAACCTTATTTGGGACCCTTATCTAGACATTAGCCAGCCGCAAAGCTCCCGTACAGGAAGTTTCACTAAATCCTTAAAGCAGATTATACAATCTATAGACATGATAGATGCCTGGTGGACAACTCATCCCACCACTTGTGACTATCCTTTTTTTCCCTACTCCCACTGCTCCTACTCACAACTAGATTACACATTTGTTAGCCAATCCCTAGAACATGCAGTCATGTCAAACACATTCCATCCTATTGACCTCTTTGATAATGCCCCGGTGGAATTAATACTTGACTGAGCCGCCCTCATACCCAAACTTCGACGTTGGTTCTTTTCCAACTCTCACTAGAGACTCCCTTTTTAGAGACGACATGCTTAAAGCCATCTGGGTATTTTTTAAGTTAAACACACCACCCATGACAATAACCCAGCAACATATGGGACGCCTTTAAGCCTGTGATAAGGGGGAAGTGTATCTCCCTCCTGTCAACACAAAGTAAGCAAAAAGCCCAAGAAAGATCGTCCTTTGAAGCCGAACTTCAAGCTGTGAAAAGGGCTTTTAAAGAGGCCCTCACTCTGATATTATGGAGAAATGTTACAGCTCTGAGGGAAAATTAAATGTGATTTACACAAGCAGAGCGGAGTTCACCCTGCTTCTCCTCAAACACATGACATAAGACAGGGGAAACAACGTGAGCACTCATTTAGCACGATAATTCTGAGTTAAGCATAAGAAGAAATACATATGTCACATCAACACAGAGGGGGGAGAGGTGATTACTTCTGAGCAGGAAAAAGCAAACTGTTTCCATGCTTTTACGAAACCCTCTACACGGCGGGGACACCAAGTGATAAAAACACAACTTGATTATTTACAGGGTGTTGAACTAATGAAGTATCGACCAACTAAAATGAAGATCTGAGCAGTCCGATTAATGAGTAAGAAGTTCCGAAAGCAATTAAAGGTCTTAATGCTCATAAAACCCCATGACCAGAAGGGTTAACAGCCAAATTTTACAAAACTTTTAACTCTGACCAAACACCTCACTTGCCTTCGATTGGTTGTTCCTTTCTTTTCCACACCCTCCATAAACTTGTCATGGGTGAATGCTTTATAGTAATGATCTAAGCAAACCATGCAAATCCCTGCTCATGTGTGGTGGTAAACGGAGTGGGGTCAGATATTTTTCAACTACGACAGGGCACACATCAGGGGTGCCCACTTTCACCACTACTATTGGCACATAGCATAGAACTCCTTGCAACAAAAGTATGAGATACAGCCAAAATCAGAAGTATTCCTTTTGGCTCTATAAACTACAAAATTTCACTTTTCACATATTGATTTACTACTTTCCCTTAACTTCCCCGCCAAATCACTGCCAGCCCTGAAGCAGGAACTAGCACATTATGAGGCAGTAGTGGGATACTGCATAAAACCTCCATAATCCTTCCTACTGATCTTAAGATTCCCCACGCTTGAGATGGAAACCCGCTGATGGACACAACTACTTTCCAATAAGCTAAAAAATAAATCACCTACCTGAGGATTAAGATTACCCCTAAGGTCTCAGACCAATATGAAGCTAATTTCCCCCTCTACTCTCCGCCAGCTCCTAACAGACTTTAAACAGTGGGCACCCATGTATTTAACATGCTTAGGGCACATCAATGCAGTAAAAATGAGAGTTCTGCCAATGGTCCTCTACCTTTTTCAGGGCCTTCTGATCAAACCTCACCAAGAATTTTTCTCAGAACTTCTCTCCCTGTTGATATGCTTTATTTGGCATAATCGTAGAACCCGTCTTCCATATAAACACTTGCAACTGCGCTAAGAAGCAGGAGGAGTGACATTCCCAGACTTTCTCTTATATTCTAAAGCAGCACAACTGAGGGTCAGATCTGAATGGTCCCAGAGGAAGTTCTATAAATATTGGCTCCATATGGACAGGGCGGTAATTGGCTGTTACATCTGGAACGTCCTGTGGAAACCAAACAATTACCAACCCCCTAATGCAAACCTCTCACACCCACTAGAACAACCCTTACAGGATGGGAATTGGTTACTCTGATGGAGTGGTGGACCACTTTCCCACTCCCCACACAAACCCCCATCCACTTCAATCCTGCCTTCCGTCCCGCTCTCACGCCAGGCCCTTACGACCTATGGCGAGAAAGTGGCTGCCCCATGATCATAGACCTGTTCCATGGGTTGGACATTCTCACCTTTGAACACTGTCAAGATTTTGGCTTACCCATTAATGACAGATATTATTATACACAACTAATACATTGGACTCTTCACCCTACCATGGACTTAGCGGCCACCAGATATCGCACCCCCATGGAAATTATTGTACGTCATTTGGGAGGATCTCAGGGCTCCATATCCTTTCTCTATGCCCATTTACTCACGGCATGTCATACGCAATTACAGAATACCATTCATAGCACCCCAATAGCAGATAAACAATGGAGAGATATTCCTTGCTTCAATCATTCCCTGGAGATGCAGAGGCTCATTATAAAGTCCCGTTAAATTGGTACCTCCCCCCACCCCCCAAACTCAAAGCAATTTTTACCAAATACTCAGACCTCGTTGGAGAGAATGCGGGTTGCTAGGCAACTTCCACCATATCTGGTAGTGCTATCCGGTCATCCGTCCCTTCTGGGCTGAAATCATACCACAATAAAAGCCATATTGGGAAAGCCTCTGCTTTCTACACCAAGTTTTGCTCTCTTGGCTCTGAGGGATGAGACCCTAAAGCGTCAAACTTCCAGCGACCCCTCCATTAAGCGGCTTTGTCTAGGGGAGGCAAAAACTGTTCAAGAGGCAGCCTGGAAGAAAACTAAGGCAATATCCCTCTCCCAATAGCATGCTAAGCTCTGGCAAGCACTAATGATGGAAGGAATGGCAGGCATAATATTAGATAATTATAAAAATTTCGAATACCGATGGGGACCCCTGGTACGATTCTTGGGAGGAAGCAAGGGAAGCCCAGGCCCAACTAGCAGAGGAGCTCTCTCCTGACTGCAGGGATGATGACGTTGGCAGAATTCTCTTTGATACAGAGTGGGCTAATGTGTGACCCCCACAGTTCGATCAAGGAATGACATCAGGAACTTAAAAGGCTCCACATCAGTAAGTAGACCCAAGGACCTAGAAGCTCAGCTCAGCCTCTTAGAGATCCAGGAGAGAAAGCTTGCTCTAGAAGAGCAAAACCTGGCCTAGAGAAGATGGTCAAGCTGGGACTGAAACCTTAAAGACAAGGTGGCAGCAACAAGGAAGCTGAAATGAGTGCAGTGGTGGGGCTATCATTCCAGGTTGCCCAATGGGATTTTTCCTAAATATGTAGAGAGGGATAACATAAATAAATGGCTTGGATCCTGTGAGAGGACTCTAAGGATAAGAAGGGTAGGTACCCAACACTGGGGGTCCTTATTGTGGGAATTGGTCCCAATAGTAGGGAAAGAGAGGTTTCTGACACTGGAGATGATGCAGTGGCAGAGTCATATACCCACATGAAGGAGGCCCTCATTGAGCTATTTGATCTAACCCCAGAGGAGTACAGACAGATGTTCAGGAACACACACACAAGGGGTCAACTCAGCCATGAGTGGCCTTTGTAGATGTCTCTGTGAAGTCACTGGAAGGCTGGATAAGAGATAGCAAAGTGGATACCAATGAGGGGCTCTACAATTTGGTGGTTAAGTAACACATAGTTACAAATTGTACCTCAGAAATGTTGCACCAGCATCTAGTGGATTCAAAGCTGTCTAGCCCTAGAGAACTGGGGAGGGAAGATAGCTGATAAATGGGTATACAATGGGGTACCCAAAAAGTACCAAGGTGGTGAACATAACAAAAAAAGGACAGATCCCCCTTCAGGCAAAAGATGGGGCCAAGCAAATAAAAGTCAGAGAATCCCAAAGAGTCTCCGAAAGATGCCCAAGGGGTGCAGCCCAGGGACACATCCTATTCAAAGGGGAGTGGGGGGTGGCCCAGGAAAGAACTTTTACCCAGAAAAGGCTGGGGTGTGCCATGACTGTAGACAGGGCACAAGAGAGGGGGCTTTCATGAACCAGGGCACAAGAGGTGGGATCCTGCATGAACCAAGAATTCATCCACTGATGACCGCCCAAGGGCATTGCCAGTGAAGGGATGGGGTAAAATTTGTCTCTGGGGGATTACGGGGGTTACACTAAAGCCACTTTAGCCTCCATGGGAGGAGAGGAAGTTAAATCCTTGGCCCGCTGATCTGCCAGCATAGTAAAGTACAGTCAGTGGCCAAGAATTAATGGGACTGAAGTTCAGGCCTTTAGGGATGCAGGTGCCAGCATTACCATGGTTAAGGCTAAGATGGTTTCCCCAGGGCAGATTATACCTGATTAGGTGCACCAGATAGTAAACTCTGAAAATGTTACAAAGTCACATCCCATAGCTGTTGTAGACTTTGAGTGGGGAGGGGTTACTGTTCCCAAGAAAGCAGTTGTGTCACCTGTCATCCCAGTAGAATGTGTGCAGGGAAACAACCTTGACATTTCTGCCTGGGCAGATGTAGAGAGAAGGACTGATGCAGCAATTATGGGTCGCCCAGAATGGGTGTTTACATCGACTAGAGCACAAAAGGCCTTAAGGGAAAGTCAAGGGACTTTGGAATCTTGAAAAATGCCCCACAGCCCTAGTTCCAAAAGGAAGAGTAGGAGGTCTGGCAAGGCTATGTCTCAAAGTCCACAAAGTTAGAAGAAGCCTAACCCTCAGAGGGAGGGCCTGGTGTCAGAACATGAGGTTGCTTACCTCGGAGATTTGCCTGACCTGACAGAGCTCCAAAGATCAGGTGGACCCTCCAGAGAGGACGAAAGCAAGGGGTAAAATAGTTGTCCTGCTCTTGATGGTCTGAGACAGCTGGCCATCACACAGGAGGAAAGTGATGTTGTTTGAGGTTACCAACCGCATGTTCCAATACAACAGCATCATGGAGCATTTTATGAGCACCTGGAAAAAGACTTTGTAGCTAGTCTGCATGCCATCTCTACAAATTTTAAGTCAAACACGTTGAGCTTGCAAAAAAAAAAACACAATGCACTACAGGCAACTGTCACTCTGCATTAATGACAGGAAAAATTATTTGAACAGGTGTACCACAGTTTGACATATCACCTTGCTCATCTCAACTTGAAAAAGGCTGAGACTTCAAATAACAGGATGAGGAAATATCTTGCTGATGAAGACCAAACTGTAAATCTGCTTCGGAATTGAACCTACATCTGTTAATCAGAATGGCAAGACATGGCATCAAGAGTATTATAACACAGAATGGGAGCTGAGTCCTTCAAAGATTTAGGAATGCAAGCAAATTCCTGGAATACCGTTTCCACATTGAAGAGGATGTACTGTTGCGAGCAGTGGCAGTTCAGAAGCCGAGAGCTGTCAGGACAAGACATTTTACTCGAACACAGTTGATGTGAGCTTTAAGACCCAATCCTTTCACCACATGATAACAGGAATTATAAGTTCACTTTCCCACATTGCAACATTCAACGTCCTCAAATTCATCCATTGTGATGGGAGTGAGTCACCAAGGTTAAGGGTTCAGTCAAGAAGAATTCTGATGTTTTTTGGCATCTAGCCATGCTGATTGTATATTGAAGAGTGAACTTTCTGTCAGGATTCTGTGGTTTGGATGCTGATGCTGACCACATGCCACCCCATGAGTCTGACTACAAATGCCCAATAGAACAAGCACTACGTTTAAGACTGGGGAAACATGGAAGAAGAATACGGGAATAGTAAAACAGTGGAATAACGTCACAGACTTCTTTTGACTGCTATCCACACTCTGTAGTTGTCTGCCATCTATGGAGAGACACAGTACATTGATATGTGTGGACATCAGTCTGAAAAGCACTACTTTTGGTATGTGCCAAGTTAATTAGTAGTACTCACCACTGTACGGTAAGGGTAAGGTGTCACCCCTAGTATGATTAAACAATACAGCAGTAGGAGATGGTAACAACATGATCCTAGGTGCTGTTTCGTAGCAGTAGGAAACTGGAACGATAAAGTGCAGAGATTAAGCAGGACATCATCAGAGGGAAACCAAAAGGAGTGACCAGATCAACAAACATGCATACAAAGGGAAGGCAGGGTGCAAAATGGTATGAGAGCCAAAAAAACGAACAAAATGCATTGTTGTCAGGCAAGGTGTTTTCTGTTCTGTTCTGCTGGGTTAAATACTGCCTCTTCTCCAATTGACCTGGAAGTACTTCACAGCTTTCGATTGTGAAGTCTGTGTACTATCCGATGGAAACAGATATCCTAATGGAATGAGAAGAACGTTAACATTGCCAATGCTTCTAAAGCCATGTTATGGGTCTCCACTATTTCCATGGCCTTTTCCTACCCCTGTGGCCTTTTTCTATCTCTTTAGACCGCCTTACAACCCTGACACTTTCATCAAGCTGGTCCAAGGTCATCATCAGTGGTGCACCACAGGTTTCTTGTTGCCTGGGCTTTTCAAATGTGTATGTTCCGTCGCTACACAGGCTCTTACAGATAAAAGGTATCAAATTCTGTTATTGCACAGAAAATAGACATTGGGCCTAAAAACAAAGGTAAACTTACATGTGAGTACAGTTCTACATGTAAGCTTACTCCTACATTTTGCAGAAAATGTACTGCCCGGAACTATTCACCATTTCCAAGTGTAAATGTACTACAGAGTGTGGTCTTTCATGTCTCCATCCCCCTCAGTTTAGTGAGTGGAGTCAGAATGCACATGAGCTACAACTGTAAAGTCAGTGTTAGAAACTTTAAAACCGAATTTTACATTCTGCACACTTTGCAGGAACTCTGCACTCGGACCTCTGTACTGGAGGCAGACATCTCTGCAACTAGAGTGGCGACCTCTGCAAGAAAAACAATATAAGAATTCTGTACGCCTGAAACCAATCTTACACTTCTATGACCCATTCCCTTTAAACAACATAAATACTGCACACAGTGCCTGCCTTTTCCTTCTTCAGCTTCAGATCCTGAAGTCATCTCGTTTTGCCTGAAGGATGCAGACCACAGTTCTTCTCGGGAAGAGGAATTTTACTGAGGAGGAGATAGTACTTTAGGTAAAATTGTGGTAAAATTCTGATCTTAATTACATGGGCGGCCTCCGTTTACTCTCGGTGAAACCCAGAAGACAGCTTTATGGCATGAGGTGGCAGACTCTGCCAAAGCATTTGGGGAGGAGGCCCACCCAAGAAATGGCGAGTGAAGAAGATGTTCTCAGGACTCAGCTAGCTAAAGTTCACCCAGGAGGACCAACTGGTTCCCCTCTCCATCTCACCTCCCTCGAGGAGGTTGTCCTCTCCACAATCCACACCCACCTAAAAAGGCTGCCTCTTTCCGAAAAAACTAGTGTGGTGCCATGTATGATTCTAACCCTGTGTTCTCTCTCACTCTAAACGCAAACCTACGGTCATTCACCCAGGTCTCTTCTTTACTCATACTTGTGTTATTAGAAACACATCACATATATTCCCCTCACAAACACACTCTAGCACAAGTCCTGTGCATACTTACATTTTGGCTAAATATACACTATTTTCTTACAGCAACTCCAGGGGCCCCTGTGGGGTGAGGGGGCCATCAGGGCCCCCCTCAACCCCTACTGATGTGAGTGTAGGGGGCCCCTTCAGCATATCTTGCAGTGGGCCCCCCTCACGTTTTGTTATGCCACCGAGCAACTTGAGTATATCGGTTTCTTCTGATGGGACAGGAGTCGTTGCAACTGCAGCAGGACCACACACAGGGGGCATGGCTTGCAAAGCAACACGCCTATGCACACTTACATGCCCTTAAGCTAACAATCTTAATAAAACATTAGAGAGGATTTCGATCACTTGTTTTGTTAAATCCTCACGCTATATTCGATAATGTATTGAAGAATGGCTCCTAATTTCATCCCAATGTAACCTTGGCATTTATACCATTATGCTATTTTATACTTGTACTTTAAAAAAAAAACGTTTTAAGGACTTGTTTTGTTGTCATATTCATCATCTACCGCAAAAGCGACTTCTGCACCAAAACCCAGACTAGCACCAAACAGCATACGGATGGTTGAGACTAGTAAAATAAATAAGTCCTCTTCTGCCTTTGGATCTAACCCTTTTAGTTATTATTAACATGGTAGCTGTATGTCTTTTGTCACACATACCTATTGGCACAATGCTCAATATAAAATGCTATTGTTTTAGATACTGTCTTATAAAATTGCCCTTAGACTTGCCAATATAAGGGCAGCGCTTAAGGTGTATGTTAGGTCTTATCTTACAGGAGAGCAATCTTTGTGGGTCTCAAAATGAGTATTCAAAGCATAGAACATCCAAATCACGTGGTTGGACAGGGAGTTTGGCGAACGGAGTACCCTGTCCTCCAGACTCTAAATTGGTCCCCATGACGTTTAGTTGAATATTTTAAAAACATGTCCACACATTAATAATTGTGTCAATTAGTAAGGGACTGAGAAAAAACAAGACAGTTAGGAAAGAAAAGTAAAGGTCCTCAATATCATAATCACATAAACAAACTGTGAGAAAATGGAAATGTAATAGATCACTAATGTGTAACTTGGAAGTTTAGAACAAAGCTCAAAGGGAAACACAACAGTACACCAGTCTCAAAATGAATATGCTTGTAATTAAGTATTCGAAAAATGCACTTTCTGTTTCTCTGCGGCACAGAACCTTCCAGCTGAGCAAGGAGGGTTGGCTGGGCGCTCTCAGGGCCCTCGTGTACAGTGCAGGGGTGCGGAGAATGTGGCTGGGAGGACACACCCATAATGTCCGGGGCCTAGACAGGAGACTGTCCAACCACTTAAATGCAACAGCCGAACTAGACGTTGAGAAAAAAATGTGTTGACTAGATTGTTCCACACCTGATAACCCTGATCTCTATTCTGTACCCATTCAGGTACCTGGATGTGAGCTTAAATCATGGTCATGATCGATATGCAACCCTGTTGCATGGCAATGTTGTGCAGTGCACAGCAAATTATAACAATATTATATACAACTTCTATATACACCAGCTACCCCTGTACAGTCAAGATATCTGAATTGTGACTCAGGGATCCCAAAGAACAAGTAACTTACCTTTGGTAATGCCTTATTTGGTAGAGACTTTATCTAGCCACAGATTTCTTAACTTAGACTATCCGGGGTCAGAGTGGATGCAGAAGTGTATGGTGAGCAGTACCCCTGCTCATTGTTAGGTGGCGTCATTCAACTCCGCAGGGCGTCATTGTCCACATTGGAAATGACATGCACATTGCCTATATACACACCACCCCAGCGTGCTGACGTCAGTTTCTTTTTGAGACTTTCCTCTCTAGAATCAAAGAGTCACGAAGAATACTGACCACTGGTGTGAGGAACTAGGGCCCTGAAAAGGAAATAGCCCTGTACCTAAAACTCCATTCATAGAATGGGGAGGATGGGATGGTCGGTGAGGAATCTGCGGGTAGATAAATTCTATCCCAGATAAGGCGTCACCAAAGGTTAGGAAATTGTTCACCTGATAGAGACATCTAGCCATAGATTCCTTCCCTTAGAATAGATACCCAAGCAGTACATCCCCAGAGAAGGGTCTGCAAACATGATTTAGACCAGAAAGTTCTGCAGGACCAAATGGGCAAAGGGCCCATTTCGATGGACCTGTCTGTCCAGGCAATAGTGCTTGGTGAAGGTGTGCAGTGAGGATCACGTTGTTGCCTGGCAGATGTACAGGACTGAACTCCGCATAACTTTGCTCTGGCGGAATAAGAATGCAAACCCTCAGAGGGTTGCTTCTTGGCCAGTGTGTTGCAGATATTAATGCAGAATACAATCCATTGAGAGATGGTTAGTTTCAGCACGACCTTCCCTTTCTTGGATCCAACATATCCGCAAAGAGTTGTTCGTCCACCTAGAACAGTTTGTGCTGTCAAAGTAGAGTTGCAATATTCTTTTTGGGTCCAGCCGGTGGAGTGTATCCTCTTCCTTAGAGGGATGAGATGGAGTGTAAAAGGTAGGCAAAGTGATTGGCTGTTCTACATGGAACGGGATGACTACCTTTGGCAAGAAGGATGTTTGGGTGTGAAGGACCAGTTTGTTTGGGAAGAAAGAGACATTTGGAGGCTGAGATGACAGCGCCTGCAGTTCACTGTCCCTCCGGACAGATGTCACCAGAAAGGCTGTCTTGATGGTGAGAACCGTAAGCGAGCAGGCATGAAGTGGCTCAAAGGGAGCACACATTAGAAAGTTAAGAACCAAGTTAAGGTCTCATTGATGCATAACAAAGGAAGCTGGAGAAAACAAGCAGTGCAAACCTTTAAGGAACCTACTTACGTTAGGGGATTGAAGAGGGAGTGCTTAACTGGCAGCTGCAGGAAGGCATAGATTGCAGATAAATAACCCATAAACATACCTAATGCAGAGCTCTGCTGGGCGAGGGTAAGGATAACCAAAATAACTTGGGAAAGGGGTGCAGATAAAGGGTCATCCTGCTTGGATGTACACCATGTCACATATTTGCACCAAGGGCCAGCATATACCATCTTGGGGGAGGGACGCCAATCTGCCAAGGTAACATTACAGACTTCAGGAGGAAGGTCAAAAGCTGTCAACTGTTGCCGCTTAATCTCCATAACATGAAGGCGAAGTGTTGACAGGTTTGGGTGGAGAACCCTCCCCAGCTGCGAAAAAAGATCCTGCCAAAGGGGCAGGCTGATCAGAGAACTGATGGGCATGCTCAACAGCTCAGGATACTAGAATGTCCGAGCCCAGTCTGGAGCTACAAGGATGACTTGGGCCCAGTCATTATTGATCTTCTTGTGAACTCTAGGCAGGAGTGGTATGGGTAGAAAGGCATATAGGACAATGAAGCACCACTGAAGTTGAAAAGTGTCTCCAAGCGAGAGTCGCCTTGAAAACCACAGCACACAGAACTGCTGATATTGTGTGTTCTCAGTGGTGGTGAACAGATCTAACCAAGGCTCCACCCGCTGCTGAAAGACACCTTATGCCACCTCTGGTTGGAGATGCTATCTGTGATCCACTAGGCATATTCAGCTAAGTTTGTCTACTCTGGCATGCAGAAAGCCCACCAGGTGTTGAACCTTCAGGGAAATGCCCTGACATTCCAGCCATGTCCAGCGATGCAGGTTCACGACCCCACCGCACCCTGTTTGTTGCACTACCTCATGGCAGTGGTCTGATGTTATCAACTTCTAGTGGTGCAGGTGATGGCGTATCCTAACCCCAACTGGATGTCCATGATGGCCAGAGGCTTGGAGGCTGCCCTGGAGTGGGGACTGGCCCCACACCTGGCTACCTCCCCCACAAGGTGTGTGGGTACCATGTTCTCGACCATGCAAGGGCTCAGAAGCCTGCAGGTGTGGTGGCTGGGCAGGTAGAGACCCAGATTGAAGCCCTTTCCATGGCCACAAAAGGCATGAAAGGCAGACTGGGGTTAGCAAAGGGCCATGGAAAGGCACAAGGACCTGGCCATAGCTCTGCTGTCCTTGAAGCACTACAGCACTGAATCCACCTTGTCTCCAAAGAAATGGGAGCCATCAAAGGGCATTTCCATGAGTGAGGCCTGGACATCTCCCGAAAAGCCAGTAGTCCTCAAACAGGCAGGGTGCCTAAGGGCCACTAATCATGAAACCACTCTACCTAGTGAGTTGATTGTACAGAGTACGGTGAACTTAGCTGCATCCCTCCCATCATCTATAGCTTGGGAGAGTTTTGCTTGGGCCTCCTCCAAGACCACAGGCAGCACCTGCATAACTGAGTCCAAAAGTGAATGGGAGTATTGGCCCAAAATGCATGCAGTGTTCATTGACTGCCTGCCAGGCTGGCGGAATAAAACATCTTCTTTCCCAAGGTATCCAACCTTTTGGATTCATTGTCCAGTGGAGTGGTAGGTAATGCACCAGAATTTACTCTGTAAGTGGGGCTTGGACCACCAAGCTCTCCAGGGTAGGTTCCCGTGGGTCCCCTGGAGTGGGGAGATGGCGGCAGGCAATTATCCTATTCACAGGAGCCCATAAGCAGGGCTTGGACGGGCCCCAACTAGGAAGTCCGTGAGGGATTTCTTAAATGCGTGAAGATGTGGGGACTCTTGGCTGAAGCACATCAGTCAAGACATTTGCCTTGACAGCAACAGTGGGTAGCTCAAGATCTAGGACCCCAGCCACCCTCCTCACTACCAAAGTAAATGAAGTTCCCTCCTCCTTAGGAACGGTAGGAGGAGAGACTAAGCTGGTATCTGTGGAAGTGTCCAGACCACTGGTGTCCGCCAGGTCCTCACACCAGGTGAAATTGGTGACATCTAGGGGCCGGTATTCATCAGGGTCCACTGGCTGCTTCCAATCATCACCAAGTCCTAGCCCAGAGGAGTAGGGCAGTGGCCTGGAAGGAATGACCCCAGTCGGTAATAGAGTTGGTGTCGAACGATGCCTATCTGGCTCTGTGTCATAGTCAGGCATGAGTATGGGTACAGCACCTCCAATAAGAGCTGGTGGCGCAGGGGGCATCAGCAATGAAGCCGGCACCAGAGAAGGTCAATGTGGCTCACCCAGCGTTCGTCCGGATCTGTGCATGAATCCAAGGGGTCCAAGGGTGCTCACAGAGTTGGGAGGGGGTCACTCCACCTCCAGGCATGTAGACAGCTCACATGCAGACTCCCCGGTGGAGCCAGGCCTCAACTGCCGACGTTCCCTCCTCTCGTCAAACGACTTCAACAGACGGGGCGAAGTTGAAGACCTCTTTGATTTATGTTTGTGGGACTTACCTGAACACCCGGACGACTTAGACAAAGAGCACCTTGAATGGCTCAGTGATCAATCCCAAGACCTTCACCTGGACTGGGATCAAGGCCAATATGGTGCCACATGTCGAGTAGCAAGAAGCTTGAGGGACAGCTCCCTCAAGAACTAGGATGGATGGCATGACAATCAACGTAGTTCTTGGCGTTGCGGTCACACTTAAGACACCAAAGGTGTAGATCTGCAATATTTGCTGGTGACAGGCACCATAGAGCTTGAAATCAGCCTTCCTCGCGGACATCCCTGCCACACCAGAAGACAATGTCTCAAAAAATCTTCAACAAAAGGTAAAAAAAAAAGGTCATTCGGAAAGTGACAGGGGGTAGTTTGTGTTCGGATCAGCGCAGACTGACACAGAAAGAAAAGAACTGACGTCAGTGCGCTGGGGTGGTGCCTATATAGGTACTACACACATCACTTCAAGCACAGACAATGCTGATGATGCCACACAGAGCCGAACGACTCCACTCACTGGCACCCAGGGGCACTGCTCATCAAAAATTTCTGGATACAGCCTGACACCTGGGAAATATTCTAAATTAAGGAATCTGCGGCTAAATGTCTCCATCAGATAGTGCACACAATAATGGCTTGGGTATGTATGTGTTTTCTCAATGGTACCGCTGTTGTGGTTGTGTGGTTGACATCTGCATGGTGTGAGGAGATGGGGAGAGAGAGCATACCCAGCATCGGCTGCAACAAGGACATGTGAAATATTCACAAAGTGGCACAATTTCTAATTGTAATACGTCATGCCTACAAACACTGGACCTGATTCACCAGGGGTCTTACGACTCGTAAAGTTATAAGTGCAGAATCTCCGTGCTCATGGTGTAATCTCCACAGTCAGGGTGGAGTCTCCACACTCCAGAGCTCAGTGCAGAGAGTCCACCCGAGTGCAGTAATTCCGTCATAAGTGCAAAGACTCATCGTGAGTCCCTTTGTGTATTGGGCCCATGCAGTGGATGTGAGAATAATGTGAGTATACTGTGTTATAGTGATTATTGATTATGTTAGAGATGCCACTCCCAGATGCACATGTAACCCCAGGGTGTGTGAGGTATTGTTTCTTATCAATGAGCCACATGTCACCAAAATCACCGGCAACCAAACAACGTGCAAGAGGAGACTATTGGAATATGTAGCTTTAATGTGTCTTTCCAGGAAAGGCAATGCAGAAATCAGTGAAGCGGTCCCTGGCATTGCATCCAGCTTATACATTGATGGAGTGCTAGCGGTGTCTGTTACGGAAAAGGTGTGCTCTGTGGTGAGGTGGCTTAAGTGCCATGTGGGTGAAGTCAACAACACCTAGCACACTTGGGAAGCGGCCATGATTTAATACTATCTTGCCACCCTTTGCCCTTATGCCAGTGACAGTGGCATGGTGCTAAACTGGTGTATTCTTCTGTTGATGCATCTCAGTAATTGATGCAAGCATTAAGACAGGTTTGCCTGCGAGATGCCAGTGTTGTCAGGGGTGACCCTCTGAAAAGATCCAGTGGCCCTGAATTGGAGTGCAGCTAATATTTTAACATAGGCTGGTATGGGCTGAGAGTGGACTGTTGGTGAATCAAAGTCCTGCTAACAGTCAGCAACCATGTCAAGGATCACACCAGATAAGTGGTATTTCACAATGACACCTTACCTGAACATCCCTACATGTTGATTATCTCCCTGTTAATCCCCCTCTCTCCTCCTCAAATAATTATCCCTCAAAATGAGGGGCAAAAGAATAAACATGTTCACCGCAAAGTTCATTTCTTATGTTGTCAGCCTGGCTGTCAGCCTGGCTGTGATTATTTGGTGCTGGAATGTGTTTTAACTGTGGATGGTTGGTAGTTAAGAAAGCCTTCTATTACCAGATGTGTTGCAAGTGTTGTAATCCTTTGCTTTTAAGACAAAACATAAAAACATGAAATAAAAAAGTTATCTTTGTTCTAGTGTTAAACAAGATTTGCTGTTTGGCAAAAATAAACATATAAAACCCATTTTATCTAATGTTGGTGATAAAAAATAAAATAGTACTTTACACTGGATTTCATAAAAAGATATCACTTATTTGAGTATTCAGAAGAAAAATAAATATTGCTTTATTTTCCTATACAGTTCTATAGCTGTTTGCATTGTTTTCTATGGGATTGTGTTGCAGTACCAGTGGTTGGTCATGTGTGGTGCTGGTCTTTCTCCGTTTCTAAGGTGGGATACATTTACTGCTGTAGGGTCTTTTTTGGCTGTCGTAACTTTAGGAAAGCAATATGTGAGTGGCAATGGCTTACAATTTTGTGGCTGGGTCTTTATCGCTCCCTTAACCCATCTTTACACCTTCCTAATGTCCTCTCATTTTGTAGCAAGTATTCCCCAACTCCCAGCCACTCCCCACTGTCCCTCTACATTTACTACAAAAATGCAGTGCTTAATTTGTAATTAAAAAAGTGCCTGTGCCCAAAGCTCTCCTCTGAAACACGGGGCTGCTGTAATTAAATGGGGGAGCATGGAATACTGAGGCAGCTAATCCTGAAGCCATCTTGGGCCTCTTTAATCCATTTACAGCCACTCCCTGCCCCTTCAGCTCACCCTTACAGCTTTCTGCTTTCTCCTTTTGTGATGTTTTTTCACTTTTCTGTTCTTCTGTCTTTCCCATATGTGTCTTTTGCTCGCAATAAATGCTTGAGAAAGAAAAATAAGTGCTGGCCCTCAAAAATAAGTGCTGGTGCCCTGCACCGAAAACCACCATCTCAGATTAAGCACTGCAAAAATGTATGCGTACATGTGCGTAGATCTGTGCAGTTAGTGCAGAGATCTCCATATGGTAGAGGTAGAAGAGGCAAAGGCATAGACCTCTGCACAGAAGTTTGTGTCTAGCACTTCTACACACATGTTGCAAATTGCAGTTTTTGAATAGGCCCCATACTAGTCATTGTTCATAGTTGTTTATCCTGTATCTCCACAAATTTCAGAACACCATTGCCCATGCATCAGTGGCAGCCAGTCCTTTAGGGCGGTGGGACCACGCACCCCCACCTTTTGCCCCTCATGAAGAGTGTCTGTCAGGCTGAACAAAGGCCAGCCTGACAGACACTCTTCATTTTCAGCTCAGACAGCCAGGAGTGAGCCATGCGCGATTTGCGCAGACTCCTGGCTGCCTGAGCTGAACTTTGCTGGGCTGAGGAGGTCACAGCTCCTATGGGCGTGACCCCTTCGGCTCAGCAAAAGTGCCTCAAGGCCCTCCCCTGGGTGACGAGGAAAGCGTCACCCACTGACACTCACCCTGGGCACTTCAGGTTTAAGCCCTGAAGCACCCAGGGCGAGTGTCAATCAGTGACACTTTGTCACAGAGTGGGGAGGGGTCAGCAGTCTCACTGACCCCATCCCACTCTGTGACGAGGCTGGGACTGCTGCCTTCCCTCATTGGCTGACCTAAGGTCCTGGGACCTGGAGGCTGAAGGTAAGTGTATGCGTGATGTTTTGAATTGAATGTTTGGTGCGTGCATGTTTGAGTGTTATGAGTGTTGTTAATGGATGTGCGTGCATGCGTGTGTGAAAGAATGAGTGTGTGTGATCTTTTAAAATTAATGTTTGGTGCATGCGTGCATGTTTGAATGTTATGAGTGTTAATAGATGTGCGTGCGTGCGTGTGTGAAAGAATGAGTGTGTGTGATGTTTTCAAAATGAATGTTTGGTGCGTGCGTGCATGTTTGAATGGTATGAGTGTTGTTAATGGATGTGCGTGCGTGCGGGTCTGTGTGTGAAAGAATGAGTGTGTGTGTGTGCTTCCCGCCCGCACCCCTCCCTCATAAAGCTGCCGGCCCCCACTGCCATGCATATCCTGGATGAAGGCCAAGGGCCTATGTCTGAATAATGGCAAAAATGAGCTAGTCCTGCATGCTAATCCATAGTAGGACGTTTTCTATCACTAGCGAGGAAACACTCTTCCGTAGTGATTGAAAATGCTGTCACTGTGACAGTCCCAAAGGATACAACCCCCGAGGAAGTATTTAATCCTCGTCTGAATATGGAACCTCAATGTAATCTTTTGTAAGGAGTCATTTTTGCATTCTAGATTAGTCTCTTCACTGGCTGCTAAAGAAGGTATGTATTTCGTTCACAATCCTCTGTTTTGTACGTCATGCATGTACAGGACAGTGGCAGGATGCATGAAGAATAATATTCTCCTCTGTCTACGTCCCAGACGGTTTCTTTGCAGAAACACATGCCTGTATGAAGTAGCCAGAGGGAAGTTTATCGTGCGGCAAGGAATGTGAGTGCTTCAGCAACCACTCACTCGGTGGAATGCGGAAACCAAGAAAATAGGCGAAACGAGGAACTTCGAGATTAAAAGTGTAGTCCTTCTACACATTCTTGTTACGCTGTTATCCTGAGTGCTCGGATGCCTTGTTCGGTCTTGAGCACGCCGACTATACAGAATGGAATGGAAATTGAACAGTGGAGTCTATTGTTGTGGAGTGGGAGACACTGACTGGATCAGACATAGTAATGCAGAACTGTATTCAAGTGTTTTATCTCAGCTGAAGGCTGAAACAAGTGGTATAACTGTCTGAGTCAGTGTTCAGACGCTCTGCGGTCACCCTACTTCCTATTAACTCAGGCTCAGAAGTGCAGACATCAGAAACTGCTTAACCGACAGTTCACTACTTGTGGTCTGTGACTGGACTGGAATAATTCTCTTGAGTATCTTATCTGCAGACATGCCTCCTCTCGTCTTGGTGTGATCATCATTTATTTGTTTGTTTATTCATGTATTGCAGTTTTATATAGCGAAAACTCTCCCCGAAAGTACTGGAGCGCTTCACACGAGCGCTAGTTGCATAATACAAGGGCACATCCATTTCAGCATGTTTTTAATGCTCTAAGCATGCACCCTTTGATATCAGTTATCATGAATGGATGAGGGTCATCCCTTTGTGAGCCTGTCAATTGGATCAGTACCATGTCATTTGAAAGAGATTGGACGACGTTGCGTCTCTCCTTCTGCCAGTGTATTTCTCCACGCACCGTTTTCAGCTCTCATGTTGTCTTTGTACTTCTTTTCCACCAAAAGCTTTGGCAGGTCGAGCCTGAGACACACTGGTGTGTGTACTTTACATCTGAAATGCAGCTCAGCTGCGGACTTGCCATGACGTAGCCTGACAGCCCCCCTAGGGGGAACCGATTGCATTTCCCTATGTGTTTTCCATTGTAGTTTTCAATGTTCCTATACATTCTTCCACTACGCCATTAGTCTAGTGTCACAATAGCATGAATTTGTAATGCCAAAACTTAATGTATGCTACGAAATTGTTAAGTCTCTTCCATTAAATGTAGAACCACTGTCAGACTTTACGTCTCATTGAATGCCATAGTCGAAAAAACACAATTGAGCGCAGGAATTATAACAAAGCAACTCTATCAGGCACTTAAACAAATTTGAGAAATGTGATAGATTCGTCCATCACAACACACAATCGACTCATTGGAAACAATGGTTACTTTATTCAAGATCCCTGGTGTTAGAAGAGGCATGTCGAGGGGGTCTCGATCTTATGTAACACATCCTGTACATTTGTTTACACACATATTATTTATTGTCAATGTATAATGTCTAAAAGCGCTCTGACATCCTACATTGGGATAAGTAGCACAATAAAAGAAATAAAACAAAATAGTAGTATTTAAATTATTATTCGTGTAAATACTGGGACAGACCAAGACATATGACATTCTTATAGTACATGCGTAGCTCTTATAAACAGGGACTGAAGAAAGTCAAGAGCATGCCTCCCCAAGTCCTTGTGAAGTAATAACAAGCTGTGTGCCTTTGTTTTCCCTCCTTTGCATTTTCATCTGGGTGTGTGAGGTTCCAGATAGCTCCCACCAGAAAACTCGGACAAAAAGAGGCCTGATGTCCCCTTAAATTCGGCATTTGTTTTACCCAGCTGGAATTTAAAATACAAAGCCCCCTGTTGCCTGCACTTTGCTGCTCGGAACAGAAGCAGACGCCATGGTCTCTGGAGTCTGGTATTTGGAAATTACACCTGGACGAGTTCAGCATTTTTCAAGTGAGGCAGAACTTCTTGGCAGGGTAGATGGCGTCCACCCTGTGAAAAGAGTGGGTAAACGCCTTCTACCCATGGGTACCCCCTGACTTGTCCCTTGGTCTTAGGTAGTCTGATCCCCGCCTCATTACTTCTAGCCAGAGCTTTAGAGGATGCACACATCAGAAGTTCAGTATCAAAGTGTGTGCATCTCGCCCAGCGACACTACAAGTAGGTCCTTCAGGCCCACTGGAAATCTATTGTTAGGGAAAGTCAGAAAAAATCATTATTTATTTATCTCTTTTATCCAGCTCTTTACTTCACTCTTGTGACAGAGGAAAGTTGACCACTGATCACAGAAGTAAGGTAGCAAACCTTCAGAATGTGACACACACAGCAGCTATATTTCACATCGGACGTCCACAAAATGTTCAGGTTTTTCAAACATCTTCCCCATATATGCTCAGACTATAAATCCCATACCTAAGTTCAAACTTTTTTATTATATTTAGGTCGAGCATGCGAGAGAATGGGCTAGGGCATGTGCTCTCACTTGCGACACTCTTGCGTCTATTAATGGACATCAAACCCGGCAAACTGCTTATCATTCGTTGGCATCATTGTCCCTGTTCTTTGCTGCCTTCTCATTGGGCAGCGCTGGCCATGTGTCATTTCCTTTTCTCTCAGTGGTGCATGGACCAAAAACAGATTCATTCACTTTAATAATTAGTGTCCCTCCTCTGCTTGTGCTGTGATTTAGGTGCTATTTCACCTTTTTTTTTTAACACTCTTCATGATGTTCTTTCTTCTAATGTAGTCACACAAAGGCAGTGTGAAAAAGTACACAGAGCATACAGCAACATGACCCTAGTTGTCCACCATAGCATTTAAGTGCCCTCATCCACCAACACTGTGAGCAGCTTGGTGAAGTTGTTTTTAAAATTTTAAGTTTGAAAATGCCACTTTTAGGAAGTGAGCGTTTTCTTGCTTAATCATTCTGTGCCTCTTCCTGGCTGTGGAATGCATGTATGGGTCAGGATGACAGTTAAGCTCTTTGTGAATTCACTCTAGACCAATGGTTCCCAGCCTTTTGACTTTCGTGAATCCCAATTTTATCATTACTGGAACCCGGGACCCCCTCTGAATCCTTATTGGAATCTGGGGACCCCCCCACAGAGTCATTACTGAAAGCTGGGGACCTAATCTGTTAATATTGTTTTATTTTCTAAGCAGTCGTGGAGCCCCTGAAGAAGCTTTGCAGAACCCCAAGGGTACCCGGACCATAGGTTGGGAACCACTGCACTAGACAGTCACACAAAGGGAGCTGAGGTGTGCCCTGCATATCCTGATAGGTCTTCCTTGGCTAGAGTTGTGGGAGGAAGTGACACTTCCACCTGAATAGGGCTGTGTCTGTCATTACACAAAGCAGCCTCCAACCCTCTGGAGTGTGTCTGTGGCCAGGGCAAGAAAGGCAGGGTCTTGTGCACTGCAAAGACTTTTCTTTGAAGTTTCCCTACTTCAAAGGCAGAAATGGGTATAAGTACTGGACCCCTGACCCCACAATGTTTGAATCCTTCTGGACTAAAGACATTCTGCCAGGAAGAAGAGCAATCAAATTTGGGATATTGCTGTTCCTCATTATGTAGGCGTCATGGACAGATCCAGGAAACTTGACAGTCACCTGGGAGATATACTGTCCGGCATGTTTATGGGGTGGAAGTTTTTCCGGTTCTGTTAAACCCGTTCATTGACACTTGTAGGAACCAAAGCAATATGGGTGCCATCAATAGCCCATATTATGTGAGGGATGTGTCCCAGCTCATAGAAGTCAGCCTTCACAGTGGCCAAATCTGCAGGGTGGGGGAACCGAATGTAACTGTCCAGGTCCTTCTGGAAAGCTGACAGTACATCCCACAAGACAATGCTGAACATGGGCTCCGACATCCCTGCAGCCAAGTCCACTGTAAACTGGACGGACCCTATGGCAAGGAAGTGCAGCACCGACAACACTTGGACCATGGTAGAAATGGCATTGGGATTGCAAGGGCAGGTAGTAGATCAGCCTCCAACTGAGTACAGAGTTCCATGATGGTGCCAAGATCCAATCTGTGGGTCTGCACAATGTGTCTTTCCTCCAAGGTGGCGAGGTCGACTACCGGACGGTACACTGGTTCATTCTTCCCTCTCCTCATTACATGGTATCTAAGATGGAGAGGGAAATATCGTTTCATGTGATTTGCAGGTCAAACATGTTATCAGTCCAATATATTGTGAAACACACTAAACAATGCAGACATGACTGAATGGGTGACAGTTACTACAACAGGTATGTAGGAGTGTCATTAATGGTGTGCGTTCTGGCAATATCTGGTCCTGTAGAGGGTATGTGTCAACCAATACACGTGTGATGGTGCAGGTCTTGTGCACATATGTGTCACGCACAGAACATGCATGTACATATGACAGTGATATAGGTAGCAAAACAGCCAACGGGCCAGCATGTAGGAGCATATTCACTTAATGTTGGTGGAAGGGATCCTACTTCTGTATGGACGGCTGTATGGTGCACCAGAGGAACAGGTGAGCCCCATGCCATTTTTGTTTCTGATAGGGGTGTGTCGCTGTGAGTGGCAGTGCCATACTGGCCACGGTCTGCATACATGCTGGGGGCATGGATATATGGAGTGTGAGCTGTTTGGAGAGATGTGGATGGCGATGTGTGTGTGTGGTGTATGTATGCCACTGCTGTCGATGTAGTGCCACTCCTAATCACATTCTCCTCTTGTCTGTGTCACCCATCCAGGTCAGCGCCCATCAGAAGAAGGGAATTTGTAGGACCATCGCCAAGCAAGTGTGGACCCTGGGGGTCCATAGCCAGTGGAGTGTCCATTGAAGAAAGCAGTGGGAGAACCTGAGACGCTGGGCCCGAAAGATCACGGAGGACCAGCTGAGGAAGTCCTCCCAATGAGGGAGGGGTGCCTGTCGGACCCTGACCCCCCCTAGTGGCCTGCATTTTGACAGTGACCTACCTTGAGGGGGTAAGTACTGACTGTAAACTGGCACCGGACAGGCCTTGAATGGAATTGGGTGACTGCATACTGGCACACTGTGAATGTGTATACTGGAAGGTGCACAACGGAAATGTGTATCAGTGACCCTGCCAGGGTAACCACTGAGTATGTGTGACAAGGCAATGGAGCTAGTGAAGTGCACTTCCAAACTTGACATGGGTGGGCCTGTTTCGACACCCTGTTCATTATGTTTGACCAGCTCCAAACACATACATTTTTGTATCAGAGCTGGCGATGATATTCCATCTATGTAAGTCCCCTGCTGCAACTGCGTTTGCATTGGCATGGTACAACAAGTGCTGCTCATTTAGATGTCAGGGTGTGGACTAGGCCTTACTAAAGTGGAGTGCTAGTAGTTAAGATGATGGCCTAGGGACCTAACTGATGTGACAACTTAAGGACTCCATGTGAATTGTCATATGTTCTAGGCATATCCTAGTAGTACAGCAAAGACACAGCTTCCACATGTCCATATTCCCAGTTGTGCGTACCTATGATGTAAACTAAGACTTTCAGCTTTGCATGTGCAATAGGTATTGCCAGACTTGGAGTGCCTTGGTAATGGCGTTCCTTGACTCGAGATGTAAAGTGTGATATGTACATGTTCATATATGTCAATGAGAGTTTTTACCATTTCCCTACCTCTCTTTTTTGCTCCCCCCTCTCTTTCTCTCCCTTTGTGTGCATCAGCATCATCTGGTGAAGGAGAAGGGGCACAGGCGATTGGGGATGTGGCAGCCATGGGACCCAGGAGGCTGGATCCAGCAACGCCGAGGGACCCAGTGCGACAGAGGGCGAGAGGAGTGACACAGGGGAGACCGGTTCTTCAACATCATCATCTGATTCTTCCTCCAGTAGACACTCCCTGGCAGTGGCGGACCTATCGGGGACCACCCTTGCACCATCTGTGTCCGCCACCCCCCTTACTAGCACCGCCATCCCAGTACATCTCCACCCAGTTGACAGTGCCCACTCACCCAAGAGGGTGGGCGTCTCCTTCGCCGCAGGCACCTCTGCTCCTGCCTCAGTCAGCCCAGCTGCCCTCAGTGAGGAGGCTATTGACCTCATGAGGTCCATTTCTGTAGGTCAGGTCACCATTGTGAATGCCATCCAGGAACTGGCAGCTCAGGTGCAACAGAGCAATGCGTTCCTGGAAGGCATTCACAGTGCTCTGGCTGGCCTGCAGAGATCCTTTCTGGCTCTGGCTCTGGCCTCCACCCTGACGGCAGCCAGTGTCCCTATGTATTTCGTCCCCCCTCCACCTACCTCATCCCAATCCCAAACTCCTCTTCCCACACCCACCAAGAGCACACCTTCGCACACGCAGGCATCCACTCCAACAGACACAGTTGCACATGACAAACACAACACAAGCACCACAAGACCCAGCACCGACATGCACCCAGACAACACACATCTGCATACGTGGCAACTCCCACTCCCTACACGGACTCCCCCACTACTCCCTCCAGCACAGCCACTACACCACTCACACCTGCTGGCAGTACATAAACACTCCCTGATCCGGCCACTACTCCCATCTTACCCACAGACACCACAGTAGCTGACCCGCAGACATCCACCCCAGTTACCATATCCGCACTCACCACAACCACCGACACCCACATGCAGCACATCCACCATCCCTGCAGCCACCTCCCCAACACACACAGTCACCCATCCAGCATGGCCATTCCAAGTACCTCCTCCCATCCACCTCCTAAGACACCTAAACACCCGCACTCACCTACCCAACATACACCCAGCACACACAAGCAATCCATGCATGCACCTGCAACCAAACCACACCCAATCACACATCTGACAACCACTCCCACTCCCTCCACTTTCAAACGCTTTTCCCATGACTGCCCTTGTGTACCTAAAAATGTTTCCTTTTTAAATTTACCCAGACCCCTCTCCCACCTGTGACTCCCCGAAACATCCTGTGTCCTGGCCCAATTCCAGCCCTTCCACCTCCACTCCTGCCCCCCCGGTGTTTCCTAGGCTCCTCCCCCTACAAAGAAGTCAACCCCCAATCCCAAACCAACCCCTCCCAAGTCCAAACCTAAAGCCGCCCCAACCGAAAGTCAGGGACCCCCCACCCCCAAAGCCAAATCCAAACCTAAGGACCCACTTCCAAAATCCAAACTCCCCTCCAGCACCACCCCCTAACCCCTGAGGACCCTGCCTGCCCCATTGTTGCCCCTGTTATGTGGAGGTATATCTTGCAGTCAGGTTGGGGCAATATTATGTGCCATATGTGCATTGAGCACAGACAATCATGGACTGGCCAATGACCTTATTGTTTGTATATTTTACATTTTGTTGTGGGATTTTTAATATATCTTGCTCAACGTTATGTTAGAGTCTATTGTAACATAATTTTCCTGCCTTTCCTTCATCTCGTCTGTATGGTGTTTGTGTGAATTGGTTTGTGTGTGTTGGGTGTGTTGGTTGTGCGAGGAGTGGTGGCTCGAATGCATGAGTGTGTGGGTCGGACATTGGCCCTGGTGCAATTGATGTGTTTTGTGTGTGTGTGATGATTGTGTGATTCTAGGCGTGTGTGTGGCTATGTTGTGGTTTGTACATGGTGTGTTGTGTTCTGGTGGTGTTGCGTGCTATTGTGTGCTTGTTGTGTGTCCGTCTGTGTGTGTGGTGTTAGCAAGGTTTTCTGCGTAATGTGCTGTGTGTGCATGGCATGTAATTTGGAATGTTGTGTGGGTGTGTGCTGGTGTTGTGTGGTTATGGAATATCTTTGTGTGTTGTTGTGTGTATCTGTTGTCATGTGTAGGTGTGCTGTGTCATGGGTTGGCAATGTTTTTGTAAAGTTGCAATTGTGATGGTGTGTGACACTGTGGTGTTGTGTATATGTGTGTTGTCCTGTATGCGTGATGGCTTGTTTCAGATACATGAGTGTTGTGCAGTGGTGTGTGTATGGTACATGTGCTTGTGTGTGGTGTGTGTGTGTGTGTGTGTGTATTGGTGTGTGTTGGAGTGGGTGTGTGGGTGCATGTATGTATGTTGGTCGCTAGCTATCCCATCTGTGTGTGTTGTGTGTACTAATCCCTTTACCTCTACTGTGTGCTAGGTTATGTACCTATGGTTGTTGTCCTCTTTGTCGTCGCTGGTTCCGAAGACGCAGGGCGATCAGAAGCAGTGGGAAGACTTCAAGTTCTGGTTCCATGGTGGCTCCGAACGTGTCTGTGTTCCTGACAGTGAGTTCCCTTTTATTTGTTTTCGCCATGGTTTTGCTGGTGGTCCGACCGTGCCGGAAATCCTGGCGGTGTGCAACCTTGTAATATGCTCGGCCGTAACAAGGTCGCCTCCGGACTGGAGATGCCTGCTGCCGGCTGCGGCGGTCCGTCCTTACTGGCAGTGTATTGGCTGTGTCCTGTTGGAAACACTGCCATGGTCATAATATGGCAGTCTTCATGGCAGGTCCTGCGGTAGAGCGACCGCCACCTCTACCATGGCGGTCCTCTGACCGCCAAACTCGTAATGAGGGCCGAAGTATTTAATGTCCCCGAGACTTTTTAGCAGGAGGCAAGCTCAGTCCAAGCCTTTGGAGAACCTTTGGAAGCAGGACGTGGAAAGCAAAGCCAAGTCCTTTCACTCCAACAACAGAACCAGCAAGCAGCAGGCCAGCACAGCAAAGCAGCAAGCAGAGTGGCAGTCCCTCCTACAGCATCCCATTACTGGCAGATGAGGAGGTGGCTGCTGGACCTGTGGGAGGTAATGGGCACATGGAGAGTGATGAGGAGGCAGATTAGGATGGTGCAGGTGAGTCCAGGACGGGGTTGATCAATCAATACTTCCAATGACGTACAGGTATGCTGTCTGTGTGCATTTGCAAATGACATCTTAGCACTTGGATACAATGGAATATCCATCCTGGCCAGGTTTATCACTGGGGATGCCGTATTTACCTTTCCCATATGTGGCTGATGAAGGACGGCTGATTGTATGTCTGGAGCAGTGTAAGTGGTCAACACACTGCCATTTTGACTATCTATAGGTTGGCAGGTTTACATCTACTTGGAACAATCCTTTATGTGCAATGTGTCATGTCATCCCCATGTTCAGAAGTGAAGCAGGCTTTGGATTGTATGAAGAATTTCATTACATATCCCACCTGCTGGCTGAGGCATTGATGGCAAGTTGTGTCTGCATACAGGTGGAGGTATTGTTTACAACCCATTCCAGATGTCAGCTACAAATTTTTGGTTATGAAACTATTGCATTTTTTGATGTAGAGGTGCAATGTGATGTGCCCTGTTTCATAGGCATATGACAGTGGCCATCACAGCAATATCTTGCATATATGCATAGGGTGGCACCTTGACTCTCATCCTGATTTGTGTGCCTTTGTTGTCGTTTTTATAGATTGGACTACTGGGTCTACTCTGGTGTGTGGCTGGGCTACTGACTCTCATTTGATACCATTAATAAGCCATCTGTGGTGTTCTGAGTTGCCTGCAGAGGATGCATACCTCTACATTGATTTGCACTGGATGTCGGTTGGTAGGTGGTACGTGACATGTCATTTAAGTTTGTTAATATTTACACATCATACAATGAAGACACATATGCATTTTCTGTGCTCTACAGTGTTTATTGTGCATACTGGGTTCAACAGTTGATGAGTGGGGTCATGGTGGATGAAATCCTCATAGTAAATGGCCTAGCTGTAGGTAGTACAGGTCTAGTGTCCAAGGGTCAAAGGAAAAGGTGAGTTATGTCATTGAACAGTCAACATGATGTGTCAGTGGCACACAAAGGAGAATGTTCATGCGAGGTTCACTTCCTGGCGGTGGTTTTGATCTTGGCATCTGCTCCAGCAGAATGCCTGGATGGATAACCAAGTTCTCAGGGGGGCTTCCTCAGCTGGAGGGAGGGGTGTCAGTCACCTGTGGGTCCCCTGGCTGGGCCTCCAGTCCAGGGGCTTGCTGGTGGGTGGAGATGGGATGCAGGATGTTGGAGAAGTCCCTGAGCACCCCTGCAATGGAGGTCAAGGAGGCATTGAGAATCTGCCACTGCCGCATGGCCTCTTGCTGGTTTTCCCCCAATAGGGTGATTATTTGGCCGATCTTGTCCTGGAATTGCTAGTATGCACCCAGGACTTCTGAAATTGACTCCGGGTCAATTGGCTCCTTTGGCTGCCCCATCCTCTAGCCCACAGGTGCCCTCTCACACCGCGTTCCCCCTGTGCCAAAGGCATGATGTGCCCACTCTCAATGTCACCAGGACCTTTATTGTCTTGGGTTTGAGGGTTTGACTCTGGTCCCTGTACTGCAGGACACACAATTGATTGACCTCCTTGTGACACAGGTCTGGGGACGAGGGGTTGGCTATGTGGCGACTAGATGGGGCTGTGGGGGTTGGATGTGGGCAAGGTGAGCCTGGGAGTAGAGGACTGACCAGATGTCGCCGATGGGCCAGGTAAGTCGTCACTGTCCATGCATCCTGAGACGTAGTTGTCACTGGAGCCTTCATCCTGGGGAGGGCTGGCTGCCTCTGGCAGTGTCTCCATGGTGCCAGTGGCTGGGGTACCTTTGTAAGGAGCACTCCTAATGCACCAAGTTTGAACTGTTGACACCAATCGCATCACCACGAGAGCACGTAGGACTGACCAACAGTGCGTGAGTGGACATTGACCCAACCAACTGGCTGTCAAAAAATCCAGACTCCATTTACACAGTGTTCATGCCGAGTAGTAGCTTGTTAAACAATGGATGCATGCAGAGATGCCTGGGTACTCCCAGCTGCACTTGTCAACCACCGTCCTACAGACTGCCTCTCGAAACATTGTTTCCGCCCGCCGGGCCAGCAGAATGCATGGCAGGGACATGTAGGCAGTGACCTGCACGATGGGGCACTGCTCAGGGGCCCCTGCACTGCCCATGCCCATGCCGGAGCACCCCTTCTGCGAGCCTTTCCCTGGTGGGGGAACCTGCCAAGGAAAGGCTGGTGGCAGTAGGGATCAATATCCGAGGAGCAGCAGCGCTGTCCTGTCAGATAATGATTCCTTCCACCATCAGGCTGCCTGTTGGAGGCAGCCTGGCAGCGGAGGAGGGCCGCTTTGTGTTCTTTATATGGCGGTTCAGCCCGCCATGCCAGTGGCGGTCTTTTTACCCACCACCGGCATGGCGGGCTGAACCGCCAGGGATCATAATGACCCCGTAAGTGGTGTCTAGTGTGTTTTTGTCTTATTCCCACAGGTTGGATTATTTTTATTTTTAATAATGTTTGGGAAGAATAAAGTGTCCTTCTAGAGACATTCTAGTGTTTGTTACACAGCCACTCCTTGAGGGATGGACTTCACACCCAACCTATACCTGTTCAACACAGACATCACTGGTCAGCTAACCAGTTGACCAATACCCTAGGTATGTCTTTGTGTCGATTATTCATCTAGACCAGAGGTCTTCAAACTGTGGGGCGGGCCCCCCTAGGGGGCCCTCAAGTGCTCCCGGGGGGGCGCCAAACTCTGGCCAAAAGAAGCATTATACAGATAACAAGCCTTTGTTTTAAACAAAAGCCTGTTATTGCATTTTTTAAAAGATAACTGCACCTAACTGCAATGTTTAAATAGGTCTGGATTTATTTAAACATTGCCATCCTTATAAAATATTTGTGAAAAATTCTGAGGGGGGCCCATAGATTTTTATTTTTCAACTGAGGGGGCGCGGCATTAAGAAGTTTGGAGACCACTGATCTAGACTGTGGGCCCAGGGTCCACAACATCACAGTAACCCAAGGACACATGAACATCTGAAAATACAATGTGAGACAGTCCCTGATTGGCTAATTCAGAACTATCTTCTGATTGGATCTATTTGTGCATGCTTTTCTTTTGATACTGTGAGAGCTGAGATTTTGAATGATAAATATTTAGGCCCTCATTATAACATTGGCTGTAAAACCCGCTTACCGCCACGGTGATGGGCGTCAACATACCGCCACAGTAGCGAATATCCATTCTCCATATAATGACTCACACACACCAATCTGACAGAATACTGCCACATACACAAATCCACCAGTCCAAAGGTCAGTGCTAAAGTGGCGGTACCAACACCCATACTGTTACGCCACTACATCATGACCCACAAATCACCACTGCAGACATTCAACTGCAGTAAACCATTGGTGGTACATACGCTTAGAATGGATACCCAAATACTAAACTGCACAACATGGGCCAATACCAAAAACACACACCTAACACTCATACACACCCACCCACCCACCCAGAGCACTATAAAACACGCACAACCCTTTATGAATACAAATCATTGCCACCAGACTGACACCAAAACCACTGCGACAACTAAACACACACACCAACTACACCCATACATCCCTCACGCACACCACTATGCAACAACAGTACCCAAAACCCCAACACACTTACACACACCACACAACACCCATGTCCCCACAAAGGCAGCCCCGTTTCACAGATGAGGAGTTGAGGGTTTTTGTGGAGAAAATAGTCAGGGTAGAGTCACAGCTGTTTGGAGCACAGGTATAGCTGATATCCATTGCCAGGAAGATGGAGCTATGGCGGAGAATCGTGGACAGGGTGAACACCATGGGACAGCATCCAAGAACGAGGGACGACATCAGGAAGAGGTGGAACGACCTACGGGGGAAGGTACGTTCCATAGCAGCAAGGCACAAGCTCGCCATACAGAGGACTAGCGGTGGACCCCCACCTCCTCCCCCACATCTCACAGTATGGGAGGAGCAAGTCTTGGCATTACTGCATCCTGAGGGACTCCCTGGAGTTGCCGGAGGACTAGACACTGGTGAGTCAACATTTACTACTTATCACCCCCATATCTGCATGTCATCAAACCCCCTCACCCTCATTCCCATCATTCCACTCCATCCCACACACTGCACTTACACATATGACTAACCACAATGTCCAGCCCTGCATGCAATACCAATGAATTGACAGCCCTCCCAGCCCTGCGTGGACACCCATCACAAAAGCATGCACAGCATAGGGGAACTAACAATCTCACAGTACATCAATATACACAAATAAAGGTGGCAGGGAAACAGCAACGATAGAGGGGAAGCTAGGGATGTACAATATGTCACAGGCATGAAGCATAATACATCATTAACATCCCTGCAGGTGCCCCAGCCAATATCAGCGGAGAGGAGGTGCCACGACATACCAGTCCCCCAACAGAAGATGCCCCCAGTGATGACAGTAACTCTGGACTCCAAGATCTGGATCAACAACCTGGCCCATCAGGGACCACTGGACAGTCGGTCACCCCAGCCCACTCACAGTCCACCAGAGAGCCTCCCCCATCAGTATCCAACACCACAGCACCCACCCAGTGTACCCACACCACTGTCCCCAGTTCACATCAATCAGCAATGTGCCCACTTGTACAGGGACCCCAGTCCACACCTCACACCCAAGACAATCAGGGACCTTGGGTCAGTGGCAGTGGGCACACCGTTCAGGGGACAGAGGAACAGGGAAACAGGGACACTGTGAGGACCACTTTGCGCCAGGGGGAGGACAGGCCCAGGGAATGGACTCTCCAGGAGGCACTCACCAAGATCCTGGGTGCCTACCAACAATCCCAGGACACGATGGGCCAGATCCTTGACAACGTGCAGGAGAACAAGCGGCTGCAGGAGGAACACCATCAGGAGATCAGGAAGGACTTGCAGGCTCTCAACACCACCATGATCTCCATAGCAGGGGTGCTGGCAGACATGGCCAACATCATGAGGGAATCGACAGCAAACCAGCAGGCCCCTACAACTAGCCAGTCTATTGACCAGCCCACCTCCTCCACTGCCGCTAGTGGGCAGGAGGCCCCACCACAGGAACCACAGGCCACCAGCACCCCCGCAGAAGGCAAACCACCCTGCAAACGTTCCCTGCGACCCAGACAGAAGCCAGAGACACTTGCTAAGACCAAGACCACCGCCAGGAAATGAGACTCTCCTGATTGTCCCCCTTGTGTCCCACCCTGTCACCTTGTCCACTTTGAAACGCCTTTGCTCCTCTTCCTACGGCTCCTTGAATACTGCACCTGTGCTACAAACAGACTGGAACAATACCCCAGACTTTCTTATACCATTGCACTTTACCCTCAATTTTATAGCACCACAATAAACACCCTTGAACACAACTTGACTGATAGTATTTTATGTGTTGAAAATGTGCGTTTAAGGGAACAGTCACATCTGGTGCAAATGATATGGACACTGTGATGGCATACAATTAATGACCTGTATCTGACTGTAGTAAAGCATCAGGACACTGTTGTCATATCACCAACATCTGTAAGATGACAAGCCATAGGTGACAGTAAGTTTAAATGCAAAGGAAGCGAATGCCATCATGCCACAGTCACACAGATGAAATCAATATTCAGAGCTATGATCAGTTCCACTGTCTCACCTGTGAGTCATTGGAAGTATTGACGTATAACTGATGTTCTGTTGTCCAAATCCTCATCCTCTGCCTCCTCATCCTCACTGTCCTCAGGGTCCACTGCTGCCACAGAGGCATCTCCAGTCTCCTCCTCCTGCAGAAAAAGCACATGCCGTCTGAGGGCCAGGTTGTGCAACTTGCACCATGCCACTACACCATGCACCAGGCCGAAGGTCCTTTCAATTATTCTTCTGGTTTGCCCATGTGCCTCATTATAATGGTTCACAGCCCCTGTCCTGGCATTCCTCACAGGGGTGAGGAGCCACAAAAGGTTTGGGTAGCCAGAGTCACCTGCAAATAGTGAGGGACAAACTTTAGTCTTACACAGTCCTATGGGGATAACACCTCAAGGCATACACTGACATGCCATGGGTGGGGACTCTGGCTCACCTATTAGCCACACCCTGTGCGTCAGTAGTTGGCCCATCACAATTGGGATGCTGCTATTCCTCAGGTGAAAGGCGTCATGCATCAACCCAGGATACTTGGCAGTGACGTGGGAGATGTACTGATCAGCCAGGCACACTGTTTGGACATTCAGTGAGTGGAAACTCTTCAGATTCCTGAACACCTGTTCATTCTGTTGGGGGGGAACTAATGCAATATGAGTACAGTCAATCACCGCAATAATATTTGGGATATGGCCCATTGCATAGAATCCTGCCTTAACACTGGCCAAATCTTCCATTTGGGGGAATCAATGTAGCTGCACATGTGCTTCGCTAGGGCAGACAGAACCCTTGCCAGCACGATTGAGAACATTGGCTGTGACATTCTTGCTGCCAAGCGCACTGTCACTTGGAAAGAACCAGTTGCCAAGAAATGGAGCACTGATAGCACTTGCACAAGGGGGGGTCCCAGTGGGATGACGGTTGGCTGATATCAGGTCAGGTTCCAATTGGGCACACAGCTCTGTGATTGTGGCTCTGTCCAGTCTATAGGTGAGTATAATGTGCCAGCCCTCTAGCGTAGCCAAGCCCACAAGGGGTCTGTACACAGGGGTTTGTCTCCTCCTCCTATTAATCCGCAGCGGTAGGTATCTAAGGGACACAAGAATGAGTAGGCTGTCACAGTTTGAACAATGGAACTACCACCTCAGTGTACATACAGCATCAATGTGATGGGACAATGGGAATGGCAATGTATGTGCTATTTTAGGCAATGACGCAGTTATGGTTTATCTGATCGTTGTCCACTACCATGAAAAGATGACTGCCTGTCTTGTATCTTGGGACAGGTGGAAGTGAGGTAACTCTGCCGACGTTAGGCATCGTGGCGGAAGGCGGTCTTGTACCACCGAGAAATTCCTCATTGGCTGATATGGGCCTCTATGGAGTACAGTGGCCAATGGGGATCTGCGCCGGCGGTGACTGTATACACTGCCGCAGATGTGACTGCCTTTTCATATCCAAATCCTCACTTGTTTCCTGACTTTCCACAGGACAACACCCACACTGCACATGCTGCTGTGACCTGTGTCTGGAACCTACCATGGCCCGTGTGACCAGGGAAAGGGCCCCTGCCTTCACTTCGGAGGAGTTGGAGCGACTGGTGGATGGGGTCCTACCCCAGTATGGACTCCTGTATGGGCCTCTAGACCAACAGGTGAGTACACCATGGGCACGATGAATGTGGGAAGGATGCATGGGGATGTGTGTGCAAGCATAGTTTCATCGGGGGGATGTCTGGTGGTAGTGTACATGGTGGGTGCCGGACGATGTGTGTGCCAATGGTGATAGAAACAGGTATGTTGGGCCATATGTGTGACAGGCTGGATTGCATGGTTAATGGTGTCCTCCTGTCTGTGTTTCCTCTGCAGGTCAGTGCCCATCAGAAGGAGGGATTGTGGCGTGCCATTGCCAAGGACGTGTGGACCCTGGGGGTTTACAACAGGCAGAGCTCCCAGTGCAGGAAATGGTGGGAGGACCTGAGACGCTGGGCATTGAAGACCGCGGAGGCCCAGCTGGGGATAGCCTCCCAACGAGGAAGGGGTGCCCGTCGCACCATGAGCCCCCTGATGGCCCGCATACTGGTGGTGGCCTACCCAGAGCTGGATGGACGCTTGAGGGTATCACAGCAGCCACAAGGGGCTGAGTACAGTGGTCATTACTACAATAATTGGTAGGTGGCATGGGATCCGGGTGCTGTGTGTAAGTTAGTGGGTGCCCCTTAATGCCAGGCCAGACATTGCAGCGTGATCCAGCTCAAGGGTAATGGGTGTATGGTAAATGCAGGTAACCTAGCTTGTTTGCATTCCATGTCAGTCAGGGCTTTGTGGGTCCCAGGAGGGGTGCAGTTGGCGGAGTTTGGCCCTCATCTTGCTGTGGCATCTACCACAATGTAATGCATAGTGCTCAATCCTGATCCCTCTGTGTGACGGTGATGTGTATGCCAATTGTGGTGTTGGTGCTGTAATTGACCCAGTGTTTCCTTTCTCTCTCCTGCCCTTTTTTCTTCTGTCATCCTGTCCATTAGCATCATCTGGCAGAGGAGCTGGGGCACTGGTGACAGAGGGAGCTGCATCCCACAGGACCCAGGAGGCAGAGTCCACTGACGCAGAGGGAACCAGTGGGACAGAGGTTGAGGGGAGCACCACGGCAGAGACAGGAGGCGACAATACTGACTCAGATACCTCCTCCGATGGAAGCCCCCTGGTGGTGGTGGACACCTCTGTGACCACCCCAGCTGCAGGTACAGCCAGCCCCCCTGTACCAGCACCACCCTCCCAGTGGCACCTCAGTGAGTCGCCCGTGCCCGCTCACCCAGGAGAGTGAGCATCTCCTTTGCCCCAGGCACCTCAGACCCTGCCCCAGCGAGCTCTGCTGCCCTGAGAAAGAAGGCTATTGACCTCCTGAGATCCATCTCTGTAGGGCAGTCAACCATTGCAAATGCCATCCAGGGCCTGGCATGCCAGATGCAGCAATACAATGCATTTCTGGACAGCATCCACGGTGGATTGGCAGCTCAACAGAGATCGATTCAGGCTCTGGACTCCTCTCTGATGGCAGCCATTGTCCCTGTTCCTACCGTCCCCCCTCCAACTACCACTTCCCAATCCCAGTCTCCTCAACCACAGCCCATCCCATGCACACATACAGATGAGCATGCACACAAGACAGTGGCACAGTCAAACACAGGCATCACACTCCACCCCACAAGCACTCACGCAAACACCAGACAGTTGCATACACAACAACATCCAATGCCTCCACTGTCTCCCCCTCCTCCTCCTCCTCCACCTCCCTCACAGTCACATCCACACTCACACCTGCATGCACTGCTTCAACATCTACCACCAGCATTAACACACCAAGCAGCATGCACACCTCACTAGCAGACACCGCCACAACATCCATCCACGCGTCTCCTGTGTCCTCCCCCACCCTGTCTGTCCCCCCCCTCCTAAAGGACACAAACGCAGGCACTCAGACACCCACTCAGACACCCAACAGCCATCCACCTCACATCAGCCCACTGCCCATGCACATGCATCCAAGTCCAGCAGACGTACTCCTCCAACAACCACTCCCTCAACCTCCACTCCCATGCCTCCTCCCTCATCCCACCCCATTGACCCTAAGAAGCTTTTCCTAGCCCAACTTGGCCTCTTCCCTCCCCCGCACTCCCCTGGTTCTGCTCATAAGAGCAGGGTCCCAACGACCCAGCCCAGCACCTCAGCCAGACAATCCATGGGGACAGTGGAGACACCTCCTAGTCGTGGAGGCTAGACAGTGAAGGATCCCACTCTACAAGCCAGGAGGGGTAAGGATCCCACTCCACCAGCCAGGAAGGGGAAGGATTGCACTCCAACAGCCAGGAAGGGGAAGGATCCCACTCCAGCAGCCAGGACAGGGAAGAAGCCCTGAGAGCTGAGACACAGCAGCCCTCGCCTCCAATGGAGGCTGCCCAGGTGCACCTTCTACAGCTGAGACACAGCAGCTGTTGCCTCCAACGGAGGCTGCCCAGGAGGCACCTTCCACAGCTGAGACACAGCAGCCCTCACCTCCAGCAGAGGCTGGCAGGGTACCACCACCACCAGTGGTCACGTAGCCCTCACTCCCAGCTGAGATGGTGCAGCCCTCACCTCAAGCAGCGGACATGTAGGCCACCCTCCAGGGACTGCTGTGCAAGAAGCCCCCTCAAGAAGCAGTGGGTGAGTTCCCCACTTCAGAGACTGTGACCTTGCACTCCCCAGCAAAGGGAAATGGGCATAGAGCTCCCTCCAGAACCAGTGGGTGAGTTCCCCACCACAAAGACTGTGACCTTGAACTCCCCAGCGCAGGGAAATGGGCATGGAGTCCCCTCCAGAACCAGTGGGCGAGTTCCCCACCACAAAGACTGTGACCTTGCACTCCCCAGCAAAGGAAATGGGCATGGAGCCCCCTCCAGAACCAGTGGGCGAGTTCCCCACCACAAAGACTGACCTTGCACTCCCCAGCATTGGGAAATGGACATGGAGCCCCCTCCAGAACCAGTGGGCAAGTTCCCGACCTCAAATGAGGTGCCCCCCACCCCCCTTCCCACTGAGGTGCCTGCCCACTACAATAATGATGCCCCTGTACAGTTCTGTGAGGATGTCATCAGGAAACGAGTTGGACCTTAGACTGTGCCCTGTGGCCATGTGAGCCCCTAGTACTTTGAACTGGGCATTGGCCCTTTGTAGACAATTGTACATATCTGTTTCATGTGGTGGCTTTTGCCTTGCTAATACATTTTCAGTACTTCTGAACTCTAGTCCTTGTTTTATTATGCTGTGTGTCGTGTGCCATTGGTTTACGTCTGCAGCTGGTTGTGTGTATCGTGTGTGTGTGTGGATGGTATGTGTTGTGCGTGTGTGTGTCACTGTCCTTTTCCTCGCTTCTGCCCCTTGTGTGCTAGGCGGCTGTACTCACCGTCGTCGTCTTTGTCGGCGTTGGTATGCCAGGTGGAGCATGGCGTAGAAAAGCATTGGGAAGACTTGCAGTTCTGGTTCCATGGCTGCTTTGTTCTCTGTGTCTCTGGCGGTGAGTCTTTGGTCTTCTGTGTAGTGTTTCCACCAGGCTTTTGATGGAATTGGTTCCGCCACAGAAATTGTGGCGGATTGCAAGGTCATGATATATTGGGCGGTACCTTGATTTCCGCCTGGTTGTTGTTGGCTACCACCGTGGTGAGTGGTTTCAACGCCCTGGAAGATGGTGTGGTACAGGTCATAATGACCACCTTTGTCTTTATGTAATTATACTTACAGATTAATGTGTGAATCAATTTAATAATAATACTATGTTTACGAGAATTGTGACTAACTAAATGGCCACCATCATATCTAAGGCCTATATTTTGTTCTTCGTGCTAACTTAAGGTGATGAAATTATTTTGGTGGTCATTACAACCCTGGCGGTCGGTGTTAAAGCGGCGGTAAGACCGCCAACAGGCCGGCGGTAAAAAAAAATGGAATTACAACCGTGGCGGAAACCGCCAACAAAGACAGCCACTTTAACACTCTGACCGCCACGGTGGTAGAGACAAACAGCTTGGCGGTCATCGCCAACAGACAGGCGGAAGACAAAGTAACGCCCACAGTATCACAACCTACCAATCCGCCACCTCTTCCGGGGCGGATTCACCACGGATAAAAACACGGCGGAAACAGGACTTAGAAGGAAAAATGCTCACCTCTACACACCCCACGAGGAACCAGGAGCACGAACGCCGGCGGCGAAGACCACGGTGAGTACTGCACCTACGACACAGGGGAGGGGGGAGAGAAAAATCTGGGACACACACATGCAACACCCCCACCCCCACCCTCACCCACTACAACACACACGCTAATACATATTTATACATGATAGTTACACCCCCAACCCCCCCGGAAGAATGCAAAGACAAAAGAAAACAAAATATACACCAAGCTTAGTAGTCCAGGTAGTGCTCCAATGAAGTCCGTGGAACACTGGGCCCACACGGTATGGGCGAGGCCCACACAAGATCCCCGACCATGACGGAGAGAACACTGCAGGGGCATCAGAGAGCAAGAAAACAGGCACCTCAGGGGGAGGGAAAGGGGGGGCACCTCAGCCGGTTGAGTGCACGACACCAAATCCTCGAGAGGGCCACATGCCCACTGTTCAATCCAGGGGAGTGCAAAGCCACAGTCTCTCAAGTCTCTACAGTGGGTGGGTTGCCCACTGTTTAATCCTGGGGAGTGCAAAGCCACAGTCTCTCAAGTCTCTCCAGTGGGTGGTTTGCCCACTGTTCCATCCTGGGGAGTGCAAAGCCACAGTCTCACAAGTCTCTACAGTGAGTGGGTTGCCCACTGTTCAAACCTGGGGAGTGCAAAGCCACAGTCTCTCAAGTCTCTACAGTGGGTGGGTTGCCCACTGTTCAATCCTAGGGAGTGCAAAGCCACAGTCTCTCAAGTGGATGACAGTCTCCACTGGTTCTGGAGGGGGCTCTGTGCCCAGAGTGCTTCATCCTGCTAAGGACAGAGGTAGTGGATGTATCTCTCCACTGGTTCTGGAGGGGGCATGGTGCCCAGAGTGCTTCATCCTGCTAAGGACAGAGGTAGTGGATGTATCTCTCCACTGGTTCTGGAGGCGGCATGGTGCCCAGAGTGCTTCATCCTGCTTGTGACGGACTCAGTAGCGTCAGCGCCCTTGGCGCTCATCGGCCAGCGGTGCTTGAGGCGGCGGTGCCCTGTTCAGCGGTGCTTGAGGCGGCGGTGCCCTGTTCAGCGGTGCTTGGAGCGGCGGTGCCATGTTCAGCGGTGCTTGAGGCGGCGGTGCCCTGTTCAGCGGTGCTTGAGGCGGCGGTGCCTTGTTCAGCAGTGCTTGGAGCGCCGGTGTCCTGTTCAGCGGTGCTTGAGGCGGCGGTGCCCTGTTCAGCGGTGCTTGAGGCGGCGGTGCCTTGTTCAGCGGTGCTTGGAGCGGCGGTGCCCTGTTCAGCGGTGCTTGAGGTGGCGGGCTCCTTTGAAGTGTCTCAGCTGCTGGCGGTCCTCTCTGTCCCAGCGGGGCTTGTGCTGGCGGTCCTCTCTAGCCCATCAGGGCTTGTGTTGGCGGTCCTCTCTAGCCCAGCGGGGATGATGGCGGTGGCCTCCTGGCCAGCAGGGATGATGGCGGTGGCCTCCTGGGCAGCGGGTATGATGGCAGGCCCCTCCGCCGTGCTGCTCTTCCCAGACATTCCTGGTTTCTTGTGGCCCTTCCCCACCTTGGAAGGTGTCGCAGCTGACTCCACACTCCCACCGGGACCCCTGGGAGCGGCTTTGGTGGCTGGAGTCTTCCCCCTCTCCCGCTGGGCACTGGCCAACTTTTGATGCTTCACAGGTGGGGGACTGTCCGTGCTGTGGCTCCGTGCCACACTGGCTGCCCTGTAGGCCGGTGCACTCCAGATTCCGGTGACTACAGGCACCACTGGTCCCAGAGATGTTGTGGCTGAGGTGCTAGTTCGGGACCTAGGAGACGGACGGGGTGGGGGAGGTGTGGGAAAGAGGTCAAGGTTGGACAGGAAAAGTTTTTTGGAGCCACTGGGACGGGTAGCTGGAGGGGGTTTGGGAGTGGAGGAAGAGGTTGTGGTTGTAGGAGGTGTTCATTTGCTGACTTTGGGTGAAGGTGCATGGGCTGGAGGCTGTCGTGAGGTGGATGGCTGTTAGGTGGGTGTGTGCCTGCGTTTGTGTATCTTGGGAGGTGGTATCACAGACACACTGGGAGAGGACACAGGGGACGTGTGAATGGTAGTGGGGGTGGTGACTGCACGTGAGCGGGGTGTGGTGGTGGGTGTGCTGGTGATGGCAGTAGTGGCTGTAGATGTAGTGCATGCAGGTGTGAGTGTAGACGAGACTGGGAGGGAGGAGGGAGATGAGGAGGAGGGGCACACAGTGGAGGCAGTGGATGTTGGTGTGTCTGCATGTGTCTGATGCTTGCGTGAGTGCCTGTTGGATGTGTGGTGCTTATGTTTGCCAGAGCTTTCCTTGTGTGTTGACGTGTGTGCATGCTGGTCTGTAGGTGTGCTTGTGATAGGCTGGGGTACAGGGGATTGGGTCTATGTGGAGGAAGTTGGAGGGGGGAGGCTAGAGACAGGGACAATGGCTGCCATCAGTGCTGAGGCCAGAGTCTGAAAAGCTCGCTGAAGGGCCGCCTGACCAGAATGAATGCCCTCCAGGAATGCATTTGTATGTTGCAACTGCCTTTCTACACCCTGGATGGCATTCAAAATTGTAGATTACCCAACAGTGAGGGACCTGAGGAGGTCAATGGCCTCCTCACTGAGGGCAGCAGGGGTGACTGGGGCAGGGGCTGAGGTGCCTGGGGCGAAGGTGATGTCCACCCTCCCGGGTGAGCGGGCACGGGGCAAAGGCTAAGGGGCTGCTGGGAGGGCGGTGCTGGTAGGGGGGGTGGCGGATGTACCTGTAGATGGGGGGGCACAGATGTTGCCACCACAACAAGGGAGCTCCCATCAGAGGACTAGTCTGTGTCGCTGGTCTCAGCTCCTGTCCCTGCCGTGGAGCTCCCCTCGCCCTCCGTCCCACTGGTGAAGTCCGAGTCCGTAGAGTGGCCCTCCATGGCCATGTGGGATGCAGCCCCCTTGTTCTCCGGTGCCACTGCTCCTCCGCCTGATGACGCTAATGCACACAAGAACAGGGAGACTACAAAAAGGGGGGTGACGACAGAAGAAAGACATGTTCAGTGCATGCATTACTGCTACCGTTGGCGGACACGACAGACACAGAAGCCCCCTACACTACGCCGCGCTCTTGGGCTCCACTGTTCAATCCCTGGGAAACGGCCTACTAGGCTATGGACGACATCTGCACACATGGATGACACAGGGGCATGACTAGGTGTACTTGGCACTCTACAGAGGTGGAGTGGGGTGCCACATGGCCTGCCTTACGGAGGGACCTTGCCTACGAAACTCGCCCTGGCCTAGGGAAACCCACAGCCCACCTCCCCCACCCAGACACCTCCACTGCGCGCAAAATCACCAGTATACTCACCCCCTTGTGGCTGCTGTGATGCCCTCAAGCGCCCATCCAACTCCGGGTATGCCACCGCCAGGATTCTGAACATCAGGGGGGTCATGGTGCGACGGGCACCCCTCCCACGTTGGGAGGCCATCCCCAGCTGAGCCTCTGCCGTCTTCTTGCTCCAGCGGCGAATGTCCTCCCATCTTTTCCGGCAGTGGGTGCTCCTTCTGTGGTAGACCCCCAGGGTCCGGACGTCCTTGGCGATGGCATGCCAAATATATTTTTTCTGGTGGGCGCTGACTACATGAATTGCACAGGGGGAAGAGAAACGTATTACCAACTGCACCGTCACAGTCATTGGCCCCCATCCCTACCCTTGCCATGTGGCACATGCACTCACCGTCGTTTCATGCACGCCGCAATCTCCCCCCCATTCTTACATCCACCCCACGCCACACAGGCATAGCCCATACAGCATGCTCCCAGTGTACTTACCTGTTTGTCTGGAGGACAGTAGAGTAGCGTGTACTGGGGGAGGACCCCATCCACGAGTTTCTCCAACTCCTCCGATGTGAAGGCAGGGGCCCTTTCCCCAGACACTCGAGCCATTGTCTCTTCCAGACCGAGGTCACAGCAGCACTTGCAGTGTAGGTCCTCTCCTGTCGAAGATCAGGTATCGAGTGATTGAACAGATAGAAAATGGCCGTCACGTCTGCGGCGGTGCATACCGTCACCGCCGGCGTACATCGTCATTGGCTCCTGGGACCCATAGGGTCCAATGTTAACCAATGCAGCATTGTGCCGCGGTCTTCAACCTCCTACCACAACGGTGTACAACGCCAGCGCAGTTACCTCAAATCCCATTGTCCCACTTTAGAGGTCAGGCAGCCGCCATTTCAGGGGCCCACATGGCTTCATTTTTAACTGCGTCACACATACCTAGGCCTAGACTCAACACGCATACAGGCCACTTTGTGATTCGTGTTCTGTGTAAGCTGTGGGTAGGTACCTCTGAGTTGGTTGACTCTGTGCTCGCTGTTGTCCTTCATAGGCAACGTACGCTGGGACATATGAGGAGATGGCGGCATCCTATGGTGTACCGACCGTTGATGGACCTGTCGACAATGGAGGAAAGACATGTGATCATCACCTACAGGCTTGACCGTGCCACAATCCAGGAACTGTGTACCCAGCTGGAGCCAGACCTGATGTCAGCTATCTGCCATCCCACAGGAATCCTCCCTCAATTGCAGGTGCTGTCAGTGCTCCATTTCCTTGCAAGTGGGTCATTTCAAACAACTGTGGCCATTGCATCAGGGATGTCCCAGCCTATGTTTTCCAACGTGTTGTCCAGAGTGTTGTCTGCCCTGCTGAAACACATGCGGAGCTACATCGTTTTCCCTCAGGTGGAGGATTTGCCTACAGTGAAAGTTGATTTCTACGCCCTGGGACATATCCCCAACATCATAGGTGCCATTGATGGGACCCATGTGGCTTTGGTCCCCCCCGCAGGAGTGAACAGGTGTACAGAAACCGGAAGAGTTACCATTCCATGAATGTACAGATGGTATGTTTGGAAGACCAGTACATCTCCCATGTGAATGCCAAGTTCCCTGGCTCAGTGCATGATGCCTACATCCTGCGGAATAGCAGCATCCCTTAAGTGATGGGTCAACTCCAGAGGCACCATGTGTGGCTATTAGGTGAGCACCTGAAAGCAAGACAGTGGTAATGGTTGTCTGGGTCTGTGGATGTCCCTATGAGTTAGTGTGTGTCTAACAGTTGTCCCTCGCCATTTGCAGGTGACTCTGGTTACCTCAACCTGTCATGGCTACTGACCCCAGTGAGGAATCCCAGGACAAGGCCAGAGGAACGCTACAATGAGGCCCATGGGCGAACATGGCGGATAATTGAGCGGACCTTCGGCCTTCTGAAGGCCAGGTTCAGGTGCCTCCATATGACAGGTGGAGCCCTATTCAACTCACCAAAGAAGGTGTGCCAGATCATCGTGGCATGCTGTATGCTTCACAACTTAGCTTTGTGACGAGAGGTGCCTTTTCTGCAGGAGGATGGTCCAGATGGCGGTGTTGTTGCAGCTGTGGAGCCTGTGGACAGTGAAGACGAGGAAGCAGAAGAAGAAGACATGGACAACAGGGACTCAGTGATCCAGCAATATTTCCAGTGAAACACAGGTAAGAATTCAAACCTGCCTACTACATATACTTTAATACTACTACCTCTCTACTGTCTGTCGTTTTCACCCAGTGTATGGTCACTGAGTTGTCACTTTCCCTTACGATTTCACAGATGTGGGTCCCACAGTGTGACATCTGCTTTGATTCCTCATGGACTAGAGCTGTGTGACATAGGTATGTTGACATTACAAATGAAAGAGCTTTTTGACACTGTAATTGCTAATATACTATTCCAAAATCACAGACTGACTCCAGATTGTTTTGTGCTTTAAGGGTATTTATTTTAGGGCGCAATATTGGAGGGGGTAGCAAAATGGTGAGGGGTGATGGTGGAGGAATGTCCATGGCAGAGTCCAGTCTATTCGTCTCACAGGTGCATTGCCCAAATGGGCATAGGAAGTGGAGCTGGGGCAGTTTAAGGATGGACAGGGTGATAAAGTGGGACAGAAGCATGACATTCAGGGTGGTCTCATTTCTTGGCGGGGGTCTTGGCATCTTTCTCTGTCTTTGTCCTGGATCTCAGGGACCGTTTGCGAGGTGGTTCTCCCTCTGCAGGGGGTGGGGTGCTGGTGTGGTGATCCTGTAGCAGTGCCTCCTGTCCACTAGCACCGGCGGAGGTGGTGGGCAGTTCATTGTCCAGGCTAGTGTCAGGGGCCCCTTGTAGTGCCACAGTGTCCCTCCTGGTGTTGAGTACTTCCTTCAGCACCCCTACGATGGTGCCCAGGGTGGAATTGATGCCTCTGAGTTCCTCCCTGAAGCCCAAATACTGTTCCTCCTGCAGGCGCTGGGTCTCCTGAAACTTGGCCAGTACCGTTGCCATCGTCTCCTGGGAGTGGTGGTAGGCTCCCATGATGTTGGAGAGGGCCTCCTGGAGAGTGGGTTCCCTTGGCCTGTCCTCCTCCTGTCACACAGCAACCCTCCCAGTTCCCCTGTGTTCCTGGGCCTCCGTCCCCTGGACCCTGTGCCCACTGCCCCCAGGTCCCTGTTGTTGTTGGGGTGGTGGGTTAGCCTGTAGTGGTGGAAACACTGCTGATTGACGTGTCCTGGGGGCAGAGGTATGGGCCCGCTGGGTGGGTGCTGTGCTGGTCTTTCCAGTGGGGGGAAGCTCTGTAGTGGCCTGTGACTGTGTGATAGGAACCGACTTTCCTGAGGTCCCCGATGGGCCGGACTGGTCATCTAGATCCAGTTGGACAGAGGTACTGTCATCACTGTGGGCCTCTTCTGTTGGTGGTGTGAACATGTGTGGACCCTCCTGTCCGGTGACGTTGGGTAGGGGTCCTGCAGGGGTATAAAAGGATGTTTATTACATCTGTGTGTGCCATGGTGTGCAATGGGTGGGTGACCGTGTACCCCAGTGCTTGCATTCCTGTGTGGGACCTTGTGTGATGATGGTTTGGGGGGTGTATGGGTATGTGCAGTGGACATGCTTTAGTGATGGGTGTCCATGCTTTGTTGTTGCATGCAGGGCTTGGTGTTAAGATGTGTGGTTTGTGATGTTGGGACATTTGTGAGGAGTTGGAGTGATGGGGATGAGGGTGGGGCTATGTGTTGGCATGCAGGTAGGGTGTGGGATGTAATAGTTAAGATTTGACTTACCAGAGTCCATTCCTCCAGCTATTCCTGCGAGGCCCTCAGGATGCAGAATCGCCAAGACCTGCTCCTCCCATGTTGTTAGTTGTGGGGGAGGAGGTGGGGGTCCGCCGCCAGTCCGCTGAACCGCATGGTGGTGTCTTGAGACCACGGAACGCACCTTCCCCTGTAGGTCGTTCCACCTCTTCCTGATGTCATCCCGATTTCTTGGGTGCTGTCCCACTGCGTTGACCCTGTCCACTATTCTTCGCCATAGCTCCATCTACCTTGCAATGGAGGTGTGCTGCACCTGTGAGCCGAATAGCTGTGGCTCTACCCGGACGATTTCCTCCACCATGACCCTGAGCTCCTCCTCCGAGAACCCGGGGTGTCTTTGCCGTGCCATGGGGTGGTGTGGGTGATGTGTGGGGTGGTGTGTGTGGTGATAAGTGTGCTGATATGTAGTGGGGTGTTGTGTGAGGTGCGTGGAAGTTATGTGGGTGATGGTGTTGTGTGTCTTTGGATGCTAGTATTGTTGAAAGTGGTGTCTCTCTCTGCGCTTCATTCTCAATTGTGGTCGTAGGGGTTTGTGGGTGATGTGGGTGTGTGTTTTATATTGCATTGGGTGTGTGAGAGTGGTGTGTGTATGTGTATCAGGTGTGTGTATTTCGAATTGTCCAATGTGGCTGTGTTTTGTAAGTGTGTGTGTATTTTGAGCGCGGCGGTGTGTACCGCCAATGGAATACCGCGTTTGAAAAATCGCCACTTGGATTCGTGGGTCGTGATAGTGTGGGAGTATTCCTGTTGGCGTGACGGTGGAGGTTTTGTTTTCGCCAGTTTATCACTGACCTTTGGTGCGGCGGGCTTGTGTGGGTGTCTGAATATTGGCGGATTCAGTGCTGTGGGTCATTATAGCTGTAGCGGAATTCCACGGCCGCAGCGGTGTGTTGGCGGTCTTCTGCACGGCGGTAAGCGGCTTTTACCGCCAATGTTGTAATGACCGCCTTTATCTTTACAAGAGAGTGTGTTTCTTAACTAAAATAAATGTCAGAATTAAATTTATAGTTAGTGGCCTCTGCTGGACTGAAATAGAGGCAGATGCAAGGTCGTTGTGTAATGCAAGCTGTAAAAAAAAAATCTAGTGTGTTCCATAGTCTAACTGACTTCATTGTTTGTAGTTATGTTTCTAACTTGTATGTCTTTCCTCGAGGGAAAAGAAAATGGTGTGGTAACATATTTTGTAATCGTTTTCCTGTGACTTTGTATTCCGGTGGAGTGAAAACAAAGCATCAACAGATGAGGCTGGAGAATAGGAAGTGCAGGATACAAATGTATTAGTTTAAATTTCGTCAATGGAATAACAGTAAATAGAAGAGCTTGGAGTAAATTAATTGTATAATTTTGATATCTGTTAATGTTCTGATTGGTTATAGCTTTCTCACCTCATGCTTTATCCAATCATTTTCATTTGGCAAGTTTAATTTAATGATCGGTCACCACTGATTGTGGGTCATTCTTCTTTGGGATTCTTGTGTATCCTGAATTCTAGAGATTCTTTCTGTATGATCTGTCACTTTGACATTTCATGTTTTCCAGATAGTCTATTGACATTCTGGTACTTTATTAGTTTATGTCTGTTCAATACTGAACTTATGTCTAGATGGTATAGTGTATCTTATAGTCCATTACCTCTACCCTTATCCCTGTTCCTGTTCTGATGTTGGTGCCTGATGTTGCTGTCCCACTGATGAAGTAGACGTTGTTGCTGACTACTGTAGTGATTTGGTAAATGTATGAGCTGTGAATTGTTATTTGTCTTTTGTTTTTCAGGTATCAGCTGCAAATGTTTATTTACTGCTGCAAATGTTTGATAGCGCCATAGCTAGATGTTTTCTAAATTTGTGTTACTAAAACTTTTACATGAAGCCCAACATGTTGATGCTAATTTGTGGTTAGCAAGGTTTTACTCACATGTTCGTGAATAATCATGGACATTTTTGGGTCCTATCATTATCAGATGTATTCAATTTCTCTTTCTCAGATTCTGTTGCTATGGTTTTGTGTAATAACCATTGAGATAATTTGTCTTTTTGCATTGATTAAACTTAAATATATCCGGAGTTCCAATCAGCCTTTATTATTTCTCTATATATATCATTTGTGTTTGACGATTATTTTCATGACTTTAGCATTGTTAATATAGGGAAATAAATCATTCACCTCTTAATAAACTGGTGTGGTTATTGAAGTTGAATTGATTATCATTTGTTATATGTGATGTTTATCACGTATTTTGAATTAAATTATTCCTAAAATAGATTCGGTCCAGTTCATCGACCTAGTGTGTGAAATCCACTATCTAGTCTTTTGTGACTAAAATATAGCTAGGGTTTCTCCGCGTTAACAATACCAAGAAAGGAGAGCAAAGATATTGCACCACTGGTCCTCTTGCAGTACAGTCTCGATCCGATTTGGGATTTTGTACAGCAGGGTGACTGTTGTATTATCACAGCACGTTTGAAACGATGTTGGCAACTAAGCCACATGATGAATGTACAACACTTTATTTTTGTTATTTTATAAAGCGTAAACTTCGCCCAAGAGCAACAGAGCATCTAGTGCCCCCTTCCTCCTCCTAAGCATCACCCTTGTTTTGCTTTAAAAAAATGCTATGGCGTGGGTAATACTGACTGAGTTATGGCAGTTTTTTACAGTCATGCTCTCCTCCACTTCACAACCCCTAACCACCCTCTCATTCACCACCCAACCCGCCAAAACCAATAGCTTGCCCATAGGCAAGACGTATTGGCTTTGCCAATGCTTGTTTCATAAATAGCAGTAATACAGCTGAACCGCATGGTGGTGTCTTGAGACCACGGAACGCACCTTCCCCTGTAGGTCGTTCCACCTCTTCCTGATGTCATCCCGATTTCTTGGGTGCTGTCCCACTGCGTTGACCCTGTCCACTATTCTTCGCCATAGCTCCATCTACCTTGCAATGGAGGTGTGCTGCACCTGTGAGCCGAATAGCTGTGGCTCTACCCGGACGATTTCCTCCACCATGACCCTGAGCTCCTCCTCCGAGAACCCGGGGTGTCTTTGCCGTGCCATGGGGTGGTGTGGGTGATGTGTGGGGTGGTGTGCAGGGTCCTGCAGTTCAATCGATCTGAGCCACATGAATCATTGAGGATTTGCAACAGTGTAAGATATATTAGATTAACATCCTAAATATACATTTGAGGGTTGCATCCAGTATGGTTCAGAATAATACAATGCATTATGTATCTGCTTATGTATTGCTAAAATACGTCAGAAACATAGGTGTGGCAGGAAAAGTAAATAATGAAAATAGGAAAGGAGGAGACGGTCGGAAAAGGGATAGGCATCGAAGTTAGAAGCCCAAGAGGTAAAGTGGCCATAGATATGAATAAGAAAGGTAACTCGGGGAGGAAGAGAGAGGAAGGATGTTGGGAAGGAGTGGAGGGGGGCTGGAGGGGGATATTGAGCTACAGTATATTTGTAATAGAATAATCAGGATGGATTGTGTATGTTACTAAGATGGTTTGGACTTACTTTATTCCATAGAAGCTTTTAATGAGATGAGGAAATTGCAATAAGTCCCAGAATGCCAGCATAGGTTTCAAGTTGACCTCACTTCACACGTGGCATTTTCTAGGTTCATTCATCAGCACCTTCTTCTGTGCATTCTGGAACACATAGTCCTGCATTTGAAAATGAAATATAGACTACTACAGATACCAGACGCAAAGGAAACAAACATTGACAATACTAATAAGTCTTGCTTATAACTGAAAGTGCCTCTTTATTGATTGATGAGCTTGGGCATTCAACCACTCATCAGGCAAGCACTGTCAAACATCCTTGTACTCATGCATCAAGTAATTCACCTACAGACTAATTACTGCGTTCACCAAGCAGTCCATCTACAATACTCCCCCCACTCCCTCTCACTTCCTCTCTCGCTCCTTCTCGCCATTTGTTAGGAGGAGTTCAAATTCCATAGCTATTTGGTGTTGTACCCGACTGTAACGCCTACAGTCGGACCTTAACGCAAAACAGACACATCTTTCCCAGGGAGTGGAGCAGGTGGCGATATTTCTGCAAGGGCTGAAGCGTTGCAATAAAAAAATCTTAGCAAACATATACCTCAACTGGGAGCACCAATAAGCAAAAGAGGGTGTGGTGTGTTTTAACATCGTCAAATTGAAAAAGGAAAAACAGTCTCAAGGGTGCACAAACATTCTAGATTTAAAGTGTTACAAAAAATATAATAAAGTGAAAACTGATATGAATGTCTGAAATTGTACATAATAATTGTTTTTCTAGCATATTTTGGTAAGTAATCTGAAATGTAGAGTGTGGACTATGCACCATTCAAGGGCGGGTACTATATTCTGACATTTTGTAGCAACGTCTAGAATTCAAATAGTTGTATTATTTTCCATTCAAGTGTGCAATTTTTGTTTGAGGTGGCATCTCTCTTAAGTCTCCTGCTTTCCCTATTAGAGACATTACAAAACCCATTGAAGACGGACACCTAAATTATGAAATCACAATAAGCATCCTTCCTTGAGTGAGGCAGTGCAGGTGGTTCTTCCCCGTTGTAATGCCAGGCGTTTCCAGAGGGAACCCAGCTGAGAAGGATGCAAGGTCAAACTTAGCTCAGTTATATGTGAGCACCAATAGTGGTGCAGTAGAAACAGCAAGCATCAAGCCAGACAGTGGGTTCAGTGGAGTGCTACATCCTGCATTTACCATCATATTGTCCTACATACCAAGGGCCTCATTTACTAAAAAGTGGTGCAGCGCTGTGCTAAAACTGGCAGCGCAGCACTGCTTCACTTCAAAAACACAGGGATGCGCTGTATTTAAAACAATATGGAGCACCCCTGTGTTTTCCCTAGCACTGGCGCTAAAATTTGCTGCCTAGTATAGATGCAGGCACCTTTGCATCACAGTGTAAGGGTGCCTGCTTTGCAGGGAATGGTTGTTTATGTACAGGAAGGTGTCATTTCCTGCACCTAAACAATCAATAATGGTGATTTGCTATTCCTATGTGTGCTGCAGAATGCAGCGCACACAGGAAAAGAAAAGCGAGGAGAACTAAAAGTATTTCTCCTTGTAGCACCATGCTACCAGCACCTCTTGGGTGGCGTTAGTTTTTGGCACTGCCTCAGGTTTACGAATCCTCGTAAATCTGGGTCAGTGTCAAAATATAATGGGTGTTGCATTGGAACGCCCACAGCAGCACCGAATGCACGCCCCTCTGTCGCAGAAAACTCATTCGGTGGTCTCCTATTTACGAGGTGCCGTTAAGCCACACAAAGTGGTTTAACGCCACCTTGTAAATATGGAAAATGGCACAGCGCCTCCGAAGCGTCGCAAAAAGTGACGATTCGTTGGTGCTAGGGCTTCGCAAATGATGCCCCAAGTTTCCAAACGGTCATTGAGGTGATACTACCCCCTCTTAATGATGACAAGAGGTGGCACATTCTCATTGGTTCTGAGGTTGTGGCAGAGTACATACACACCCGCAAAAGTTGACATATCCACCTCGGAATTCCATAAAAAATGCTCAGAGGCATCTACCAAAAATATATCAAACCAAAACTGCGACCACACCGGTCTGTCTAACCCTTCTAAACATTATGAACTCAGGGAAAAATCTAACTCCTATTTGGAGTGGTTTCCAAAAGATTAAAGATGAGTGGGCTTAGAAGGAGAAGAGAAAGAAAAGGAAAGATATTTGAGTACCAGAAAGGGGAGGGAGGGTGACACAGAAGTCAAATCTTACTCATTGAGAAAGATGCATCGGGTGAATTTGTACATGTACCTTGGTGTTGTGGTGCTCTTTTCACAATTACAAATCATTTTCAAAAACTGGGAGAAAATCCTGACCTTTGGAATGCTCAGGTTGAGGAGTTTGTGAAAATGTCAAAGCTGCTTTGGGAGGACTTGAATGCTTTTTGTGATATTGTTGATATTGATACGCCCAGTGATTTATCAGCTGAACGTAGGGGATTGCTGCAGTGGCATACTGATGAACTGATCTAAGTTGCTCAAACAAATGTCCCTTCTCCCGCTGTTACGAAAAGTATAACCAGGTAACTATCTTTTTGAAAACCACGTTTGTGCAGAAAGGGATTGATTACAAATATCAAGAAATACCCAAAAGTCTACTGTGCATGCTTATTACGCATGGCTAATGCATGTTTTCTGGCAAGACAGTGGCTTTGAAAATCTCGAAAGGGAAAATCTCAGTAATTTTGCGTCTCAGTTCAATTTTGGTTTCTGCCTGGAGATTAGCTCCCATATGCAGCAGAATATGTTCTTTAGAAACGGACTCGAAAAAACATGGGGGGTCATTCTGACCTCGGCGGTAAAAGGCCCTTACCGCCGGTCAGAAGACCGCCATCATACCGCCGCGGCCGCGGTAAACCGCCACGGTCATTCTGACCACCAACTGCCAAACCGCCGAAAACCCGACATCCACGGAAGGCCGCCTCATCAGCGGGCAGCGGAGAACTGGAGATGACCAAACCTCCACCGCCACGCCAACACAAACACGCCCATGCCATTACGACCCACAAATCCACGCGGTGGTCATTCACCCGCGGTATTCCATTGGCGGTACACACCGCCGCGGTCAAAATACACACCCAGCTCCAAAACACAGCCACATTGGACAATTTGAAATACACACACCTGATACACATACATGCACCACTCCCACACATCCAAGCAACTATAAAACGCACACCCACATCACCCACAAACCCCCACTACTAGAAATTCGGAGAGAAGGCGAGAGAGAGAGAGAGCACAGCTATCGAAAAACCCAACACACACAGGAACACAACATCATCAACCACACCACAACTACGCACACATCACCACACACCACCACTCACATCACCACAAACACCACCCCACACCTCATCCACACCACCCCATGGCACCCCAAAGACACCCCAGGTTTTCGGACCAAGAACTCAGGGTCATGGTGGAGGAAATAATAAGGGTAGAGCCCCAGCTCTTCGGCACACAGGTGCAACACACCACAATAGCCAGGAAGGCGGAGCTATGGCAAAGGATTGTCGACAGGGTCAACGCTGTGGGACAGCATCCCAGAAACCGGGAAGACATCCGAAAGCGCTGATACGACCTACGGGGGAAGGTACGGTCGATGGTCTCAAGACACAACATCGCTGTGCAGAAGACTGGCGGCGGACCACCACCCACTCCTCCCGAATTCACTGCATGGGAGCAAGAGGTCTTGAACATCCTGCATCCTGCGGGCCTCGCTGGAGTAGGCGGAGGAATGGACTCTGGTAAGTTTCATCTCAACTACTCCACCCCCCCCCAACCACCAGCATGCCAACCCACACCCCCACCCTCACCTCCAACCCCCCAGCACACATCCCCCCTGCCAATGTCTCACCAGCACAACCCACCCAACCCAAAACCAAACCCTGAATGCCAACACAAACCATGGACACCCATCACCTATGCATGACCACTGCACATACCCATCCCCCCCCACACACCACCCTCACAACCCCTCCCACAAGGGAATGGCAGCACTGGGGGACAAGGGCACCCACAAACCGCACGCCATGGAACACACAGAAGCAATAACCATACTCTTTTACCCCTGCAGGGCCCGAACGCCAACACACCGGCCAGGAGGGTCCAGAGTTGTCCATCCCACCCCCAGAACAGGCCCCCAGTGAGGACAGCAGCTCAAGCACCGCTCCGCTGGGCCCTTCCTGTCAAGCACCGCTCCGCTGGGCCCCGCCGTCTCAAGCACCGCTCTGCTGGGCCCTTCATCTCAAGCACCGCTCCGCTGGGCCCCGCCGTCTCAAGCACCGCTCCGCTGGGCCCTTCCTGTCAAGCACCGCTCCGCTGGGCCCCGCCGTCTCAAGCACCGCTCCGCTGGGCCCTTCCTGTCAAGCACCGCTCCGCTGGGCCCCGCCGTCTCAAGCACCACTGGCCGAATGACAGTGCCGGTTCTGTGTCGAGCTACTGTTCACACTGCACTCGGGCCACCCTGCCTCCTCCATTGCCTGTGGAGACTGTTGTCCACTTGATAGACTGTGGCTTTGCACTCCCCAGGATTGAACAGTGGGCAAGCCACCCACTGTAGAGACTTGAGAGACTGTGGCTTTGCACTGCCCAGGATGGCACAGCGGGCATGGTGGCCCCTTCGTGGATCTGGCGTCGTGGACTCATGTGGCTGTGGTGCCCCCCCTTCCCTTCCCCCTGAGGTGCCTGTAGTTTTATCATCTGATGCCCCTGCAGTGTTCTCTCCAACGGACTCAGGTCTCCTGTGTGGGCTTTGCCCATGTGTTGCTACACTTTGGCCCACGGACAGTTGACATTTCAGTGACTGTGCAGGACTTATTGCCTCTATTTATCGGTTACGCAATGTTTTAACTTGATATGTTTTGTTTCATTTTCCTATTTTACCATGACTTCAATGAACCTATTTTATACATAAATTTAGTTTCTCACTTTAATGATATCTTTTCATTATTCCGGGGGGTTTGGGTGGTGTCACTTTGACTTGGTGCTCTGCATTGGTGTGTAGATAGTTGGGGGGTGGGTGTATTGCGTATGTGTGTGCCCGTAACCCTTCCTCCTCCCCCCTCCCCTGTGTCGTAGGTGCGGTACTCACCGAGTGCAGGTAGGATGTTCAATTCGGGTTCCATGCTGTCCTCCGTCCTCGTGGAGTGTGTAGAGGTGAGCGTTTTCCCGTTCATAGTCTGTTTCCGCCGTGTTTTTATCGGCGGGGCTCCCGCCCCGGAAAAGGTGGCGGATTGGTGAGTTGTGATAGGGTGGGCGGAACATTGTCTGCCGCCTGCCTGTTGGCGGTGACCGCTGCGCTGTTTGTTTGTCCCGCCGTGGCGGTCGGAGTGTTAAGGTGGCGGTCTGGGTTGGCGGTTCCCGCCAGGGTCAGAATTCAATTTTTTTTACCGCCTGCCTGTTGGCGGGTTGGCCGCCGCTTTAACACCGACCGCCAGGGTTGGAATGACCCCCATGGTGTCTAACTCACCAAACAAATGTAGAGTGATTGTAACTGTAATGGCAATTATCTTATTCATTTTCATGACTCAGCTTTTAGTAGGTTCTCCTGTTCAGCATGCTCCCACTATAGCTAAGCTTGATGCTTTTATATGAAGATTTTGCAAAGAGATAGTTTTGAGATAAAAGTTTCCTTCAATGCGTTTTTCAATCTTCTGAATGAATATTCATAGACCAGGCACGCGCATGACTGCTGTATATGTGTTGAAGGCGTGTGCATGCATACAAAATGAAACGCCCACACCATAGAGATCTTATACATTTTAACGGGGTTTGTGGAAGGGGTGGGATTGAAGCAACATTTAGGACTGGGGTCCAAGAAGCATATTGACGAGAGACAGCACTGTTGAGGGGTGGGAGAGAAGAACACAGACGAATGAGAGCAGCACAGATGAGATGGGGAAGCACAGAAGCACACTGTCTCAAGAGAGCAACATGGAACAGAGTAGAGGGCACAGAAGCACATGAGCGACAGAGCAGTATGGAGGAGAACATATGGGCAAACAGAAGTACGTGAACAGAACAGCAGTGAGAAGATCAGGCGCCACACGAGCAAGAAACAGCAACATGAGTGTTGCTGGGAGACAGCAGTGCAGTGTCCTGCTGGGCACGTCATATTGAAGCCCCTTCTTTGGGGCAGTGCTAACACCCAACCTTTGCCCATCCAGCACAGGCGTCACCAGTCAGGTGACCGTGTTAATAAAAGGGCCTGAACCCACTACACTAGTGTCTGTGTTGTTGTTTTACTGAGTATGTGGGCCTAGGGCCCACTACTCTACATTGGTGATGAGGTGATCTTGACTAGGGGTGGGCAGAGTTTGCAGAGTTGCCCTTCGCCGCGCTACGAGGAGTTCCACGGGTGGGCGTAGTTTCTCCATCACACCTGTTCGAATTGCATTTTACATCAAATGCAACGTGGAGTACGTTCTCACATACAAAATCATGCATGAGAGGCACCTCACGGTGTGCATGGGCACGGCCATATTGTTTTTTACTCTGTTTATGGTGCTGGGCCTGTTATTTTCATCCCTTAATAATCTTTTCAACCCCCACACCATTCTAATTAATTTACCCCTCATTTTTATATATTTTATTAGTGTGTCTTTTTGTATCTGTGCCTTTTTACATTTTTTATCATTTTTTTGTGCTTTTTGTGACTTTTGTATTTTGTTTATTTTTCCTTTTACGTCCTTAGTTATTTCTTCCTTACTTCCTTCTCCTGTTTCTTTTTTCTTCACCCCACCACCCAGTGCCACAGCAGAGCAGGGCAGTGCCGACGAACAGGAGAGCAGTAGCTCCAAGCCCCCCCAAACAGCCAGCAGCAGCTGTCTACCTTGTGGGCAGCAGCATCGCCAAAGGGGGCAGTCCCGGCCCATTTTCTGTGAGGCAGAGGTGGCAGCACTGGTTTAATACATGCAGCGCCACCTCCCCTCCATGCTGGCAGCAGACCTGGATGTGGTTACCCTCTGCGGAAGCATCAGCTGCGTTGGGGGAGAGTGCACATGTGTGTTTGGCGCACCACCCGGGTCCAGTTCACCACCCAGCAGCTGAAACACCAATGGGCGGATATCATCGACCGCGAGCAGGACCTGAAGGGCCTGCTAGGTGGACAGATTCCAGGGCTCGTGAGTATTAACTATATTATTGTGTTTGAGTTCTACAGTGCTAACTTTTTTTTCGGAATAGCATGCTGCTCACACTCAGAGGTAAGTTATGTTTAGTTTACGTTAAGAGTATTATTATGTGATGCTGTTAGAGCTGGGCAGGTGCTCGGCACTACCTCATCGTATTCATCGTCGCTCGCTTTGGCTGATTAACTAAGAAGCCATTGCAATGCAGACTTCTCTGTCCTCCTGTCACCATGTGAATTAGTAATATCAGTTGGCTAACATTCTCTGTGACTTTCTTTATGTAGTTCATACAGTCCCAAGCAATTTCACAGGGATGTGTGGTACTAATATGCATCTATGCGTTGCTAAAAAGGGAGACTGACTTCATCCATCAAGTGGGTTGAGAAATGAGAATAGAATCAAAGATCATTCATTGCAATGTGTTTGTTCCAAATGTAGTTTTTGTTAAGGAAATTTGGAATAGGGATTTTAGGATTAGTATAGCCAACTTAACGATAGTCAACACTAGTATCATTGGCAATCTGATTTAGTTAAGTACAATATTACTGCATTTGCCTGTTATAATAATTTTGTGGAGATTAACTGTACCACTAATCTATTTTTTATCCTCTTTAATTTTTATATCAGCACCCAAGGGCAAGAAGAGGGGCAGCAACAAGGCGGTTCCAGGAAGAGCTGGGGATGAGCACCACTGCTGAGGACTCTGCTCACCCCAGTAAGTCCTATTATTTATTATTAATATTTTCCTAACTTTTACATCTACTCACTATTTTATTACTTTTAATTTTGCCCTGTTTAATTTTTCATAATTTTTTTGACAGCTCAAGTTCCGCTGCAGGAGCAGAAGGATCAGGGGAAAAAGCAGTGGCAGGGACGGGCGGTGGAAAATCACATTGCTTGCTTATTGACAATTACTATTATACTCACTAGCTACAAGGTTGTCATTGTGATCGTGAACCCCCCCCCCCCCCCCCCCCCCCGCTTTACCAGCTACAGCGGTGGTTGAGTTATGGCCTCTTCTATGTGCAACTCAGCAAAAGCTCACAAATGATGGCTTGATGGAAATTGGAAAGAATGGAAGGTTAAAAGAAAGGACAGGTAAAGTGAGTTAAAGGAAAGGATGCGTGGGTGAGTGTTGGGTAAATGGATGGATGGTTGAAAGGATGATTGAAAGAAAGGGTGGGTGATGAATGGAGGGATAATGGATTGGCAATTTTGGTGAAAGACTGGATGAGAGAAAGTAAAGCTTAAATCATGGTGCCTATAGGTGAATATACTTAGGAAGAATGAAAGGATGATTGAATAATTGCTTGGATGATTAAACAAGGGAGCTCTTCTGGTGAGGGGCATGCTGCTCACCTACTTCACTTTGTTTTATGGTTATCAAAGCTATGGTTTAAAGTGGGGGGTATTTTAATTTGTTTTCTTCTAGTCCAGTGGTTTTCAAACTTTGGAATGCTGCGCCCCACCAGTGAAAAAAATCATTGGGGTCCCCCTCTGAATTTTTCACAATTATGCTATTAAATTGGCAATGTTTAAATATGTCTACACTTATTTAAACAATGAAGTTAGGTTCTGTTACTGTTGTATAAATGCAATCAAATACATGATGCTAAACTTAATATTCTGGTCAGGAAGGCCTTTCTAATGTGTAAAAGTATCAACAGTGTGATTATTGTACGTGGGAGTTTTGAAGAATATTTGGAGTTCCTTCCCTTCTGACAAACTCCCAGGTTGGATATAAATGACAAAACACAGTAGTGATGGCCCATTACAGAGGGGTTTATTCCTGCTCATTTGTTTTTAACTTAAAACAAAGCCCTGAATCAGAGTAATGTTTCTTTTGGCCAGAGCCTGGCACTCCCCCTTAGGATCACTTGAGGCCCCACTACGGGGTACCGGCCTCCCAAGTTTGAAGACTCCTATTCTAGTCCCTTGACTCACTGTACTTGTTAGGTGAGGTAGATATGTATCCCACCCATCATCATTTATCAACCTCCTCCCTCTCAATGGCATTTCACCACCCATGAACAAAAAAATGCATTATGGTTCAGTTTGTGTGCGTTTGCTTCAGTTAATGCAGCATTTACAAAGTTTTCAATGCATTGCAAACCAAACACACAAGGTGTGTTTCCCTTCACCAGTTAGTCACCTCTATTAGTACTTAACTCCTTTACTCTTTCCTACGTTTTTCCATCCCAGCCTACCAAAGAATTTGAAAAATCAATTTTTGGGATGTGCCACATTTTTATGGCTGACTGAAGTGTTTCCAAAATATATTTCATGGTTTCCCATAACAGATTTATTTTCTGCCTGTTCAAATTTTTACCCTTTAGACTTTCATCTATTACTGCGACTGAATAAACCAAAGCTTAGTCATATGATTCATTGGTGATTATTGACAAACCTCTATCCCTAATCCCTTTGCCTTACCCTGCAGTAGAGTATGTCAAGTTTCCTTTACTTACTGCCCAGTGAATTAATTTATTGAAAATAATTTGTGGTGGTGGGTGAGTAAAGTGGGACTAGTAAATGCCTGATTTGATTTCAAGTTTGACGTAAGGGATACTGAAACGTGCCAAATACAATTCATACATAGCCCATTCCTCTACCTTACATATGTATAGCAGAAAATAGGAGGGTCGCTCAGAGCAGGGAATAACATATCTGCTGTTTACCAGGTTAAGACCTAGGACTAAGTGTGGATAATTGTTTCATCCCGGAGCCCAATGTTTCCTCTGTCGTCTAGGACGTTCTGTGGAAGCCACTGTCTCTGGTCGGAGCTGGTCTTGGAATTTGTGGTTGGTTCTTCCAAGTGTCCTTCAGATTGCTGTTGATCAGGGATCGACACCTCAAGCAGAGTCGCTGTCTCTCACAGGTCTGAGATATGGTGTGCTTTATTTTTGAAGGTGAAGGCAAGACCAAAAGGATATGTCCCTCTGTATCTAATGCTCTCTTGGCCTAATTTATCGGTCACTGGCCTGAATTGCATTCATTGAGGTAATGTTCCTGGACCAATAGCCTGATATATTGAGCAGGAGACCCCTCAGAAGGTTACCTCCTCTCCTTTCCTTACTGCTTGCAGGATGGCGTCTTTAACTCTGAAAGAGTGCACTTTCACTAGAACATTTCTGAGGTGCTTCCCCTCCCCCTGGGTCGGTGGGCCGACTGGCGGCTTAACTCTGGGACCCATCTCATCCAGAAGCTCTGAGAACATACCACCCACGAAGGCTCCCAGGTCAGGACCCTTCACTCCCTCCTCTAGGTTTAGCAAACCTAATGTTGTTGCACCTGGAAGGATTCCCTAGGTCCCACACTTCAGTAGTGTGGCTTGAAGATGGTCTTTAAGATCTATTGAAGAGGTCTCTAGACGGCTCACCTGTTGCAAGGTAGTTAGTTTGGAGGTGAGGTCAGTCCGGAGAGCCTCCAAGGAGGCTGCGAGGTCTGTTTCAAGTTCTTTCTCCCAATTCTTTTTTGAAGTCTTGCAGGAGAGAGAGGATCTTCTTTAGTTAGGGCCATACTGCTATCTGTTGGCAACAGTGAGTGCAGGTATGTACTTCCACCGGTTGAAAGTAACTTGATACTCCGTTTGCTTGAATTTTTTTAGTGGCATGTAGATTAGGGCTGCTGTCGCAGGAGTTAGAAATGTTAGGTTAGTGTTTCCAGGGATTCTTTCAAATATTTTCTGAAAAGCCCCAGCACGATGTGTTGTATCCTCAGATGTGTCAACCCATGTCATTGATGAGCCTTAGGGTAACAAGGACGTCACAGTATATATTGAGTTACTCCAGGTAGAGAAGCATTTGGTCCTTGTCAGAAGCAGCAACTGTTGGTGAGGTCCCTTAGACCTGGTGGGGCTCACTGAAGTTCATTTGTCTTTTCAGTTCAAGGTAGCAAGCTTCAGATCATCAGCGCAAATGCATGCAAGTGAGATCAGTATTGGATCCATAGGATTGAGCTGAGGGTCTCAATCAGGTTTGGGGGACAACTTTGGGCACTTAATTTGTCTCTGCAGTACAGTTTTCACCATGCTCTCTGGTTAGAGTTCTGGCCCCCTGCTCATGTTTACATATAGACATTGCTCTAGGGCCTTGACATGGTTGGGTGTAATATATTTCTGTGGCAGTAGTCACTTAGTGGTGATCCGCCCATTTGAGGGATCTTTAATGCAAACCTTGGGTCTGCCTCATCCCCTGATATTGTAATGCATTGGAGGTTTGGTACTCACTGTGGGGAGTGAAATCTGAGGGGATAACGTAGAGGGTGGTGTCATCATGGACGAGTCTGGAGCTCTTGAGTCGGGTCGTCGTATGGCGCGTCTGCCATTACCGAGTCAGGCAATCTCGAAGGCCTTCTACTATGGCCTTGGGCCTCTGCTATGCGATTCCTGCAGGGGTCAGGTAGTGCGATAGTAGGTGATCCCAGCCTTTGGTGAGGCGCTGGTGTGGGATGGCCACATTGCCGGAGCAGACATATGTAGAATGGATTTTGCCACTAGCTCACGGCTCCGCTGCATTGTGGCGAATAGTGTCTAGAGAGTCATGGTGGCTCGCCAGATCACCCGGTCTCCCCAGCGGCCTCAAGTACTCATCCTCCATAGCCATCAGAATAGGGGAGTGTGTACCCCCCAATAACGGCTGCTTGAGATCAATACGGCTGCACTCAGGCCTCAGAGCCATAGGACACTGCAGCACAGCCAAGAACAGAAAGGGCTTCCTCACTGTTCGGAAAGGTCAAGTCGACACCCTCCTGAAGCCTCCCATTCCTGGTCATGTCTGGAGCATGAGGGAGCCGACAACAGTTATTCAGGGTGCTCAATAATTCGGTTGTTCCATGAATGCCATGGAGCTCGTACGGATCATGTCTGTGTGGCCATGATGGTTGGCTATGCCCCGAGGTACAGATTTTTAAAGAAAACTCAAAACACAGCTTAACTGCAAACAAGCATTGGCAACTGTAAAGTTTGTAAACTTTTGAAAAGTTTGTAAGAGTTGAGTTTGGCTACTCTGGCCTGACTTTGGTGACCCAATCTGACAAGGAGAAGGTTTGGGTGGTCACTAGGGATTATGTGGACAGTTCTGGTCGGTCCACAGGTCAGATGGAGCGACCTTGCCACAGAGGTCAGAGTCCCTCAAAGCCCTCTTTGAATCAGTAAAAGGCCAGTTGCAGTTGGGCTACCAGGCTCTGTCCATAGGGATCCCAGCAAAATCCTTTGGTGGAGGTTGGTGTCCCTCATGGGTGACCAGTCTGGACTCAGATGGAATTAGATGACACTCTAGGGTCAGAAAGGCATGGGTGCAACTTTGGGCCATCGAGGATCAATCTCTTGGGGTGCCCAGCGGCAGACAGGGGTGATTCTTCTGAATTTGATACTGACTGGCTGAGTCTCTATTTTCCAGGTCCAGGGGTTAGCAGGGCAGTCCTTCTTTGGTCCTTTCTGTAATTCCAGCGTGATTTGAGGTTTAGGGTTCCAGGGGTGCCATATTTATGCCCAGAATCTGCTTTGTGGGAATGATGCAGTCACTAGCCAATGGGCTACCAGGAACCCTCCCACCTTGTGATGACTTTCCAGCTGTGTGTGGCATATAGCAATCCCAGAGTGCACTATTCAGCCCACTTTCAATACGTTTGAACCCTTCCTTGGATGTTAGGAACGTTGTCCCCCAACCTGCAGGTGTGGCTACTTGTGGGCTACATACCCACAGGAAAACCGGTTTGGACACTAGTTTCCTCTCTTTGTTCCCACCGACAGCCTGTGTACCTAAACAAAAAGCTGCCTCACAGGAGTGTGATTGTCATTTTCCCACCAAAGAAAGCTTCATCTTTGAAGCTCTCCTTTTGGGATAACACCATGAGTGGTTTCCTGTGAAATTGAGGTAACACCTTGCACTGTAGCAGGCTGCTATTGTTCCTATGCCTGGGAGTAATTCACACTATTCACCAGGAGAATAGAAAGCTGTGTGGCGGCCAGTGACCAAGTGAGGCCACTGGACAAACTGCCTCATAGAATGGCAACTTTCTATAAGTCACATTTTTTGTGACATAAAATTTCATCAAGTTCGGTTTTATGCCAAGATGAATTTGATACTTTACAGTACACATCTCAGTAGTCTCATTCAGAAGTTAGCCGGGCTGAGTAGTCAGCTTGTAACTCCATGTTAGCCAACAGGGCTACTGATTCTTCCACAGCAAAACAACAATTTGAAACTGTTGCTGTTAAGACATATATAAAACAATACATGTTTCACTTAATATTATACAGCACCCTGCTTTAGGGCTTAGTAGACTTTCCTTAGGGGAGACTTACATATATTGTTAAGGGACGTGAAGGCTTTGCCATTTTTTTAAACGGCAAAGTCGAACTAGCTGTTTTAACACTGCCCTTCAAGTCTGCAGCTATTTTGTACTTTGTCACACTCAGGTGGCACAATCAGTGCTGATGCCCTGGGTGGACGCTGTGTGCCATATACTAAGGACTTATAAATAAGTCAGTCTTTGGGGGGTAGCCAGTTAGACATACACTTTGTAAGGAGGTTAGAACACTGGCACTGAGGTCTGGTTAGCAGGCCACAGTTCTCTGTCAGAGTTGAAAAACCAGCAGCATCAGTCCAAAAATGTGTGGTCGAACACGCAAAAGAGGCATTTCCTTACAGATAACTATTTCAGTTTTCACAACAGAAAATAAATATCTCAGGTTCCTTACTAAACATACTAGGAAAACCTTCACACATGCAACCAAAATAGTTAATAGGCCACATATCTAGGTATCTGCGATCTTAACAGTACTAACCTTCAATCAGCGCATCACATTCAAGTCCCTGGAAATGGATAAATAGCTGTTTCGCTTTAAAACTACACAAAACCACCCAGTTCAGCTGTCTGATCACCATAGAAAAACTCATAACTAATAAAAAACACATGTCATTCAAGCAATAATTTTAGAACATTGCAATTAATATTAAAACCAACTAAAGATTATACATTTGAAAAAGGATACTCGTAACATAGCAGGACATAGCCTAGAATATAGATATAAGATTGGAACCTAAGTTTGCTTGTGAGTTTACAAAATATTTAAAGAACGCACATATGGTACAGCTTGCCAGTGATTAATCTCACAGTCCACTACAGCTCTTGTACTCTTTATTTTCACTTACTTGCCGGCAGGGGCGAATTTTCTAGGACAGGCCTCCCTGGTTTGGAAAGCCTGTGCTTTGAAGATGCAGTGCTTCAGTGTACATATGTATACTCTTGCCTTCCTGTTTTGTGCCTTATGGCTTGGTCTCTCTGTCTTGCCAGTCTTCCCAGCTCATGTCAGGAGGTGGGGTACGAGTGGGTAACTGGGAGTGACCTTTAACTTACACATATACAGTTAAACAGACCCAAATATTTGAAATATTTCAAAGATATGTTATAGCACAAAGCCGAGAGTAACACAGTCTGTCTAACAAATTGTCCTTAAGAATAGGGGAGACACCCTTAGGCCAAGTATTCACTCCTGTGGAATTACACTGCCATCAGTTCAGTCCAATCAGTCATCGACACAACTGAGAGAAGGAGAAGGAGGCTGCACATTGAAAGGAAAGAGCAAAGGGCAAGAAATGCAAAACAATAATCAAATATCTAGCTAAGTAAAAGAGAGGGCAAGAAGAGTGAGAGAATCTTTATTAGCCCCAGTTGCAATGTTTTTATTCAGATAGAGTCCACGTGAGAGATTGGGGGCAGCAGATAGGAATCATCCAGACTGTAACAGAGAGAGAACATCCTCCAGCTGCAATGTTTTTTTCAGGAAGCTGCCATGTGCCAGGGGCCTTCTGAAACTAAGAAGTGTCCACACCTCATGGGTTAGGGAACATGAGGCACATTAGCCTTGGGGGCATATTTATGAGAAGCCTGCGCCGCTGTTGTGCCAAATGTTTTGATGCATCGGTGGCGCAAGCACTACTCTAAATCTACGAGACATTTTTCTAGATTTGCGTCTAAAGATTGCGCCTCAAGCAGCTGCGCCATGCAGAAATTAACCCCTAGGGTGCTTGGGACGTAACGGTTACGTCCTGGCAACACCGCTCGTGTGCTCAGGACATAACTGTTACGTCCTGCACCCGGCCCTCAGGGGAAGTGCTGGCGCTCCCCTGAGGGCCTCTCTCCCACACCCCCGGGCAGGGCTGGAAGGGGAATCACTCCCCCATCCCCCAGTGACGTCTGATGACGTCAGCGCACAATTTGCGCGCTGACCTCATCAGAGGTCACCTCAGATCGCGATCCCAGAAGAGAAATGCAAAAGCATTTCTCTTCCGACCGGGAGGTGGGGTGGGAGAGACATGAAAGGAAAGGAAAGGCCTTTCCTTTCGTGTCTCTCGAAGCATTTCTGCTGCCCGATCGCACCACAAGGGAATTTTTTGTTGTTGTTGTAGATTTCAATAAGGGCAGCGGCCCCTTGGGCAAGGGCCCATCCCCATGGGGACACATAATTTTTAGGCCCTAGACACTAGGCATAGTTTTTTTTTTTTTTTTTTTTTTTTTTTAAATTATATGTGGGGAGCGACCCCTTAGGCAAGGGTCGCTCCTGGGGGGCAAAAATATTTTTAGGCCATTTCTTCCCCCCCTGGGGGCAAAAACCACTAGACACCAGGGATTTTTATTTTATTTTTAATCAATACTTACTCATAAGGGGAGCGGCCCCTTGGGCAAGGGCCACTCCCCAGGGGGTCACATTATTTTTTGGCCATTTCTGCCTCGGGGGGCGCAGAAAACTCCTAGACACCAGCGATATTTTTATTTTTTTTTAATTATTTTTTTTTATATGTGGGGAGCGACCCCTTAGGCAAGGGTCACTCCCCGGAGGGGCAAATTATTTTTAGGCCATTTCTGCCTCCCCAGGGGGCAGATTGGCCAACCACTAGACACCAGGGATTATTTTTTTTAAGCTTACGTATAAGGGGCGCGGCTCCTTGGGCAAGGGCTACTCCCGGGGTGGGGGGCAAAATATTTGTAGGCCTTTTCTGCCCCCCCGGAGACAGATTGGAATAATATAATTAGGTCGATTTGCCCCCGAGGGGGGGAAGAAACCTCTAGACATCTAGATATATAGTTTTTATTTACTTTATCTTTTTATGTAGACGGAGCGACCCCTTAGGCAAGGGTCGCTCCTCTGGGGGGCAAATTGTATTTAGGCCATTTCTGCCCCGCTTTTTGGGGGCAGATCAGCCTATTTTTGTTAGGCCAATCTGCCCCCATGGGGGGCAGAAACCACTAGACACCAGGGATTGGTGTGTGTGTATGTGTGTGTTTTGTTGGGGGGGCAGCCCCTTGGGCAATGGTTGCTCCCCATGGGGGCACATTGCAGTTGGCCATATCTGCCCCCTTGGGGGCAGTTCGGCCTATTTTTGGAAGGCCCATCTGCCCCCAAGGGGGACAGAAAGCCCAGCAGAGACCAGGGAAGATTTTTAAAAAAAAACAATAAGAGGGTGGGGGTATGTGTGTTTTTTGTATACCCCCACCCTAAATAATTGGGGCCAAAGTTGCTCTGCCCACCAGTGGGCAGATTGGGCAATTACCCCCAATCCACACCCCTGGGGGGCAGAAAGTCTATTAGATGCCAGGGAATTAAAAAAAAAAATTGTGGGTTGATGGCTACCAACCAGTATGGGCCTGGTGTTATGCCCCCACCCCGACTGAAGAGGGTAACAGTCTTTCAGCTCTCCCCCGCACACTAAAACATCTTATCCCACGGTAAGCAAGAGGACATTTGATTATTTGGGGTTTTGGTTTTACATTTGGGCCGTAACTCTCACGATCATCCCACTTCAAATGGTGAGGGCTGTACCTTTTTGACTTTGCGACGCTGTCATGTAGAAAAATCCACAAGACCTAGGCACATCTGAAAACTAAACATCCAGTTGATTCTAGGGTGGTGTGCTTCAATGCCCTGCAAACTCCCAACTTTGCTGGAAATCACACATTTCTCCCACATTTTTGTGATGGAACCTTCCAGAATCTGCAGGAATCCACAAAATTCCTACCACCCAACACTGTCTCATCTATACCAATAAAAATTCTGCTGCACTTGTCAGCCTAAAAATGATTTTTTTTCAAACTGCCCTTTTGGACCCGCTTTGGTTCCCCCTCAATTTCGACATGTTTTTTGGCTCTTCCCTGTCACAGGCACTTGGCCCACCTACACAAGTGAGGTATAATTTTTACCAGAAGACTGAGGGGAACGTTGGGTGGTAGGAAATTTGTCCTGGTGCAGTCATCCCACACAGAAATGTGGGAAAATTTGATTTTGTAGCTAAATTTGAGGTTTGCTGAGGATTCTGGGTGAGAAAACATTGGGGGATCCACGCAAGTCACACCTCCCTGGACTCCCTCGGGTGTATAGTTTTCAGAAATGTCTGGGTTTGGTAGGTTTCCCTAGATGGCTGCTGAGCCCACGACCAAAGACGCAGATGCCCGCCCCCGCAAAAACATTTAGCTTTGTATTTGATAATTTTGATGTATCCAGATAGTGTTTTGGGGCATTTCCTGTTGCGAGCACTAGGCCTACCCACACAAGTGAGGTACCATTTTTATCGGGGGACTTGGGGTAATGCTGGATGGAAGGAAATTTGTGGCTCCTCTCACATTCCAGAACTTTCTGTCACCAAAATTTGAGGAAAAGGTGTTTTTTGTCCACATTTTGAGGTTTGCAAAGGATTCTGGATAACAGAACCTGTTGAGAGCCCCACAAGTCACCCCATCTTGGATTTCCCTAGGTGTCTAGTTTTCAAAAATGCGCAGCTTTGGTAGGTTGCCCTAGGTGCCGCCTGAGCTAGAGGCCAAAATCTACAGCTAGGCACTTTGCAAAAAACACGTCAGATTTCAATGTAAAAATGTGATGTGTCCATGCTGCGTTTCCTGTCGCGAGTATTAGGCCTACCCATGCAAGTGAGGTACCGTTTTTATCGGGAGACTTGGGGGAATACAGAATAGCAAAACAAGTGTTATTGCCCCTTGTCTTTCTCTACATTGTCTCCTTCCAAATTAAAGACAGTGTGTAAAAAAGAGGTCTATTTGAGAAATGCCCCGTAATTCACATGCTAGTATGGGCACCCTGGAATTCAGAGATGTGCAAATAACCACTGCTTCTCAACACCTTATCTTGTGACCATTTTGGAAATACAAAGCTTTTCTTGATACCTATTTTTCACTCTTTATATTTTAGCAAATGAATTGCTGTATACCCGGTATGGAATGAAAACCCATTGCAAGGTGCAGCCCATTTATTGGCTCTGGGTACCTAGGGCTCCTAATAAACCTACAAACCCTATATATCTCCGCAACCAGAAGAGTCCAGACATAATGGTATATTGCCTTCAAAATTCTGACATCACAGGAAAATGTTACAGAGTAAAACGTGGAGAAAAATGGCTTTTTTTTTACCTCAATTTCAATATTTTTTCATTTCAGCTGTTATTTTCTGTAGGAAACCCTTATAGGATCTACACAAATTACCCCTTGCTAAATTCAGAATTTTGCCTACTTTTCAGAAATGATTAGCTTACCGGGATCCAGCATTGGTTTCACACCCATTTCTGTCACTAACTGGAAGGAGGCTGAAAGCACAAAAAATAGTACAAATAGGGTATGTCCCCGTAAAAATTGTGTTGAAAAATTGGGTTTTCTGATTCAGGTCTGCCTGTTCCTGAAAGCTGGGAAGATTGTGATTTTTGCACCACAAATCCTTTGTTGATGCCATTTTCAGGGGAAAAACCACAAGCCTTCTTCTGCTGCCCTTTTTCCCTTTTTTTTTAACAAAAAACAAACAAAATGTTCGCTTTATTTTTGCTAATTTCTTGGTCTCCTTCAGGGGAACCCACAAACTCTGGGTACCTCTAGAATCCCTAGGATGTTGGGAAAAAAGGACCCAAATTTGGCGTGGGTAGCTTATGTGGACAAAAAATTATGAGGGCCTAAGTGTGAGCTGCCCCAAATAGCCAAAGAAAGGCCTGCCACCTAAGGGGAAAAGGCCTAGCAGCGAAGGGGTTAATATATGCAAGATAGGTGTCCCCCGCAAAAAGTCACATAAATCGAATGCAGTGATATTTATGGCTTTGGCAATGAATGTGGCACACAAGCTCAAATGCTCTGTAATTTCCTGTGCTTCAGTAACCCAGGCGTAGGAAATGATGCAGTGACTGTGCTATAGAAACCTGGACATACAAAAGCACTTTAGCAAGATCAACTATGCCATGTAGGTCATCATCCAGCAATTAGAAGGAGCGAGGAGACCACAACCACCACCACCATGCAGGCAGCAAGGAGGAGGGAGTGTGTCGTCGCCCAGTGAGTCTCCCGAGGTGATAAAATTCTATAGGCTCAGGAGTGAGAGACCATCATAGATTTGCTGCAAAAGATTGGGCCAAGTCTTCTACCACCAACTGTAAGGCCCACCAGCATTCCTACACAGGTAAAGCTGTTGGCTGTGCTACATATGCTGGCCTCTGGGTCCTTCCAGGCTACAACAGCACGAGTGGCAGGAATATCGCAGGCACCTTTTCTGCCTTCTTGCCCACTTTCCTGGATGTCATCATTCACCTCACACCATAGTACCTCGTCTCCCCAAGATACAACAACAGCAGATGGAGACCAAGCAGGGCTTCTGGGCTATGGACTGCACACATGTGCAATTGATTCCCCCAGCTGAAACAGCACACCTGTTGCGCAGGTGGAAACACACCTTTTCTATCAACGTCTAGGCTATTGTGGATCATCTAGGGAGGTTCACCAATGTGCTAGCCAAATACCCAGGGAGCGCCCATGATGCATACATCTTCAAGCACAGCATCGTAAATTAGCAATTCCAGAATGAGCGCTATGGGAATGGCTTATTTTTTGGTAAGTATATCTGAAAGATACAGTACACCAACTAAAATTGAAAAATGAATTTTGAAGTCACCATATCTGTCTCTGTTGATGGAGCTAGGGCCATATTTACTTGGGGTGTGCCTCAAACTTCCACCATGCATCATGGTACATGCATTATGTAATTCCATAACTTTGATATGTCAAGGCACAGAAAGCACCTTTTGTTTTTTTTCTATGTCAAAGCATGTAGGACAAATGTTACCTTGTCCAAAATGCTGTGTTGCTACACTGTGTGAAAGGGAGACCGCATGTATGTTGTGTTTCCATGAAACTGTCATGGTTGATAAAATATGTAATCTATACCAAACAGGGGAAATCTAGGAATGTGTCCAATAAATAATTACTCACCAGCTGATGTGTAAGAAGGATCAATAACTGTAGACCCTGAAGTCACCACTGCTTGCTATGTGTGCTTCATTCCATCGCACACACACACAGTTGACCATACCTTTAAGAGTTATATATGTGCAAAAATGTGTCTGTTCATGCAGAAAGAGCAATCTGCATGCAACACAGGCACCCTTGCACCATGGTGCAAGGTACGTATGTTTGCAGTAACCAGCCCATTGTGTACCAGTAAAGGGTGAAAGGACATGAAAGTTCTATGTTGCCAAAATACTGGACAACTTTGCCCTTTCCCAGTGATGCAGTGCATTGTAGATATGTGACTTTCGGCACTTCACTGTGCCACCTTCCAACATTTCTGGCCCCGATTGTCATGTGTACATAGTGAGAACAATGTACTGCAACAAGTACCTAATAATGTCATGTACTGACATTCCTACACTTTTCGTTGTCAGTAGCTACAGAACATCTGTGAGCAGTAATGTCATACTCCACTCAGAAAAAATTTAACCATGTAACCTGTACTAGTTAACAAAACACATCAAAATCTATGTGTCTGCATGTGAATTTAACATGAGGACATAGGCTACACAATTGATACTTGTGAGACGAGTGTCTCCTTAATGGTGTATTCAGTCTAGGGATCAGTCAAACTTCCACATTTTAAATAGTGTGATAACACTTTCTTTCATGAATGACTAAGTATGTCACACAGGCAAGTTAACATGTATGTTGTACAAAGTTACAGGACAAACACTGGAAGTAGTATATGCAAAGATCAAGTGTGGCATGCACTGTAAGTATAGAGCTCAGAAAGTATAGAAAGTCTATATTGTGTAACTTTCTGAGATGCACAATACTAAACAGATACATGCCTCACCCTTACTGACAGTGTGTTATACACATATACATAGTGAATAAGCCACTTTTACATATGTAAGCAAAATGATAATCCACCAGTTTTGTGGTGTCACTTATCCAAATTAAATGTTTGTCAATACCATGATGTGAAACACACAGAGTCCAACACAATGCTGTGAAAAAGGTCAGACATCATTCAAGAACATAGATTACCATGTAGCCTGTTCAAGGCATTAGAGTGTACTCAGGATACCAATGTTAACATTTAGTAGTCACACCAATGATGACAGAGTTAAGGCCTAGAAGTGCAGGTTGCCCTCCAAGTTACAGTCATGCACATACCTGTTGAAAACTAAAGTATTGCCTCTAACCTTTCAGTAAATATGTACTAGTAACTACATCACTGTGTCCCACATAAAGATGGCTCACATTGCAAGACATATGTGTCAACCAAAGTGCACCACGAAAACTCCTGAGTCAAAAACAATAGCTGAAGCTTGATTTTAACTTGGATATGAATACATGTCACATGTCAGAACTGCACCACAGGTATGCACCTAAATCACATGTGAAAGGAAGTGAACTATTAAACAGCAGTGTCAATGTCATGTAGGCCACCCACACCTCAGTGGTTTTACATGGACATATCTATGTGTGAGTATAACATGTTGCCCATGTCATTACCTACCTAGGATGGATACATGTCCAAACAGTCTGATCAATAATATGTCACTTAACATGTGTAATGAGTACACATAACATGGAGTGAGCAAGCACTTCTCCAAGTACCCATCACTGTAGGATATTGGAGAAGCATGAAAGTCATGATGTAGAAGTGTCTAAAGTATCTGGCCATGGTCATCATTTTCTATTACGTGGAGAACAGTAAAATACATGTGTAAACCTTTGTCAAAATGTATATGTAATATATAATATAAATACAGTAAGAAATATGTAAGAGTTCATCTGTACACACAGCACTATTGTACAGAAATGCTGCTGAAACAAATAGCAAAATCACTTACATATGTCATGTCTTTTTCACTTTCAGCTGACCAAGGAGATGGTCTGCAACCCTGGGTCATGACCCCAATACCACATCCACAGACTGACCCTGAATGCAACTACGATCAGTCACTGACCAAGACCCGCAGTGCTTAGCTGCTCAGCTAGCAGTCATGTTGTGTTCTGCATCAGCAAAGAGTGTTACCGATGGCACACAGTTAAGAGTGAAACACAAACCAATAACTACAGTACCTTTGACAAACCTCACAATGTAGTGTGTTTCACCAAAGTGGTAGCATGCAGAATGGCTGCTTTTTCCCTAAACAGATGATGTTTCAGATGCAATGAATGACAGTTGTCTTAGACAAACAGGGCTGGCCTCAAATCTGATTGACCAGGACAGCGTCCTGGGTGGAAACAAAATTTGGTGTATGTTGTGGGAGTGGAGTTAGTTCCAGGATGACGGCAGGACGTGTGTGGAAGATGGAAGGAGGGCAGGGGGTTGGTGGTGTGTGAACAATTAGGTAGAGGTACATGAAGGAGTCATTTTAAGTTCTCTAACTGGATTGAGACCAAGTGGGATGGAGCAGCTGTTGTTACTATAACATTAGGTCATACAGCTCCCTGCTGCGTCCTTGGAATCTTGGTGCCCCGGACCTGAGCACATTTCCCCCCATGGCCAAGCCTCGCCGGGGTGGACATCTGAACTTGTAAAAACTATCACTTGTAAAGAAAGCATACATGTACATGGGACTTTTCTAAAAAAAAACAGCACATGTGAGCCAGTTTCAGACTACATTGTCATACATACCACATCATGCTACAGTAGCTAATTGACACAATAGTCATACATTGAACAGCAATGCAATTAGCAACAGAGGCTAATTACAAAACAATATGAGCTGATTACAGCGTACAGTTACTAAGTAGCCAGAGCAATGTGAAATTGCAGATGTTCATATGGTAACGGAGCGGATCTGTTTTCAGCGGATGGGTTACTGCGTCACAACAGTGATGGATATCCTGTCAGATGAAATATAAATCCCGTAGGAAATAATGGGATTTTATTTCAGCAGACTGGATATCCGTCACTGCTGTGATGGAGTAACCCATCTTCTGAAATCTAAATCAGGCCTGAAGTTACTTTTGCATGAGAACAGTTGTTTACCTCTGACCTGAGTGTACAAGTGTATAATTGAGGGGATCTTGGATCATCCCAAATTGAAAATGTAAGTAAAGTGTGTGGTATTACATATGCCTGTGTGAGGGAATGCAGTATCCTTGGACCACGAGACACACACAAAGACCTGCACTCAGAGTAGATGTACTGCTACAAACATTAACAGGAGTAAGGCAGAGATCATGTGTATGGCTGCATTATGTTATTTGGACATCACCAGTTAAATTGACTATTTGACCATGTCACACTGCAGTGATGCCTAAGGAGTGAAAGCTCTATTACAAAGATCTGTTGGTGTGTGACACACTGACCCCTGACCAACATCATATTTCCGGAAACGTGCACATGATAATACCATGTGCAAAACATGTGTGCCCGTGGAAGACATAGACACCATAAAGTTTGCAATGTATAACAGTGTGCACAGTTTGTTCAGCTTCAGAGCCTCTACCAGTGTCCGAGGGGAGTGCAGTTCCAAGCAGTGAATGATTAAGTGAGCTGCACCTTGTGATGTTTGTTTCCCTCTAACATATGTGGAACACAATATAGTCTACATATTGCCCTGAAAGTGTAAACAGATGGCCATAGGACAGGCCTGGCCACACAGTGCAGCACAAATAGTCTTCCTCCGCCCCAGCTTTGTCAGCTGGCAAATTGCTAAAATAGGTACTGTAGTTTACAAAACACTTTAAAATCTTGCTTTTTGCCCTGTGCCAGGCCTGCATTGGCTGCCTAAGACAAATGCAAGTACGCATGCCCCATGAGGCAAGGAAACAACTGTTACATGCAGGAATGATGTGACTGCAAAGGTGCATCTTTCTGCCTACCAATAAATGCTGTGAGCCATCAATATGTGCTGCTATACTCAGGACACAAAAAGATGTAAAGTTACGAGAAGATGTCAATCTGTAACTTTGTGTAATGTCACTCCTGGCACAATACTACATACTGAAGCATTTTCAGGGTTACCTGGTGTTTTTTCTTGGCAATTGCATAGAGTTCCATCAGATGTGAATAGGTACCCACACACAAAGCTAAAAGTAAAGGAACCTCTCTCATGTGCACAGGAAGACTATACAGTGATTTGTTATATATTGTGTTACTCTGGATCGATCACACTTGTCAGGGCTACTTAATCTGGACTTGTCATGCTCAAAATATAAGCAATCACATATTCTAAACATATTTAGCAAGGAGCATTTTGCATGTGCCACACATAATTTACCAGACATATAGGGTAGACTACAGATGTGTAATCCATCCGTGACACATCTCATGGCAGGAATCCAAACAGATGGTCTGAATGTATATATTGTGCATAATAGGCAATACAATAATTTTGATCATAGGCATAGTAACTGTATACTTAAGTCAAATATCTGCATACCCCAAAGCTAACTACTCTCATCCAAGCATACTACAAATTGGCAAATACACAAAAGATTGGGAAAATATATTGACATTTAAATATTTATGTGTCATCCAGATAAATATTTGGTCTATCGAAATGTCAACACTAAGAAGGTCAACATTCACACATAGGCACACTATAACCACTGCTAAATCAGACATCAGAAAATCACCCTGCCTGTAAGAAAAGAGGAGCAAGGGAAGTGACCCCCAGGTGTACAGTGTATCCCAGACAATATGCTGCTTATGTGGGTCAGAACCCACGCATCGACCCATTTGTGTGTCGCATTGCCCCTGTTGCGTGTGTTGTAAGCACTGCATCAGCCCCAATGCATTGAAAATGGATTGTGGCTAATGTGTTGTGAGTTAATCACACATTGGCAATTTCCCAGTGTGTCAGAAAAAAATTATGCATTTGTAATAAATAGGAGAGATACACCCAGAAGTGACACCAATTGGTGTGACAGGCTGCAAACTAGGGAGTGTGAAGTTACTTTCACTTTCTCTTACTCTCTGTTAGACTATGCTCGGTGTTGGAGGTGTTTGGAGAGTGTCTCAGTCAATATAGTGCATTTTGGTCTTGTCAGTGTGAGACTGGTGTATATTCTGTCTCTGTATTATATTTGGTTCAGTGTTATTGTGTGTTTGTACTAATTCTCTTTGTATTGTCAGGAGTTTGTTTTGTGGGGTTTTCTAGTTGGGGTAGTTAGGATTTTGTTGGGGTGGTCGTAGTGTTTTTGGGAGTGTGTCAACCATGTTTACTGAGGCAGAGTTGCAGTGATTGATATGGTTAGTAGTCCATTACTACCACAAATGCTTGCAGCTGGTCGCAGGGTGATCCAGTGTACATGTGGGCTGAATTTTAAGCCCACGTGATTTTCCCAAAATGAATGTTACATTTGCTGGCTTTTTAAAAGTCATGATAAGTAATATGTTGTAAAGACATATGTTCCCCATAGAGAGAAAAATTGCTGATTTATCCCTTGATAATGGTATCTGAAATGTTTATGATTTGAATCTTGATATTATTATGGCCACTTGGCCTGAGATGTAGAATGTAAATTTAAGAAATCAAAATTAAAGTGTAAGTTGAATTCTGAAAAGTGAAGAGAGGTTATAACTAGCTTATTTTAAAATCGAATTATTGTAAATAAGGAATGGGTAGAAATTATTGAAATAAGATAATGATATCATGTGATCAGTAGGCAATATTGGAGACTTAATATTACATTTATGTTGAAGAATGGTTATTTTTCACTAAATCGCATTAAGACTGATTACATATTTTTAGTTTCTTGTAAATTCCCCCGCCACTTTTTTCTCTCTTTTTTCATTTCTTTTCTCTCTTTTTTTTGTCTTCTCTTTTTTGGTATTAAGTGGTATACTCAAATTGAGGGATGTTTCAAAGTATTTTACTATGTTTATTAGTGGGTGGATTATGTCTCTTTAAAGAGAGTGGAGCACTGTGGTGTTTATGGGCTGGGAAGAAGATCGTTTGATCGAAACGCATCGCCATACATTTAATTGGCATCTAAGAACTTTGGAGTGCGGTCTTTTTTATGCTTAGGCGGAATGGCATACTTTCAGTTTTGCTATATATATATATATAAAATACAAAGAAATATGTATTTGTTTAGATATTAATGTGTAGTTAGTTTATGTATAGGTGTAGTTTATGCTTCTATTGTGTGAATCTATGTGTGTTAATGGAGGTTGGGGTTGATGTTTAACATGTCCTTTGTGCTTAGTAGTTAAGTCACAGTAAGATAAGTTACGTTAGATTTAGGTAGTGTTTATGATAGTTAGTTTAGGATACAGAGCTGTGGTTAACTTAGGATAAATGTATTTAATTTTAGGCAATGTTTAGGTTAGGTTGTGTAGTTTAGTTAGGTTTAGTATTTTACATAACAATGGGCCAGATGTATCAAGCCTTTTTGCATTCGCAAACGGTGCGAATGCCCGTTTGCGAATGCAAAAATGCCTTTCAGTATTTATGAAAGGCATTCGCAACACAAATTTAAGGAATCGCTAAAATAGCGATTCCTTAAATTTGCAAGCCTGTTTAGAGAATCGCGAATTGCGATTCTCTAAATAAGAAATCTCAAATAAGGAATCCTTATTTGCGATTTCTAAACCACATGTATCAAGCAATTCCTTAATGGGAATTTGGCATTAAGGAATCACAATTACCACCAAGTAAAACTTGGTGGTAACCATGTGCAGATTTTAAAAATGCATTAAAAATGCATTTTTAAAATTGACATGTAACGCACACATGCCCGTGTGTCCATGTCCCCAAAAACTTTTTGGGGTGCAGCAGAGGGGTCCTTAAGCCCCCTGCACCCTGGGGTTTTGCATTTCCAAAATTGCGAATTCCAGTTAGGAATTTGCTATTTGGGAAATGCTAAAAAATCGCAAATATGGACCTACAGGCCCATTAATGCGAATGGGGGCTGTATCGCTATTTGCGATTCGGTAATAGCATTTGCAATTTTTAAGAAATCGCTATTACCAAATCGCAAATATGATACATAGCATTTTGCAAATCAGAAATAGCGATTTCTTAAAATTCGCTATTACCGATTCGCAAAAGACTTTTTTGATACATCTGGCCCAATATATCTAGTAAAGATTTTTCTACTTTCACAACCTGGTAACTATTCCAACAATATGAGTTTCTGCCATTGACTATGTTCAGTTGAGTGCATGATACTGCTATTGCCCTGCTTATTTTCAAGGTGTATGTGATTTTGTTTGAGGACTATGGTCAACAGGTTAGTATATCACATATGAGTCACCTGACTGGAGAATATCAATATTCCTTGGCAAAGTGTACTTGCTAAGTGTGGCACTAAATGCAAGTGACTTGGTGCACCAACTTGAAATGCTTTTAACACAAGAGTCTCTCATTTCCTCTGGCCTGGGGAGGGTTTGCTTTGTTCCCGGGTTTGTGATCTGGCTCAAATATGTGTGACTTATAAAATTGATGTAATGTGTGGTTACATTCACACTTGATACACGTGAGGCCTCTCAGGGGCAGAGGGACACATAAATCCTCTGTATCCCAGTGGACATTTCAACAGCAGGTATCACTACTACATGGACCAGTAATAATTTGAAGTTGCATTTCATGCATACTGACATCCAAGTTGTTTGAATTACCTTATACTTCATTGTGCAGCATAGGTATGATGCTAAATCTTAAGGAGTGTGGCCATGTATACCTGCATATCATCAGTGCTAGTATAATAACAGATGTTTAGGGTATCATGTGTGTAAGCAGTGAGGCTATCATATGTGCTTGTTGGGGTTTTCATGTTTCCAGAGCTCGTTCTTTGCGGGTAAGTGAAACATATTCATTGACTCACATGCCTCACGAGCTCCATTTGAACCATGGTTTATAGGATTGAACTTATTTACATGTGTGGGTTGTTCACCATGCGTATTTATACTTTGTTTGATGCAACAACAAGAAAAATAGATAGCAGAGGATGCCCAGACAGAGTCCATTTGGGAGACATGCCATGTGACATGTACAGCTGTTGAGAATTTCAGTGAGGAGATACCAATTGCCATTTGGGAAGGGAGGCCACTTCAGAAGTCCACAGATGGATAAGTTTAACAGGTGCACAAACAAATAGTGACAGTTCTGGGTACCAAAAAGGTAGCATGATAATAAACACAGGACCAATGGGGAACTGTCAGGGGGCACAGACAAATGTTACCTTGCAGTTTTCCTACGAAATTTGGAGAAATCCACATCTTCATCCTCAAGTGGGTGTTGTGCCTCCCCTGCATTTGGTGGTGTTTGTGTGAGGGTGATCTAAGGCACAGAAACACCAGAGGGAAAAGATGTGACTCCCCTGTCCCCAGCAACATTTGTCTGCACCATTGTGGCAGCTAGCAAATCCCTGACAAGGGACTGGTGATTGGCCAACAAAGCAACAATGTTGCAACTGAGGTCACCCCTCGTTGGTATGTTGGAGTCCAACTTGCGCTCCATGGATTGCATGATGTTATGAATGGTCCCCAGGTGCATGGCTGCTTCACTGGTGTCAGAATTAGAGGAACAATCTTGTTCGCTCTGCCTCATGACACAAGCAATGTCAGCTAGGGTCTGACCCATACTATGGAGGCAAGTGTAGGGCCTTTTATGGCCTCAGATCTATCCTTATTTGAACTGAGGCACCTACTGACTCCCTCTAGGGTGCCATATCAATTATCCGCTGCTGGACTCCCACCACTCTCTGTTGGAAGACAACTTGGGGGTCCTCAGAGTCCACAGCTGTGCTTGGACTGGTGGGGGGGGGATTTTTTGTGGGTGATGGTTCATCTAGAGACCCTACAGGTCCAGAGAAGGTAATTCTATGGAATCCAGGAGTTGCTGGAAGGTGTCATCATCCATGGGAGGCAGGAGCTCATCACCAGCAGGTGCTTCATCCAGGACAGGCGGCTCTATAGGAGGTGTTGATTGCCCATCTGCAATTAATGATATTTATTTTTTTATCATGGTCTATTATAGATGCTGTCCACAGTATATTAATAGATATACATACTGATTAACAATCACTTTATGTTACACATAAATGTGTTGAACATGCAGTGCAGCAAATGAATGAAGCCAACACAAACAACATTAGGTACAAAATACAATTGGCAAACATGCCTATCCTGTATGTCAGAACTAGGGCTCATGCTAAACCTCACAAGAGAGTGCAGATGAAAATCTGTGACATTTAACTAACCTGGTTGCCAACATGACAAGGCCCAGACAATTCATCCTCCAACCATCCCCAAAACCGGCCCATCATCCTGGGCAACTGACTCATCCTGCCACTTCACACTCCCATGTTTTGCGGTCTCCTGCTTTGACATATTTAGCATAGTCAGATGTATGTATTTACATCTGCCTCCTGACAATAACACATGTCAAGTGCAGTGCACTAATGCCCTATTATACTACAGCATTCCTTCCCAGCTACTGCACATGTGCAACACTATCAAAAAGATGCAGTTTCATTCAAGCTACCTTGCCACACATACATCACCCCTCTCCTCCTTGAGATTCAGTGGTTCTCCATTCAGACCTACTGTCAGTTCAATGTGCTTGGGCACATCTACATCACACTACACTTACAGGGCTGCCCCAACATCTTACACCATCTATGCTTCCAACAAACAACCATGGACCTCTGGTGTGCTCACTTGGATTAACCATGCCCGCCCCCAAAATACTAATTTTACAAGACATGCGGTACCGTTGACTCTAACATGGTAGACTATACCTGTGAGATCTGAACCAGCACATCAGGACAGGTACGTGCATTGTTGGTTGATGCTAGTAATTGTACACATGGCTGTTCACATGATCCTTCTTATAGAAACTCCACATATTGAAGGCCTGGATCCCCTCTCAGGTGAAAAGTTGATTCTCTGGCAAACCCGTTCCATTCCAGTGGTTCACAATCCACATTTGGCTGCGTAGCCGCAACAATAACCTATTGGGCTCATGGTGTAGGGCGCCTGTATTGTAACAGTCAGGTTGGGCTGGTTTCTTGTGTCCATGCATGATGTGCTGCTCCATTCAAGGTTATTTGCTTTGTATTGTGGGACTTGTAGTCCTGGACACTAATGTCAAAAATTAGACCACAAGTTGTAGTATTCAAAGGACAAACTGGACTGGGACAGCACATCACACACGGACATTAGAAACTTGACTAACATTTCGGTAATGTGTGCCCGGGGGGGCATGATAATGTGTTTATACAAAATGCATATAAAACAGTTATAAAAAACATTTCAGTAATGTAAATGTTGACTTGTTAGATATTCCTGCCCTTTCCCTTGGACACAGCCCTTTGCAGCACAGGAAGGTATACTGCTGCACTGCACAACATGACACAACACTTTTAACCATATTGTTAATTCATGACACTTACCCTGTAGATCATCCTGGTCCTCAACGGAGGCACTGTCCTGTCTGGCAACTTCTGCCACAAACTCTGTTGGGATAGGTGATGCCACCTGCTCCTCCTATGGGTCCAACTCCTCCTGGTCCTCTGGTCTTCCTCCGGTCTGCCTTTCAGCCTCAGAATCTTGGCCAGCTTCTCCTTGGTCCTGCACTTATAATCATGCCACCTTTTTTTCAGCTCAGACACAGTCCTTTTTGTTTGGCCAACACTGTTGATCGTTATGGGCTGCTAAATGTATTCCTTCTTCCCTAATGGCAATTTTGAGGTGACAAAGACAAGGTGTTAATTTTTGTCACCTCGGCTATTAATAATTGGTTGTCCTCCTCACTATAATTGCTCTTCCTCGTCTCCTGAAAATCTGTCTGGATATCTTGGCTGGTGTTAGGGTTGTTGCCGTCGCTGCTTGTGCTTGCTGTTCCCTCCATTTCTTGCATTTGTTGTTAGCAAAACCTTTTTTTTAAATGTGTCGTTTTGTGAGGCTTTTCTGATGCACAAAGCAGTTTAATGTGATGCAAATCTGTCTTGCGGAATGTAAACATTGCTTTACATGCAGCAAAAGAGCGTTGCATCACTTTTGGAGCACATGCATTACGAAACTGTGCACCATCCTTCCCAGTGATGCATCACATTTTTAACACAGCCTGAGACCTTGCAACATGGTGCGCTGTATCGTAAATACGGAGCCATGTCGCATGAAAGTGTTGTACCACACCACAGGTTTTTCTGACACATCTTTGCGGCAACACAGTGATGCGTCAGTTTTCATAAATCTCGGCCTTCATTTCTAGCAGAACTGGCTGACCAATTATGTGTGAATTTCCATTATGTTACTCAATGGGAGAATGTGTGGGCAATTCATAGTGAAAAGGCCTCCCTCTCCAAAGGCCTGCTACTCGTCTCCCTAACCTATTCCTTCTGTTTCACATTTTTCGATTTACCAATGAAGGGGACTTGGAAAATGTGATGGAAACCCCAAAAATGTGCTAGCAGGTCTCATTGAAAAATTGCTGGAGGAAAGCTAAGAAAGTATGGTCCTGGGATACGTACAATCAAGAGGTGGAGTCTGTCAAACCTGTCAGAGAATCCCTTATATGTAGTTGGTATATAGAGCCTCGCCACGCATCCTGAACTTAATATGCCCAATCAGTATGTAGTATTTCCATTTCTGTCAGTATAGCTCAGAGCTTATAAACTCTGGGCTCCTTAGGAATATTTATGTCACCGAATGTTCTTAATTAAATTGCAGTTCACCAGCTGGCCGACGGTGGTGCTGGCGGTTCATTGTCCACCTAATTTAAATAAACCTTCCAGTTTGTTCACTTCACAATTCGAGTTTAGTGGAGAAGCTACAAAGTAATTGGAATTGTACACTATATCGTTATTTAATACACACTATTCATCTAAAAATCAAGCTCATTAAAATTATTGTAATTATTATGAACAACAAGGAGTTATTATACAAACTAGGGCAAAGGTTAAGAAAGCTCCAGTCCTGTTACATTACACAGCCCATATCCAATTAATCCAAACTCTACCTAAATTGTAATCAGCCACCTAAAACCGTTTGTATCAGTCCTTTAAAATATGACAAGCCATGTAAACAGTCCCGTGCACCTTACTGTGCTATTAGGCCTAAAGTGGGAACTCCCTAATTTAGCATTCCCTGCAGCAACCGGTAGGTGTGTCTGACCCCGCCCTAAGAGTGGTATTTTTAAAAAAAAATCTTTATCTACGGTTTCACGACAAAATACAGTCTAGATGTTGTAGAACAGTGTTGACTTGCTTGTAAAAGGAAGACCTGAAGGAGGTTCTGGTTCACCACTTATCCGGTGTTTGTAATCTTCAACCCATCAGACTACAGGCCGGAAACTCCCCCGCTCCCACCTCTTCCCATCCCCTCCCCATTGGCTTCCACAGATGCAACTAAACACATCATGTTGACAGTCGCAGCTCGTGCTAAGCAGCAAGGGCGGGGTGGGTGGCACGCGCTGAGGGTTGGCGGGGTGGGAGAATTACCTTCAATTTTAAAAAACAAACACTTACCTCCTCCTACGCACCCCACTCCTCTGTCCCTCGTCGACTACAGGCACAGGCTCCCAGCCTGCCCTGCGTCCAGTCCTGATGCTTCTCAAAGCAGCGTCAGGATTGGCTGGGAGTGCCCAGTCCGGGTGCTCCCAGTGAGACTGGGAGTCTGTGCAGGCTCTCTCCAGCCCAGCAACTGTGTTGTTGGGCTGGAGAGAGCCCTGTGCACATGTGTGTCTGGCAGACCTGAGACGGACAGCCAAACATCCATGCACAGTGAGGGTCACCCCTGTGCACGTCACCCCCGTGGCCCGCCCCTCTTCCCCAAAAACAATCATAAACACAGTTTATGATCGTTTATTGGGAAACGGTTTGCAGCTGCGGCTGCTGGCGGGGGGGGCAACGCTCCTCCGCCCTTATGGAGGAGCCGGCCCTACATGTTGATCCTATCCATTTTCTGGTGTGCGCAAACGTTTGCCGCAAAGCTCAGAGGCCTCTCTTTCCCCACATTGCTCCCTAGTCGTACCTTATATAGCTTTCATAGGCATGGTGATATATGGAGCGAGGAGGGGGCAACTCATGCTAGGCTCCTCCATCATTAGACGGGTATTTCAATAGTGTGTCTATTCAAAATGTAAGTGGAAGCTACCTGCTATTCTTTTCCTTCCTCATTTGATACAAGACACTCAACGTCATCTTCCTTTGTAGCCATATCTTATACGTGTGTGTGCACTGTGCATTAGAGAATGGAAATCTTCCCTCTCTACCTTGTTAGTGCGAATATTTAGAAAAAACATATGGCAATCCAAGTACACATATTTTTTTCACGTTTCGAGTTCGAGATTCACATTTTACTAAGCTGCAGAGAAACAAGTTTGCTTACTTTCTAGGCCCTGTAATCACACCTCACTTTACATTAATTTCACTATCAGTGACCAGTTAGCATAGAATAAGGCCCTTTTTGTATGTAACGATCAAACTATATCTAGACTGTAAATACACCATGCTGTAAGTGCCCTATAAATATTATCCCACCTTCACAACTTGTAACCTCTGTTGCAGAAAGAAAATATCCTTGGAAGGACTCAAAGTGAGAAGTGAGAGACTCAAACTAAGGAAAATGTGGCACATGCTTAAAATATTATACTCAACCTTTAAGGCCCTATTCGATGAAAAACAGAAAATTGTGATCCCTAAAATGCCAACCAATGCATCTGAAGAACTATGAGAAACGCTCTTGAATAAAGTCCTAGTTTAGTTCATGGACAGTGTTGGGCAAGGAATAGCCTATTGCCATGACTTGGTGAGTCCACATCCCTGAATGGTCTTTTAAGGACTCCATCCAAAATTGGCTGAAAGCGAGAAAACCTCTCTAAGTTGCTCTGGTGTACCAGAAAACGAATTGCTTATGGTGCCCTTTTTTCTCAGTACTTGAAGCTGTTTAATGTGCAAGTACAGTCCTGGTCCTCCTAGATGTCTCCACATTCATGTAAGGAATCTGTTGTAAGGCGTTTGTCTGGATTTGCGCTTATTTACAAGATCATGATCAGGCTGTCCACAGCCCACCTTTCTGTTCAGAATTCAAGACTCTCTTACACCCTGCCCCAGAGCCCACCCACCAGTCTGACACTTTTCAATTCCTGTGTCCTCCCTTTCTTCAACTCATTTGCTGCTTTGGAGTTACTACCATCGCTGAAGAGAGAGTACAAGGACTTGAACAGCAGTTCTGAAGTTGTTTTCTGGGAGGAATGTTTTCTATTTCCACAGCTGAAGATCTTTGCTTCCTGTTGATCTGTTTTATGGGGGAGAGGTTGGTGCCCAGGATAAAGGAGCTACTTGGCATTGGGTGAAAGTTGAGGCTTCAGTCTACCCAGGTTCATGTAGTTGAGCCATGTTATAATTCATTTTGTAATGTTGGTCAACTGTGTTGAACTCTGTGAAGAGGTAAAAGAAGATGAAAACCAAAGAGCGTTTGTCGGGGCAGAGGTGAGAAAATGAGAAATGAAGTAGAGATGGCAACAGCCGGACTGTGGTTGGATCAGCAGGTTTAGGCGAGGGGAATTGAACATTGGCTGCTCTAGCATTTAAGCAAAGAAGAGAATTAATGTCAACAGTTAGATGGGGAATTCGTTATTTTCTTGTTGAATATTGGATATTTTTAATGCATTGCAGGAAAAAGCTAGAGAGGAAAGCGGTTGAAAAGGGCATAAAGTTTTTGCACTATTAATGCTTTGCTTCCCACTTTAGGAAGATGTACTGTTTTGCTAAGGGCTAAAGTTTCCAGGCAAAATGCATATATCTCAGTGGACAAAAAATGTTTTACAATTTAAAACACATCTATTTTTTACTATGATCAAGCTGGAAATTCAGAAAAAATATCTCTTTCCCCCTAAAAGCCCCTGTTAGGCTCAGCGAGCAACAATACTAGAGAAGTTCCTTGTGTTAAATCAGTGCTACTCTCACAGACCCCTTATCTCAAGGGCAAGGCAGGTCGACGTTAAGCAGCCTCCTTGTTGACTGCTACTCTCTCAGGTAAGCTTTCAGGTGGAGCATGTGAGCATAAGCAGTGAAACACCCCAAAAGCTTATGTGAAGAGATGGTAAGAACGGTGGAAGCAACTTTTTTAAGGGCATCGCAGGGACAACTTCTCCAAGGGCCATGTGGCACTGATCTCTCAATGTGCATGGATTCACCAGGCTGCTGGGGGCAGCAATCACTTTGGGATTTTTTACAAATACCATGGGCCAGATTTACAACAAACTGGAACAGCACGGTGTGGCGCCAAAATCAGAGCTTCCGTGCAAGTTTTGAAACACAGGGATGCACCGTATTTACAAGAAAATGACACCCCCCCTGCGTTTCGCTCTGTGCTGGCGCTAAATTTAGCTGCCTACTGCCAACACAGGCATCCTTGCACCTGTTTGTGCTGTAGGGATTGATGGTTTATGTACAGGAAGGTGTCCCTTCCTGCACATAAACAATCTACAATGACGATTTGGCACTTCTATGTGTGCTGAATAAAATGCAGCACTCGTGGAAGTACTGAACCTCATTTTTGAATGATTGTCTATATGCAGGAAGGAGGACACCTTCCTGCACATAAACAATTATTCATGGTGGTTTTGCTGTTTCTATGTGTGCTGCTGAATGCAGCACACTTAGAAAAAGCAAAAACAAGGCGAAATGAAACCAATTCTCCTCATTGTGCCATGCAAACGGCAACCCTGGGGTGGCGTTAGATTTTGGTGCTGCCACAGATTTATAGATTCTTTTAAATCTGAGGCAGCCACAAAAGCAATGGGTGTTGCAGTGGAACACCCACAGCACTCATTGCACACACACCCTGACACAGAAAACTGCATCGGCGGCATATTTACAAGGTACCGTTAAGCCACAAAAAGTGGCTTAGCACCGTCTTGTAAATATGTGTAATGCACAGCGCCACCGGAGCATCACAAAAAGTGATGCTCGGTGGTGTTGTGGAGCTTGTAAATATGCTCCCATGTATTTTGACGCAGTAATACCGCCTGAAGAAATACTGATGCCCCTAGATGCAGAATTTACCTGAGGTGGTATTAAAGGTCCGTTTTAATTTTTTGAGGTTTGAGTGAAAAATAATATGTGGTTTTGGAGTATTGCACAACTGATTACTCCATGTAGGTGAGATAGGCATATTGAAAACAATCCAAGAGTGCCATCTGCACCAAAATCATGGTTGCCGGGGCACTCATATTCAGATCCTTCACCCATTAGAATGCTGCTGTGGGGTAACACATAACTAGATGCAGCAGGTGTTCGCTCAGTGCAGCAGGTTTAGGTAGCACCACTTCAGAAGTCATTCTTAAGAAGTTACTTTTTGTTTAGGCTAGGAAGATTGTTCATTCTGGATATGAAGGTTCAGTTTCTGTTTGCCTCCTCGATTTCCCCAGAGGGCTTTCTCCTTTCCTTTTAAATCTACATAAAAGAGTTTTATTTGGGCCTGTTTTATTTTGGTCAAAAATTTTATCCCCAATAATTCAACTCCTAACCACATGAAATTGCTTAGGGTTCACATTCAGATCCACTGCAAACTGTCAGACTCAGGAAGAAATGGTGAAGATAAAAAATACCGTCATGTCATCTCCTGATGGCCAAGCTTCAAAACGTATCAGCTCTTGTGTCCTAATGGTTGTCCTAGAGTGTCCCCTTATTAGCTGAGCACTAGCTTTAAAATCATTGCTCTAAAACCGCCCCTCGAATTCGATATATGAATCAAGAAATCTACGTCCTTCACAGCACAACAAACAACCTCTCTTCTGACATAAAACTGAACTGCCCTAATCTTCTTGCATTTCAGGACCCCTGGGCCCAATGTTCAGCTATGCGTTGCTTTCTGGGTAGGTGTGTGCTGTGAAAATAGCACTACATACATTACATATCAAAAACCCAGATCACATGAATATGAGAATCTGAATTCTTTATAGTGCCAACAGGCCTAAAGGACAGAGGAAAATGGGACGGGATGCACAGGGAAGAACACAGGGATATATTTACAAGTCCCTAGTGCCACGGGAGCATCATTTTTAGCAATGCTCTGTTGGTGTGGTGCACAGCGCCATATTTACAAGGTGGCGCTAAGCTACTTTTTGTGGCTTAACGCTGCCCTGTAAATGTGTGTTCCTCCGACACAGTTTTCAGTGACAGGGGGCGTGCAATGGGTGTTGCTGTGGGCAAAACCATTAGCTTTTGACGCTGCCCCAGATGTACAAAGAACTGTAAATCTGAGGCAGCACCAAAAACTAACGCCACCTCAGGGGCACTAGTCAATCAACTTCAGCCACTATTCATAGCCTTCTATAGCCAACCATGAAACAAATGAATCAGAATAAATCTATTTTGTATCAGTCAATAACATTGTACATTTCCATTGTAGAAAATTTTAAATACTCAGCATTTTTAACATTGTGCCCAGAAAAATATGCAAACTTTTCAGAGTACATTTTAGGATTCCCCACTGACAGAGATGGATAATGTTCCCATTGTGTGTAATTACAAATAGTCTTTGGGGTACTTGTTCTATGAATGAAATGATGTCCATAATAATTGTAACAGAACATATCTCCACAACGTACTTTTCATTGATAAAAATCTTTACTTTCAAATACTGTAAAATACTCTAGTTCAGATAACATAGAATCAACTGTTTTTACATCCCTATCATAATAAAACAACCCCAGGTGTTATTACATCTTCTTTGAAAGTTTAAATACATATGGAACTTGAATAACCTCCGTCAGCCCATATATAGCAAAAAGATACTTTATCCCAAACAATCCCATCAGGAACTGGTATAGCTGAAATGTTCACCAGGGACAAATCACAACGGACCTTGTAGAAGGAAAAATTTGGTTTTAGGACCTCATCCAACAGTTGAACTGCAGAGCGTTCAAGTTAATGAACATGTATTAATAAGAAAAAGACAATGACAACCCCAATACAAAGAAGGAAGGCAAGTACAGCTATCAAGAGCCATAGGTAGTTCCATGGATGAATTAAATAGTTACTTTTGAGCCAATTTATCAGCTTATGTACTCTTGACAGTCTTGTTGCAGAAGAGGCAGATGAGTCTGTGAAAGAGTTGTTAACATCTGCAAAATATCCAGAAGTAGTTTGTGCAGAAAGAGGAGAACTGGTAGAAGTCACCCTTAGTGGTTCACAGTAAATGATTCCACCTGTTTGAGTTGAATTTGAGAACAATTGTTCATTGTTGTGGCTGTTTCTTGTCATAGAAGAAGTGAGTGGTACTAATGAATGATCATTTTCCACTCTCTCCAAGCTCAGGGAAGTATCAGTGTTGCTGCTCAACCCCTGTAGAGGAACATTCTGATTTGTAGTGAGAGGGACTTGGGCACTAACCAGAAGTCCTCTGGGTCTGCTGTGTAGCATCAGCCATAATGCGTAGCTTGACATTGTCAATGGAGACGAAGCGGTTTTCTTTAAAACCAGGCAGAAGTGGTAGAATAACAGTTCTGGTACCGTGTATTCCCAGGACTGGACCTGGTGCACGATAAGAAGGACTAAACTCCTTTTTCACAGCAATCTTTTTTGTTGATGTTATTGGTGCATCCCTTATTCCCAAGGAGGTGGCACTGGCAGATGTGTTGTCATCATTAAACTCTTGTAAGACCTGCAAGGAAGTGACAAGTTAATTTATGTCAAAAGGTATATCTGTCACCTCCGCCCCAGGACCATCAAGATCTGGAACATACATTTGTGTTCCAAACAGCACTTCATATGAGGAACGCCCTTGCAGAGACCTTCTGGGCAGATTATTACGTGCTCTTTGGATTCCCTACAGGTGATTAAGCCAGCAACGACCTGTGCCTAATTCTCTCGCTTTTAAGGATTGCTTTAAGTCCTGGTTTCTTCGCTTCACCACGCTATTTCCCTTGGAATAATATGGAGACTAATAATACATTGGACCCCTAATGAAGCCATGGTGTCCCTGAATGCCCTTGAGGCAAAAGCAGGGCCCTGGTCCGAATGGAAAGCTGCAACTGCATATTCGCCAATAAAGACTTGGAAATCTTTTTAAAAAAATTGAGCATCAGCTGAGCGTTGTAGCCCTTTCCATAGAAATCATGAGTTGACAGCGACTAAGATATATTTGTATGCACTATCAGGTGTCAAGAGACCACAATGGTGCAGGTACACACTTTGTAGAGGTTTGTTGGAAATTAAGAGGGGTGTCTGCTGTGGGCGTTTGACGGTAGATCCCTTTATTTGCTGACAGATGTCATATCAAAGGACATACTGTTTAGTCTGTTTGTATAGACCTGCCACCAGCAACATGATTGTAATAGTGAAACAGTAGCCACCACACTAGCATGGGCAGAAGCTACTCTCTCATGCACTGCTTTAATCAACGCAAGTCTTTTGTTTTGTTTTGGTTAGGGATCACACGATCACCCACCCCTGGTATTGTTACTAAGGCAGTATTTAGGCTCTATATGTGGTAGGAATATCGGACAGGTTGTCTTTGGCATCTGCTTGCTTTAAGCTGGCGTTTTCACAGCAGCCAATGTTTTATCATCCAACCTCATCCGTGAACTAGTTATTGCAGCAACAGAGGCTGTAGCTACTGCTGATTTGACCGCTTCATCAGCCAAGATATTGCCTGTAACGTGTATTACAACACGTTGATGTCCCAATGTATAAACTACTTGGACATTGGGTAGCATTTCTTTCAGATCCGCTACTTTCCCCCACAGTAGCCTGTTTTTGATGATTTCCTTTTGAATCTCTGAACCCATTCTGGCGCCAGTAGTGCAGGTATTCATTGAAGGACTGGACACAATAGTATGAATCACAAACTATTAATGTCAATTGTCCTGGATCCGTGTGTTCCAATGCCACCAACAGAGCCTTGAGCTCTGCTAATTGTGTAGTGCAGTCCCCTAGGTTCTGCATGTAGGTATGTTGTGGATGAAATTCCCCATCCTTCATGTGGACACTCACAACCGTACAAGTGACGGAGTATTGATGTTTAGTGCCTATTGCTGGTTGGGCTGAACCATCAGTGTATTGTATGAAATTGTTCAATAGGCAAAGTGTTTGTTGGAACTGGGTATTCTAGTTCATATTGGTGACATTCTTCAGTTTGTAATTTAGAGTCGAAAACATAATCAACATCAGTGGCTGTCAGAGACGTTGCCCATTGAACCCAGCGTAGATGTAGTGCATTGGCATTAGGAACTCTGGCTTTTGTGACAGCCTCCAGGGCTAGTGATTAGAGATATAACAATGATGCATTTCCCCTGGGCCAGAGGTTTCTCTTTAATGACAGCCATCTAAACAGCAGTCAGAATGTTTTCTGTGGGAGCAAAGTGTTGTTCAAGATTGTTAAAGATGTGATTTGTATGGTATAGGGATGGTATCACCCTCAATGAACTTTACATAGGTGAAACTAATGGCACCAGCGAATACTCCGATGACCAAATGGGCTTTGTTGTCCCTTGTATGTAAGTGTTTAGCTGCAAGCATGTCTTGTTGCAATACTCTAAGAATGCGTGTGTGTTCGGCTATCCAATATTTACTTGAAAAGTCAGGACGTATTAAGTCTTATAATGGTTTAATGAGTTGTGCATAATCTGAAATGTAAGTTCTGCAAAAGTTTAAAAAGCCCAGCAATGACTTTGCCAAATCCAACAATAGTGCATCTCACCTGTCTTATGAACAAGATCATCATCTGTAATGTAGATATCATCTACGTAGGACAGTGGCTCAGGGTCAATGTTGTGTGGAATTGAAGTAACATGAGCTGAAAACAATCCTGTATTCCTGGACCGAATGAAATTTGTGGCTCCTCTCAGATTTCAAAACTTTCTGTCATCGAAATGTGAGCAAAAAGTGTTTTTTTGGCCAAATTTTGAGGTTTGCAAAGGATTCTGGGTAACAGAACCGGGCGAGAGCCCCACACGTCACCCCATCTTGGATTCCCCTAGGTTTCTAGTTTTCAAAAAGGTGCAGGTTTGGTAGGTTTCCCTAGGTGCCAGCTGAGCTAGAGGCCAAAATCCACAGCTAGGCACTTTGCAAAAAACAGCTCTGTTTTCTTTGGGAAAATGTGATGTGTCCACGTTGTGTTTTGGGGCATATCCTGTCGTGGGCGCTAGGCCTACCCACACATGCGAGGGACCATTTTTATTGGGAGACTTGGGGGAACGCTGGGTTCTGTCACCGAAATGTGAGGAAAATGTGTTTTTTTTGGCCAAATATTGAGGTTTGCAAAGTATTCTGGGAAACAGAACCTGGTGAGAGCCCCACAAGTCCCCCATCTTGGATTCCCCGAGGTGTCTAGTTTTAAAAAATGTGCAGGTTTGGTATGTTTCCCTAGGTGCCGGCTGAACTAGAGCCAAAATCTACAGCTAGGCACTTTGCAAAAAACACGTCAGATTTCAATGTAAAAATGTGATGTGTCCATGTTGCGTTTCCTGTCGCAAGCATTAGGCCTACCCACGGAAGTGAGGTACCATTTTTATCAGGAGACTTAGGGGAATACAGAATAGCAAAACAAGTGTTATTGCCCCTTGTCTTTTTCTACATTTTTTCCTTCCAAATGTAAGACACTGTGTAAAAAAGACGTCTATTTGAGAAATGCCCTGTAATTCAAATGCTAGTAAAGGCACCCCAGAATTCAGAGATGTGCAAATAACCACTGCTTCTCAACACCTTAACTTGTGCCCATTTTGGAAATACAAAGGTTTTCTTGATACCTATTTTTCACTCTTTATATTTTAGCAAATGAATTGCTGTATACCCGGTATAGAATGAAAACCCATTTCAAGGTGCAGCTCATTTATTGGCTCTGGATACCTAGGGTTCTTGATGAACCCACAAGCCCTATATATCCCCGCAACCAGAAGAGTCCAGCAGACGTAACGGTATATTGCTTTAAAAAATCTGACATTGCAGGAAAAGTTACAGAGTAAAACTTGGGGGAAAATGGCTGTTTTTTTTCACCTCAATTTCAATATTTTTTTCTTTCAGCTGTTATTTTCTGTAGGAAAACCTTGTAGGAATTACCCCTTGCTGAATGCAGAATTTTGTGTACTTTTCAGAAATGTTTTGCTTTCTGGGATCCAGCATTGGTTTCACACCCATTTCTGTCACTAACTGGAAGGAGGCTGAAAGCACAAAAAATAGTAAAAATGGGGGATGTCCCAGCAAAATGCCGAAATTGTGTTGAAAAATGAGGTTTTCTGATTCAAGTCTGCCTGTTTCTGAAAGCTGGGCAGCTGGTGATTTTAGCACTGCAAACTCTTTGTTGATGCCATTTTCAGGGGGAAAACCACAAGCCTTCTTCTGAAGCACTTTTTCCCATTTAAAAAAAAAAACGAAAGTTTCACTGTATTTTGGCTAATTTCTTGGTCTCCTTCAGGGAACCCAAAAAGTCTGGGTACCTCTAGAATCCCTAGGATGTTGGGAAAAAAGGACGCAAATTTGGCGCAGGTAGCTTATGTGGACAAAAAGTTATGAGGGCCTAAGTGAGAACTGCCTCAAACAGCCAAAAAAAGGCTTGTCGCCCACTTACATTTTTACAAATTAAACACTGCCTCACACAGCTTGAGCAGGCTGATCTTTCGTTCCTCCGTTGCACACAGAGATTAAAATTGATGCTAATTCTACTGGACAGGGAGACAATTTCAGTCATCGTGAACACAGGAACTTGGCTGCCACAAACAAAGCTTATTCTCAGGCAGACAATGAGAACCTAGCAGTTGTGTGGATTTGTGAATCTTTTCATATCTTCTTCTTTCGGGAATGAGTTTTCAATCAATAACGAATACTGGGCTTGTATCTCAAGTCTATGAACTTTATTAGCTCTATTGGGTATATAAGCCTTTCCTGCAACACATAGCTCAGCACATCAGCCATCTGGAGAAATATGCAAGCTTACAAAGACGATAGGGAAACAAAGAGATAAATACCATTAGGTAGATTCCACATAGTAATGCAAAACATATTGGAGTTAGAATATACAATTACAATTAGAATGGGTGAAATAGGTAAATAAGAAAAACGGATAGAAGTAACATCCATGTGTGATGTCATCTCACAAAACTGAAAAGGGATGCAGAGGAAGCAAACATTTGGCAATGAATGGAGCATTAGGAACATTGCGTAATCAGTCATTGCACATTAAGTTGATTTGATGATTGATTTGAGGATGTTTAAAGCAAGCCTTTGCTACGTGTGCTGTCACTGGACGAAATGCAGCGTGAATTTAAGCAGAGAAAAGCCAAATGTTAAAGCATTTAAAAAATGGAAGGTAAGAAAGCAAATTGTTCTAATGTTTGGCAGCAAAGCAGGAAAAAGAGTGTCCTCTCACCAGGAAGCAATGGTGATGAAGAGCATGCAGTCACTGCTCTCGGGGATTACTGGGGTTGGGGTGGCACACAGGGGGGCAGGGGAATTAATAGCATTAAAAAAAAAAAAAAAAAAAACTTACCTCTGTGCCGCACGCCGCCGATCCTGCATCGTGTCCGGGCCGGGCAGGCACCGGTTCCCACCCTGCCCTCTGGCCAGTTCTGACGCTGCTCAGAGCAGTATCAGGATTGGCTGGGAATCTGTGCAGGCTCTCTCCAGCCCAACAACTGTGTTGCTGGGTTGGAGAGAGCCTACTGCGCATGTGTGTGTGGCCGACCTGAGACGGCCGGCCAAACATATATGCACAGTGAGGGGAGTGCTCTGTGCACTCCCCTCATCATCGTCAACCCCAATGCCCCGCCCCTTTCACAAGAAAAGGATAATAAACACAGTTTATTATCCTTTCCTTGTGAAAGGATTTGCAGCAGTTGCTGCTGGCGGGAGGGGGGCGTGGCACTTCTCCATCATAGCGGAGGAGCCGCCACTGAGAACATGAGCTAGTCTTGGAGAAGAAGGGGGGCAGAAGTGTAATAAGAAAACTTGAATTGAAGGTAAAGAAAACGAGTTTTGTGAAAAGCCCAAAGGGTCAAGGCACAAAGACTTGAATTATTTTGGAGACTTGTATCCAGTCAGTGACTGAAGACAGGGTGAGGAATGGAGAGCTGACTGAAAATCAACCGAATGCTACGGCCACTTTTTGCATGTGAAACCAGAAAACCTGGGCTCAATCCCAGCTTTTATCCTTTACCAAATTGTGTGATCCTAGGCAAATATTTTATTTGACCAAATGTCCTATTTCTTCATTATCACATATGAAAGCAACTTCACATTTTTGAGTTCAGAATGTGTGCTGTACCAAAAACCACTTGTGTTTGACTTATTAGACTATAATTTGGCTCCAAGTATAAAAATCTAGGCTACATATGAAATACACAAAACTGACTTGCCTCTTAGTGGCAATATCAGGGCCAACTTTAGCGTTGGTGGCGTCCAGTGCAAAAATGTTTGTTGCCCCCAACAGGACCTCTTTCTCCATGGATTCCCTCACTACCACCCTCCAATAGTGCTCCTTAGCTCATCTCTCTTTTTTTTTTTATTGTGATACTCATCCCGATGTAGTGTCAGAGTGCTTTACATCACAAATAGATTATACAGAGAGAGAGTGAGGCATATAAGTGTGTAAATCAATCTAAAGGATATGTTACTTAAGACACTGACGACTACAAAGCATAGGAGTCACATGCATCCATACTGGTAAGCATAATATGTTAAGAATGCTTGGTCTGAAGAAGTGAAGGTTCAGGGTACCAATGTTTTCACAGTGAGCAGTGTCCACAACTGCTGTGCTGTGCTGCCCTGGGATGCATGAAAAGGAGAGAGCACAACTGCTCTCTCCTCTAGTGCTGCTGTACCTTATGTTGCCTTGCGCCAATGTATACTCCTTTGTACCAGAGTGCAACGGTATATGTGTGAAGTGAAGCATACGTTTTATACTTGAGACTTCCAGCGCAACTTTCTATGCTTTATCAAAGTTTAACACTTTACCACATTGTCTGTGTGTTGTACCATGCAGCCTAAATGCAAAGTTGGAAAAGTTTGGTGAAAATTTATATTTTCTCCAATTTCAAGGTGGTTTTTGATGCAAATACATTTCTACCGAAGTTAGTATATAGAGATTAGTGTTAAAATCCATGGGTGGGTGCATGGGAGCATCCATGGCAGGGGCCCTTGATGTAAAGTAGTGCAAAAAGCTATCATGGGTTACTTTAAGGCTTTTGTCCCGTGAAATTCAGGATTTGCACTGGAAAGTATGCAAAAAAACAACACCTTGCACTGTTTGCATCACTTTTGTGATGGAACCAGCAGCAAAGTGGTAATACATTCACCCCATAAACTCACAAATTGAAACGTAGAATGATTTGGAGTGTTTTACTAATAAAATTGTATTACTTCCCAAAGGGACCCTTTTTAGAAACCTTAGAATAAGGAAAGATTGAGGGGAAAAGCAATATGTTCTAAACGTAAGCCTTTAATTTTGCATAGTTCATTGTGCTATATTACAAAGAATGTAGCTTATGCACTAAGTAGCAAAAGGAGCTCTGTGACAGAAGCAGTAGGCAACTGAGCTATCTACATAAAATACTAATCTGTGATCTGTGTATTATATGCTGTGCTTTGCAGCAGATATATTGACCTTATGTGCTAATTTATAGTGAATTAAAGTAGGACGAGACAAATCACAGATCTCTCCATCAAGGTACACCAACTACCAGAGTTATCATGCTGTTGCAATTATCCCCTGAAAAATGCTGCTACACAAAAATCCCTGCAGACTGCTCTCATCTCGCCTCAGCCTGTAATGCAAATGGCTCCCCCTAGAGCTTGGTGTCTGATTCGATGAGACAGTGCCATAAAACCAGCACTGGGCAGCTTTGTCTTGGCAGCAGGGACATTAATGTTTCTTAGTTCATGTTTAAAAACTATCACTGTAATTTTTAATAAAAGTTCCTCAATGCAGTGATATAATCTGATCTACCAAGATGAAAAGTTTCCCTATGGTAAAAAACACTCTTTTTTAATTTTGAAGAGTTTTAAGTATATTTTTCCAAGCTATTTGTTGCTTGATTTCCAAGCCAAATGTTTTTAAGACTTAGCTTGTGCATGGGCTCCTAGAACCAAGCCCAACTTTTGGTTTGGCTCTGGTTCAGCCCTCCCTGTTCATTTGTTGACTCTCCTGCCTCTACTACAGAGCAATTGCAGCCAGCACCGCTGCCTAGCAGGCTGACAGGCTCACAATCTCTAGTGGCTCTCAGCACACCTGCAGCCAAGACTGAAGGCAAGAAGTGCAAAGAGAAAAACAAGGCAACTGGTACATCTTAATAGAGGCACCCAGGACATGGAAAGACATGACAGTCACACCCTGTTTACATTTTTAGAAAGAGCAGCATTAGAAGGAAATAACACTCCATCTCCACTCTCGGAACCCAGCTTCCCTTCCAATCATTCATTGACTGCATCCTTGCCTTTAACTCTGTACAGCTCTCCACTGCCTTTTGGCTAGGTACTTGCCAAACATGTGAATCTGGTATCCTAACTTTTATTTCAGCCCTATTGTCACCTTAATCTAGCATGTGTGCAGAGGCCAAGACCTATCCTTGACAATGCAAAGCCCACGACCTGTCTTGTGACCTGGAGGGAAGTACCAAATGTACGCTCAGGAAGCATTTTTAGTTCTACTATGACTGCCCCTGCCATGGGTGCCATGTAGTAGGGGTGTACATAAAGTGGTAGTGGCTACATACCATGTTTGTGAATTCTTGTAATCACCACACCTTTTTATCAATCCTAATAAGAGTATGGTCTACAGACTTCTCTTGTGTAAATAACCACTGCTGTTTATACACCCCAGAACCTTAAGCTGATGACATCATGTGAATATGTAAAGTGTGTGTACGTGTATGGTATGCATGTAGTATATGTGTGGTAGTAGGATTTTATGTATGAATAAGTCTGAAACCACCAATAGAATCCATTCTGTGTGCCCCTGGTTTAGTGGTGTACAAGAAGAAAGATTAAGACAGCTTCCTCAGACAATGGAAGTGTATTGCCTGTGGCTGGAGGGTGTAGACCCAGACACTGAACTGAGGAGGATGGAGATGTGGCTACTTTTAGAAATTGCATGAAGACTTTGTTATGAATAGGCTGTTGATTATTTGTTCCTGAGCAGTGTCATTTTGTAGGTGGTAGGGATGGAGGGTGGGGATACAGTTTCTATTGTTCAAGGTAAGGGTGTCTCTAGGCCAGGCCTTCCCTTTTGCCCATCATGATTACTACTACTGATGACAACCAGTTGCTGAGAACTCACACTTCATTGTGCCCTGCTTGGAGACAGTCCGACTCATGCTTCATTGTGTCCTGTTTGGAGACAACCCCACTGCTCCCTGGTGTGAGAAACATCACTTGTCACAAAAGCTGTGTCTGCAAAGCAGCCTGAGAAGGACACTTGAAAGCAGACCCAAACCTGGTCTGAAGTTTGAAACAGTGTATCCATATCCCCATTCTAGGCAATGTGTATAAGAGTAGGATCCAATCCACCCTGTGGCCTCCAGATGCATGTTCTTCTTGAGCATAGAAAGAAGTGCCCAGCAGAGTACTCAAAGAGCTGCTGTGCAATTGGGGCTGTTGTCTGGCTGACAGTCAGCCTCCCAGAGGTGAGGGGAGATTTCCTGAAGCATGCATTTTCTGCTAGAGTCTTTCTGGTGCCTAAAATGCTGCCTGCCTGCCTACCTGCTGAGAGAAGGATGGTGTGTTTCTGGCCCTGTAGCCAGAGAGACCATCAGGGAGGCGAAGCCCAGCTTGATCCCACTGTGTGGAGCACCAAGAGAATGCAGACAATATCAGAGAGCAAAGCCAGGAATGACCCATATCTTGATTGGGTCCACCAGTCTCTATGTGTGGATCCTACCTGAGAAATGCTCAAAAGACAGCAAGCTTTGCTATCAGTCACTGCAGGCCATGAACTAGTGCTGCTGATGTCAGAATACCAAGAAGGCACCTCGCTGCTGTGAAGCGAAGCGGTTTGAGAGGCCACAACTTCACCTCATCGCTGTGAGCGTGATAGGCCTTGGAGGCCAGGACTGCACCCCGCCATGTGAACTGCTGTAGGATCTATGCTGTGGTCCAGTATCATCCATGATACCTTCATCCAACGATGCTGGCACCAAAGAGAGGGCTCCGCAGAGGTGGAAGGTACTGGCTGCACCACCTTGCCATTCAACCTGCAAGAACTGTTGCACATTGGAAGGTTTCTCTGAGAAAAGGAACGGAGATGCTCTCCATGAAGTTGAATGCAGAAACAGACACATGAGAATTTCTGCCAAAAGTAAACCAACGATGAGAACAAGTGACTGAGTTGCTCTCTAAGTTCCACGGTGGTAACAGGGATATTCTACACCTGTGCTTAATTCATGCCTCTGCCGCCAGACTAGGGAGGCCGTAGTTCCCAGGGATACCTTAGTGGGGAGAGGATACTGAGTGGTAGAGTGTAGTGCTTTCTGTATTATGCGATTAGGGATACAACATTGTATTTGCTTACCATAAATTGAAATGTGGAGTATTTAAGTCTCTTGTGTGGCCAAAGTACTTATTTTTTCTAAAAGACAAGCACTGGTCTAGGCATGAAGTTATTGGGCCTATTAGTTGATTATTGGGTTCTGAATTGGCCTACGTTTACACTATCTCTTCAGCCACATGTCTTTATGCTGCAGATCTGGCAGGCAGGAAGATGGAGTGGGGTGTTCCCTGACAGGGGCTTTTGAAACAGTAGCACAAAGGGTAGGCCTTTCCACGCCTAGCTATTACACAAATTCACTACTGCATATCTCAGGAGAAGAATGACAAAGAAAAGGGACCAAAGCTCTTCATACACTTCAAAGGGGCCGCTTTCTTCCTCCTTTGTTTTGCAGGAGCCTGGTCCAGTTCAAGGGACTTCATGGACCTCCTACAAGTTTCTTACAATCCACTTTCCTGTCAGGCAGACTCTTTCTAGTCTCAGTTGTGTATACCGTTCCTACACATAGTTGTGTTTACGTTCCTACACAAGGGATCCAAAATGCATTCATGTCTCCCTGCAGGCACACAGTGCATGAACTCCTCATGCTCATTCTGACACATTTTTACAGAGCAATCACACTTGTGCCATCCATGTCTGAGGTGGATAGAGAAAATTACCCACTTAGAAGAAAACTGGAAGACACCTTTTTGCCCATGAAGCTGCCACCACTGCACCCTCAAGTTCATTACTGCAGCACAACAAACCATCTTACCTCCATGAATCTTGTGGCCTGAAGCTGTCAACCCTTGGATTCCCATATGTCCTACCTGCTTCCTTGGCAGCTGCCCAAGCTCATCACTGGGATGTATGCAGAACTATGTATATTTGGGTATGTAAGGGTGGGGTCTACTGAGTGACCTGGTGACCTTATTGAGGTTTATTGTCTTGGTTGTGCTCACATGCAAATATCAGGTGTGCCAAAGCCACACTGTGTTCTTTGGAGCTTTCTGATCTCTTGAGGCCACAAATGGGTATAGTGCTTCTTGATGTAGTTGTTTCCTTAACTAGATTGCTGGCTCTGTTTTCTGTGTTCACCAGTGTGCTTTTGCTGTCAATTAGACCAATCTTAGCCAACGACCTCTTTGGACGACTTTTGGCTCATGCATGCGCATGCACAACTGGCCTGTCCCTGGCATCCCCAGAAGCTAAAGTTCTTATCCACCAGCACCTGGCCCACACCACTCTTCCTACCAGCACACCTATTGTAGTGGAGCACGAGCAGCTTGAGGGACACCTAATGATCCAGGGAGGCGTCCGCGGTGGCAGCATACCTCGTGACGCACCAGTCCCAGAAGGTGTACCCCATGAGGCGTGTGACGGCCACCTGACCAGGCTCACAACCGAAGGAGCTGGTCTGCCTCTGTACAGTTATTTTCCACTGAGGTGGAGTACATGTACTTTTAAAAGTCGCACCCTCCAACAATGCCACAGCATTACATTCTCCTTTATTAGCTGATGAGGAATGGAGCACCTAGAGGGTCATGCGTGTCACTGGGATGAGGGCAACTTCCAGTGATGACCCGGGCCTCTTCAGCCTATGTTTGTGATATAGGTCGAGATGTAATAAGGATTTTAACAGTCACATCACTTCAGTTTAGCGTTTGTGATCACTAGAATGCTTTTTCTCATTAACTAATCCCATTTTCAGAGTCAGAAACGTTTTTCTGATATCTAAAATGAGATTCTAAATGGATACTGATTCAGAATCTGAAAGGGCATCCCTTCCAAATACCAAGTCAGTATCTTATGTATCAATATTTTTTTACCAAAATCTGGTTGCAAAACGTTTACTTTTTACTGACACCTCAAAGGATGTGGTAATACGTACACAAAAGTGAAGGGCCCCCTTGGAACCACTTCCACTTTGTGAATATAAAACATGTTTTGAAGACTAGACAGTGGTCTAGGGGACTACTGCTGATCCTAAAACAAAAAAGGTAGACTTTTCTTTGTAAATATATTTGTGTTTCCTTTAAGAAAAGTGAGCAACATTTCAAAACAGTTAGCTCTGTTTAAAAGCAATCACAGACTTTGTGGTCTGCTGACCCCAGCAGGCCACCATCCCTGTGATGGATTCCAGTTGTATTAAGTTACATTTTGGAACCTAACTATTAATTTCCAGGATGCAGTTCAGATACATAGGTTGGTTCTTAAAATTATTTGCTGGTCACAAAAACAATGCTCGTAAACTGTGACCAGTATTTTGTGACCAGTAAATAGTATTTCTGGGCCCAAGCGAGCGTCACCCATAGCAAGGGTCTCTGGATTAGGGCCTACAGGAGAGCATCGGCATTGATTCACCATGGTATCAGGTACACCAGAAGTGAACTCTCAAGCAATTTGCACCTGATTATATCACTGGGTTGCCAAACTGTGTGCTCCTTAGATCCTCAGCAGTTCGATTTGTTCCTGGAAGGATAGGAGAAGAGCAAGCATTGCAACCTGTTCTTGCTGCAGCATTTAGGACTCGGAGGTAAGAGTTAGCCCTGGCAAAATGAAGGAAGCAAGCACTGGCAGTGCCAGGGGTATCAAAGTGAAAAATACAGGTAGAGAGTGCTACCCCGTCCCTAACTGATGTCCATGTAGAAAAACAGACCTGCTAAGAGAGAGATCGATCATGCCACATAAGATTGTTTGGTTTATCAACAACGGTGGAACACACCTTGCTTTGAACAGCTATATACACGTGGATGCTATATTCGTTTTATGGAAAATGTCTGTTGAAGTCATAGGGAGGATCGGTATATAGGAGTCTGGAGCCGCTGAAGTAGTAGGGAAGTTCTTTATTTTATGATAGGTCCTTAGGCTACAGCACGTGGGTCCTTTCAGTGCGCCGTCCTCCCCACAACTGTTCATATCTCCAAGATCCACTGCAGAGTGTACACAACCATTCTCTGACATCGTTAACTCTCGGCATCCCTCTTCCAGCATCCCAGACACCAGCTCAGATATACATGGAATGGGAATACACACGCAACTACAATGTCCCATTTGGGCAAGTCTCAGAGACGCAGCCCTAGAGCTGGTATTGTAGAGCGATAAGCAGCTGTTCTCACCGGCTCATCTATTTGACGTATTTGTTATATTACAATCTTAATCATGAAATTGTATCAGAGGTATACATAATAAAATCATACAGGAAAGAAGTAATTTCGGTGGGGTTAATTTCCTTAAAGAGCATCAGATGGGATGTTTCTATCACACGCAATTGTAGCGCAAAAAAAAAGTATAACTATGGGCCCATGTTTGTTTGGAAATCCTAATAAAATGTTTTTCAAACTGACCATGAACCACAGGACTGAGATGATGTCTCGTAAGCAGCCGCCAGTGGAACTGGTATTGGCGGATTCGTAGGATATGGTGGGAATAAATGCAAACTGACGGAGAAGAATATCTTCTTACTGCAGAATACCTCTTTGTTGAAGAGCTGTCCGTGGTAGCGTAGTTGACGGGATGCTGTTCATCAGCCACGAGATGGCGCTATCTGTAAACTTAATGGTGCCATAGGTTCAATTTTCAGCCTTGCTGCGGACCATAGGTGTATAAGTTTTATTTCTGTGTCGAAAATGTCTAAAGTTTCTGATTTTTCGCATTTTGCAAAGCTTGCGAAAGTTACATATTACCCTTAGCCCTTGCAAACTTTATCCGAGCATTGCAAGATAATTGTTATTATATTGCGTTTAAAAAAAACAAAAAAAATACAGTACATCTTGGTTAAGGAAGCACAAAAAAGTCTAACGTTTTTTAAATGCAGAAATAGCTAAACAATTGTAATTTTAATCGACCATATTACTTGGTTAAAAAGTTGGTTGGAGCACATAATGTTAAAATGCATGCAATTTTGACTTTTAGCTCAATACAAATCTATGGCACACAAACGTGACAGAAACTGTTACCTCAACTAAACTATCTAATGAGCAGAATGCAGGATCTTCTCGTGGAGAGTTTGTAAGAAGTCCTTAAGTTGAAGATAAAGATATATAAACATACTGCTGAATTTATTGTTTTCCTGAAATCATGCTTTGGTTTTCCAACACTGAAAGTGAGGATAAACTTTACTATGCAATTTAGGAAATGGGCAAATGTACTACCTCAAATAATTTGGTTTCTAGGCTTATGAAAATCATGAAACTTAGGCCCAGATTTACAAGACAGTGGCACATCAAGCTCGATGTGCCACTTTTCTTGCGTCACCCCTGCCTCCTAGGGACACCATGGCTGCACTGTATTTACAATACGGCACCCCATGGTGGTCATGAAGCTATTGTGGTGCTTTGCTGGGTTAGCGCTAGTGTAGCAAAGCACTAGGGAGGCCCATAGGTTAATATGGGCCTGCCACTTTAACGCCTGCTCCGAGCAGGCATTAAAAATCACGGAAAAAATGTGCAATGAAATCTTGTAGATTTCACTGCGACATTTGTTTGCAGCCTCTCTGCGTGGGTACGCACCCAATGCATACATTATACCTGGCGCAGAAACAATGTGGCGCAAGGGTTTACAAAGTGGTGCAAGGAAAGCATTGTGCCACTTTGTACATATGGTGCAGGGGAAATGGCCTCCTTACCGCCACATTAGCATTAAAAAATGACGCTAGTGTGGTGCAAGGAGACGCTGGGGCCTGGTAAATCTGGCCCTTAATGTGCATGTTAAGGCTGATTTACACTTCAGTTTAATATAAAAGCAATATCCATATTTGGTTAAGTAATATATTATTATACATGGTGATATATGTGCAACACAACTTTATTGGTCAAATCAACAGGAATACATGACTATGTTTTCTCAATTGTGAAATAATTTCATCAAACCTAGCTAAGCTGGAACATGTATGCAGTCTTTTTCTCAGCAAAATCGCCTTTTGCTGAGTTTTCAATGCATACTGGAATTGCGCAGGAGAAGTATATTGAGGCCCACATTACTAGAAGCCCGGTAATTCGGGATGTAATACTGTCTGAAAAAACTACTGAGAATGCGTTGTTCAACTACTCCCTGGTGCTATGTAGTACCTCACTGTTTGCGTTCTGTGGTTCAAAATAGGGGATAACACAATCATATTGTCTATTTCCTTGGTTCAAACTGAAAAATGTGGAAAATTGCATTTTTCCCTGATCAATTTGTTTCCAGGTTTTACCTGCCAAAATTATTGTCGTAAAAAGCCCTAGGTCTGTGTGAAGTGTGCATAGAAGGTGTAAAACTGATTCAGGCACAAGCAGTCTTCTGCACCAGTGCTGGGATTTTAGCTGCTCTTATAATGCATGTCTACTTATTTTATACAAAGTATATCTCTTATAAATCACTTTGTTAATGTTAAATGAGGTTGTCTGCAACTTATATTGTTGCAAAAGTCACAATCCCCTCCCCCCATATTTAGCAAAACGAAAACTTTACTACCTGTGCAAAGTTGTGAAGTGTCACATAGAACTGCTTTGAGGTTAGAAAAGCTATGCAAATTCACACAACTTTCCTACAGATCCCTGCACAATATGTCATTCTGACAAACTGGATTTTTCCCATTTCTTCAGTCTGTTTAATTACATGTGCCAAAACCTCTTGGTCTTTTCAACCTGTCTCCTAGATTCCAATCTTTGTGAGGAATCCAAATGTTGTGGTGGGCGACGAGTATTTGCTGCTGTCATTGACTACATCGCAAGAGCGTGAGTGGTCTTTAAACTCTCAGAAGACCACAGACCAGGGTTGTCACACTGAGTGACCTGTTAGCCACTCAACCTGAGTTTAGCTTTGCAGCTTTCCCTTGTTGCAGGGATGTTCCTGCAGTCATTAAAGCAGGACCCTTGGGATATTATTTTACTCATACTCCTCACTTCCGATGATTTCGTTGCACTTTACATTCCTGAGTTTCTGTCTTATCTCAGCACTTTTCAGTTCGGATTCCTGAGATAGTACTGTAATTGATAATTCTCACAGCTGCCTTACCCTCACTTTCTGTGATACTTATCTGGCTGTCAATTCTTGGGTTCTGTTTTCTTTGCACTCCACAGTTCCAGTGATTCTCAGATATTGACAGCTATCAATTCCTGTGATATTTATGTAGCTGTCGGTCCTCAGTCCAGCAATATACATTTGTTTATCCATCATCACTTCCTGTGTTATTCATGTACTTGTCACTCCTCGTTGAGATTGATGCCCGTTAATATTCATGTACTTGCCAACTCTCCCTTCCTGGACATTCCTGCACATGGGACTCTTCAGCCTCACTGATGCCTGTGAATGTATATCTATGGCATTAGTATACCTGTCATTTCAAACGGCATCCATGTGCTTTCCAATCCTCAGTTTGCAATGATATTCAAGTGCATGTCAGACTTGGCAGACCTCGGTTTTTGTTATAGTCGAGGTTTTGTTATAGTCTTAGCATTGCCAAGGTTCTGTGATATTCCTCTATGTGTGAATCCTGGGTTCTTGTGAAATTACTTCAAATTGGCTTGCCAGCCTCTACAATATTATGCCCCTTCATTGAAGGGCAGCTAGGTCTGTGCTTTCAAGCGTAGACTGAATAACGGCAGAGCCTTTCACTGTGCTACCCGGCTGTGGTCTGGTGCTGCATGTTTCCACATCCCTTTATTCTTCATGTGTTTTCACATGTGTCTGCATTATATTAGTTCCTGTCTCCTACTTTGCTTCGGCGACATCCTACCCTGTCTGGTAAGATTCATTTGTATATCTAATGTACTATACCTTGCAGCACATTCCCTAAAAATATCTGTTCCCACAAAACAATTTCTGCAAAATCGGTTGTCTTTAATATTAAGAAACAAAAAAATCCTATCCTATATGCATAACGAAAGTGCAAGTATGTGAAAAAAACACCTGAAATAATGAAAAGCCTCAAATATAATTTTAACAACTCCTTGATTGCAATCACTTGTGGTAAATCTTTCCCTCTGTGGCTCATTTTGAGTCACGTGCCAACAGCAAACATTTGTACTAATCATATTACTGAACATATTTCCATTTACGCACATTGTGACCTCGCTTTGTGGGCTGAAAGCTTCCCACATTACAGAAGCAGTAAAACTGCCTCACAGGGCCGAAAATTGCAGTGCACTACTACCGTCAAACTGCTGGCGGTAACTGCGCAGGGAAAACAGCACACACGCGTACACTAATGATGTTACTATTCACTATTATTTTTTTCCTGCACAATTCAAAATGGTGAGGGATATTTTGTGGTAATAGTAATCATGATGGCAAGTCCTTAGGGTTTGTGCTATTGTCCACCAGAAATCAAGATGCATTACACTGATGGGGCAAAATAAGGCGAATCCAGTTGAGGGTTGCTTATGTTCCCGTTAAGAGGGGAGTTGGGGCTGATGCAGAGAGTTTGGTGGAGAGGATACTCTGTCACAAATGTAATGGATATCCTGTCTGCCGCATTACAAGTTCCATAGGATATAATTCAATTGTTATACAGGGTACGGGTTACCCATCATGTGTGCACCGGAGTATCACACCTACCAAACTATAGCACAGGCCTTTAGTCTGGCACTTCAGGCTGGGCCTTTCCAACTGGAGCATAGCCAAGACTAATTTGCATACATAAAGCACGGCAAATATAAAGGTTAGACGTCAGCGAAATTAAGTCAGGCTATCACACTCTCCATGGTGTTATCAATAATTTACAACTTGACTTGACTTGACTACTTCACTTGACTACGTGCAGTCAGCCATTCGTATGTGTATCAAGTTCTGTGCATTATTTGTCGCACAGGTGGGAGAACCCTCATCCCATAGTGTGGTCTGCTTTATCATATGCTTCATCGGTCTAGCACCGGGGAGCATTGTGTGCTTGCTTTCGTATCCTATGCTATTGGTTGTCCATCTAGTACCCTGATGAACAACCCAGACCTTAGCACTTGCGCGCTTTGCAGTGAGGCGCTCTTTCACATTTGCACAGCTCATATTTTAGCTTTGCTGTAGAAGTCTGGTACACTTGTGTGGCCAAGGCCCCCACACACTGCACTGTCCTACTAACATCCAGCACTTCTCTCGTGAGAGATTTATAGCTTGTGAATAGAACTGCCTAGAAGCATTTGCGTTTAACAGTGTGCACTATATGAGCAAAATAAACATAAATAAAAGTGAGAGACTGTGAATCCTTTACTGCTTGTGTCTTCAAAGTCAGAGAAGCGGGATAGCTGATTGTAGTTTGTAGTGATCTTAACTAGGCGTGGCCCTTCTCTGACCTAAAGCAGAGGATAAGAGTAGGGCAATGTATTGAGGATGAGTATATCGATCTACAGTAATAAAACATTCACCACATCACCTATGAATACATCTTTACAGTAAGTATATGATTACTATTTTTACTTAATATCAAGTGATATCTGGTAGAGTTGATGTAGCGGAAGTGATATCATCTTCATGAAATATAATGCATGTGATCTAGGGTACTTTCTACAGGATGTGACCTCATATAAAATACTAGAGAAATAATTTACAGATGTGTGCACAACAAAATTCAGAGAACACATGTGGATAAGGTCCTAGCTGTGAATAAAAGGTTTCAGAGCCCCATCCGAGGCATGGCCTTTTCGGTATGCCTCTTTTTTGGTCTTGTCACATTAGCCATGAGGTTCCTGGGAAGGAGAGGTCCACTAACTTATGTTACTTAGACATAAATTCCAACTACTACACCTCCCTTCCCCCATCAAATGCAGTCAAAAACATGGTCATGCATGGCTGAGCATCTACAAACTGAACAAAAAAGTGGCCTGTCCACGAGCACAGTCACAAGGCACTCAAATGTGAAGGTCTGCAGTATTCACAGAGCACTAACCACTAGTCATTAGCCTGCTCCCACTTTTGCAGGGGACCTGAGATACAGCCATTGGCCTGCTAGCCCACTGGAACAAATATACCATTCTGTACTGAGAGGCCATGCTTCACCTAGCCTAGTATTATCTTCTGAGGCTAAGACTTCATCAGTTATCATTACCTGAGAGGTACCAACCCACCAACCCAAATCTGTAATTCTTTGATGAGGGACCACCCTCTAGGACCCCCATATCTAATAATCTCAGATAATGGGCCAGTCCACACCCCAAACATGCCATTCTCTGCCACACAATCTACAATCTTCTGCTAAGTGCCCAGGGTTCTGTTCAGTCCACCATCCTCTGTTGAAGGGACAGGCTTCTCCAAATATATCATTTTCTGCTGCTGGAGCCGCCCCTCTGCTCAAAATCTATCCTCCTCTGCTGAGTAGCCAGTCTCTGTCATGCGTATTTACCATTCTCCACTGAAGGAGTAGAGCACATCTATCATTCTCTGCTTACAAACTAGACCCTGCCCCATCAAACATTCTCTGCTGAGAGACTATCATCCCCTCCTAATCTACTATCTCTGCTGAGGGACCAGGTCTCTCTCTCTCGGAGAATCCCGTCCATCCTTTGCTCTGAACTGCTGTAGGTATAGCTATCAGTCAGACTGACAGACACCACAACTAATCGGCCAGAAAGGAGGGTGAACTGGAAACCACAATCAGAAATGTTGGCATACATGGCAAAATGTTTAAACCATCCCAATACTGCAAGATGCCCCGACTACAATAGAGCTGTACAAGCCATCCAAGGCAGGCCATGCAGCTCTGAAAGCAGTTCCCTGGCTTGTAGCCCACCAGGAGAGGCAAATGGCCATTCTGGCCCTGCCTTACATCCAAGATTCAACTTTACAGTGTCTTCTTTTCAGACACTTGATGCAACGTGGTGGCAAGGGGTCATGTAGCGACTGCCAAAAAGTCTAAATGAGACCCATGCCAATATGAAGAATCAACAAAAGAAGCACATCAAGGGATATATCTGCCGTGCAGACCACTCCTACTGCAGGGGAGCTTGACCAGTCACCCCGATAGGTGGAATTTCACTGCCGTCGTCCTGCGTTCCTGAAACCATACAGAACCCCACCGGCGGCTATTTCATTCTGACATTTCAGAATGTATATGGAGCAAAGGTACCTCTCCCTCGGGGACTGCAGGTGATAATTCAAACATCAGGGTAGTAATATTTTGGATGAACAAGGCAAAAAAGTGTTAGAGGGCAGTACTAAAGAGTACATTAAAATAAGAAACACGTTCACCCGGCTGTGGAGTGCGGGCGGGGCAGGAAATTCTCATTTTCTTCTCTCTAGTGCTGCTTTTTGAGGGTAATCAGTCACTGCTTGCTTGGTTCACTACAAAGGACAGCCGAGGCCACCTTAGCCGGCCCTTCTCTCTAAAGCCAAGATAGTCCTTTGTTCCTTTTCTTTTTATGTGTTGTCTGTATTAGAAGCAAACCTCCTAGTGTTATAGTGTTTGTTTTAAAGTTGCATCTGTATTTTACCATATTTTTCACATATTATTTATTTTTCCTCAGTGAAAAAAAAATGTGTTGCAACTAGTATAGCTCCACGTGTTGCGAATAAACGCACACTCGCACTTCATGGCTGGATGGGTTTTCGGTACTGTGCAGCCACATGCAATAAAATAATAGACTGTCTGAAAACCTCAGAAATGCAAAACTAGCGCTTGAGCAGGCCACCGCAATATTGCGGACGTGTTGGGTCAAAAAGGTGCGTCAGGGTTCACTAAACTGTGGAACACGGAAATACAAATTATGTAGCGATTATACGGCGCCTCTTTCCATTAAAAACAGATATGCAGTGCAGTGTAGTACGCGTGTTATTTACCATTTGTGTATCTCACCAGAAAGTCACTAGGGGCGACCTCGTGGGCCATAAAACGATGCATGCAGCCCGTTAGCGTACCCCCAAGCCATCAAATGGAGATGTTTTCACCAGTGCGTAATTTGTAAATAAAAACATGCCGGTGCCCAAAGCTCACCTCTGAAACACGGGGCTGCTACAAGCACGGAATACTGGGTCAGTGTAATCCTCAAACCATCTCTGGCCTCCTTAATCCATTTACAGCCACTCCCTGCCCCTCAGCGCACTCTAGAAGCTTTCTGCTGTCTACCTTAGTGACGCTTTTTGTTTTTCTCTTCCTCCGTCTTTCCCATCTGTGTCTTTTGCTCGCATTAAATGATTAAATGCCTGCTTCAGAAACAGAAGTGCTGGTCCTCAAAAATAAGTGCAGATTCCCCGCACCGGAAACCACCGGCTCAAATTAAGCACTGGTTTTCACTAGCTCTGCAACATTGTCACTCCTTTAAACGCTAATTGTAGCTGTAAGTAGTTGAAGTTGCCTGTACATTTTCATGGTAAATTTGGCTTCACGTTTCACCCCCTTGTGTCGCAGTTCTAATGACTTTTGTTCTGTTTGAACTCGAATCTACATTTTTAAAAACATTCTGCAAACTATGCAGGCGATTATGGACTGTGGCCAGCTGTAGCAGATTATGTTTCTCGCCCATCTCTCTCTGCTGTAAATATGCTGGCAGTCATGACTGACAGCATGCATAAGCCCTGAAAAAATATAGGCGGTCATTCTGACCGCGGCGGTCGGCGGTCACCGCCCGCCAAGCGGTTCCCGCCGAAAGACCGCTACGCGGTCAAAAGACTGCGCCGGCCATTCTGGCTTTCCCGCAGGGCTGGCGGGCGACCGCCAGAAGACCGCCGGCCTGCCCAGCGGGAAAGCCCCTTCAACAATGAAGCCGGCTCGGAATGGAGCCGGTGGAGTTGCAGAGGTGCGACGGGTGCAGTGGCACCCGTCACGATTTTCACTGTCTGCCAAGCAGACAGTGAAAATCTGTATGGGGCCCTGTTAGAGGGCCCCTGCAATGCCCATGCCAGTGGCATGGGCAGTGCAGGGGCCCCCAGGGGCCCCACGGCACCCGTTCCCGCCATCCTGGTTCTGGCGTTGGACACCGCCAGAAACAGGCTGGCGAGAAGGCGGTCGGAATCCCCATGGCGGTGCTGCAAGCAGCGCCGGCATGGCGGATACCCTGGCCAGCGGGAAACCGGCGGGAAACCGCCGGCTCCCCTTTTCTGACCGCGGTTTTACCGCCGTGGTCAGAATCGCCCAGGAAGCACCGCCAGCCTGTTGGCGGTGCTTCCGCCGCCCTCCGCCATGGCGGTCATGGACCGCCAGGGTCAGAATGACCCCCATAATGTTATATCTTTACTTTTTTTTTTTAATGCATAACGACTAGGAGAGAAATGGTTTTCCATCTCTAATTGTGCGTGTATATAAATCAATAAAATGGGAAACTAGGAGTTCTTCTTATAATGCAACGTAGAAAGCACAATAAAAAAAAAGCTTAGAACGGAATGATCTGACCCGTCCACTTCTTGTCATGACCACAGAAGTGGCCTTTTAGTGGCCAGGTTGGCAATGTCATCTCAACCTGGCACATAAAACAATCTTAGCTAGGGAGCGCTGGACAACGCATCAGCAACGCCTACCAAAGATTGCAAAGTGAGAAGTCCTTATCAGACTCAGGCCCATATTTATACTTTTTTAGCGCTGCATTTTTGTATTTTGTACGTTTGCGCCACCTTTGCGTCAAAAAATGACGCAAATGCAGTGCTAAAAAAGTATAAATATGGGCCTCAGTCTGTTTGCTTGTGGTAATTATTACCTGTCTTATTGGAGAAGCTTTCCTGGTAAATGCTGCCCGAAGTATCCCTGAGGTCTGGAATAGAGGACTTGAGAAATGGCTGCTCTATTAATTCTACACAAGGAGAGCAGGAGTGTCCAGAAGTGGCTCTGGGCCCAGAGAATCTAAGGGGCATATTTAAGAGCTCCTAGCGCCACCGGAGCGTCACTTTACATCACACTCCGGTGGCTTTATACCCTGCGCCGTATTTACAAAGTGGCATTAAGCCACTTTTTGTAACCAGTGTTGTAAATGCAACCCCTTCACACGCAACACTTTGCATGGAAGGGGCGTGCAATGGGTGTTGCTGTGGGCGTGCCACAGCAACACCCATTGCATTTTGTCACTGCCCCAGATTTACATGTTTTTGTAAACCTGAGGCAGCGCCGAAAATCCCCTGGGGTGGCGTTAGCAAGGCGCAACGAGGATGAATACTTTTATTTCTCCTCGTTTTTTGCTTTTTCTATGTGTGCTGCATTCTGTAGCACGCATATAAAGATGAAGATGCCAGAAATGATTGTTTATGTGGGGGAAGGTGTCCCTTCCTGCACATGAACAGGACATCTTTCCGCACATAAACAATCATCACCCTCAATGCAGACATCCTTGCACGATGGTGCAAAAATGCCTGCATTGGCGCTTGGCAGCTCAATTTAGCACCAGCGCAGGGGGAAATGCAGGGATGCACTGTATTCTAATAAATACAGTGCATCCCTGCATTTCTAAAGTGGTGCGATGCTGCCAGTTTTGTCGCAGCACTGCGCTGTGCCACTTTTTAGTAAATCTGGCCGAAAAATGCTCTTTAACTAGGCCCTTAAATGCAGAAATGCATATGTTTTAGTCCTTGTCGTGCAGGCAGGGGCGTAACAAAGGCCCCTATAGCCCCCAGTGCGACGGGGTCAAGCTACAAGGGGGCCCCTCAATACAGCACCTGGCCTGAATGAGTCCAGAGGGCCCCCCATGTTCTGTGCAGGGGGGGCCCTTTTTGTTTCGTTACGCCTATGCGTGCAGGGTGGAGGAGGACTTGTGACGCCCACGTGTAGATAGTAAGATTGTCTAGTGCAGAAGCGACATGGGCTAGATAAATGACCATGCACTGAGGACGCTAGCAGGAGCGGCTTGCAGGACTTTGTTGGGGCGGGGCGGCACAGCGCAGGGAAGGGGAGTGCAGGAGGCATGCAAATTAATATAAACGAAAAGAAAAAACGAAATTACTTACCTGCTTCTCTGCTGCCGCAGCCACCTTGCTGCTCCTCTCCTGCACTGCATGCACAGGCTTCCAGCCTGCCCTACAACCAATCCTGATGCTGCTCAAAGCAGCATCAAGACTGGCTGGGAGCACCCAGCCAAGGCACTCCCAGGCAGGCTGGGAGCCTGTGCAGGCTCTCTCCAGCCCAACAACTGTGTTGCTGAGCTGGTGAGAGCCTACTGCACATGTATGCTTGGCTGGCCCGAGACATCCGGCCAAACATACATGCGCACTGAGGAGAGTGCTCTGTGCACTCCACTCAGTGCTCGTCACCCCTAATTCCCCGCCCCTTTTACTACAAAACGATAATAAACTTAGGGCCTTATTTATACTTTTTGGTGCAAAACTGCACTAAGGCAGTTTTGCCCCAAAAAGTTTTGCACCGGCTTGCACCATTTTTTAGCACCAGCTGGGCACCATATTTATGGAATGGTGCAAGCCGGTGCAAAGGGTAGGCTAGCTTAAAAAAAAAAATTACATTAGGCAGTTTTGAGTCAAAATAAATGATTCTGACCAGATTAGCATCATTTTTTGACGTTAAGGGGCATATTTATACTCTGTTTGCACTGAATTAGCATCATTTTTTTTACTCTAATTCAGTGCAAAACTAACTTCATATTTATACTTTGGTGCTAGATCGTCTAGCACCAAATTTATGGGGTTAAAGTCATTTTTTGGAAGTGGAAACCTACCTTGCCTTAATGAGATGCAAGGTAGGCGTTCCTGTGCAAAAAAATGACTCTATGGCCTTAACACCATATTTATACTCCCATGTAAAAATGGTGCAAGGGAGGGAGGAGGGGTCAAAAAATGGGGCAAAGCTTGCTTTGCCCCATTTTTTTAAGACCTGGGTCAGGGCAGGTGTTAGGGGACCTGTGGCCCTATTTCCATGGTGGAACACCATGGAATAAGCCCAGAGGTGCCCTCCCTAGGCCCTAGGGGCACCCCCACCCACACTAGAGGGACTGCGAGGATGGGGGACCCCATCCCAGGTAAGTACAGGTAAGTGCATTTTATTTAGGTGGGCATGACTCCTGCCTTTTCTAAGGCAGGAGTCATGTGGCATGGTAGGTTTAGCACCATAAAATGACACTAATCTGGTTAGAGTCATTTTTTTTTACTCTAACCTACCTAAAGGCATTTTTTGGTGCTAAACCCTCTCCTTCTATACTGCCAGCCCCACCCGACTAAAGTCATTTTTTAAAACTCTAGCCTACACTTTGCACCGGCTTGCACCATTCCATAAATATGGTGCCCGGCTGGTGCACAGAAATGGTGCAAGCCGGTGCTAAACTTTTTGGTGCAAAACTGAGTTAGTGCAGTTTTGCAGCAAAAAGTATAAATAAGGGCCAATATTTTGTAAGTTTGCGCCACTTTTGCGTCATAAACTGACGTTAATGCGGTGAAAAAAAAGTTTAAATCAGGGCCTTGGTGCTAGATGGGTCTAGCACCAAAGTATAAATATGGAGTTAGTTTTGCACCGAATTAGAGTAAAAAAAAAAATGACACTAATTCGGTGCAAACAGAGTATAAATATGCCGCAGAGTATAAATATGCCCCTAAATATGGCGCTAAGGCCATTGAGTCATTTTTTGCACGGGAACGCCTACCTTGCATCTCATTAAGGCAAAGTAGGTCTCCACTTTCAAAAAATGACTTTAACTCCATAAATTTGGTGCTAGAGGGGTCTAGCACCAAAGTATAAATATGGAGTTAGTTTTGCACCGAATTAGAGTAAAAAAAAATGACACTAATTCGGTGCAAACAGAGTATAAATATGCCCCTTAGTTTATTATCGTTTTGTAGTAAAAGTTTTGCAGCTGCTGCTGCTGGCAGTGGGACGACGCCTGGACGCTAGTCTCATGCAGAAGGGACTACGGTGGTGGAGTTCGATTACTTTTCATAAAGCTGGTTCTTCTATGTGACGTCCTGGACCAGCCAAAAAATGATGATATAAATCACCAATTGCAAAATGTTTAAATGGCTCTAATCTAATAGCACCACAAATTCACTTCTCTCAGGTGGCTGGGTGTGTGTTTCTTGGGACTTCTGTGTTAGAAAGCCGTTTGATGAGAAATTTGTTCATCTTTTTTTCTTATTCCCATCGATCATTTCAATAATTTTCCCTCATCTGTCCATTTTTATGCATTCCACCTCATCGGTGAAAATATTAGTTCATATGACATGCACCCATGCATTGCAAAACAGCACCTGAAAGAATGATAACCTGGACTTCTATTCCTTCTGAGTTTATTTCTGTTGAAATGGCTTGCTGTTCCGGCTATCCTTGTTTGTTACACTACGGGTGACTTTACAAACACACAATGCCTTAAACGATGAAGGCATCCATTCTCTTAATGGAAGGAGGAACCCATAGTAAATTCAGTTGTAGCTTAAGGGCTTTCCAAGTGAAAAGCATCAGTTCACCAATTGCTTCTGCTTTGCCCGCTCAAATGTCGGATAAAGCTTTTGTCGCTATCTGGCTTTGCATGAATGGTATTTTTCCAATCTTTCTTAAAACCTGCACTAGATATACAAATGTCAGTGGGCAAACATGGTGTCACTGCGACATTGATGTGGGGTTGAACTTGAAATGTGCTCCACCTAAAATGGGAGCGCTCCTCCTGTTGTCTTTCACAATGTGCTCAACGACTTCCGGGTGAATGGTTTCCCTTTTACTAGGTCCCTTACCGATGTCTGGACTAAGTTGTACTCATCTGATTATTCTACAAGCAAAACATGTTGTCGTATGCTGATTTCACTCTATTCCAGATGGGTTGACAATGTATTTTATTAATCCCCAAAAATGTATGGTTTACCTGAAATGGTAAATTCTTGTTTCTTACTTCCCAGCTTGGCCTCTTTCGTGTTTTGCGTATTCTGCGTATTTTGCTGGTTCAGTGACTTTTCCTGAATACAGACATTTTAAACGGCAAAATATAATGTCACTGTTGGATTGATGTGCTTCATTTGGAAAGCTCCTTAATTAAAACATAAGCCTTCCCAACGTTCTTCCTTGTTTTGCATAATGTATACAGCACTCAAATCCTGAGCAGCCTAGCCATCTATTGGCTTCTAAGATTATATTTTCGCAACTCAAACTAACAGGCTTCAACTTTTATGTTTTATCTTGAAGGAAACCATTAATTAACCCAAGATGTCTTTGGCTTGCAGAAATCCAGTTCCTGTCAATGAAATACTGCATTTTTGCCAGCAATTATTTCTCTAGGGGACAACTAAGGACGTGTTATTCTGAGCCTATTAGAAAACCCTACTTTTAGAATCCCCTTCATAATAAATAGAGTGTGTATTCCCAAGACATATTACTGCAGAGATTTTACATTTTTGATTATTAATTCCAAGAATGTCTTGTATGTAGGATTTTGCAAGCTTATCTTAATAATAAATAGGGCTATTTTTCAATGTTTAATCAGCCAAGACTTCTGTATGGGGCAGATTTGTGCTCACATGCTATCACTCGCAATAGTTCCCTGTAATGTAACATTGGACAAATATAAATAATAGTGATGTTGTCAAGAGTGAGCATAAATGATCATTACAAAAAGTGAATTGGCAGGCTGTAAAAGGAAAATATGCTTACAAATATATGAAATATCACAGACGCTTAGTCTATATTTTACATATATTCCTTAACAAAAAGAAACATAAATTTAACATGCTATTACTAAACAGGCCTACACAGCATGTGGAGTCCTGGGATTAGAGTTCAGGGAATCGCTGCAGAGGAGAGAACCTGAGCTCAGCAATTAATTAATGGTCCCACGATGCAAAAGTGGCTTATGGCGGCCACTGAATGCATAAATAAACAAGGCAATTAGGTTGCAGAGGGTCATTAATGTAGATACTAAGATAGGCCAGGAAGCTCCCAGTGTCTCCAATACATGATTTAAAAAAAATGTAAGGTGAATCCTCACCAACCAACCTCGGTTGCATGCTTTGTCATTGGGTTACCTCATTCGTATAGATTTTTTATAGGGATGAATGGACTCCCTGTATTCAGGGGTGCTTTGTTGACGTAGATGGGATCCGCTGAATGGAGTTAAAATCTCACTAGATGTTTCTTCACATGCATTATTCATGGAAACGTAGAGGGATGGTTAAAACCTGATTTGGTATGTTGAGGATATTTATTTATCCTACTTCCTCTTAATTGAAATGATCAGTCGATTTATGGCCCAGTTCGGAATCCCCAGCTTTCTTCAAGACCGGTATCTCCTATATCGTATTTAGCAATTCGATAATCTCAGTCATAAGAATGCATGCAAGTGTTGCACCGACACACAGTTATGAATTTGCATGCTCTATTAATCAAATCTATGGTGACAACCTCAATAAGGGTAATCCTATGGAAACACAGATATTAAGAGGCACATATAGAGGAGATATTTCAATTGGATGCTAAACGCTGCAAGCCAAATAATTCCAAGCACATGTTTTGTACCACAGTAAAATAGTGCTGAAATACATAGCCTATGTAGTAGTATTAAAGAATAAAGTAAATCATTCCACTTTGGGGATAGGTGGTTATCTTACTCGTTACTTTCTTACCCGATTAATATGGGAGTACTAGTGAGAAGGAAGATCCTACAGTGGAGACCCTTGTAGCCACACACTAGAGTGTAGAGTATAAAAATCAGTAATGAAGGTCAGTTAAAGTGCCAAGAGACATTCTGTATATAGTTTTAAGGCTGAAAAGACATCCATCAGCAAAGGGAACCCTTGTCAGTTTTTCTGTATTCAGTATGCCGCCTCCGGATGGTGTCCCTGCGTTTTTGGCATTCTATGTCTTGCAGATCAGGTAATGTTGACATTTCGGGACCTACAAGTGACGTGTGTTCATTCAGATGGTAACAAATATACTCAGTCACTTGTAATACATGCATTGTATTGGCTTTCATTTTCTGGCTATTTTATGCAGACTGAGTGCGTTGAATTTATGTATCATTGGCCATATCCTTTAACAGAAATACAATGGTTGCATAACGACTTCAATTTTCTAAATATTTGATGTCATCTGTTTTAATTTTGCTGTATGGATGTACGGTTGGCCATATCTTCTAAAATGGATAAAATAGTTGCATTTATTTTATCCCATGCAAAATTGAGGTTTTAATTGTCCATTCTAAATGCACATTAGTGATAGTAAATGTTGCTATAACTAGAATGTCAATCAGACTCCTATTATATGTATGGTAGCTAATGTTTACATCCATTTATGTAAAATGTATTATTTCAAAAGTCATTCTGGGCCAGATTTACAAGAAACTGGCACATCGGTACTGATGCGCCAGTTTGCTTGCGTCATCCCTGATCCACCTAACAACACTATGGGGGTCATTACGACCTCAGCGGTCTTTTCAAAAGACCACCAAGGCCCGGGAGACAGAATACCGCCATTGCCGGCGGTATTTCTGTCTCCCTATTATGACATTTCCGCTGGGCCAGCGGACGGTAACAGTGTTACCGTCCGCTGGCCCAGCGGAAATGTCACATCAACATTGCCGCCGGCTCGTAATAGAGCCGGCGGCAATGCTGATGTGCAGCGGGTGCAGTAGCACCCGTCGCGCATTTCACTGCCCGAAATTCGGGCAGTGAAATGTGCGACGGGGCTATGCATGGGGGCCCCTGCACTGCCCATGCCAAGTGCATGGGCAGTGCAGGGGCCCCCAGGGGCATCCCAAGTCCCCTTACCGCTGACCTTTCCATGGCGGTGTGTACCGCCATGGACAGGCCGGCGGTCGGGGACTCACAATCCCAAGGGCAGCGGCGCTTGCACCGCTGCCCTGGGGATTATGACCGCCAGGCGGAATCCTGGTGGGAAAATGGAAGGGCCTGCGGTATGGCCGTGGCAATTCCGCCACGGTCATAATTGCTGGCGGAACACCGCCAGCCTGTTGGCGGTGTTACCGCCAACATACCGCCGGTCGCCAGGGTCGTAATGACCCCCTATATGTGATGTATTATTTATAATACATCACACAATTGCTGTAGTTAGGCCAATAGCATCAGAATTGTTTACGCTACTGGAGCAAAGTCCAAGGAGGCCGATAGGTTAAGATGCAAAAATGTCGCATTTTTGCGGACCTCTTAATGCCAGAACGCCCCCCCCTCTTGCATGCATTATGTCTGAAGCAGGCATAATGTGACACAAGGGGCCGCAAAGTGGAGCAATGCATGCATTGAGCCACTTTGTAAATATGGTGTGGAGAAAATTGCCTCCTTGAGCCACATTAGCGTCATAAAAATTACGCTAGTGTGGCGCAAGGAGGGGCTAGGGCCTTGTAAATCTGGCTTCTGTTTCTTGGACTGTCCAGTGCAAGACAAATGTCTTTCTATGATAATTCCGACAGATCTTAACTCAATGTATCAGGAGTGTGTGGCTCTCTATGGTGTGGGGTGTTCACATTGTGTCAGCCTGTAGATTTTGTACTGTGGGTTCTAAATTTAATTTGGGAGCCGAACTGTGTTGTATTAGGTAAAAATGCATGTCAGTGATGACCAGCTTCTAGGCACGAGAAACATCTTATCTAGTGCCTATCGCACATATATATTTTAGATATGGCAATCCTAGGCCTGATTACGGGCCTGTCGCACTTCCCGCTCTAATTTGCGCGGCCCCTATGCTCTGTCCTTTCTCTCCTCACGCGACATGGCGGCTGCTCTCCATTCTACAGATTTTTACCGCCTTTTTCCGCGCTCGGAGTGAGGGGAGGGAAAGGGACTCCCCTTAGGCACGGTGGTATTTTGATACAAAAAACACGCCTTGATCTTGAATGATTGTAGGTTTTTCTCCTCTCGGATTCCTGTGTTGGAGCCAGGCAATCATCTCGTCCTTTGTTTTCGTTGTGGCCCGGGCCCGGAGAGGCTTCTCTCGGGACTGTTAATAGGATTTATGCAAATGACGCGTCGCTAGTGATTGCTGATGGAAGCTTCCCGGGCAGGCGGAGGTCCTGGCTGCTCGCTGCGCAGTCTCCTCGCTGTCGGGAGGGGCACGGACTGCTAGATAACTGCACTCCCCTGCAGCTGCATGGGCACTGCCTCGGATGCAAATGAAGTGCGGTGCTCGCCTGCTGTGCCGGTTACTACTCCAGTGCTGAGGTCTGTTTTCAGCTCTTCTAATGCACCTCAACGCTGACATGCAGCCCTCTGATATGCCGTTATTGGGGCCCCAACACACCACTGCCAATGCACCACAGTAATGCCCTGCAATCGTTGTTTTTCCAGTGCTAGGAACCATGCACAGCTCTGCTCGAAGCACCACACACAGCTTTCCTTATGCACATTCAGTCCAGCATGCAGGCCTCTCTACTATCCACAACAGGTTATGAAGCATTACACAAATGCTTCAGTACCACACAATATAGTGCTATCCCCAAATTTGGACCCTTTTGCAGTTTTGACAATGCACCTCAAACCTGCCTTCAGCACCCCTACTATTCTAGTACTCGAAACCAGACAGAGCTCAGTCAGTGCACCTCGAACCGTGTGCTTTCAGGACTGAGACCCACAAGAGGGGCTGCTAGCACTCGTAAGTACTTACCATTTGTGCCTTTTCTACTTTTACAGTGATAGCCAAACAATATAACATACCATGGTCAATGCATCCTAATCCATTCACACAGCACCCTCTGCTGTTTCGGTACTGGACTATAAACAGCTCTCTTGAGACATCATGAAGGATACCTGTTTTGGTCTCACACCTCTTGGGTAGACTTCCTGTTTTGATCTCACAACCTCTGAGGAGGCTTTCCATTAGGCTTTCCTATCACATAACCTGAAGAGGCACCTTTTTAGGAACTTTACCCCTTCGAGGAGATTCCTCATGAGAGCTAATGTGTCTTGATATTATCTCTGTCTTATGGTCTGTACTATTTTCAGAGGCTTCTTGTTGGGACCTCTTAAGGAGCCTCCTTGTTTGAATTGGAAACCGCTTGAGGAGACTTCCTCTAAGGTTTTTAATCCACTTGAGAAGGCTCAATGTTAATCTGGAGGAGGCTTCTTCTATGGCCTGTACTCATTGAATCTATCTCTGTCGTTCTGACTCTCTCCCTTTAGTTACCTGTCGGGATCTCATGCTCCTCACAACACTCGAGGAGACTGCATGATAGAATCTCACACCTTTTAAGGAGGCTGTACCATCTCTCCTTCTCCCCTTGTCTCTGTCTCTCTTTCTTGCTCAGGCTAGATTTCAGGACCTTACTCCACTGGTGGAGAAATGCTCGTTGGTTCTCACACGTTCAGCTTCCCTTTTCAAGCCAGTTTTGTGTCAACCTGGACCTTATGTTATAAGGGTGTTTATGAAGGCAGTTTGTGGATACATTAGTACACATGGTGTTGCCATAGCATAGTGAATCGTGCAGCAAATTAAATGTACCTGTTCTGTGCCCAAAAGCAGCAAATAAGCTGCTTGTGCTCTCATGCTATTTTTTGCTTGGTGCTAAATTTTCACAAAACGTGAGCCTGAGGTTATTGAACCGGGGTTTTCAACACACTCCTGCATTTTTTGTGCAGCTCTTTACATTCCAACCAATTAAAGCTTGAAATGCACCATCGGCTCGGTCTTTGTTCAGACTAAGCAAATTGCGATACCTCAACTCCCAGTATCCGAAGAAACTAGGTCTCCCACTAGGTGCATCTATGTTTCAGGACGAAGACACGTCTGCAACATGCTATAGCAAAGCTTTTAAATTTATTTTAAAAAAATGCTCTACATGGGATGAAAAATGAAAAAAAAATGTTATCTATGCCCTTCACAAAAAAAGCACCCGTACAAATGAAAGGTGAGAAAGGGCACATTTTAAATTAAAAATTCAAATGAAGCCGCCAAGAGCTTCAAACAGACTTATTATTATCTATGAAATCTGTTGTCATAACAAAACATTTACATCGGATCGTCTGAATAATATTATCATTCGAGCAGCGTGATGTCGTTGACCCTTGACCTCCGCCTTCTGAGAGAGCATGGACAACTAGCCCATTATGAAGACAGAATTTGCTACTGCTTATTATAAATGTATTTATGGACGTGAAAAGGACAGTCAGTGACTAGCCCGCGATTAAGTTAATTTGAACAATCAATTAAATGTCTGACTAAAAGGACCCCCAGACACCTCGTGCAGATCTGCTTGTGTAGCCCGCCTTGTCCTGTTGGACACCACAGGGCAAGAGGTGAAAAGGCCCTACAAAATCCTGTCATGCCTGAGAAAACCTGCCCGCCTACGAATGCAATCACATCACAACCATAGCCACCTGGGAGGCAAACGCTGCAACGATGCTAAAAAATATATATCTATTTTCTGTTTACATTTCACTTTGGAAATCATTTTTCATTTACTCTGGGTCTGCCTTCATTACTTGTTACTATTTTTAGACTCTCCTGTGCCTAAAAAGAGCTGAACTGACAAGTCCAGTGGAACGACAGCAAGTGGATGGGAGACAGAGTGGGGGAGGCAGAGGGAGACAGAGAAAAGGAGAATGACGGGGGAGGGACGGAGGAAGAGAAAGAGAGTGATGGTAAAGAGAAGAAGAGGGGGAAGAGTCACAGAGAAATAAACGAGCAAGAAAAGGACAGGACAGAAAAATGTTAGGGCCAGATTTACAAGGTCCTTGCACCATCGGAGCGTCACTTTTTGTGATGCTCCATTGGCGCTGTGCAGTGCGCCGTATTTACAAGGTGGCGTTAAGCCACTTTTTGTAGCCTAATACCACCTTGTAAATACGGCCCCTTCACACACAGCACTTTGTGTGGATGGGGTGTGCAATGGGTGTTGCACATCAAAACCTATTGCATTTTGACGCGTCCCCAGATTTGCAAGATTTTGTAAATCTGAGGCAGTACCAAAATCTAACGCCACCTCAGGGGTGGGCTAGCATGGTACAACAAGGAGAAATGCTTTCATTTCTCCTCGTTTTATGCTCTTTCTATGTGTGCTGCATTCTGCTGCACACATAGAAAGATGAAATCGCCATAGAAGATTGTTTTTGTGCAGGAAGATGTCCCTTCCTGCACAAAAACAATCCTCACCTCAACACAGCCATCCGTGCACTATGGCACAAGGGTGGCTGCATTGGCGTTCAGCAGCAACTTTAGCGCTGGCGCAGGGGGAAACACAGGGGTGCACTGTATAATTGTAAATACGGCGTATACCTGCGTTTTAGAAGTGGCATAGCATAGCACTGCCAATTTTGCTGCATCACCGCGCTGCGCCAGTTCTTGTAAATATGGCCTTTAGAGTGGAAACAGAAGGGGAGTTCGACAAGATGAAGGAAAAAATAGGGAATAGATGTAAGAATGGGAGGGGATTCAGTAAAAAAAATAGTAGAATGAGGAGGCAAGAGAATGAGAAAGGGGGGGAGAGAGGAAGAAAGAGGGGACAAAAAGTAGAAAAGATGATGAACAAGTGGAAATGAAGGTAGAAATAGGTAAGAGAGGGAAAGAGAGAAGGATAATGGACTAAAGCCAGGAGAAGGGTAAAGGGAAGGAAAACGAGAGGGAAAGGGAACAGGATGAGTGTGCAACAAATAAATGGGAGTGGTAAGAGACAAAGATGCAACGAAAGAGAACAAAAAGGAGATTGAGAAAGTCAAAGAGAAAGACGGTGTAAGAGAGAAGAAGGTAAGGAAAATGAAGATACAGCAAAGGAAGACAATGTAGATGTGGGGATGAAGTAGGGAAGGGAAGCAGGAAAGGGGACAAGAGTGAGGCCAAAGGTAGAAGGAGAAAGATGATGAAAATGGGAGATGACTATAGGAGGAAGTAAAGCTGGAAAGGGATGAATTGTAGGGGCTGGGAGAGGGCATAAAGGAAATGTAAAAGAGGAAAGCTAGATTGAAAAAAGAAAGAGAAGGAGGCAATGGCACATTTTAAAAGTGGGGGGGCAGAAAGCTGGGAGTTTAATATAAAGTGTGAGCGAGTCTAAATCAAACATGGGTGGGAAGATGGGATGCAGAGGGGTTATCCTCTCGCAAGAGAATTTGAGAACTAATAAGTGTAAATGGTGTATTTTCAGTATATCTTTCCAGAAAGCTTGCTACCATTTTGTTTTAAAAAAAGAAGCAAATGGACTCAGAAAGATTTGCCGCACTGCCTGCACTCACAGGCACATTACTCGTCATACACACACAGACACGTCACCCCCTCACCCTGCAGTTAGATGCACAGTACTTAGCTTACCCTACACTCATCCATGTATGCCACTCACCCAGCACTCACACAGGCAAAGCCTTCATTTTGCACTCATACAGCTTACCCACTCACCCAGTGAACTTTCATTACTCACCCCACACTTATACAGACACACATCTCACCCTGCACTGACACAGGTACACTGCTCACCCTGCACTCATACAGCATCCCCACTCACCCTGCAGTCATACAAGCACACTGCTCACTCTGCACTCATAAAGCATCCATACTCAGCCTGCACTCATACAAGCACACTGCTCACCCTGCACTCATATGGGGTTCCCACTCACCCTGCAGTCATACAAGCACACTGCTCACTCTGCACTCATAAAGCATCCATACTCAGCCTGCACTCATACAAGCACACTGTTCACCCTGCACTCATACAGCTTCCCCACTCACCCAGTCCCAGTGAACTTTCATTACTCACCCCACACTTATACAGACACACATCTCACCCTGCACTGACACAGGTACACTGCTCACCCTGCACTCATACAGCATCCCCACTCACCCTGCAGTCATACAGCGTGCCCACTCATCCTGCACTTATACAGGCACGCTGCCCAGCCTGCACTCATACAGCATCCCCACTCACCCTGCAGTCATATAAGCACACTGCTCCCCCTGCACTCATACAGCGTACCCACTCATCCTGCACTTATACAGGCACGCTACCCAGCCTGCAGTCATACAGGCACACCGCTCACCCTGCACTCATACAGTGTCCCCACTCACCCTGTACTCATACACGCACACCACTCACCCCCACTGATACAGGCACACAACCCACTTTGCACTCTTGCAGCATCCCCACTCACCCTGCACTATACAGGCCGAGCACTCACCCTGCACTGATACAGGCACGCTTCTCAGCCTGCAGACATTCAGGCACACCACCACCCTGCACTCAGGGTTCCTACTCATCTGGCACTCATAAAGGCACACCACCCACCCTGCACTCATACAGTGTCCCCACTCACCCTGCACTCTTGCAGGCACACCACCCACCCTGCAGTCACACAGCGTCCTCACTCACCCTGCACTCTTGCAGGCACACCACACACCCTCATACATGTGCAAGCTTCTCTTTAAATGTCTCAACGTAGGTGCAGGGAGGCCAGGAACAGTGTAAGACTCACTTTGGATGGCAGAGGATAAAATGTTGGTCTGTCCCAGATACAGCGATCAGTCTTTCATTTTGTTTCTGTACAAGAGGTCAATGTGCCACTGGGCATCAGCATGGTCCATTTAACTCTCAAACCAATCAATGTATATTACCTGGGTATAGATAAGAGTGCTGACCCAGTGGGATGAAATATAATTTACATACATGCTTTTCAACAAACACAATTACTCTGTATTTGGTCATGAAAGTGGCACAGGATTGTGGAATTGCTGCCTGCCTTTGACTGCTCTCTGAAAGTGCGCAGCATTTTAACTGGTAGCTGGTATTTTTGCCTACCTAATTCAGACATCCTAAGACGCAGCAGATCAGTGGAAACATAGGGCCCGGGGCTGCAGCCTGGCTCCAATCCACAAAGGCACTCGCAGCTCCAAAAGGGTGGACATTGGTGAGCACCACACCTGCGGAATCCTGCTGCTCATGACAACAATCGTGGCAGGAGCACAGCGCACCATGTTAAGATAAAGTTGCATTTGTACAGAACAATATGGTCTTCACCTGTTACTTCTTCCCTCGCATGTGTCGGCTGCTGAATACATTGCGGGGCACTCCTCCAGCTGATGCTCCTTGAAACAGAAGCATGCAAGCATGGGGTTGGGGCTCTGTGTGGGCCATGCCCATGGTCACAGGCCTTATTTCCCCAAATGAAAGCAAATACACTGGGATTGAGAAATGCAGCGCCCACCACCTTGACAACACAACACTGCCTTGTGCCTCCAGGGTGAGTAACCTCTCGCCCAGCCCGGCACATGCGTAGCTGCGTACACGTTTCCAGCTGTTAAAAAAACACAAGTTTCAGGTTACATATCGCCTATAACACAGCACTTTGGAGCCGTTCATTAAAGCAACTCCGTGGGTTTTCTTTGTTTACTGTTAGTGGGGCAAAACCCACTTCACCCCTTAATACCAGCCTACCCTGGAAGGAAGACGAAGGTTGAAATAAGTATTGACAAATCCAATAGGTCTCACCTATGAAAGAGCTAATGGCTTTGCCAATATGTTTTAGCCATGTTGTAGAGCAGCCATGTTTTACACCAGCATGGCTAAAAGTTAGGGGGATAAACAAGAGTGGAATGGAGTATCATAAGGGCGAACACAGCGGAGTGTTATGGAGAGGTGTAGAGAGTCGTAAAGCGGCACAGAGTGGCGTAGAGTGGTATAGAGTTGAGTTGCCTGGAGTGAAGTGGAGGGGCGTAGAGTTTGTAGAATGTTGTAAAGTGTCATGGAGGGAGTAGAGTGTCGTAGAGTTGAAGGGCTTAGAGTGGAGTTGAGTGGAGTAGATTGTCAGAGTGGAGAAGAGTGTTGTAGAGTGGAGTGGCATAGAGTGTCATGGAGCAGTGTAGAACAGAGTTGAGTGGTGTAGAGGGTGTTGTGCAGAGTGGCGTAGTGTTGTAGAATAGTGTGATGTACAGTGGAGTAGATTGTCATAGAATGGAATAGTGTAGGAGAGTGGAATGGCATAAAGTGGAGTAGAGTGGAGTGGTGTCGAGTGGAGCAGTGGAGTGGAGTAGAGTGGAATAGCGTGTCATAAAATAGAGTGGAGTAGAGTGGCATGGAGTGACGTAGAGGGAGTTGTGTAGAGCATCGTGGAGTGGAGTGTCAGAGTGGAGTAGAGTTTAATAGAGTGGAGAATCAGAGCAGAGTGCATGGATTGGAGTGCCATGGAGCGTTGTGAAGCAGAGTCTCATGGAGGGGAATGTAGTGGACTGCAGTGTCCTAGAGTGTAGTCAAGTGTTGTGGTGCAGTGTCCACTGGCATACTGTAGAGTAGAGTAATGAAGAGCTCACTGGCATGGAGAAGAGTGGTGCAGAGTGTGCTGGCATAGAGTACAGTGGTGCAGAATGCACTGGCATATAGTTCAGTGTTGTAGAGCAGAGTTGAGTGGCACAGAGTTCAGTGGGGCAGATTAGAGTGCTTTGGCATAGAGTTCAGTGGCTCATCATAGAGTAGTGGGGGGTAGAGTGCACTGTCATAGAGTTCAGTGGTGCATCATAGAGTAGCGTGGGGGTAAAATGCATTAGCGTAGAGTGGTGCATAGTAGAGTGCAGTAACACAATGTGGAGTGGTGCATAGTAGAGTGCAGTAATGCAGTGTGGAGTGGTGCATAGTAGTGTGCAGTGACGCAGGGTGGAGTGGTGCATAGTAGAGTGGAGTGACAATGTGGAGTGGTGCTGCGTAGAGTAGTGGGTAGTAGAGTGCATTGGCATAAAATGGTGTAGAGTTCAGTGATACAGTGTGGAGTGGCGTAGTGTGGACTGGCACAGAGTAGAGTGCAGTGGCATGAGCTGTGCAGAGTAGAGTGGAGTTGGGTAAATTGGAATATGCATGGTGTGGTAGCGCACTATCATTACAGACATCACATCTTCAATTTAAATGACCATAACATTTACCCAGGCATTCAGTCTTACTGATAAAAGTATACAGCGCACAAGCAATGTGTGGAAATGTCATCACTTGGTGTTTTGATTTGTTTTGATCTTATTAAAATATTTGTTTCCACCACACTTCAGAACATGTGCTTCATTTGTGCTTTAATATTCTGAAATATCTGCACAGTTCATTTACAGACATTTACATTTTGTTTTGTGCTAGGAAAAAAATAACATCGTACAGCACAGCCCGAGTAGCCAGCATGATTGTCAAATAAATGCTCTCACTTTGATGTCAGAGACAGAAAAGTAAACATCAAGCTCTTTAGAAGACAAAGCCTAGTGTCTTTTGTCCTTGAATGCACAGCAAATGTGACAAGATAAGAACAAGATTTAAAGGCCTAATTACAGAAATTCAGTACTGGTGAAAGAATACACTAAATAGCGTTTGGGCAAGGGAAGGGACAAACACAAGCTGGATAGCCTAAAACAAATAAAGCTGGCAAATAGAAAGCAAGCAAATGTGAATTACAAATCACAAAGCCAATGGAACGCAATGGGTGGAATGCATTCCCAGGGAAGCTTCTAAATGTCCCCAAGATGTCATTAGCAAACCAGACAGCACAGTGTCTGGTAGCCTTCGACCTATAAAGGACATCGAGCAGTAGACGAAATGGAGAATAGAGAGAGGAGGGAGCGGAAGTGAAAGAGAAAGACAGGGAAATAGAGAGAGGGGCATCAACAAAGAAAAGAGAAAGAACAAGAGGAAGAATGTTGGGCATAGAGTGGAAAGAGTAAAAGGGAAAGAAGAAGAGAATGAGAGCTGGAGAAGAGAGACATAAAAGTGGTACAATAACTTCAAAAAGAAGGAAGAATGTAGAAAGAAATAAAGAAGTAGGGAAATCAAGAAAACCGGTCAGAGAATGATAATGGGGAAGAAAAGCAATGGAGAAAGGAGAAGGAATAAAAAGGATGAATGGTGGGATTGCAAACAGATAAGAGGAGAAGGCCATGACTTTCATTTTGACCTTGTAGGTTTGTTGTATTTTCACATTTGATATTTACTGTGGTACATCTGATTGCTGATTTTCCCCACATGCCTTAGCTTAAAGTCACAGTGCCAGAAATCGTCAATAAAACAGTTATCTTTCTCATGAATGTCCAGAGATGGATATTCTTTAAAGAAAGTGTACTTTTCCTCCTTTTTACTTATTTTTCAATGAAGAAAGAAAATAAATTACCAACAGATCCTGCAACACTCCTGCTTTGCGTCTCAGCATTCTGACGTGTGGAGGAGCTTCAGTCTGTGAAAGACCATGACTTAGATGCTATTTGTTACTTGCAACTTTAAAAAGTTGTGTGGAAGGTCCTTTGACATGAAAATACGGGTTCCTTTCACCTCCACACAACTTGCCATATACTATAAAGCTGATGTTGCTTCTGCGTTTACAATGTGAACTAATCCTTCTCAAGGTAAATGAGGTAGTATGGCAATTTGTGTAAAGCCAACAGTAGCTGTTTACTGCTTTTAAACTTCTAGTTGAGATTGCTAGAGTTGTTACTTTGTACTATGAGTGAGCGTTGAGTCACATGGAACAGGGAATGCCCGGTCATTTTATTTCTTTTTTTTCAGCTAAAAATTGGTTGACGGAGCACAACCTGGGCCTTATTGTTACCAAAGACACACAGGTTTAGAGTTTCAGCATTCCCGTTTGTATATATGGGCAGAGTGACCCTTAAATTCTCTTAATCCCTGGGCAAGCTTCATCAAGATGGTGTTGTACCACCAAGCTGAATCCAGGTGATCGAGTTACTAGACATCATAAATGTAAAAAAAATGTAAATTAGCATTTGTATAGCGCACTACTCACCCGTTAGGGTCTCAAGGCGCTGTACTCATACCGCTATGGAACCCCTCCTGGCTTTTCCCTGTGAGGCGCCCACTCCTGAGCCCACTCCTGAGCACCCCCAGGGTGAAGCCAGGCATCCAAGCGCTGGTGGGGCCGTTGTGGAGATTAAGCAAGCTATTGCCCAGAGTTGCAGAGTGGGACCCATGAATTAGATTAGGCACTGAGGCGAGAATTATCTGGTCAAGGGGAATTGAGCCCAAGACCTGCCGAAGCGGGACTTGAACCCTGTTCTTGAGCCAGATCTCTGCTTCAGGGTCTGCCGCTCTGCCGCTCTAACCATTGAGCCACACTTCTCATGCACCTGCTACCACCAGATTTCCAATTCTCCAACTCGGCGTAACCTTACATCAATATCCAAGAGTCGTACAGACTCCTTGAGTACTTAAATGCCTTCTATATCAAAAGGAATTTTCATGAATTGGCCAAAGGGTCTGGCACTGATATGGGTAATATTAGACCTGACAGCTTTAGGATGGTCGTTCCCTAAAATGTTGCTTTCTACTCCCTGTTTTGCTGAAATCAGTTTTGTTGGCTTTGGGTCTCTGTGCACGTTACCATTGCTAACCAGTGCCAAAGTGCTTGTGCTCACTCCTTTAAACCTGGTAAAATTGTCTTACCCCTGTTTGGCACATTTGTTTTACTTATAAGACCTTAGTAAAGTGGTACTACATGTACCCACGGCCTGCAGCCCTAATTGTGCCACCCACTTAAGTAGCCCATTGAGAACATGTACCAGGCCTGCCATTGCAGACTCTGTGCAGTTTCAAACTGCTTTTTGGATGTGGCCCCCTAGGGTACGGCCCTCAGGCCCACTCTTCAGTACACTCCTGGGCCGCTGGATACTACAGAAGATAGACTCTTCTGCTGCCAGTGAACTGCTCTGCTGCTAAGGCCTGCTGTGGTTTCTGAGAAGGAAGACTGGACCCGTTCACTTCATCCCATTCAGAGTGACTCCAAGGATTCAGGTAACAGACCTTCTGTTCTGAGCTGCAGGGACACAACAAGCTCCAGGGACCTCCCTGCAATAGCCCAGCTGACCTGCTGCACTGTATCCGCCTGAGCCCTGCTGATGTCTATTGAAGTGAGTTCCTGATCCCCAAGATGTGCCTCCCCAGGTCTTGGGCTCTTGGCTAGCATCTGGTGAGCTCCTCCTGTGAAGAATAGGAGAAATACCAAAATCTTACCACCCCTGGTGACCGCCAAAGTGAAGCTCCAGTGGTCTGACTCTTGATGCTACAGGGACGACCGCAATGCAAGATCTGCCCTTCACGCTATAGTATTGACATCTCGTAACGACTGTCAACGCGAAGCTCCAGCAATGACTGTCCGCAATTCTTAACAGGATCTTTGTGCTACAGAGACAACAGTGTGCAACACCCACCCTGTACTTTGCCTAAAGCGGCGATCATATGCAACACTCTCCCTGCTTCTTGCGGCTGCCTCCACCGCACACTGGACTCTTTGCGTCGTAATTTGAGAAGGTAACCTTTTCAGTGGGACTAACCTGGTCCCTGTGTCCGGCCCAGACTCCATCGCAGTCAGTCTGAACTTGTGACTTTTGGGTGCGATACCTACCTAAACCTTTAGAATTGCCTCTGGTTGATTAGAGTTTTGGCATTTTGGTCTCATTATATTTATTTAATTGTAATCAATTTATCTAAATTGGTGTGGGGATTGTCTTGTGTTTTCACTTTATTACTGTTTGTGTGCAGCATAAACTCTTTTTACACATTGTCTAACAGTTAAGCCTGACTGCTGTTGTGCCAAGCTGTATGAGGGTTAAGCACAGGTTAATTTAGTGAGTTTTGTGGTTCACCCTGTCATGGACTGTGACTAGAGAAGGGTCTTTATCCCCTCAATCAAAAACCTAATTTCTCACATTGGTGTTCAGTGCGGGGATACACTACTTGCGTTTGGGAAGTACCATACAGTAATTGGTGTAACAATAAAATCCCAGATAAATAACTTGATACCAGATTCAACCTCTTTTTAAATTCTCCTTAGTTTTTGATTGGCAATTTTTTCTCACTTTCTAAATTTAGGTTAATTTTAACTCCCTTTAGCAACAATGAAGATGAAGCTGATCAAGGTAGATGACCTCATCAAGCTGCTTCCCCACGGCCCTGCCCCCCTCCCTCCTCCTTGGAGCTCTTCCCGCCCCTGACTCCTGCTGCCCCCGCACTCCCATTGGAGGTTTCCATCCCTCCTCCCAGCTGTCACTCCCTCCCACCTCCCCTCTTATGCCGGCCGCAGCGCGAGGTTAGAAGCGACCTCTGACCCTGCATCCTTGCAGGCAGGTCGCTTCCTCCTCACCACTGCTCCGGTAAGTGCTGCCATTGTTTTGGGCATGTTTGGGCTTGTCTGGGCTTGTTTGGGCTTGTTTGGGCTTCTTGGCATATCCTCTCCCGGAAGGTTTGCGCCGCTGCTTCCCTGTGGCCCCGCCCCTCCCTCCTCCTCAGAGCTCTTCCCGCTCCTGCCTCCTTCTGCCCCCGCCCCCCGCACTCCCATTGGAGGTTTCCCTCCCTCCTCCCAGCTGCCACTCCCTCCCACCTCCCCTCTTATGCCGGCAGCAGCGCGGACGCGCCGCTGGCGCGCCAAAGGCAAGCACGTCTGCGCCCGTCTGCGCCCGTCTGCGCCTGTCCGTGCCAAAACCGCACCCAGCGCTAGACCCCCTGGCCAACACGCCTCCCGCGCCACCAAACACCTTCACACTGCCAACGAACTCCACGCCCTTAATCCAGGACGCTCCTCCATCTGCTTCCAGTCCACACTGACGCGCACCAAAGGACCCTTCTCCTGCAAAGCCTGCAATTTCACCTGCAACCTAACCTCCAAACTCCAAATCAAAACATACAACTGCCTAAGATGCATCCTACTTAACACCCGCTCCGTCCACAAACATGCAGTTGAACTCTGGGACCTCCGCACCACATACTCGCCCGACGTCGCATTCCTCACCGAAACCTGGATGAATTCCGCCTCGGAACCAGACGTAGCCATAGCCATACCAGAAAACTACAAGCTTACCAGAAGAGACCGAATCAACAGGCCAGGAGGAGGAATCGCCACAGTCCACAAAAACACCATAAGAGTCTCCACAAACTCCCACGACACCATCAACTCCGCCGAGCACCTCCACTTCAAAATCCACATCAACGGCAACAACACACTCAGAGGAACACTGGTCTACAGACCCCCTGGACCCAGACCGCAGTTCTGCAATGACATTGCCGACGACATCGCCGACGCCATCAGCTCCCAAGCCCTCGCCTCAACAGACTACATCCTCCTCGGTGATCTAAACTTCCACCTAGAAAATAACAACGATATCAACACCACCAACCTAATCGACAACCTCGACAACTTCGGCCTCAAGCAACTCGTCACTTCACCCACCCACTCCGCAGGCCACACAGCGACCCCATCTTCTCAGCCAGCAACCAAGTCTCTTTCAGCCACACCACCGAACACAACCCCCCTGACGCAACTGGAGCAAAATGTCAACGGATCAACTGATCTCCACTCTCGCCCGGGCTCCACCCCCTGGGACCCTGGACCCCAACACAGCCACCACCAACCTGCATCGCTGGATAGAAGATTGCGCCAACACCCTCGCACCGCTCAAAGAAAACCAAACACCTCCCACAGAATCAAGGCCAGCTGGTTCACCCCAGAACTACAGGAATCCAAATGGCTATGTCGCAGAATGGAAAAAACCTGGCACCTTGACCCTACCAACTCCAACCACATCGCTTTCAAGGATGCCCTACGCAAACATCACCAACTGATCTGCACCACCAAAAGGACCCACTTCAAAAACTGCATTGACGCCAATGCTCACAAAAGTAAAGAGCTCTTCGGCATCATCAATGAGCTCTCCACCCCCAGGACCTACTCCAACGAACCCCCGCCATCACAGGAGTTCTGCAACTCACTGGCAACCCATTTCCATTGAAAGATAGAAGAAATCCACATTAGCTTCAAACCCCAGACCCACCAGCTGACTACAAACACCCAAGAACCCAACGCTCTAAGCAACACCCACCTCCTCCACACCTGGACCCCCGTCAACATAGAGGACACCGCCACCACCATGGCCTCCATCCACTCCGGATCACCATCAGACCCCTGCCCACACCATATCTTCAATAAGGCAAACATCATCATCGCCCCCCACCTCTGCAAAACCATCAACAGCTCCTTCGAGTCAGCCACCTTCCCAGAAAGATGGAAGCACGCAGAAATCAATGCCCTGCTGAAGAAACCAAAGGCAGACCCATACAACCCCAAGAACTACCGGACGATCTCCATCCTCCCCTTCCCAGCCAAGGTCATCGAAAAAATCATAAACAGCCAACTATCCCGGTTCCTGGAAGACAGCAAGGTACTCCATACCTCCCAATCCGGATTCCCTAGAAACCACAGCACTGAGACTGCACTCATTGCTGCCACAGACAACATTAGGACCATGCTCGATGAAGGAGAAACAGCAGCACTCATCCTCCTGGACCTCTCCGCAGCTTTCGACATGGTAGATCATCATACTCTCTGCACACGCCTCCACAACGCTGGAATCCGCGACAAGGCACTCGACTGGATCTCGTCATTTCTCTCAGGCAGAACCCAGAGAGTCCGCCTCCCACCGTTCCTGTCAGAAGCCTCCAGAATCATCTGTGGTGTTCCCCAAGGATCTTCGCTCAGCCCCACACTCTTCAACGTTTACATGGCCCCCCTCGCCAACATCGCACGAACCCACCACATCAACATAGTTTCCTACGCAGACGACACTCAGCTCATCCTCTCCCTCACGAAAGACCCTACAACTGCAAAGAACAACCTCCACAACAGACTTCACGCCATCGCCAGCTGGATGGAATCACGCCACCTCAAGTTAAACACAGACAAGACAGAAATCCTCATCTTTGGCACCAACCCCTCAACTTGGAATGACTCCTGGTGGCCCACCTGCTTAGGAACCTCACCCTCACCCACCACCCACGTACGCAACCTAGGCTTCATCTTGGAATCCACACTCAGCATGACTCAGCGGGTCAATGCCATCTCCTCTTCCTGCTACAACACTCTCCACATGCTCCGCAAAATCTTCAAGTGGATTCCCGTTGAAATCAGGAAAACTGTCACACACGCCCTGGCCAGCAGCCGATTGGACTACGGAAACGCCCAATATGCAGGAAAAACAACCAAACTCCTAACAAAGCTGCAAAGAATCCAGAACACATCTGCCCGCCTCATTCTGGACATCCCACGCCGCAACCACATTTCCCCCCACCTCAGAGACCTTCACTGGCTACCAGTATCAAAGAGGATCACCTTCAAACTCCTCATCCACGCACACAAGGCCCTCGGCAACACAGGCCCAGCCTACCTCAACGACAGACTCACCTGCCACACTCCCACCCGCAATCTTCGCTCCTCCAACCTCGCCCTCGCCTCCATCCCCCACATCCGCCGCACCACCGCCGAAGGAAGATCCTTCTCTCACCTAGCCGCCAAGACCTGGAACTCCCTACTGCTCCACCTTCGCCAGACCCAAGACCTCTTGACATTCAGGAAATGCCTCAAGACATGGCTCTACGACCAGTAGCTCCCAACCCAGCGCCTTGAGACCCTAACGGGTGATTAGTGCGCTCTATAAATCCTTTATTGATTGATTGATAGAGGGTTTGCATGGAAAAGGGGTTGAATGCAGGAAAATGAAAACTGTCGGCTTCCGTGCTAATAAAGATAGAGCCATTCTCACAGGGATCTGGCCGGGCAGCGCAGGAGTGAGCTCCCTGCACGGCTCGAAAGTGAGCTCTATGATGGGGGCGTCTGCGTGGACCAAGCACCCTTAACACATAAACAAAGGAAAAAAAGCTAAACAGGTGCAGTGTTTGGACAAAATATTGAGTTATAAATATCTGGAGACAGAAATGACAGAAGTAAAATATTGTGATACATAAATATCATGATATAAGAATATAATTGACAAGCATATCATTTTTTGAGGTAAGCAATATAGTTTTAAATGATATTGATGTTTCTAATATCGTTTTCACTAATATAATGGTTAAAATTATAGGACCTCATTATGAGTTTGGCGGTCTGTGCACCGTCATGGTGGCGGTGGTGGTCTGACCGCCATCAGCTTGGCGGTTGAACCACTGTATTACGAGACATGCGGGCCTATGGAGAAAAGACTGCCACGGTTCTGCTATCACCGCCAGGCAGGAGTTACCTCCGGACACATTATGAGGTTGCACAGCACCAATGTGACCCTGGCGGGCAAGCAACCATGTCCCAGCAGGAGGAAACAGAGTGTATAAAGGGAGCAACTCACCTGCAGGCTGCGTTACACATCCTGCGCCACCATGGAGCCCATCACACACGTCCTGCCTCTGCTGCTGCTCATTGATGGAGCCCCAAATCCACACCTGTGTGGGCGCAAGAGACGGTAAGAACACACACCTACCTGCGTCATTACGCCCAAATACAGATCGTCGCACTGTCATCTACATGATATGGGGTTCACGCTGCAGACACCAAGCACAAGTGTCACTGTGTCCACAGTTGGAGTCATTCACAGAGAAGGATACATTCACAACCATTAAACACCCCCCTTGTGTAGATCACTCACACTGCACTACCACACAACACAAAACACACGTCTGCACATCTTAGGCAAAGGGACAGTGAAGTGTACATAACATTGTGTCACACAGCAGCAGCAACATCTCATCTACCAACTGACACCCTCACATTGTACACATGCCATGGACTGTCGTGAGATTCAACACACAAATGTATGGATGTGTAATTTAACACAAACACCCCTCCCATTAAACATCCCTGTAATGGATCCACACATCACCCACATTGCAACACAATGGAATGAAAATGGGATGCACAATAGTCAGAGAGACAAATATCCAAACCTCACTATACAAACAATACCTGCACAATAGGGATGGGGGCATAAGGAACACTGAGGGAAGGATGTGGCACTGGGAACACATATCACTTTGTACATACCCCGAAAATAAAATATTCACAGGAACTGGCCCTACATGTATCTCTTGGCCAAACAATACTAGAGCCAAGTGACATGCCTACCTGCAGAATGTGGAAGTGCGACTTAAGAAAGCACATAAAGCTGCAATTGCATGGGACATACATCTAGATGAAGTAGCTGCAAGGTACACACAGCAAAATGGACAAATACACAGTCAAATGCAAAGGAAGCTAGCACAATTGAACGCCCTCCATGTCTGCACAAAGAAAACTCAAGCTGCCACGCATGACTAATATACAATCCATATCAGGGGGACAAATCTAACACTATACATGCTGATATTGGACAACACAAGATGAAATACTTACCATACCAAACAGAACACAATGCAGTGACCCCCTAATTACATTAACAAACACACGTCCATACAGTCAACATCTACCCTTGTCCTGGGTGACACCAGCACTGCCCACAAAGTCAGATTTTCATAACAGCAGCGATGGACCAGCAATCAGGCTGAAACACACACACCTGTAGGCAGACAAAACAAATTAATCAGCAACAACAAAAAGGCAGAAAAAGAATCGCAGGACAGATGTGTACCCAACAAAACAACAACTTGGGTTATTGAAGTAGAAATGCATAATAGCAAAGGCCATTGGCCAATCCATTTGTAAGTCTCTGCACAACTATGTGCCCACACTTGACTTCTATTACTGCCAGGGAACCTCCACAGGAAAGGGCATCAAGTGCGCAGGCAGACACCTCAGGGATCATCCTTGGGGGGTTGGATTTGGGATGTTTGGGTTTGGGACGGATGGACTGTTTCATCAGAGGGGTAAGCTTCTTCTTGCTGGGGGCAGATGTGACAGGGGAGGACTTGGGTGTGGAAGGGATGGGTTGGGATGTGGGTTGGGCCTCTTGGGTTTGCAAGGGGGTTTTGAGGTAACAGGGGAAATGGCAAGGTCAAAAAAGAAACTCTCCTTCGGAACATGGGGACGATCATCAGAAGGGGCTGGGGATTTCTGTGTGTTGGGGTGGTGTCTGCAGGTATAATGGATGTGGTGGATGCCTGTGTCTTTTGGGATGGTGTCTGCAGGTATGATGGATGTGGTGGATGTGTGTTGGGATGGTGTCTGTGGGTATGGTAGATGTGGTGGATGTTTGTGTCAGCTAGGGTGGTGTCTGCGTGTATGGTGGGTGTGGTGGATGTCCCTAGCTGTTGTGGTGGTGCATGTGGGTATGCTGGAGGTGGTCTATCGGTCGTTGGGGTTGTCTGGTGCAGTGGTGGCTGATGTGTTTGTGGGTGTATGTTGAGTGCTTGTGTGCTAGAGTGTCTTGGGGTGTTTGTGTTTATGTGTGCTGCTTGTGTTGATGAGGTGGGTGCACGCAGATGCGTCTGTGTGCTTGCAGTAGGTAGGGGAATGGGGGATTTAGATTGGAAAGAGGGTGGTGGAGGGGGGGTGAATGTGAGGGGTGACTGGTTGCCATCAGAGAGGAGGCTAGAGCCTGAAAAAACCTCTGTAGGCTAGACATGGCACTATGACTGCCTTCCAGGAAGGCACTGGTCTGCTGAAGTTGACTGGCCAACCCCTGGATGGCATTCACAATGGCAGTCTGACCCACAAAGATGTTCCTCAGGAGGTCAATAGCTTCCTCACTCAGGGCAGCAGGGGCAAGAGAGGCTAGAGCGGAGGTGCCTGCGGCAAAGGAGACGTCCACCCTCTTGGGTGGGTGAGCACAGCCAATTGGGTGGGGAGCAATAGGGAGGGTGGCAATAGAACTTGGGGTGGCAGACAAAGATGGTACAGGAGTATGTCCCGATTGGTCCACCACCACTAGGGAGTGGTGGTGTGGAAGTTGAATCCGATGATGAGGATGTAGATCCGGTTTCCTTAGTGGCACTCCTCTCACCCTCCGGGCCACTGGGTCCCTACGTGTTGGTGGCATCTTAACTGGAGGTACGGTGGCCAGATGCTTCCCCACTTGGTTGTGCCCTGTCTCCTTCACTTGCCTGGGCCGATGCTCAAATTACAAAGAGGAAGAGGGTCACCACATGTTTTCTCTTCACACTTGAACAACAGCTATGATTAGCAAACATTACCATAACATCAAGTAAGTCCCAGTAACAAACTACATCAAAGTGACTCCTATATCTACCATATCATATGCATGCATGCCATCTGAACTGTCCACAGTTGCCCACAAGAAAATCAGGATCTCAGACAACTTGCATGGCTGACGTTGTGCAATCTCAGTAACCATTGAACAAGTAGGAGACCACATCACCTTCAATGCTTTCCCCAATGGAGCATACCTCAGTTACCTGTTGTCAAACAGTAGTAGCCATAGCCAACTTAATTCCCACAGATCCCACATAAGGTCATACCTATTTGTCACATACCCAATAACGCAACAATGTGAAATGATACTCCCAGAACATGCCATGTTATTGACAACAGTACAGTAGCCTGGAGGTGACGTGGAATTACTCATGTCACACTGGAAACGTATCAACAGTGCACCCTTCACCTAGTGAAATATGTCCTAATGGAGTCATGGAAGTGGTACTAATGTTGGTCAGATATGCAGCACATTTGGCATTGAAATGTACACTGTAGACCTAATGTGCAAATTGACAGGGAGCTACGTCCCTAAGATCCAAAACACAATTTATCAGCAAGCCCCAGGGAAATCATCAGTAATCAGTAATGACTGGCACCCTTTACAATGATATAGTCTGATTGCATCAGTAGATACCATTGGTCCTTTGTATGTTGGAGAGGCCCAGAGATATGCAAGTACTTGTAGAAGGACCTCAACATGTTGCCCAATGGGGAGATACATCACTTTCTCTATGTTGGTCCTGCAAACTCAGATGTCTGTAGATGAATGGTTGTATCCAACCACATGTGATTCCAACATAACTGCATGTCACTCCATGATGCATCCCAACAGTCATGTTACAAACCTTCCCCATTACATATGTGCAATGCATTTTGCTACACAATGCTGCATCAATAGCCCCGAAATGCACATTGTGGCTTGAAAATCTAGTCATACATGTCTAGTCCCTCATTGCTACTGCAGTTGTACACGCCAAACTACATGCATTAATGGGTGAGGGCATGTGTCAGCCAGTAATCCCTGGTGACACACTCCTATCTGTTGCACCACATGAAATGTAGCCCCACTGCAAATGTACAATTCCACGCAGAGGTTGGCATGCACATGTAAGGAATACAGAAATCATCCCATTAACACAGGTAGACCATGCATGACACGTCAGTGTACACATTTTGTCAAAAGAGAAAGGGACACATGCTAACAGGCAGGCACAAGGAATGTTGGCAGAGGTGATGGCAAATAAATCATGTTAATGGACATTTCCCACTTACTAAGGAAAAGCATTGATCTCTAGTTGCACCCAAAGAACAATGTATGCTCTGTCACATGTATGATGCTACCTTCATATTACAAACAGTAGTGAGGCACCAGTACCCTTCACAGACTGAAGACAAGTAGCCTCTGTAGGGCAGATGCAGATATACTCATATGCCCAGACACATGGCTGAGGAAAGTGATCCATGACTTCCTTTCCTTTGACCGGTAACACAGAGGAGTAGTGGTCTGTTGCATACAATTTGCACCCACTACAACAGCAAACTTTGCATATTTGATCAATGTACACAGCCATGTGTTGTCCCTGGACAGCAAATTGTTTGTGGATTGTACACAGGTGTGTCCTAGGTCCCTAGGCCAATAGGCAAGGGACATCTGTATGCACTACATGACATATCTACACAGTCACTCATCTACTGTGTTGCACATCACTAGTTCCTAATCGTCAGGGAGAGATGTCAGAACATAATATATTAACTTGGCAGTGTGACAGGCAGGTATATGCCCTGTACTTACCCCCTTGTGGCTGCTGTGCTCCCCTCAAATACCCATAAAGGTCTAGATACGCCACTGCCAGGAACATTAGGGGGGTCATGGTCCGACATGCACCCAGCCCACATTCGGAGGACAGACCCAGCTGGACCTCCATGACCTTCTGGGCCCAGCGTCCCAGGTCCTCCCACCTCTTGCAACAGTGGGTGCTCTGTGGGCTGTGGACCCACACAGTCGGCACCTCCCGGGTGATGGGTCTCCATATCTCCTTCTTCTAATGGGCGTTGACCTGCATGGATGCAAGAGACACATCAAGAGATTACGATCACAAGTTTCTCACAAATGGTCGAGTCACACATGTCAGAAACACCAAGCTAGAAATGTTCAATTTGTTATCACACCACAAGTGTAAATCACAGAAGCCTAATAAGTACAGGAACACGACTACAGACATATCCATCTGCAGACTAACCCACTACCCTGCTCAGGGTCTATATTAAATAAGCTAGCATACTAACATCAGGTAGCCCATGCTCCAGCAACATATACTGTGATGTGAGCCTCAGTGAAACACTACACACATATGTGGCTTCTGAAAGGTAAACTCATTAGGCCTGAATGACCTACACGTTCACACTCTGCTAGATTGACTCACTGCATACAGTCCCTCCAGGCCACTTCCATAGTACAGACTTTACCATTGTACTTGAGTGACAATGCAGGGGCTGGCATGGTGGGTACAGAAAGTGTATTCCTTGTGCATGTGTTGACATGTGGCCTACCAAATGCAGACTCTTGCCACTTCAGGGGGTGGATTATGTGGTATGTACCTGTACCATACAACACTCCTTTGCAAATAGGTGTCTACCCCACAGAGATGCCACCCAACATACAAAGGTATAAACTGTACACTTTCTGCTATGTGACCAAGATATTGGCTCACATATCAGGGCCTCCCAGGAATCAACACACTGGACTGTGGGAATGTCTTAGTGCAATAAGCTGGTACAGGACAAATATGACTTCTGTTAAGGTGACAACAGACCTGTGGGAGTAAGGGACCTATGATGAGTCAAAGACACACATTGACAATGAGTAAAAAAACATATGGACAACTTCTGGCATTTACCTGAGTACCCATTCCTAATCTAGTCAATGGACTGAGGCATGCAGGGCAATATTTGCCGCTAGAACATCATATTGCCCACATGAGGAGATCTGCTGGTATACAGGGAGTGGGCACAGTGACACCGTTGCAAAGCCACAGTGACTCTCTCACACTCTGAACTAAGTCCTATACTTGGGGATACAACTGACAGGCCCTGGTCTCGGAGCATACAGAACCTACATAACACTCACATTTCCATCACTTCCATGCATGACAGTACATCATGTGGGCATCAGCAATTTGGCATGTGGTTTGTGTGACAACCTGAAGGGCATAGTGAGTCAGGATGTGGATTCCAGACAACAGTTTGTCAAGGCCAAATGTGGGTTGGAAGATATGTAGTACTATACACATTGCTTACAAGATCCTCAAATGACTCAACCAAGATGCATACATGGCTGTCCTGCACATACATGTTGTCCCACAATTTACAGCAATTGTGAAGGAGATGTCATTGGATGGCAGTAAAGTCTCCTTACCTAGTTATATGCATCCAACACAAGGAGGATCTAGGACCTCGAAAATCTCACACTACACAATGGGACTGAACTTAACATATACTACTGGCCACCAATACCTGCACAATTTACGTCCCATTGATGCCACACAGTCTGCAACAACAGGCACACAAGAAGTCTTACTGGCACACAGGTGCACATTGTAGCCGGGGAGAAGGGAAAGGATGGTGCTGAACAGAATCAATTGTGCCTATGAGATTCTTACCTGTTCCTCTGATGAGCCATAGAGTTGTCCATACAGGGGCAGCAACTTGTCAACAAGCCTCTCCAGCTCCTCTGGAGAGAAGTCACGGGCCCATTCACCTGCTAGACATGGCATGATTGCTCCCAGAGGCGGCACACAGCAGCTCAGGTAGTGGAGGTGTTGCTGGCAGCAGTGTCAGGAGTCAAGTGAGTGAAGGTGTACATCATGGCATTCACTGCCACCATGTATGTGGTCATCATTGCCGGCGGACACAGCCATTGGGCCGCAACTACCACAGTCAACAGCGTTGGCCTATGGCTGTGTCTGCCATTGTTGGAACCGCCTTCCGCCCTGACGAATTCCGTGGGTGGTCGCAGGCAGTTCCTAATGTCCAGTGAAGTAGGTCAGGCATCCGCCATTTTGGCAGCCTGAAATACTGTATTTGGCTTTGTAAACTGCGTCATATCACACCTACAATATATGTGTTGTGATACTGCAAACATCCTTTTTCTGTCTTGTCACATACTTCTTCACAACCACTAGTTTAGTGTGTTGCAGGGCATTGATAGCATTTGATGGCGGTGCATGGTCCACCACCGTCGACGTTCATTTTGCCTGATGGAATATACAGTCACATTTCGAGGGGCAATTGTGTAGCAGATAGCTGAGTTTGATCCAAATCCATGTTGTGGGCACATGTGTTGACAACCATGGGGGTGACATATGACCTTTGTGTAGTTGACACCTGTGATGTGTACTAGGTGTCATGTCTATTGAGTCAGAAATGCATTGTCACATGATATTATTGGAATGCATAATGTATGTCGCTGTGGACACACTGACTAATGTTACAAATCATGTCTTGTCACACATAGATACCCTGAGAGAGGGAGGATGTGACAACCTCATGTCTACTGTCCACTACCAGACCTTTAGACCATGGAGCAATGGCATATAATTATGTTATACTGCCTGGATAGGCAAACAATAGTGGACTTATGCCATCAGTTGGAGACAGATCGGATGCTAGTTATTAGTTATTCAACCTGCATACCACCCATTGTACAAGTCACACTTCCTGGCCACAAGAGTCTTCCAACATACAGTGGCCCTATCTGCTGGTATGTTCCAACCTATGTTCAGTCTTGTGTTGAAGGATTTCCTCTTAGCAATGTTGAAACACATTAAAAGCTATATCAGGTTCCCCCGACGTGAGGATTTAGCCGATGTGAAGGCTGACTTTTATGGTTTTGCCCACCTCCCACATGTGGTGCGGGCCACTGATGGCACACATGTTGGCTTGGTTCCACCGCAGGACACTGAACAAGTCTATTGCAACAGAAGGAACTTCCATTCCATTAGTGTGTAAGTTGTCTGTTTGGCGAATCTCTACATCTCATGTCTGTGCCCCTTATCCAGGATCAGCCCGTGATTCCTTCATAATGTTGAACAGCAACATATCCCAGCTGATGTCACAACTGCATCCAGAGAGGGATTGGCTGGTTGGTAAGCCACATCTGTCCTAATTATGTGTGTGCAATGTCGGGTGCTACAATCATGAAGTGAGTAACTCATTGTTGCACTTATATCCCATTCCTTAACAGGAGACTCTGCATATCCACAATGTCCTTGGTTGTTGATACCGGTGAGGAATCCAACTACACCAGGGGTAGTCTGTTTCACTGAGGTCCATGGAAAAACACAGTGGCCATTGGAGCAGGCTTTTGGACTCCTGAAGGCCAGATTTAGGTGCTTGGACAGGACTGGTTGAGCCCTCCTCTACTTACCCGGGAAAGTGTGTCAGATCATCGTGGCATGCTGCATGCTCAACAACATTGCCCTGCAGAAGAATATCCCGTACATACCAGAGGAGGGAGAGCAAGCAGTGCAACCGGTCATGACTCCTGAAATGCCAAGTGAGGATGACAGTAGTGAAGTAGTGAAGAGGAAGGAGCTGGCTTCTGAGAAGATCTCATCAACAGCTACTTTTCATAAGTGTAAGTATGTCATGTGATGTTATGACTGTGACTGTACAATGACCTGTAGTTGTGAGAATGTGTGGAACTGAACATTTTGTAAACAGCTCTGTAGCTGATACTCTGCAATATTTAATCAAATGCTGCTTGATGAAATAGCTTTTGACACATCCCTACCTTGATGATGTTGCTTTGTCTGTGCCAGTTTCCTTGCAATGTAGTTTGTTTTCCAGTTGCTTGCTGTGTGACTTGTGTCATAGGTATGGTTTTATGCCTATACTCCTTGTTTTGTTCTTTGTACAGGTACCTTCACTCTGACATCTTTATATGGGCAGTTCCGAGTTTGACAGTGGCAGGTATCTCATACTGTTCTGACATACAAAGTGGACATAGATTGTTCCATGTAATGTAGGTCACAGAGGTTGGCTGTATGAGACTGGTACCAAGACACTTTGCACAGTGTTTGGGTGGAGGTACAGAAGTGGCCATTGCACTTGTTTTGTGTGTTGTGGTGGGCCTGATGCATCATGTGTGTCATCATATGGTAATAAAATATGTAGACCTAGCTTTTGACCAAGTCATTTTTCTTCCCATTGGCTAAACATTCTTTTTATATGACCCGTATGTAGCTGTAGATGTGTTTCATCATTGTAGGCCACAGTGCCTGTGTCACAACACTGACATATGTTTCTGTGATACCACCAGACGCATGGGCATTGGATTATGATGGCCCTGTGATAAGGGACTGTTGTACTGCCATTTGTCTGTGTCTTAGATTATTTGATGTTGGATTACTTTGGTATGATATGTGATCAGGCTCAAGCTGCTGACATCCACCACTTAAATATTTGCCTATTCTACAGGACAATGTCTGACAAAACCCTTCCTCTGTGGTCTGTGGTTCTGTACCTGTAAATATGTTAATTTATTCAGTATGAGTCACTCATTCTTGATTTCCATTAGTCCAGACATATTGACAGCCTATCTGCTGAACACTGTATCAAACTTTTTGGTTTGACCAGACACTTGTAATAATGTGGTGGTGTGTAATGGTTGTAGTCCTGAGCTGGACACTGTGCACCTGTAACATATCCCTGCTTGCACAAGTAGCTTGCATCTTCATCATTTGGTTCACATGGTCTTACATCTCTACATAGCTAAATGATAATTTAAGCAAGCAGACAATGAGTTTGTTGTGGGTGAATGTATTACAATGCTAATAAAGAAAATACATTTTGGACAGAAAGAAACAAAAATGTAAAGTGAAGGGGTCCGTCATGGTGAATTAAATCATTGGAGTAGATACCACACCATTGGAATTCCAAAGTCTAGAGTACTCCTCCCATTGGAACTGGTAGGTGGTTCAGAATCAGTCCACAAAGTGAATGTGGGTCATTCAAAGGAGGTCCTTTAGGAAGAGGTCACTTGCTGGCAGTGGTAGGTGTCTTGCCAACCGCACCTCCTGGATTCTTTGCTGGACGTCCCCGCTTGCGTGGGTGGATCTTCTGTCACAGAGGAAGGAGTGTCTGGGACTGGTTCTTTCTCTGGCAGGGCCTCCCTTCCAGTGGCTGGCACTGATGTTGTTGTTGAAAAGCTCTGCTCAGGGAGGTATGTATGTCCTTCAGCACCATGCCATGCCATGCCATGCCATCAGGCCATGTTGTTATAGTGGGCCTCCATCTGTTCCTACATGTCTCTGTGCATGCCCCTCTGTAGCTGTTTGTTTCCCAGAGTTTGGTCAACACCTGGCCCATCACACCTTGGGACTCCTGATAGACCCGCAAGTCACGGCTGATGCTGTCCTGGCCAAGAGCAGCCCCAGTGGTCTCACCATGCTGGCCCACAGCATCCTTCCCATGCACCCTATACCCACGGGCCCATACCCTTGACACAGGGTACCCTCTTCAACTTGTTCCTGGACCCTCATTGTCTGAAGTGTTGCACTGCAACTCCAGATCCCGGACTGGGGGGCATGAGATGGTAGACACTGTGCTAGGTACTCAGGTTGAGGGGCAAATGGGTGCATGTCATTTTAAGGCAACTGGGCTGGAAGGTGAAGTTGTGGGCACAGTGAGACTCACTGTTGCCATCTGACATGGTTGCCCAGATGAACTGGAATGTTCCTCCACGTCCAGATGTCGAGGAGTGTCTTCTTCGCGGAGGGCTTCATCCACGGGGGTAGTGGAAGTCTGTTCTGTGCTCTGTGTGCCCAATGGCAGCTCTACCTGTTGATGTAAAATGAACAATGTTACTGGTTGTATTGTGACATCTACCTCCAACGATTTAGAGTTACAGTAAGCAGAGACTATGTACAAAGTTAAGTTGCAGTTAATCCTATTGTGCCAAGCAACCGTGGTATTTGGTGTATTGACATGAAGTGTGAAGCTTGCCAATTCATTTTGACTAAAGCAGCTGCTGAAATGTGCAGATCATTTGCACCTAGGAGGATGGCCTAAAAAAGTGCCTATGCAAGATATGGTTTTGCCCATGTTGAGGCCTATTTGAGTGTGTAGGCAACCCCAGTACTTTGTTGTATATGTGACTGGAGTCATCATGTGCACAGTACAGTATGAATGTGTGCTACCAAAACCAATCTGGTGAGGCATCTTGAGGCCTTATGAATACTTGTTATTCACACTAGGTAAGAGGTCATTTCTGTCCTCAAATATTTCATCTGGGGTTAGCAAGTCAAGGTGGAGCTATGTTGATAGATACTTCTATGATTTGGGCATGATCTGTGCTTGATCACTCCCAGGTGAGTATACTTAATTTGAGAGTTGCCAAACAAGGGTATTTGGATATGTGGCCTCTCTGCTGGTGGTTGTAGTAAGAGTAACAGGGCCTATTGGGCTTTGCAGTCAGGTCACCCACTCTACTTCATAACACTTAGAAAATGGTATCCTCCCACTTCAATTGAGAGTTAAGGAATAGGTGTCTTTGGACAAGTGAACACTGGTCTGATGTTTGTAGTAACAGCAACAGGGGATGTGCGGTCAGGTCAGTCCCTCTACTTCACACACTTGACAAACAGTGTCCTCACAGGTGAGTAAACTTCAATTGGGAGTTGCCAAAAGGGTCTTTAGATAAGTGACCACTGTGCTGGTGTTAGGAGTTACAGAAACAGTTCCTCCTAGGAGTTGCAGTCACATCACTCTCTCTACTATATACACTATACACATGGTATCCTCCCAAGTGAGTACACTTTAATTGAGAGTTGAGGAACAGGGGTATTTGAACAAGTGAACACTGAGCTGGCGGTTGGAATTACAAAAACAGAGACTCCTGGCCTTAGCAGTCATGTCACTCCCTGTACTACACACACTATACAAATGTTTTCCTCCCAGGTGAGACACTTCAACTGAGAGATGACAAAAGGGATCTTTAGACAAGTGAAAACTGTGCTGGTGTTTGGAGTTACAGAAACAGTGCCACTTGGGAGTTGCAGTCATGTCACTCTGTCTACTACTACACTCACTACACACATAGTATCCTCCCAGGTGAGTACACTTTAATTTTGATTTGAGGAACAGGGGTATTTGGACATGTGAACACTAGTATGGTGTTTGGAGTTAGAGAAACAGTTTGTCCTGGGAGTTTCAGTCAGGTAACTCTCTCAACTACAAACACTATACAAATGATGGGTATTACATATCTGTATACAGACTGCATTTAGGTTTGGGCATACATTTACCTGTTGAGAGATACCATGAGTCCTGGGATTTTATTGTATATTGAAATACTTACAGGACCCATTTGAACCAATGGAATGTGATGGACCTTAGTAGCTATGATGTTGGGTCCTACAATACAGACTGATAGTGTCATCACCCAGATACTCACGGTATTGAATGTTGGTGGGGTAAATGAACAAGACGGTGGCAAAAGGTGAGCTATGAGCATGCATGACATGGCTTTTTGGTGACATTTGTTGTGTTGTGACTTACCAGACTCCACTCCCCCAGGTATTCTTGCCAAGCCCCCAGGATGCAGTATTGCCAACACCTTCTCCTCCCAGGTAAAGGGATGTAATGGGGCACTAGGAGAGCCACTGCACGTCTTCTTGGCCTGCAGCTGATGGCTGGAGACCAGGGAATGGACCTTAACCCTCAGGTCATTCCACCTCTTCCTGATGTCCTCCTTTATGCATAGGGTGGTGCCTACAGCATTCACTCTGTCAACGATCCTGTCCCACATTTCCATTTTCCTACTGAGAGGAGTATGCTGGACTTATATTCCAAACAATTGTGGCTCTACTCTTATGATTTCATCCACCATTACTCTTAATTCAATTTCTTGGAATGTGACATGGTGGAAAAAAAAGGGATGACAGAGACTTACTAAACAGGGAAAGTGCAAAAGTATGTAAATGGAAAAAGTGTGTGCACGGTGTTCTATGGGATAGTGAAAAAAATAGGGGTTCCTATATTAATGGACAGTGGACAGTGTTCTTCGTCGTGCAGTGGAAATGCAAAGGATTGTGGTCTGCGAAGGGGTATTTTATAGTGCCCTTTGCAAATGTGTCCACTGTGGCGATGTGTGTCAGCTGTGTTGTTTTCAAATTCATCCAATGTGCAGTTGTTTGTTACTTTGCTGACCACAACCTGCCGTGGTTCAAGCCCGCCATTAGCTGACCGCCATGAAGGAACTGCCACAGTAACTGTGTGCTTGTAAGATGCTTTTTGGTTGGTCGTAGTGCTGATGTTCAGACAGACTATTTCCAGGCTGCCGCGCTGCTGGCAGTCTGCCATTTTTGCTTGACGGTCCTGCCTGAGTAACTCATAATAGGGCAGTCTGAAAGACCGCTAACATGGCGGTCTTTTCAGGACGGCCAACATGGCGGTCTGGTGTTCCGACCACCAAACTCGTAAAGAGCCTCATAGTTTTCAAATTATTTTAATTGTTTTAGTTGGTATATTCATTTTGGGTGCTGCATAAATACTTTCCCTACTGTTACATAAATCTTTTCATTTTTTTTAATGTAGCATGTAATTTTAAGTGATTTAAATGTTTTTAAATAAGTTTAATAGTTTTTTTAATAGTGTTGCAGTGGGTTGTTTGGTTTGTAGGGGGCTAGGGTGAGAAGTTAATAATTATTTAGGAATCATTTAATACGTTTGTTAAAATAAATGATTGGTATTTATTATGCAAATTATGTGATATTGAATTATTTTTGTTATATTTTATTTGTTGGCTGTTAGGTTTGTATGGGTATAGGGTGGGAAGTTAATTATACAATAATTAATTAACAATTCATTATTAATTAACGATTTAATTGATTTTTAATTATGTAATTTGTGGAATACTTATTTTCTATTTTACGTATATTGCAGTTCCAGACTGCTGGGTTTGTAGTTGTCTAGGGTGGGACATTAATTAAGTAATATTTCATTAACAACTTATTATTACATGTTAATGAATCATTTGATTGTTAATTACGTAAAATACGGAATACTGATTTATTTTACTTCTATTTTATTTAGGGGATACTGGATTTGTAGGGGCATAGAGTGGAAAGTTAGTTAAGTATTAATTCATTAACTATTTATTTTATGTAAATTAATTATTTAATTGAATTTTAAATATGTGAATTATGGAATACTTATTCATCTTAATTTTATTTTAGTTGTGGGCTGCTAGGTTTGTAGGGGTCTAGGGTGGGAAGTTAATTACTTAATAAATTATTAGTTGTTAATTAATTATTTAATTGATGGTAAATGGGTAAATTATGGAATACTTATTATTAGTTATATTTTAGGTGTGGGCTACTAGGTTTGCAGGGTTACAGGTTTGGAAGGTAATTCATTACTAATTGCATCTACATTATTTATTAATTTATGCTTATTGAATATTAGTTATGTATATTGATTAATTGTTTTTATTTTATATTATATAGATATAAAATCTTGGCAGTTGCAAACGATTAAAAAAAAGGACAATGGCTCTACAATAGTGCACTATTATGAATTTTGACTGTAACTATGGTATCTTTTACGCCATGCCAGCATAAATTAAAATTAAGTACTGCAGTTTAAAGGATATTACAACATGGTGCACTATGGGAAATGTAGTTGGTGATTATCAAGTCACATGGGTCACAAGTTAAAAGCAGTGGCTTTATGGACACCTGCAACTACTTACCTGTGATGAAGGCATTCCAGCCGAAATGCGTCAGGAGGATTCTGTGGGAGCTGCTTTTCACATTGTGTATAAATGCTTGGATGCTCTCTGAACTGGTGCCTCAGTATTCTGTGCTGTTTGATGTTAAAATGGATGCTTCACCTTAGAGCTGAGGCTGCCCTGCAGGGTCAGTGGCCCCCTACAAAGCCAGCTTGTGTTTGTGAATTCCTTTGTGGGGGCATGACCCGCTTGCTTCCCTACTGCATAGCATTTAGCCAAGACATTGAATGGAGGTGAGCAAGAGATGGAGGGCATGTATTTTACCTCTCTTCCAGCAGTTCTAAAAATTTCTTGGCAGTTGTAATCGACGACAAAAAGGACAACGGCTCTACAATAGTGCACTATTACTAATTTTGACTGTAACTGTGGTATCTTTTACGCCATGCTAGCATAAATTAAGATTAAGTACTGCAGTGTAAAGGATATAACAACATGTTTCACTATGGGAAATGTAGTTGGTGATTATCAAGTCACATGGGTCACAAGTTAAAAGCACTGGCTTTATGGACACCTGCAACTGCTTACCTATGATTAAGGCATTCCAGCTGAAACGCGTCAGGAGGATTCTGTGGGAGCTGCTTTTTACATTGTGAATACATTCTTGGATGTTCTCCGAACTGGCGCCTGAGCATTCTGTGCTGTTTTATGTTAAACTGGATGCTTCGCCTAAGAGCTGACGCTGCCATGCAGGGTCGGTGGCCCCCTACGAAGCCAGCTTGTGTTTATATATATATATATATATATATATATACATATATATATATATATATGTGTGTATATATATATATATATATATATATATATCTTAGTGGCAGTCGCCAATAGGTAGTTATAGTTACTATATAAAAAGTTTTTTTTTTCTTGCCTATATCTTTGCCACCATTTGATGAATCTTCATGAAACATTCCCCAAAAAATTGCCAGTTCCGTCAGCTGCTGCCTGAAATGTTTCAGGTGATCTGTAAGGGGGGATAGTGAAGGGGGGCCCAAAAACACATTTTCCCAATTCATTTTTCCATGGGGATTTAGAACAGCGAAAGCGCAAAAACTACTGGACAGAATTACACCAAATTTGGCAGGAAGGTAGGTCCTGGTCCAGGAAGAGTGCTTTGCTGGTTTTGCTGTAATTCTGTTCAGTCGTTTGTGAGAAATTAAGGGGAAAACAAATTTGTATACCTACTGACGAGAAGGATTCACAACATCTAACAATCTCATGCTGAGATCTGATTGGCTGGTAACACTTCAGCAACAGAAGCTGTTGAAGTGTTGTCAGCCATCTTGGGACTCAGCTTCAGCCGAGTCCCAAACAAAAAGTTAAAAACAAAACAAAAGGGGCCAGGGTAGGAAAGCCCTGACCCCTTAACTCTGGTGATGGGGTCCCAAAGGGACCCCCCCCCCAGGGCTAAAAAGCGTTTTTGTATATTTTACAAGCAGAGACGTAGTGGATCTGCGAATCCACTCGTAAAAGTTTAAAAAACGAATCGCGGGCTTCGTTAGCCTAATACCCCTGGGTAGGCCAAGTCCATGTTGGCTTTTTTTTTTTTTTTTTAAAGCAGGGGGGGCCCTGGGCCCCCTACCGCTGCTCCGGGCACCACCACCACCGGGGCAACACATTATTTGGAGCGGGGGCCGAGTGCCACCCACGCTTCCCCCAGGACCACCACCCCTGGAGCAACACTATATTTAGATTGGGGGAGCACGTGCCCCCCCCTGCTGCCCAGGGGACCCCCACCCCCAGGGAAAATATTTACAAAAAGAAAGGGGGTCCCTATGGGACCGCCGCATCCCAGGGAACAGCACCCCCTGGGGCTAAGTTGTCATTGGAAGGGAGCCACATAGCCCCCTTCGTGGAGCCACTATTGGCCCTGGGGACCGCCACCCCCAGGGCCACCTCTTGCTATGTCCCAGGGGTGCCCACCACCAGGGCAGCGCTGCAGCCAAGCCACAGCAAACACTTCGGGTTTTGACAGCAGGACCTTTAATGCAGGTCCCACTGTCAAAATCTGAAGTGTCATCTCTGTCCCCTGAAGTCCAACTCTCTTCCTACAATTCTGGTGATGGGAGTAGGAATAGTAAATCTAACATCTTCTAAGTAAAACACTTTCTCTACTGTTGCATAGACTAGAGTGACAAAACTATATTTAATATTTTTATACTCCAATAATTTTCAAAATATTGCTTGAATAGATTTTGTAGCATTAATTGTTTTTTACATTATTTCTTATGTTAGTTAATAAAATCTATATTTGTGATTAATAAAAAAAAGTATGAAAAATGTATATATATATGTATATATACACACATATGTGTATATAGATATATATGTGTACACATATATATATTTATATACTGTATATACATACATATATATATATATATATATATATATATATATATATATATATATAAAGATATACACACAAATCCATAAAGAGAGTGAGAGTTATTTTAAGATTTTAAGGTAGTACATGTTACATATTTTCATATAAAAATGTAATATAATGTAAATTAAATAAATTCACTAATATTTATACTATAAATAAATATATAATTATATAAACACACTAACACATATATATGTTTTATATATATAGTGTGCTACATAATTAATACACATTTATTTTAAATTATATTAATTTTGTAAATATTTTAAATTATTACTGTGAATATATATATAGTAAAGCAAAATTAAAAAAGCTGCACTCTGAGAGAGAGAGAGAGAGAGAGAAAGAGAGAGAGAGAGAGAGAGAGAAAGGTCAGCAATGTTGTCCTTCATGAATAATGGCGTACACTTTCAGCTGGTGCTGGTGTGGAGGGCAGACACAGCCTCAAATGTCATAACAACAAAGTTAAAAATGCAGCATTCCAGGAATTTCACACTGACTAACACCTTGATGGTTGAAACGTGTCGGTTTGTGCTGACAGTGCCTTTCATAAAATGGTAGATACATTCCTGAAGTGCAGCATTTTCAATTATGTTATACTATATATATATTCCTAGTAATAAATTTAAAATATTAAAACATTTAAATAATGTTAAATAAACATTTGTATTAATTATGTTACACTATATATATATATATATATATATATATATATACATATATATATCCAAGAAAGAAGTGACTCAAACAGATGATCTCACTAAAGAACAAAAATATATTTCTACTACAACGTTTCAGCCTCCGCCTTCCTCAGGTAGTACAAGATTGTTTGCTCAGTGGCTGCACAGCTGACACTGCTGGATTTTCAAAAAGCATCATGAGTGAAGATTCCAATTGGAATGTGGAATCAATGCAGTCCTGAGAACTCTTCAGATATGCAGAAATCAAGTGCTGTTGTCAGTGATGTTCAGTCCATCTGGATGCAGTGATTTTAAACGGTACATCCAGAAGTTTTCTCTGATGTCCAGTAGTTCTTCCTTTAAAACATGTTCCACAGGGAAAATCTTCAAATCTGATAGTAAATGGTCCACAAGGTTAAAATGGTTGGCTACCGGCTGGTCAAGTTTCTTGTTAATTATTGCCGATTTGTGGTTCCTGAATCGTGTACGGAGGTCATTCACAGTTTGACCTACATATTGTTTTTTACAGCTTTGACGTTGGCACTGAATCACATAAATAATGCATGTAGAGCGACATGTAAGATGCTGTCTTATTCCATAGGTCCTTTTTGTAACAGAGCTAGTTACTGATGATGTTTGTAAAAGGTATTCACATGTGATGCACCTTTTGGAAACACAGCAATGAACTCCTGTGAAAATCTGCGGACAAGGGAGGAAACATAGTGATTCTCAACATATCTGACTATATGAAAGAAGCCTATAGGCAATTGAACAATCCACATGATTACAAAAAATTGACAAAAAATCCTTTAAAAGGGATGACTGCACATTTACATTCTAAATTGGATGAATGGTTTCAACAAGGACTATTGAATCGTGAGGAATATACCTATTTGAGAAAAGAAAATCTAACCTTACCGACAATTTACTTTCTACCAAAAATTCATAAATCAGCAATATCACCACCAGGAAGACCAATTGTATCGGCATGTGATTCATTATTTGAAAGATTGTCGGACTATGTTGATATTTATCTAGCCCCTACGGTTAGAACCTTAAGTTCATATATTAAGGATTCAGGAGACTTACTAAAAATTCTGTTGGATACCGATTGGCAGGAAGAGTATTTATTAGTTACAATTGATGCAGTCTCCCTTTATACATCTATCAATCATGAAGTTGGATTAAAAGCAGTAGAATATTTTTTAAAACAACGGAATATTTCCGAATTAGAACATTCGAACATGTTACTATCCATGATTGATATGTGTTTAAAGAACAATATTTTCATGTTTAATCACAAAATCTTTCATCAATTGTGTGGTACAGCTATGGGCATTTCTCTTTACCCAAATTATGCAAACTTAGTAATGGGTTGGTGGGAAAGAGAAATAGCATGGGCCAGAATGAATGATCAATATGTTGAGAGAGTATTATTGTGGGTCCGCTGTCTTGATGACCTTTTTATTATCTGGAACGGGTCCAAAGTTGAATTCATGGAGTACTTTACCATCCTTAATAATAATCAGGTAGGCTTACAATTCACATGTGAAACAAGCACAACATCGATTAATTTTTTAGATATTACCATCTATATTGAGAACAATAAAATAGAAACAACAGTATATCGCAAAGAAACAGCTTGCAACAGTGTACTACACGGACAGAGTTTTCATCCTAAATCTTTGATGAGGAGTATACCCATGGGAGAATTTCTTAGAATGAGGAGAATTTGTTCTAATGACAAAGAGTTATCTATAAAATGTTTAGAAACTTATGAAAGATTCAGGAATCGAGGATACAATGAAAACATATTAAAGAAAAACATGATCTTAATCAAATCAAAAAAACGAGAGGAAACTTTATTTAAGAAAAGAGAATCTAACCTGAAGGAGCCAGTTAGAATGGTTATGAGATACACAAAAGAAAGTGGTTGTATAAGGAATATAATTGAGAAACATTGGAAAATAATTGAGAAGGATCTGGATTTGGGGCCATTAGTGGGTTCCAAACCTCAGTTTTCATTTAGAAAGGCACCTAGTATTAGAGACTTAGTGGTGAGAAGTCACTTCACTCTTAATATAGATTCAAACTGTTTGGAAGAGGAACAAAAAGGTTTTTTGAAGTGTAATAGCTGTAAAGCGTGTAAAATAGGCCAATCTATGAAAAATATTCCATTTGCAAATGGGCAGGTGAGAAAAATTAAACACAGAATCACTTGCAATACCAAATTTGTAATTTATATTATTGAATGCCATTGTGGTCTTAAATACATTGGGAGCACCATTTGCATACTTAAGAAAAGAATATTAGAACATATGAGATCAATAACCAACAAAGATATGACTTATGCTACAGCAAAACACATGCAGACACATACATTGAGTGATTGGAGAAGTTTGAGATATTATGGAATAGATCACATTCCAGACCAGGAAAGAGGAGGTGACCGAATTAAAAAGTTACGACAGCTGGAGTCTAGGTACATAATTCAAATGCGAATGAGAGTCCCGCATGGAATGAATTACGATGAGGAATTTTATGTACATTTATAAAATACATCAATGTAATTCTGGAATTTTGAAAAACTCTGTTGATGAATTGGCTACCGGGGTTAGTAAGTATTTCTGCATATATTATACGACGTTTTAATATATAGGGCAAAGCATGTAATAATATTTAATTCAATTCAATTTCAGGGTACTAAGGCTTATATGTAAATATTTCGAGCAATGACAAATTGATGTGGATATTTAGTCAACATTGCATGTGATAGTAGAATAATTTAATTCTTAATAGAATTAAATTTGTGACAAAGAGTATGTATAAAATATATATATGTTTTTTTGTTGATTTAAGTTTATAGGTGTTTTGTAGTTTGGCACTGTTTGCTCTTCTTCTCCTCCTTTTTTCAGTCAACACTACAAGTCCCAGATTGCATCGCTTGGGTATAATTGCAATTAGCTATAAATAGGGTGTTAATGGAATTGCGAAATTTTGAACTTGACAAAGACCGAAATGGTCGAAACGCGTTGTTCTTTCTTTTCTCACAGTCAATAAATGATTAAATCACTTCTCTTGGTGGAGTGCTCAACCGAACGTTGTGTTGGAATATATATATATATATAGACATATATATTTATATAAGCACAAGCATATATATGTGTTATGTGCTTATATAAGTATTTATTTATATATATTATTAAATATTTGTGGAATTTATTTATTTTATATTATATTAATTTATATATTAAAATATTTAACATTTACTACCTTAAACTCTATTAATATTAAAAAATTGATTTTTTTGTGTATTTTTGGATGATATTAGTGTCAACTAATTTTTTTTAACAACATTTTAGTACTTAACATTATAAGTATATAAGTACGATATTGTGTTAAATTAATTTTTGACATGATATTTTTGTTGACTGTATTTTTTACCACAATACTGTGTCAGTTATCCAATAGGCTTGCAACATGAGGCTGAAAGCCGGTGAAGAAATTTTCTGTCCCAAACAGGTGGAGAGTCGCTTATCAAATATTCACTGCTCCTCAAGGGACTGTCCCATAATGCCCTGTAGAGCTTATTTGGTTTAAGAAATGGTGCTTTGTAGTGACCCCAAACGGGCAGAGACACTAGCATATTAAGGGGGTATTGCATGAGGTGCAACAACCCCCCCACTTCCCAGTTAAATTAAAAAAGTAATGACTCTATGTTTAAAGGGGCAAAGAAACCGTGACCACCTTGGCTTTTCAGCCTGGATTCAAGTATTCTCAAGGCTGATGATTTTGGGCTTCATATGGGAGCACAGTGCATTTTTAGAGTTTTTCTATGGCTGCTTTTCAAAAGGTCTGAAAGTGTGTAAAAGAGACACAGGCAGTTATATTTGTTTTATTTTTATTGCATTTTTATGCTTCATGCTTGATTAACCATTTTGCTCTGTTGATATTAATGATCTAACTTACACATGATTACTTTGAAATTACGGTTTTAACATGTCAATTATTTGTCTTTTCATTTTTAATTTGGTGAACCTTTGACAAAGACTGTAGCCTTACCTTACATGTTGTTGTGATGACCTCTTGACAAAGCAAAGTGATACCCACCTTACGTTGTTATGTTCGTTCTGGTATAGGTGGGGGGTTATTGTGATTTTGTGGGTCATGACCCTTCAAAGGTCAAATGTGATTTCAGAATGTCATCTAAGGTCTTACTATCTGGCTGATGTATATATTTGTGATTTAATGCGTAGTATTTAGTTGTGTGTGTAATAAATGCACTTTTCATGTTTTCAAGCAAAAGCCGAGATTGGCAATCATTTATTGAGTATTGTAAGATAATGCCACTTTTTACATGTTCACCCCCACATTTTTGCACTGATGCTGCTGGTTTTTCGACTCAGAGTGTGCACTGAGGGCTGCTAATCAGACCTCATTGCCAGTGTTTAACCGCGTACAGATTGCATGTCAAATTGAATACACCCAATTTGCAAGGCCTGACTTACTTATATGTCCCTAGTATATGGTAACCAAAGTATCCAGGGCATGTAAGATAGAGGCCCTTATTACAAGTCTGGCAATTGGAAAACTCGACCGGCAGACCTGTGGTGAGGAGACAGCCATTGAAGTGGCGGTCTCCCCATCGGCCCCATTACAACTTTCCCACTGGGCTGACAGCCGGGAACCAAGGTTCCCACCCATCAGCCCAGTGGAAAGGTGCAGCAGCATTGTTCCTGGCTCATAAATGGGCCAGTGGCAATGCTGCTGCACTCTGGGTGCACCAGCACCCTTTACATGAACACTGTTTTCACAGCAGACAGTGCGCATTTCAAGGGTGCTGGGCAAGGGGACCCCTGCACTTGTTCTCTGCCAGCCTGGAACTGTCATGAAAAGGCTGGTGGAGAACAAGGTTGTAAACAGCAGGGCGGCGCTGAGTTCAGCGCCACCCTGGTTGATTAGAACCAGGATCGCCATCAGCCTGTCGGGAACAGTGATCCTGGCAGGGACGGCAGTAGGTTGGAGGGTCAGCCAGCCAACCTCGTAATATGGCAGTCGGACCGCACAGCCGCAGTGGTCCTACCGCCATTCAGGGCTTAGAACTGTTTGTGCCACCTTTCGTGTGACAATGTACACAATGGCTCCCAGCCTGCTACTGCAGACTGGAAGGGCAGTGTTTGCACTGCCAGGACCAGTTTGCCATTTACACCTATGGCATAGCCAGCCTATCCCCTATCCCCTATCACTATATGTAAGTCTCCTCTAAGGAAGGCTTATCGAGTCCTATGGCAGGGAGCAATATTTTGCTAAATAAGACATATGTTTTGCAATATGTCTTAGCAGCAACACTTCCAAATTGTCATTTTGCTGTGGGTAAAGTTGTAGCCCCATTAGCTAATGTAGGTTGGTGCATGGCATACCCACCGGCTAACTCTTGAATGGGACTACCAAATTGGGTCATGTGAGGCATCAACCTAATGTGGCATTAAAAGCAACCTGATGCCAAGGACAACATTACTGTCACTATTAATAGTGGGCAGCTTTTAAAAAGTTGCCCCTCTGTGCTCTGCTTGTTCAGCAACCTCACAAATGCATACAAACTCAGACAGGTTTCTACCTACCTAGAGAGACGTGTGAATGACTCCTAGATGCAGGAACAAAGGGCAGTGCCGCAGAAGCGAGGTGTCACCTGCTCTGCCCGGATGGCCACTCAGAGGGATGGCTCAGAGGTGAGCTTCAAAGGTGAAGGTGTCTTAGATGGGCCACCTGGCCCAACACTCCGGAGCAGGATGCCTTTTGTACCTGTGGACAGCATGCAGACAGGGCCAGAGAGGGGAAACTCACCCCCAAACTGGTTTTACCATGGGCGTGTTGCCCTCATGTAGCCACACCTCTGTGGTGGGCTACCTTGCTTCTCACAACCGAGGAAGGGTTGTGCCATCCATAAAGGGACCAGAATATGGCATTCTAGGATAGCCGGATGCAACACATCACAGAAACTTCATCACTTGGTAGGAGGGGACCCAGTAGTCCATTGGCTAGTTATAGCATGGTCCTCTCGGAGCACTTTTCTGGCTCGTTGACCCTCAGTACTCACTAGATTTGGAAGAAGGACAAGAAGAAGTCCACTTTGCATCAGTTGGAAGCACATAAAGAGAGGCTGTGATGCTGGAGCAACAACACCTGCTGCACTTTGGGCTAGCAGAGCTTGGACCCTGTTCTGTGTGCCTGACTTAAGGAAAAGTTGATTTCCAGCCCCAGTCTGAAGCAGAGACTCAAAGGCTCAGTAGGCTGGCCCCCGAGACTGGCACTGGGGCACTAACGCTGGAAAAGCTCAAGTCACATCTCTGATACCCACCGTAGACGTTTTGCCTCTACAGGATTCTAGGCACCCCAAAGGACAATTCGGAGATAGCCAAAAGGTGCTTTTGTATCTCCTGGACTTGTGAGTGATGGTTGTGACCAGATTTGTGATCCAAGGTGGACACCAGCCTCAACCAAGGATTCGCACCATGAAAAAGCAATGGAATGCAATGGTAGCAATTGGAACCCTGTAAAGAGGACTTCATGGGACTCCGAGATCCATGAACTGAGTGGACCCAGTCACCTGTGGACTGAGGACTTAACCGGACTTCAAACCTGTGAACCGCATAGCATCAGGAGCATCCTTCAGCATCTTTAAGCCTGCATCCCTCAGCATTAAGATCACTCCACTGCCGTCTATGGCGGTCATCCTGTAAAGTATGGATCACGCTTTAAAAATACTTTGGTGGCCAGGCCAAAGTATCCTTCCTGGGCCCCCAGACCTCTGTCCTGTCAAACTTGGCTGCCCAGTTCAGATTAGATTTGTCAAACTAACTTTTCCAAAAGGTTCCAAACTTTTTGTTTGCCGATGCTCATTTGCAGTTGATTTAAAAGTTATTTATTGCTTCAAAAATGTGTATCTCCGTAACCCTCTGGGGGATTTTAATGATTAAGGTCTGTAAAAATTCACAAAAAATAAGCTCTATTAATATAAATTGGTGTCTTGTTTCTTTCTTGTTGTGTGACTTCTTATTTCATTGTTTGGTGTTGTTAAATGCTTTACACATTGTAACTTTGCTAAGCCTTACTACTCACAGCTACAGCTATACAGGGTTGAGTTTATGGTTGAGTAAAAGTACCTGACTGGAGCTAAGATGGCATATGTGAATGTACTGCATGAAAGGGCTACCCAGGCATTTCATATAGTACACCCAAATCCTCACATTGGTGGCAGCTGTGGAATACAAATCCACTCCTCCGAAAAGACTGGAGCCCAAATCAAGAGCCCTCCAAGATAAATGGACTGGGCCTTACCCTATCTTAGAATAGAAGGGTGATGTCACATACTTGGTGGATTTGGGTACCCCAGGAAACTCCCATAAGGCGATACATGTGAACAGGCTTAAGTTGCATCATGACAGAGCAGACATCACAATGCTCATAATGACAGATGGTGGAGAGGAGGAGGAAAATTAACCTCTCCTAGACCTGATGTCTGTCAATGTCAAGGATGATCAGTGGATGGAGTTGTACTGTCTTCTACTCTGAAGGATCAGTAACTGTCAGTATGTCTTGACTTACTTAAGCAGTTTGCTCTGTTATTTTCTTTGAACCCAGTTCGGACAACTTGGTGTACCCATGATGTGGACACTATTGATAGTTTACCTGTCAGAAGCAAGATTTACAGACTGTCAGACCAGGTCACGGCTAGCATAAAAGGAAAGGTAGCTAAAATGTTAAAGTTGGGGTGAATGAGCATTCTAATAGTCCATATGCCAACCCAGTATTTCTGGTGCCCAAAGCCAATTGAAAAGGAGGGTAACTTGAGCTAAGGTTTTGTGTGGACTATAGAGGCCTGAACGCAGTCGCCAAGACTGATATGCATCCCACTCCAAGAGGTAGTGAGCTCAAGATAGGTTGGGGGCTGCAAAATGGCTGAGTACCTTTGACCTGACATCAGGTTATTGGCAGATATCCCTCACACCTGGAGCTAAAGTGAGGTCTGCCTTTTCAACCCTTGAAGGCCACTTTCAGTTCAATGTGATGCCCTTTGGGTTGAACAATGATTCTGCCAACTTCCAGAAGTTGGTAAACAGCGTTCTTTCAGGCCTGGAAAGTTTCAGTGCATCATATCGTGATGACGTTGCTGTATTCAGTTCCACCTGGGAGGATCACCTAGTCCACCTTAAGGAAGTGTTTCAAGCCCTTCAACAGGTAGGGCTGACTATCAAGGCAAGTAAGTGGCAGATAGTGAAAGGGTCTGTAGTGTACCTGGGTCGGCAAGTTGGTAAAGGCCATGTACAACCTCTCCAGCCCAAGATCCAGATGGTTTTTGGCCTGGGAATCTCTAAAAACACAGAGCTTTTTTAGGCCTGACTGGGTAGTACTGAAGGTTTATGAAGGGTTATGGTACCATAGTGGCACCACTAACAGAGTTAACCTCCAAAAAGCAGCCATAGAAAACATCTGTACTGACTCCTGTCAAAAGGCCCTTGATGCCCTCAAGAAAGATATGTGTTCAGCATAAGTCCTAAAAACACCTGATTTTAACAAGTAGTTTGTTGTCCAAAGTGATGCTTCAGAACATGGGATTGGGGCATTTCTGTAACAGCTGAGTAACCAGTGTCAAAAACATCGAATTGCCTTTATTAGAAGGCGACTCCTTCCCTGAGAGCAGCGTCTGAGTGTCATTGAGAAGGAAGCCTTTGCTGTGGCTTGGTCCCTGAAGAAGCTAAGACCCTACTTGTTTGTGACTCACTTCAAAGTTCAACCTGACCACAGACCTCTCATATGGCTTATGCAGATGAAAGGAAAAAATCCTAAACTGCCGATGTGGTCCATATCCCTACAGGATATGGACTTTACAGTGGAACACAGACCTGGGACTGACCATATTAATGCAGATAGACTTTCCAGGTTCTTTTTCACTTAGATGATGAGAATCACCACAATAAGGGTTAGGTTGCTCATCACCTTTCATCTGGAGGGGGGCCATGTTAGGAAATGCCTCTTTTTGCATGTTCACACCCACATTTTTTAACTGATGCTTCTGGTTTTTTGCCTCTGACAATACACTGAGGCCTGCTAACCAGGCTTCAGTGACAGCGTTTTAACCTCATACAGATTGCATGTCGAATTGGATACACCCAATTGGCAATGCTTGACTTACTCATAAATCCCTATCATATGGTACCCAGGGCATGTAAGATAGAGTGTTCACTTAGGGCTGAATCACTGTTTGTGCCTGCCACCCTCCGTATGACAATGTACAAAATGGCTCCCAGCCTGCCACTGCAGACTGGAAGAATAGTGTTTGCACTGCAGTTCGACTTTGACACTTAATCCCATGGCAAAGCCACCCCATCCCTTTGCACTATGTGTAAGTCTCCCCTATGGAAGGCCTATCAAGTTCTATGGCAGGGAGCAATATTTTACTAAGTAAACCATATGTTTTACAATATGTCTTAGCAGCAACACTTCCAAATTATTGTTTTGCTGTAAGTAAAGTTGGCAGCGCCATTGGCCAATATATGGAAACCATGTGGCATTCCCACCCAGTGATCTTTTGACCCAGACTACCAAACTAAGTAATGTGAGGTATCAACTTAATTGTGACATTAAATGTGACCTGATGTCCAGGGAAAAATTAATGTCACTATTAATGATGGACATCTTTTAGAAGGTTGCCACTCTGTGCTCTGCTTGTCCAGCAGCCTCACTATGGCAAACACTCTCAGACAGGTTTCTGACAACCTGCGGAGACATCTGAATGGCTCCCAGGCTCTAGAACAAAGGGCAGTGCTGCAGCAGCAAGGTGTCACCTCCTGTGCCCGGATGGCCACTCAGGGCGGTAAGCCCAGAGGTGAGCTTCAAATGGGAAATTACCTTTGATGGGCCACCTGGCCCAACATTCCTGAGAAGGATGCTTTTTTTTCCTGTAGACAGCATGGAGAAAGGGCCAGAAAAGGGAAACTCGTCCCCAAACCGGTTTACTGAGGCTGTGTTGCCCTTATGTAGCTACACCTCTAGGGTGGGCTACCTTGCCTCTCACGACCAAAGTAGGGTTGTGCCATCTGAAAAGGGGGCAGAAATGGGGCATTCTGGAGTAGCCCGATACAACACATCACAGGACCTTCATACTAGGTAGGAGGGGACCCAGCAGTCTTTTGGCTCAGGACCGTATGGCTCCCTCAGGGCACTTTCCTGGGATAAATATGGCACTCCTGGCATGTTGACCCTCAGTACTCACTGGACTTGGAAGGAGGATGAAAAGAGGAACATGTTGCACTAGTTGGAAGTGCACAAAGAGAGGCTGCAACTCCAGAGCGACTGCATCTGTTGCACTTTGGTCTAGCAGAGTCTGGACTCTGTTTTGCGTGCTTGGCTTGGGGAAAAGTTTATTTCCAGCCCCCAGTTTGAAGCAGAGACTTCAAGTGTCAGTTAGATGGTCCCCGGAATGGCACTGGGGACATTAAAGCTGGAAGAGCCCAAGTTGCATCTCTGATAACCACTGCAGAAGTTTTGTCGCTATCTGACGCTGGGCACTCCAAAGGACAATTCGGGGATAGCCAAAAGGTGCACCCGTGTCTGCTGGACTCGTGAGTGTTGGTTGTGACTGGATTCATCATAAAAGGCAGACGCTAGCCTCCATCAAAGGTTGGCATTGTGAAGGCTGTGTTGCAAAAGCACAAGGTCTGCATTGGCAGCCATTGGAACTCTGCAAAGAGGACTTTGTGGGACCCTGAGGTCCATGGACAGAGTTGCTTCCATTCACCTGTGGATTGAGGACTCGACTGGACTTCAGCCCCCTGGACTGCACAGCATTAGGAGTATCCTTGAGAATCCTTAAGCCTGCATCACTCCACATCAGGACCACTCCATTGTTGTCTATCACGGTCATCCTGTAAAGTATGGATCTTGCTTTAAAAATGCTCTGGTGCCAGGTAACTGTCCAAAGTATCCTTTTTGGGCCTCCAGACCTCTGTCCTTTCAGACGATGTCACCCAACTTGGGCCAGAGTTGTCAAATTAACTGTTTCAAAATGTTCAAAAGTTTCCAAACTTTTTGATGGCCAATGCTTGTTTACAGTAGATTTAAAGGTCATTTATTGCTTTTAAAATCTGTATCTCTGAAACCCTCTGGAAGATTTTGATGATTAAGGTCTCTAAATATTCATAAAAATAGTCTCTGCATTTATAAATTTGCGTCTTGTTTCTGTCGTGTTCTGTGACTTTCTTATTTCATTGTTTGGTGCTTTTAAATGCTTTACACATTGTTACTTTGCTAAGCCTTACTGCTCGCAGCCACGGCTACCCACGGTTGAGCTTAATGTTGAGTAAACATACCTGACTGGACCAAAGATGGTACTTGTGAGTGTACTGCACAATAGGGTTTACCAGCCATATCATATAGTACAGCCAAATCCTCACAAGTGTTAATTTCTGTGCCAGTGAATAGTGATTACTGGCCTATACCACCTCCCCTAAGTAGCCCTTGGACTGCTCTGCTTAGTTACACTCAGAGAGTTACACCCTACAATTCAGTGCTTGGTCTCCAGTAAGGGAAATTGTGGACCCCTTACTTGTGTAGGCCTCACATTCTACACAACTAATAACCCAATTTCTTACAGTTATGTACTGCTTGACTGCTTGGTTAATTATGTTTATTATGTGCCTACCACTGCTTGCTTGAATGCTTTGAGTAAGGAGCTGTCCTGCATGGTACTGGGCTTAAGACCCAGATGGGAAAATGTCCTCCTCACATTTAAGTTTTACCCTTGTTATTACAAGATCATGGGATAGAAGCTGTGTGATAGGTGTTTAGAATTTAAAGTTGATGATAACTACTTACTTCTGAGCTGACCTGAGTATTTAATTGTAGATCGTACTGCAAGGTAAAGCCCATGTTAGACACTGGGAACTGGTGATAAAAAGCAGTTTGGATAGGATAGAGGATAGGTTAAAGCATCCTTTTGTCCTAAAAACAATAAGGGCCTCATTACGGGTATGGCGGTCAACAGACCGCCAGACTCGTGGTGGCAGTCATAACTGCGGCCGGTTTGGTGGTCCGACTGCCAAATTAACAGTTTGTCGATCGGACCGCCAAATGACTGCCGTCTCCGCCGGGAACAATGTTACCGACAGGCTGACTGTGGTGCAGGTTGGAATCAGTCAGCGCAGCGCTGAACTTAGCGCAGCCCTGCTGATTACGTCCTGGTTCTCCACGCTGGCAGAGAACAGGTGCAGGGGTCCCCCTGCACAGCACCCTCGTAATGCGCCCTGTCTGTTGTGCACACAGGGCACATTATGAGGGTGCTAGTGCCCCCTGTGTGCAGCAGCATTGCAGCCGGCTTGATTACAAGCCAGCGACAATGCTGTCGCCACTTTCCTGCTGGGCTGACGGGTGGAAACATTTATTTCTGCCCGTCAGCCCAGCTGGAAAGTCATAATGGGGTTAGAGGGGAAGTCTCCAGTAAGGCAGCAACCTACCCATCGGAGAAGTCATAATCAGCCACTTTGGGCCATATATACGAACAAATTTTCCCATAGACACAAAATGGGTAATACCCTTTGCTACATCTGGCCCTTAGTTCTGTGTTGTTGCTGTTTAGTTGTAGGTAATTAGGGCTCATCTGAGATCCAACCTCGTAGGTTCAAAGCTGCTGAGATTTTTGGGGAAAATTCAAAATGAAAGGGGTCATTACGAGTTTGGCGGTTTCAGGACCAACATGTTAGCGGTCTAACTGCCAAATGGCTGGCAGAGAAGACAACCAAATTATGACCATGGCTGTACTTTCAACAGAATACAGCCAAACTACCGCCGGCACTGCCAGTGCGGGCAGACTGCCAAGGACGACGGTAGCCACCTGCAGGCCGGCGGAGACCATGTTCCCGTCAGACAGATTATGAGGCTGCTGACCGTCAAGGTTCCTGCCGCGGTCGCACCACCATGGACACCCAGGCAGAAACCAACTGTATAAAAGGAGACACTCACCTTCAGGAAGCCATACTCATCTGGAGCCACCATGGAACCAGAACTACACATCCTAGTGCTGCTCCTGCTCGCCCAGTGACTTTGGAACCAGCGATGACCACAGCAGCCGTGAGGACACACACTTACCTGTCACTGTTGTAAAATGTCAAAGTACCTACGCACACACAACATACAAATCAGGAGCGGATGGCGAGGGTGACACCCACACGAATACCCACACCGACACCCACATTCACACACAGCCATTACACACACTGTGGCCATCACACAAACACGTCTAAAACACACACCAACCCCCAGATACACAGCTCCATCACAGTCCCACACAACAACACACAACACCACCAAACAACACAACTACACTACAATCGCAATATTATCAAAGCATTGTCAAGGACCCACAATAGGCACTAACCCTTGACAAATCATACATACAACACAACGCATCACCACCAGGGAACAAACACACACAATCATACATCCAAAAAATGCAGCATATGACATGTGGGTAAGATATATGTAGTGGCTAGATCTATGAGTGTTGGTGTGGTGTCTGCAGGGTGTCAGGTGTTGTGTCTGTGATGCTGGGGGTGTCAGGGCAGGTTATGACTGTTGATGTGTCTGCAGATGTATTTTGCTTGTGTGCATGCCAGTGGTGTGTCCTGTGGTGCTTGTGTTTGTCTGAGCTATCCTTGGATGTTAAGGTGGATGCATGCGTGTCTGTCTGTGTGCTTTGGCTGGGGCAGGGAAGAGGGGTTTGCAATTGGGAAGAGGAAGGTGGAGGGGAGATGGAAGACAAAGGGTGACTGGCTGCCAACAGCGTGGAGGCCAGAGCCTGAAAGGATCTCTGTAGACCAGCAAGTGTACCGTGAATGCCTTCCAGGAACACATTACTCTGTTGCACTTGACTTGCAAGTCCCTGGATGGCACTCACAATGGTTGACTACCCACAGAGATGTACCTCAGTAGGTCAATAGCCTCCTCACTGAGGGCAGCAGGGCTGACAGGGGCAGAGGTGCCTGCGTCAAAGGAGACGCCCACCCTCTCGGTGAGCGTGCACGGACAACTGGGTGGGGAACTACAGGGAGGGCAGTGGTAGAAATGGGGGTGGAGGAAAAAGATGGTGCTGGGGTCGTCCCAGATGGGTCCGCCACCGCCAGGGAGTGGCCACTGGAAGAGGATTCCGAGGATGATAATATAGATGCTGTCTCCCCCATGGCACTCCCCTCGCCCTCTGGGCCACTGGGTCCCTCGCTGTCAGTATTGGTCTTAGCACTCTGGATCCCGTGGCCAGTAGAATCCCCACTCACCTGTGCCCCGTCTCCTTCACCTGCCGATACACACAAACAGAGAGAGAGGGAGGGAGAGAGAGATAGTCATCACATTCTTCACATACACACATTACCACATGTACAACTGTGGGTATACATATCCTGCCAGGCAAGTCCCAGTTTAAAACCCTCAGATCCTGCAACATGTCAAAATATGATGCTTCAAACTACCCCATTTGTCATATGTCTCACTCACATCATAAGCCAAATATTTGAACACTACTTTGCCATCCCATCAAATCACCTGTAACTCTACGGACGCATACTCATCATGGCCTGGCTAAAGCAAATATTTAATCCCCATACAGCTCTTCACTGCCCTTCATCTTAGCAGTCTAAGGAAATGCAGTTGACAGATAACAGTCTAAGGAAATGCAGTTGACAGATAACACCATATCATGGCTACCCCGACTACACACCTGCCCAGTCCATCAACAAAAGCCATGTTCCATGCAAGGAAAGTCATCTCTCATCACATATGACACAGCACCTCGCCTTCCAATCACATGCCTAGCTGATCCTTCTGTACATACCTGACACAATGGCAACATACACTGATGAATACACAACATGTGGCAGCCCCATACAGTGGCCATCACAATTTGATATTCTATGTCTGGAGAACAGCTATGTCAATACATGTACCAAAACTGACAGAATTTTCTGCAGTCACTATTCACAGACATTGCCAAATACACCATAACTCCATGTGCTGCAACTGTGGGCTATCTAGCACACATGATACATCCACAGACAATCACAGATAGCATAGTTACAACAATACCATGGACAGCCTACAGTTTTCCAGGAGGGCTCATAACATTCCACCTGACATGCTGATTCAGAGCCACAACATGACAACGTGAGAACACCTACTTCACTTACAGCTGTCCTGACATATGATTCCCAAAAGCTAAGTCCTGACAAAACACCTGCACCACTGAAAACGAATGTACATGTGAATTACACATGCACCTACATGACTGCTATTTCACTGACAACATATCCCACAACAACAACAGGTGTATGTGAAATGGAAGTACAGCTAAACCATGAAATCTGGCTATAAAGAGGTGAGCCAAGACCAAATCCTGTGCAAACAGCCCAAACCCGCTAAAGTGAGTGTAGTATCCATTGAGACATGATGTACGCAGGTAATACCATATGTAGCACTCTTATAGTTATGGCATTGGCATATCTAGAAAACTCATTGTCTAAGGGTAAAACTGCCTAGTCACTTACCTCCTCTACAACAAAAGCATTAGGATGCAAGTTATTTGTCCACATGTCAATGTAATGCCAGGATATGTTAAGGGCTAATACACAACATGAGTTCCCCATTGTTGGATGTCCATCCATTACAAACTTCACATACCTCAACATATGATTATGAGTTGACAATGAGGACACCTCCTCAAAACTCATATGGATAATACTATATTGGCCATACCAATTGCCTGAATGAAAGTGCCAGCCTCACAGCAGGGCTGGCAGGGGCAGAGGTGCCATCAGCAAAGGAGTTTCCCACCCTTATGGGTGAGCGGGCACGGACAACTTGGTGGGGAGCTACAGGGACATGAAGTCTACAACTGTTTCAGGACACTGGATAACTAGGCCCTGTAACTAATATGTAAGACCCAATGTTGCACATAAAGCAGATCCATTTAAATGGGAGTGGTATTACACCTCAGAGCTACATAAAATACTAATTGGATGATTGGACCTGGGAACACTAGATGGGAAGGATGATACAGCAGCTTACAAACATATATATGGTTGGGTAGAATAAAACATGTGGCTCTGTCACATGTGCATCTCAACATGCAGTCACACATATTGCTGGACACAGGTGATCAACATGTTTCCATGCAGAACCCAAAGGCCAGATCTCTATTTTTATAATGGCAACTGGAGTACTATGTAGTCCCAGTAGTCAACATACCTGCAACACCTACTACATTGTGACGGCTGCTGTACTGTGACAGCATACACCAAACTAGTAGAGGAAAGTACATGGATTCAGTCAGTACTTAACCCCTTGTGGCTGCTGTGCTGCCTCAAACGCCTATCCACCTCAGGGCAGGCCACCACCAAAATGCGGGCCATTACGGGGGTCAGGGTCTGACGGGCACCCCTCCCTCGTTGGGAGGACATCCTCAGCTGGGCCTCAGCAGTCTTCCGGGCCCAGCATTTCAGTTCCTCCCACGCTTTCTACAATGGGTGCTCTGCCGGCTGTGGACCCCCAGGGTCCGTACCTGCTTGGCGATAGCCTGCCAAATCCCCTTCTTCTGATGGGCATCGACCTGCATGGATGACACAGACAAAAGGAGAAAGACATGTCCACATGCACCAAATCAATAGGAGTGGACGTTACACATCCGTCACAGCAAGTTGGCACACATATCCATCCTCTCTGCTCACATGCCTTCACAATATACCATCTGCATCCATCAACACCTTGACAAGTTTACATCAACGGTAAACCATTAAAAACAACACGCATTTCACATTGCTATGACATTAGACTTACCTGCTCCTCTGGTGCTCCATATAGCTGTTCATACAAGGGTAGGACCTCCTCCACTGTCTTTTCCAGCTCTTCAGGGGTGAGGGCAGGGGCCCTATCACCTCCAGGACATGGCATGATAGCTCCCAGAGGCAGTACACAGCAGCTCAGGTAATGGAGGTCTTGCTGGCAGCAGTGTCAGGAGTTAAGTGAGCAATACTGAAGAAGATGGCGGTCATGGCTGCCATGTACATGACCGTCACCGTTGGCAGACATTGCCATTGGCCTAAGTCCGCCAAAGGCAGCAATGTCTTCAATGGTAAGTTACACCCCAGTTGTGACCGCCTACCGCAATGATGACTTCCACCGGTGGACTTAGGTCTCTTTTCACCTGTCCAATACAGTAGGCCAGGCGCCTGCCATTTTGAGCACATTTCATGTATGGAAGTGTGTTCTAATCTGCATCATATACCTGAACCCCCTTTTATGCTGTACATCGGTACGTACTGAACTCATGGTTGGGTGACATATTGTACATATGTTCTGTAAAAGCTGCGTTGTGTGAAGACATGTGGTGATAGCTCTGTACCACTACTCAGAGGTTCCTATTTGTCGGGAAAATGTGAATAAGACCAACAATATGTGAGATAAATGTATAAATCATGAGTCTTACACACATTGACAGTTAGAGTATTAACAAACATTATATCCCTTTGTTATGGTTAGCATTGTGTACCAAAGAGGGTGTAATCGGATACATAGCTATGTGCTGTACTGTCCATGTCAGATGTTGTAGCCATCCTCTCCAGCTGTTAGGTGTGAGGAAGGTAAATAGCTGTACTTGATGTGTGCATTATGCATTTCTCATACCATCTTTACTTTTTTCACATAGTTATCCTGCCATGAGGCGAGTAAGACAACCACCAATGTACCATCGACTGGTAGACTTGCACACCATGGAGGAAAGGCATGTAATTCAGACATACCATCTGAATCGTCATACCATCATGGATCTTTGCGATCAGTTGGAGCCAGATCTGATGCCTACCATTTGCAATCCCTATAGCACACCACCCATTGTTCAAGTATGGGTGTCAGTGCTACACTTCCTGGCCACAGGGTCCTTTCAGAATACAGTGCCCATGTTCAGTCTGGTTTGAAGGATGTACTGTGTGCCTTGTTGAAACACCTGGACAGCTACATCAGGTTTCCCCACCTAGCAGATTTTGCCTATGAGAAGGCAGACGTTTATGAGCTGGGACACATTCCACATGTGATAGGAGCCACTGATGGCACCCATGCAGCCTTGGTCCCTCCCAGTATAAATGAACAGGTGTATAGGAACAGGAAAAACTACTACTCAATCAACCTTTAGGTTGTGTGTCTGGCAGACCAGTACATCTCACAAGTCACAGCCAAGCATCCCGGATCTGTGCATGATTCCTTCATCATGAGAAACAGCAATGTCTCACTGCTAATGACACGACTCTACACAGAGGGCCTGGCTGGTTGGTAAGTTACCATTGAGCTGTGTGTTTGCGATTTATGTCTCCTGCCATCACATTATAGCATGTCACACATACATGTTTGTGTATTATTTTCACAATGTGTTCACATGTGACTCTGGCTATACAAACCGTCCATGGCTGTTGACACCAGTGAGGTACCCAACCATGCCAGGGGAAGCCCTCTACAATGAGGCCCACCGGAGGACAAGGCATATAGTTGATCAGACTTTTGGGCTCCTGAAGGCAAGATTTAGGTGCCTGGCTTTATCTGGAGGAGCCTTCCTCTACTCGCCCCAAAAGGTATGCCAGATAATAGTTGCCTGCTGCATGCTCCACAATCTAGCCCTGAGACGTCAGATACCATTGATAGCAGATGAGGGGGAAGCAGCCGAACCTATGGCTGGAAATGCTGATATGCCAAGTGATGAAGAGCCAGAGGATTATGAGGCAAGTGACTCTAGGGCAGATCTCATCAGTCAGTACTTCAACTGACACACAGGTATGTGAAGTAGTCCTATTGTTCTGATGGAAGTGTACAACCAGATCACACCTTCTTACTTGCTTCACCTGTGGGGTGTGATGAGCTCCAATGCCTATGGCAAAGTTGTGAATGCAGACTGAAAGTTTGTATTGTGTACAGGACAGATTGTTCTGCTTTCTCATGTATTGTCACAGCCGATGCTAACTTACACTTCTGGTAATGACTTCTCAGATGTGAGGTATATTTTTTGCAATCTCCTATCCTGTTACACTTTCACTCACAGATTTGCCTAGATCCTATTAGGTTCTACGACCTTGGCTTGAGGAATGCTGTGTCAGAAGCAGATGGGAACTGCTCACAAACATGAGAGGTGTACATGACAGATACCAGGTAATATCAGTTTAGTTTAAGTGGGGTGTCACCTTGATAATTTAACCGGCATAAAATGGGGGTGGTAAATGGTTTATTCCTTTCTTTCACCTGTGGGGTAGAGGAAGATGTCAAATGGTATATTATGTGTCTGGAGAAGTGTCTGGCACATGTGTAAACATTGGATCATAGCCTCTCACTTCACAATAGGTGGAGTAAATTGTGATCTCATTGAACCTAGCAGTCATTTTGTTCTGGCTTTACATTCCAAGGTGCATATCACTGTAGACTGATATAGGTGAGTGACAAACGTGCAGGTATGGGACCAATGTTGGTGTATGCTTTCAGTACTGGGGACCTCTGTTATAATCTTTATATGTTCCATGTGATATGTGATTTAGAAGCTATGGTATGGGTATATGAAGAGCTTATACCAGGTGATACAGCGGACCTATCAGTGTGCCCCTGCTTTGCAGGTAGATTACTATGTGCCATGTATCCTGTATCTTTGCAATTTGTGACACCACTCCATACATCCTGATGGTACTCTCAGTCATGCTCTATGTGCTGATTGCAATACTGACTATAAATTTGTGTTGACCTGGATTTCAACCTCTTTTACATCTGTCCTGTAACATTTCTGTTGTAATGAGTCTCCTGCTGATGGAGTCTCCATTTGATATACATTACAATGGCTGTTCGATACATGGGGGATAACCACGCCACAATTGGCTTGCATAACTATTGTTCATGGATTATAAAGGACACATACACAGTATCTGTGTTTAAGTGTGATTTATTGTGCATATCAAAAAGAAAACCGTAACCATTATACCAATATATATTAACATAACAGTGATGGGTGAAGTCATGGTGGATGATTTCATCAGGGTAGCTGCTACGCAAGTTGGTAACACAACTGCAGTGTCCTTGTACCATGGTAAAATGGAGTTAGCTTTCAGAACAGTCAACAGCGTGTATGTCTGGCACACAAGGGGGACTAATCAGGAGAGGTTCCCTTCCTGGCATTGGGTTGGGTTTTGGCATCTGCTCCTGCTGGATGTCTGGGTGGACGTCCATATTTGCAGGGGTTCTTCAGCTACAGAGGGAGGGGTGTCTGAGGCATAACCTTCTCTTGGCAGGGCCTCCATTCCACTAGCAGTCACAGATGTTGAAGGGGCAGATATTACATTGCTACTGGAAAGGGACAGATGTTGTGTAGAGAAACTAATCAGGGTAGTATTGATGTCGATCAGCACCCCTGCAATGGTAGCCATGTGGACATTTTGTGCCTGTCACTGCTGCATGACTTTCTGGTGGTGGTGCCTCTGCAGCCTTTGATTTCCCCCCAACATAGTGATAATTTGGCCCATCCTGTCTTGAGAACTTTTGTATGTGCCCAAGACTTGGGAGATGGTTTTCTGGTCAGTTATGTCCCTTTGAGGGTCCATCCCTTGACCCACAGCATCCCTCCCACGCACCCTACCGCCACGTGCCTGTGCCCCTGGCACAGTGTCCACACTCCCAGTGGTTGCAGGACCATCATTGTCAGGGGTGGCAAGGTGAGACTCAAGTACCTGTACTGTGGTGCATACAATAGATGATACAGTCCGTGGGACACAGGTTTGGGGGCAAATGGTTGCCTGTGATGTCGATGCAACAGGTGTTGGTAGGAGTTGATATAGGCAGGGTGAGGCTGAAAGTCGTTGACTGACCGTGTGTCCCAGATGGGCCAGGTTGATCGTCAGTGTCCAGACATCTAAAGCTGTTGTCCTCACTGGGGCTTTCATCCTGAGGGGGATTGACAGTCTCAGGTGTCCTCTCCATGGTGGCAAAGGCAAGGTTACCTGTGGAGGGAGTGAGACATAGCGTTCAGGTTAAAATGTGTGTTTAGTTGCATTTGTGTGAGATGTAGACAGCGGCTTAACATGATTCCCTGCAATGACATTGACAGCTGCTGCACAGCATACATTTGTTGTACATACAACTCTGTGACTTGATTTCCATTCTCCATGTTTATAGTTGTTATACTAGGTTGGTACAGACTGCACTGCAGATGGGATCTGATGTTGTCTGATTATTGACATGATTGTTCACCTCTGTTACCTAGTGAATAGTCAGGCCTGCTAGATGTCACACATTAAAGCTGCACAATGCATAATGGTGTCCTAGTGGCAACACAGTATGTGGGTATACAAGGGAAATGGTCCAGTATCTAGATGTTGTGCATGAGCATCGACTCAGCCATCTTACTTTCTAACCCAAGTCAGTCTATTTTTGGCTTGGGATATTTGATCTGTGACCAGTAGGAATGGTCACTCAGCTGTATCTGTGTTTTGCTTTGGCTGCTATTGTGAATGTGTCATTGCACTGCTGTCATTGCCATATACTGGTCCTCACTGGAATACTCTAGATGTTGTAGCTAGTAATTGAGTTATGCATGCATTACATGTGATGTGTTGTGCCCGTTCCAGGATTTCACAATGATGGGTTAGTGCATTCTGGGACCCATAGTGATTTGATTAGCCTGTAGTTGACGTGCCACTTCCAAGGGCTGTGAGGACAGTTGGGCTCAGTGGAGAGGTGGCATGCCAGAGAGGGGTATTAGGTGATTGTGTGAGAGGTGTAGTGGCTAAAATAGATTATTAGGGTGGGTCTGGGTGGTGAGGAAGCATGCAGGACAAAACAATTGTGTGACATTAAAGTTGTGGGTACTTACCAAACTCTAGTTCCCCAGGTATGCCTGTGAGGCCCTCAGGATACACTATGTCCAAGACTTTCTCCTCCCATGATGTAAAGGTAGGAGGAGGAGGTGGGGGCCCACAGCCAGTCTTCTGTACGTTTAGCTGATGCCTGGATGCCTTGGAACGCACCTTCCCTATTAGGTTGTTCCACTTCTTCCTGATTTCCTCTCTTGTGCATGGATGACTGCCCACAGAATTAACCCTGTCAACTATCCTTTGCCACAACTCAATTTTCCTGGCAATAGATGTTTGTTGGACCTGTGCTCCAAAAAGGTGTGGCTCTACCCTTACAATTTCTTTCACCGTGACCTTCCACCCGTCATCAGTGAAACGTGGGTGTTTTTGTGGGAACATGGTTGTGGTTGTGTAGACGGTGTGTGGGGTTGTTGTGAGTGTAAGAGTGCAGTGTTGGGTAATTGGTGAGGTGTGAGTGCTGCAATGTGAGTTAGAGATGGTTGTAGCGGATTGTGTGAACTAGTGATGTGTGCATTGTGATATTTGTTCTGATGTGGGGTGTGTGCTGAGTGAAATGTGTATGTGTGCCTATGGTGTACAAGTACAACTTCTATTCTTTTTTGGCGTCTCTGTGTTTGTGTACAGGGTTCTGGATGCAAAGGATTGTGGGTTGTGTAGGGGTGTGTTATATAGTGCTGTGAGTAGGTGTGTCTGGTGTGTGGATGTGTGTCAGGTGTGGGGTATTCAAACTATCCAATGTGGTGTTGTGTTCTGACAGAAGTGATTTGTGACCCCCGCGTTTCGGACTTCCAATGGTTTTCCACCATGGAAGAACCGCTGTGGTAATTTGTGGATCGTAATTTAGTGGGTGGAATTGTGTCGGCCTGGCAGTGCTGGTGGTGGAACCACCTCTTTTCCGTCCTCCAGTGTCCTGGCTGTTTCGAAAATTTGGCTGTTTTTTGGCAGACTTTACAGTGTGACTCTTAATAAGGCAGTCGGATTACTGCGTACATGGCAGTCTTTTGTCAGTCGCCACCGCAAAGGTCTTCCCAAAAGACCACCAAAGTCATGATGAGGCCCATAATGTCATCGTCAAAGTTTGGACAGTCACCTCTGTTTTATAAACATCTCAAGCATAGTTGTCACTTAGTTTTGATTTCAAAATCTTTATTGATTTATAGAAACATGAATACATATAATAATGTTATTGTCGAAGTCAAAGCCTTGCAATATGTTTACATTACATGTTTTTATGGGGCTAAGAAAGAGAAAGAAAGGAATAGCAGGAAGGAAAATAAAATGTTGTGATATCGCTTCTGTGGACATCAAGACAAAAACAAATCACAAGAAATAAAAGTAATGTAAACAATTTTAAAAAATACTTAACAAAGAGAAGATCTGAAACAGTACATGACAATATTTTATACATCAAAACAACATTTCACTAATTTGAATAAAAGTGCAGGAGGGCGGGCAACCCTGTGGGTCTTCTCATGTGGGTTCCCTATCCTAAATACAAAGGGTCCCAGTGAAACTTTGAGATTGATAGCTCAGGAATGAGTGAAACCACTTCAGTGTGTTGTCTGCTGCATTCACCACAGTGGATATCTTACTCAACAGGGTAGAAAGGCCCATGGAGTTGATAGCCGCTGAATGCTCCAACATAACCAGAATATAGTCAAAACCCTTATCTACAAAGCATGTGGTGACATCACAAATGTCCAGCCAATATGTCCTCATCCTATCCCCTGCTTAGGTCTGAAACCTGACTGGACGGCAGACAGACAGGTAGACGCAAAACAAGAACTCCTCAGCTGCACTACGATAATTTCTCCAACATTTGTGCCAGTAGAAGACAACATGGTTAAGGGCTTGTAATTAGCGAGTGTGCAGTGTAGTCCTGAATATTGACAACAATATTGAATTACCAAAATATCCAGGTTAAAATATTGAATACTGAAATATTATGAATGTTATGTATATAATGAAAATAACTTTGTCTACAAAAATATTATGAACGCTGTACTCATAATTAAGATATAAAAAATTCGGAATCCAAAACATCGGCCTACAACAATATTTTAAGATAAATATGATAAACATCTAGCATAAAAATACAGATCATAATAATATTGAGTTCAAAATAAAAATAAAAAACTACATATAGTGAAAATTATTAATTAGAATCAAAAGTATTAAATGTATTTAATTTCAAATAATAAAAAAAATGAAAAATTGCAATACTTTAAAGTATTTTAAATAAATAAAATACATCTATTTTGTAGTTGTTCTTTAAAAGGTGCATTTTCAATACAAATAGTCACAAATATAACATTTTACATGAAAAAAATACTTAATCTACATAAAGTAGAGCAACTGCAAACTAAAATCGTTTTTGTAAACATCTATGTACCGAAAAATATAATTAATATCTTAAGAAACTTATTTTGCAAATCATTTTTTTCCCCAAAAACATTAAATTATTTATACTAAATCAATTAAAATGTAAATAATTTCTTTAGAAAATTAACATTTTTGATAAATTGACATTTATTTGGGTGTCAAATTTACCATTTATAACAATTAATTAAAATTACAAAAAATTAAACATACTTTTTAAAAATCTGAAAATGATTTCTTAAAGCCAATGCTTATTTTATTTTTTAATTACAAAAAGCTTGTTTAAAAAATTCACGAAAACCTAAGAAATATACATAAATATATGAAACAAAATATTTTACATTTTAAAAACACTATGGGGGTCATTACAACCCTGGTGGTCAAAGACCGCCAGGGCTGTTTCGACAGAAGCACCGCCAACAGGCTGGCGGTGCTTCCCATGGTATTACGACCACGGCGGAAGCGCCGCGGTCACACCGCCGGGACCGGCGGTTTTAATCCACCAGGGCAGCGCAGCTTGCAGCGCTGCCCAGGGGATTACGAGTCCCCCTACCGCCAGCCTTTTCCTGGCGGTTTGAACCACCAGGAAAAGGTTGGCGGTACAGGGAGTCGTGGGGCCCCTGCCACTGGCATGGGCAGTGCAGGGCCCCCCTGACACGGCCCTGTGCAGCTTTTCACTGTCTGCTATGCAGACAGAGGAAAGCGTGACGGGTGCAACTGCACCCGTCGCACAGCCGCAACACCGCCGGCTCCATTTGGAGCCGGCTCCTGTGTTGCGGCCGTGATCCCCGCTGGGCGGAAACCAGGTTTCCGCCCAGCGGGGCTCTCAAAATGACCGCAGCGTGAGTGTGGCTGCATTGGTGGCCGCCCGGCGGTCCAACCTTAAGCCGCCCGCCAAGGTTATAATGAGGGCCTATATGCCAAAATGCTTATCCCCTTCACTGCCAGGCCTTTTCCCCCTCAGGTGCCAGGCCTTTTTTTGGCTATTTGGGCAAGGCGCGCTTAGGCCCTCATAACTTTTTGTCCACATAAGCTACCCACGCCAAATTTGTGTCCTTTTTTCCAACATCCTAGGGATTCTAGAGGTACCCAGACTTTGTGGGTTCCCCAGAAGGAGGCCAAGAAATTAGCCAAAATACAGTAAACATTTAGAGGGTCATTCTGACCCTGGCGGGCGGCGGGAACCGCCAAATGGCCGCTCCGCGGTCAGAAGACCGCAGATGCCATTCTGGCTTTCCCGCTGGGCCGGCGGGCGACTGCCAAAAGAGCGCCCGCCGGCCCAGCGGGAAAGGCCCTGCAACAAGGAAGCCGGCTCCGAATGGAGCCGGCGGAGTTGCAGGGGTGCGACGAGTGCAGTTGCACCCGTCGCGATTTTCACTGTCTGCTAAGCAGACAGTGAAAATCTCTATGGGGCCCTGTTAGGGGGCCCCTGCACTGCCCATGCCAGTGGCATGGGCAGTGCAGGGGCCCCCAGGGGCCCCACGACACCCGTTCCCGCCATCCTGTTCCTGGCGGTAAAAACCGCCAGAAACAGGATGGCGGGAAGGGGGTCGGAATCTCCATGGCGGCGCTGCTTGCAGCGCCGCCATGGAGATTCAGCCCATGCAGGGGATCCATGCCGGATCCCCTTTTCTGACCGCGGCTTTACCGCCGCGGTCAGAATGGGCTGGGAAGCACCGCCAGCCTGTTGGCGGTGCTTCCGTGGTCCCCGGCCCTGGCGGTCTTGGACCGCCAGGGTCGGAATGACCCCATTAGTTTTTTTATAAAACATTGGAAAAAAGTGCTGCAAAAGAAGGCTTGTGGTTTTCCCCCTGAAATTGGCATCAACAAAGGGTTTGCAGTGCTAAAATCACCAGCTTCCCAGCTTTCAGGAACAGGCAGACTTGCATCAGAAAACCCAATTTTTCAACACAATTTTGGCATTTTACTGGGGCATACCCTATTTTTATGATTATTTGTGCTTTCAGCCTCCTTCCAGTCAGTGGCAGAAATTGGTGTGAAACCAATGCTAGATCCCAGACACTTAAACATTTCTGAAAAGTAGACAAAATTCTGAATTCAGCAAGGGGTAATTTGTGTAGATCCTACAAGGTTTCCTACAGAAAATAACAACTGAAATAAAAAAAATATTGAAATTGAGGTGAAAAAAACAGCCATTTTTGTCTACGTTTTACTCTGTAACTTTTTTCTGCAATGTCAGATTATTTAAAGCAATATACCATTACGTCTGCTGGACTCTTCTGGTTGCGGGGATATATAGGGCTTGCAGGTTCATCAAGAACCCTAGGTACCCAGAGCAAATAAATTAGCTGCACCTTGCTGTGGGTTTTCATTCTAAACTGGGTATACAGCAATTCATTTGCTGAAATATAAAGAGTTAAAAATAGGTATCAAGAAAACCTTTGTATTTACAAAATGGGCACAAGATAAGGTGTTGAGGAGCAGGGGTTATTTGCTCTGAATTCTGGGGTGCCCATACCAGCATGTGAATTACAGGGCATTTCTCAAATAGACGTCTTTTTTTACACACTGTCTTATATTTGGAAGGAAAAAATGTAGAGAAAGACAAAGGGCAATACCACTTATTTTACTATTTATGTCCCCCAAGTCTCCCGATAAAAATGGTACCTCACTTGTGTGGGTAGGCCTAGCGCCCGTGACAGGAAGTGCCCCAAAACACAAAGTGGACATATCACATTTTCTCAAAGAAAACAGAGGTGTTTTTTGCAATGTGCCTACCTGTGGATTTTGGCCTCTAGCTCAGCCGCCACCTAGGGAAACCTACCAAACCTGTGCGTTTTTTAAAACTAGATACCTAGGGGAATCCAAGAAGGGGGGACTTGTGGGGCTCTCATCAGGTTCTGTTACCCAGAATCCTTTGCAAGCCTCAACATGTGGCTAAAAAAAACACTTTTTCCTCACATTTCCGTGACAGAAAGTTCTGGAATCTGAGAAGAGCCACGAATTTCCTTCCACCCAGTGTTCCCCCAAGTCTCCCGATAAAAATGGTACCTCACTTGTGTGAGTAGGCCTAGTGCCCGCGACAGGAAGTGCCCCAAAACACAAAGTGGACACATCACATTTTCTCAAAGAAAACAGAGGTGTTTTTACAAAGTGCCTAACGGTGGATTTTGGCCTCTAGCTCAGCCGCCACCTAGGGAAACCTACCTAACCTGTGCATTTTTGAAAACTGGAGACCTAGGGGAATCCAAGATGGTGGGACTTGTGGGGCTCTCATCAGGTTCTGTTACCCAGAATCCTTTGCAAACCTCAAAATGTGGCTAAAAAAACACTTTTTCCTCACATCTTGGTGACAGAAAGTTCTGGAATCTGAGAGGAGCCACAAATTTCCTTCCACCCAGCGTTCCCCAAAGTCTCCCAATAAAAATGGTACCTCACTTGTTTGGGTAGGCCTAGTGCTCGCGACGGGAAAGGCCCCAAAACACTATCTGGACACATCACATTTTCTCAAAGAAAACAGAGGTGTTTTTTGCAAAGTGCCTACCTGTGGATTTTGGCCTCTAGCTCAGCCGCCACCTAGGGAAACCTACCAAACCTGTGCATTTTTGAAAACTAGAGACCTAGGGGAATACAAGATGGGGGGACTTGTGGGGCTCTCACCAGGTTCTGTTACCCACAATCCTTTGCAAACCTCAACATGTGGCTAAAAAAACACTTTTTCCTCAAATCTTGGTGACAGAAAGTTCTGGAATCTGAGAAGAGCCACAAATTTCCTTCCACCCAGCGTTCCCCCAAGTCTCCCAATAAAAATGGTACCTCACTTGTGTGAGTAGGCCTAGTGCCCGCGACAGGAAATGCCCCAAAACACAAAGTGGACACATCACATTTTCGCAAAGAAAACAGAGGTGTTTTTTGCAAAGTGCCTACCTGTGGATTTTGGCCTCTAGCTCAGCCGCCACCTAGGGAAACCTACCTAACCTGTGCATTTTTGAAAACTAGAGACCTAGGGGAATACAAGATGGGGGGACTTGTGGGGCTCTCATCAGGTTCTGTTACACAGAATCCTTTGCAAACCTCAAAATGTGGCTAAAAAAACACTTTTTCCTCACATCTTGGTGACAGAAAGTTCTGGAATCTGAGAGGAGCCACAAATTTCCTTCCACCCAGTGTTCCCCCAAGTCTCCCGATAAAAATGGTACCTCACTTGTGTGAGAAGGCCTAGTGCCCGCGCCAGGAAATGCCCCAAAACACAAAGTGGACACATCACATTTTCTCAAAGAAAACAGAGGTGTTTTTTGCAAAGTGTTACCTGTGAATTTTGGCCTCTAGCTCAGCCGCCACCTAGGAAAACCTACCAAACCTGTGCATTTTTTAAAACTAGAGACCTAGGGGAATGCAAGATGGGGTGACTTGTGGGGCTCTCACCAGGTTCTGTTACCCAGAATCCTTTGCAAACCTCAAAATGTGGCTAAGAAAACACTTTTTCCTCATATTTCGGTGACAGAAAGTTCTGGTATCTAAGAGAAGCCACAAATTTCCTTCCACCCAGCGTCCCTCCAAGTCTCACAATAAAAATGGTACCTCACTTGTGTGGGTAGGCCTAGTGCCTGTGACAGGAAATGCCCCAAAACACAAAGTGGACACATCAAAATGATCAAATAGAAAACTAACTGTTTTTGCGGGGGCACCTGCATTTTTGGTCCCGGGCTCAGCAGCCATCTAGGGAAACTTACCAAACCCAGACATTTCTGAAAACTAGACACCTGAGGGATTCAAGGGAGATGTGACTTGCGTGGATCCCCCAATGTTTTCTTACCCAGAATCCTGAGCAAACCTCAAATTTAACCAAAAAAATCACATTTTTCCCACATTTCTATGTGGGATCACCGCACCGGGACAAATTTCCTACCACCCAACGTTCCCCTTAGTCTCCCGGTAAAAATGATACCTCACTTGTGTAGGTGGGCCAAGTGTTTGTGACAGGGGAAGAGCCAAAAACACGTTGAAATTGAGGAGGAACCAAAGTGGGTCCAAAAGGGCAGTTTGAAACAAAACATTTTTAGGCTGACAAGTGCAGCAGAAGTTTTATCGGTATAGATGAGACAATGCTGGGTGGTAGGAATTTTGTGGATTCCTGCAGATTCCAGAAGGTTCCATCACAAAACTGTGGGAAAAATATGTGCTTTCCAGCAGAGTTGCAGGTTTGCAGGGCATTGTGGGTAAGGAAATGGTGTGGGGTGCATGTGAAGCACACCACCCTGGAATCAACTAGTTTAGTTTTCAGATGTGTCTAGGTCTTGTGGATTTTTCTACATGGCAGCGTCCCAAAGTAAAAAGAAGTGTAGCCCTCACCATTCCAAGTGGGACGATTTTGAGAGTTACCAAGCTCTCATGGCCCAAATGTAAAACAAAAAACAAAAAAATCAAATGTTCTCTTGCTTGCCATGGGATAATATGTTTTAGTGTGCGGGGGAGAGCTGAATGACAGTTAGCCCCTTCAGTTCGGGTGAGGGTGAGGGTAGTCACCACCCCACTATTTTTTATTTTTTTTATTTCATGGCATCTAGTAGACTTTCTGCCCCCGGGGTGTGGATCGGGGTAATTGCCCCATCTGCCCACTGGTGGGGAGAACAACGTTGGCCCCATTTGGGGTGGGGGTATGGCCATAACCCCACCCTCTCATCTTCCCCGGTCTCTGGTGAGCTTTCTGCCAACAGTAATGTGTCCCTAATTATATTAGGCCGATCTGCCCCCACAGGGGGCAGAAATGGCCCAAGCACAATTTGGCCCCCCAGGGAGCGACCCTTGTCTAAGGGGTCGCTTCCTTTATCAGAAAACACAAAGAAAAAGAAATCCCTGGTGTCTAGTGGGCATTTCTGCCCCATCGACCTAATTATATTAGGCCGATCTGCCCCCGGGGGGGGGCTGAAATGGCCTAAGCACAATTTGCCCCCCCCCCAGGGAGCGTCCCTTGCCTAAGTGGTCGCTCCCTGCACATAAGAGAGAAAAAAATAAAACAATTCCCTGGTGTCTAGTGGGCATTTCTGTCTCTCCTGGGGGCAGATCGGCCTAGTTATATTAGGCCGATCTGCCCCCGGGGGGGCAGAAATGACCTAAAATGAATGCCCCCCTAGGGAGGGACCCTTGCCCAAGGGGCTGCTCCCCTCATGTAAACTTCGTCCAAGGCACCCAGGGGGTTATAGAAACCAACACCTAGAAACATAAACATAGAAATATAGATACAATTAGTAAGCAAACAATTGTTAAAAGAATATTAAAAAATGAATTAACTGCTAAGAAGAACAGAATATTATTTTAAAACACTCCCCGTAAAACTCCTAAAAAATCAACCTTCAAAAACAATAAATAATATTAAACTTTAAAATGTATATATGAAAAGTATAAATAAAAATATAAAAATAATTAAATATTTATAATAAATACAAGAATAATAAAACATTAGTTTAAACCACTTCCTGCCTAAAACCCCCGTAAAACCCAACAACCTAAAAAACACTACAAGTGGGAATTTTATTTTTTTATTTGAAAAAAAAGTAATAACCTACAAAAAATAAAAGCCTCGAATAAAAGAAAATGTTTTAAAAAATGAAAGAACGTTTTAAAAAATGCAATGATATTAGGACTTTATATTAAGTACCATTGGTATTTTGCCATTGACAGTAAAGACCCACACCTCTCTGGGGTGCTCAGAATGCAATTGAGCCAGAATTTGGAGGTTCCTATTCTTAGTGAAATAACTGGTACTTGAACTGTATTTTTTAAAATAATTTACAGATGTGTTGACAAAAAATGTTGACTACACAACTACAACTACCTATGTAACGAGCCTCTCCCTTTCCCCATTGAGGCAGGACTGCTAAAGATCCTCGGTATCTGGTTTGGGGGACCAGGAGCAGCAGTAAAAAGCTGGAACGAACGTCTGGCCAAAGTCAAGCAGAAACTGGGACTTTGGAGCTTGAGACACCTGAGCATTGAAGGAAAGGCTCCTGTGCTCAGGAACGATGCACTGCCCGTGCTGCAGTATGTGACACAGGCCTGGCCACTCCTGGCCAACGTAGCACGGGCTGTGAACAGCATGGTTTTCCACTTTGTTTGGCATTCAAAGATGGACAGGGTGAAAAGGACAGACATGCACATGGAGCATCGCAAGGGAAGGAAGGCAGTCCCTGACATCCTGACAATCCTCAGAGCCTTCTTTGTGTGTGGCTGCGTCCGAATAACCCTGCTGAAGAGAACAAGGACCACTCAGCTTACAAGGTCTTCCGCTTCTTCCTGCTCCCAGTATGGAGAAGACTGGGGTGGGATAAGTGGGAGGATGCAACAATGTTCAACTGGGACCTCCCCTGGTACTACAAGGAGATTGAGAAGTTTGTGGTGGAATTTGGGCTGAACTGTGTCACACCAAGCGTATGGAAGCCCAGGACAATCCACAGACTAATCAGGTCCAGGGACACCACAGAACCAGTGAGCGACCTGCCACCCGCTCCAGCAACAAGGGTGTGGGAAAATGTATCCTCCCCATCCCTGACCGACAGACACAAAGACATTGCATGGATGGCCGTGAAAGGTGGACTGCCAGTCCGGTCATTCATGCACAGCAGGGGCCTGTGCCCACACAGAGAATGCCCAAGGGGATGCCCCGCAGAGGAAACTATATACCATCTGTTCTGGGCATGCCTCTTTGCCCAGAGACTGCGGGGAGCCTTAAAACAAGAAATGGAAGCCCACATCCCATACCCAAACATCACTTACCAATCTGTGCTGTATGGGCTGTTTCCAAAGACACACTCAGTGGAGGCTATCCAAGGATGCTGGAGAATCCTCTGCTGCGTAAAGGACATCCTCTTGTATGCCAGGACCCGACTGGTGACCAACGGGAAGGTGGTGAGCAGGGAAGCGTGCCGCAGAATGGTACACAACCTGCTGAGAGATTACACAGACAAGGACAACAAGGAGCGTGAGAAGGAGGAAGAACTGTAAACCCTAACCCCTCCTTCCCACTGAACGCCCCACACTGCCCCAAGAAACCAAACCCCCTTTACTACTTCTTTCATATGTAAACTGACTATTAGGTATTGTTAAAGTATGATTTGAAACAAAGTTGAAGTAGACTGCCCTTCCTAAGGGAAGAGGTACCACTCTTTAAAAACCTATGGATCACCTACTTAAGCACTTAATAAAGGTTTTTGAAACAAAAAAAAACAAAAAACAGTCCCAGGATGATTGTTTCTGGTTCAGGGAGGACCTGGCCTGGCAGTTCGGGCTGTACTGATCCCATGGGGAACAGGGCCAAGACTGATTTGCATATGGCTGGGTCTGAGCTGGAATAGCATGGTGAGCAAAAGAACAATGGATTAAACCCAGATCTGTGACTGGGGGGTGAGTGTTTGAAAAGTTTCAACATTCCGTCCATCATCCTTTTGTGTTGCTAAAGTTTCCCTAAGTGGGAAGTGTATGCCCAGACTGGGTCCCTTGCTCACTGTGCCACTGGATTCAAGCTAGCCTGGCTGATGAAGGGTGATACCGGTCCTAGGAAGCTTGTTTCTGGTCCAGGGAGTACCTGATCTAGCAGTTTGGGCTGGACTGTTCCCATGGGGGACAGGGTCAAGACTGATTTGCATATGGCTGGGTCCAAACTGGGGTGGCATGGTGAGCAAAAGAACAATGGATTAAACCCAGATCTGTGACTGGGGGTGAGTGTTTGAAAAGTTTCAACACTCCCTCCATCATCCTTTTGTGTTGCTAAAGTTGAAAATAGTGAGTCTCCCTTCTGAATCGCGTCTGTCAACATGTATGCATTGGCATTGCCTTGTGACTTACTGTGTTTATAATGCTCTACACGCAGCTGAGCCTCTTGGAGCCAGCAACATTTTATGGAACTGTCCACAGGACGGGGGATGGGTGGCTGTTTATTTATTCATTATATAATAATATCAGCACATTGCGGTGTCGTCGGTCTGCGCCGCACTCTCCTGGGACGTCGGCCGGAGCCTTAAGGCCGCTCTCTTCTGGCAGAAAACCGCCTCGGTTCCAATCGTCCTCTTTTAAGGCGTGTTGGCCTGGTTTTGTCACTTGCTGATAGCTTTTCAACATTTTGTTTCCTATTCCTCAAGGGCTCTGAATGCGGATTAGAGAAGCGAAGACTGAAGGGAGAAGCCAATTTTACCCGCCCCCGCCAGCCATGCCTCCCCCCACCACCCCAACAACACCATCAACCTCCATGCAAATCGGAGAAAATTAATCTCTGTCCGCGCCGATCGTTCTTCAGACTGGCAAGCTGGCGGCAGAGATAAAAATGTAGACGACGTCCCGAGGATTCTGGGTAGGCCCCAAAACCGAAGGGCCCCAAAGTGCAATCCCCCCTCTCGCTGATAAAAAGCCGCACATCTTCATGAATAATTTAGAAATCATCCCGTGTTCAACCGCAGGCGCGTTTTCGACGATATGGGGCCTGAACATCAGGCAGACAAACAAGAAATCTCTAAAATAGCTGCCAGAGCAGGAGATCTGCCATTTTAACAGTTCGAGTGGAGGGTCTTGTGTCTGGCATCTGCATGTGGGGGGTGATCTTCATCTGACATGCCAGTGGCAGTCTGGGAAGAGAGACATCTCCTCACCCAGTCAAAAAGAAAGATCTTCCTAGGGCCTTTCTGAAGTAATCTGTTGACTCCCATTACATGACAGCGATGTGTGAGCAGGGATCTGTGGTTGCTTTCTCTGTATGGCGGGTAGCTTTATCTGGCATGCCAGTGTGAGAGGAGAGATGTGTCCTTAATTTCCCTTCGAGAGGGAAGAGACGTATGCCTAGCCTTTCTGTGGGGCTTCATAGAATGCTATGTCTTTGATCTGTTTGAGGAGTAGGATCTGCTCCTGACCTCAGTGTGAATTCAATGATCTCTTTCTGCAACAGAAGTGATCTACCCCGGACTTCTTTATGTAACAGCATAGATTTCACCTTAGCTTCTCTGATTTTGTGACACAGGAATTTTGCCTCTGGCTTTTCTGTGTGAGGTGAGAAGACTGTCTCCTAAGGCCCCCAACTTATCCTCCCGGCTCAACTCCCATTCCTGACCAGCTCAAACCCTCTACAGATCGTGTGTATTACATTCCTAAATATGAACTCAGGAACAAAGAGACAATCCCATCTTTACTTCTTCTTCCACCGATGTATTAATCAGCAACACTCTAGCTTCGTTGAAGCCAATAACCTCCCTCATGCCTCCCAAATGGCTTTCGACCTCTTCATAGCAGAGCAACTGCCTTGTTGGCAGTCTTGGATAAGCTTAAGTGAACCCTGGATCAGGGTTGCGTGGCTGTTACCATCCTACCTGATCTGAGTGCAGCTATTGGCAGGGTCACCCATTTCCTACTACTCATACGCCTTCACAGCTGTTGGATAAGAAACATGGGGCTTAACTAGTTAACTTCTGTCTTAGAATGTTACGCTTTTTGAGTTCAGGATGGCCCTTATCTATGGACTGTGGAGTTCCTCAGGGCTCATCCCTAAACCGGACACTTATTACTATGTACCTAGGCCTGCTTGCAGACCTAGGGGAATCCTTTCGCTTCATACTGCTGTCATAAGCTGACGACACCCAGCTTGTTCTCTCTTTTATGTGCCTAAGGCTAAGAAGCTGCCTGTTGGCAGTATTCACTGGATGGGGCGGAACTGATTATAGCTTATTGGAGGGAAGACTGAAGTTATCATATTAGGAAACCAACCCCATCTTTGGATCCCCCCAACTGGTGGCCGGAGGATCTCTCTTCCATCTGTTAGAAGGTTCGTCTTTTATATACAGCACTGTTGGTATGGGTTCGAACATTTAGACTTTTGTTGGTGGTGCTGCAGATTCATTCAGGACGACGTTGCAACACGGTGGTTGATGGATGCAAGGGTAAGCCGTGTAGAAATGGTGGAACATGTTCTGTCGCGAGCAACACAGATCACAGATTCATCTGTAAATGCCCACCTGTAAGAAGCTACGTTTTGATTGTCTGCCATTATTTGTTTAAGAGTATTGCCACTCTAGATGTTTAAAGTTTTTAGGAGTCTTCAGGACTTCCTGTGCTACTGTGTTGTGCTCTCAAAGATGAGGCCCAGAGGGGATGCATCTTGTCCAGGATAGATTGTCTTCCTGATCAGAGGAGGGGACAGGATGTGGCTACTAGGTCAAGGATTTATTCGAAATATATTGCATAGCTGTTCAATACTGTATCAAAGTGCTTGCAGGTTGCCATCTGGGAAACTGTCTCCTTTTATAATTCCACTTCGTGTAACGTTGTGACCTTTAGAGCTTTGGAAGGGGATGTGTGGTAACCACTCCTGTAATGTAATGTAATGTGGATTTGTAAACCTCTACTTGTTACCCGCAAGGGTATCCTGACTCTAAGAGAAAACAACAGACAAAAAACATATCTATGAATCCCCTGCTCTCATCTTATCACACTTATCTACCCATCATCATATGTCATGTCTCAATCAGTCTATCCTCCATTCCCACTCTGACTCATTCCAAATCCATTCTACTACTTTCATCTCCTAAATAACTCTGCCTAAGCTTTTCCCTCTGCTTCCACATCTAACTTACCAAACCTCACTCTACTACCCTGACCTCCCAAACAACCCAACTAAATTCACCCTCATTTATCTCACCCTGCTACTATGATCTCCCTAACCCTTCCACAGACTCTTCCCTCCTCCATCCCCCTTTACTCATCCCAAGCCTTTGGGATGAGTAAATGAGGAATATACACCCAATTAACACTTCTGGATTTCTTTCCTCCTCCACCCCTCCATTACTCCAGTCAATCTAACTAACAAACTCTCATATCCGTGGCTCAAATTAACTCATAATAATTCTAAAACCGTATTCATATTTCCCAATACTAATCCATCACTAATTCTTGTTGGGTTCCGAAGTAGCGTGCTACTCGCCGAAAATCTCTTCAACGCTTCGTCAGAGGTAGTGAGCGCTATATAAATACTATTACAATGCAATACAATACAATACATAATCCCCTAAGAGGGCTATCCGGTTTCCCCCCTCCTCTTCGCTTTGGTGAAGGAAGCATTGGCTATCCTTCTGCTCCATGCAGTGTTCATTGGGGAATCCCACTTGCGGATAGGACCCAAGCTATTTCCTTATACGCAGACAGCATTCTGCTGTATATCTGTGATGAGGCTGCAGACCAAGCCAACACTGCTACCAACATTAACTCCTGTGCTGAAATCTCAGACCTCTGGGTCAATTGGCAGAAATCTTGTATTTTTCCCATCCGCACGGAGGAGACAAAATAAAGCTTGATATTGTTGGGGTCCACTTGCGGGGCAACCCTGCATGTTCCGATATCCTGGGGTTCGAATATATCATAATGAAACTGATGTACTTGATGAAAATCTTAACAGAACAATGACGGCACTCTGCCCCCATACTGCATTCTAAAAATATATGACACTCTCGGTCATGGGAAGAATAGCTCTGTCAAAATTGGCTATCCTCCTATGCCTCATTTACAACTTAGCTCACATCTCCCTGCTGGTCACTTTTTCTGTGCATTATTATCTCTGCTGGACGACCTGATCTGGTGCACTAGCTGCTACAGGGTGGCTTTGTCCAAGCTGTGACAGCCCACAGAGAAGGGTGGGCTGGGAGCTCCCAATTATGAGCCCTGCAACTTGGCGGCATAATTACAGTGGGTAAGCCGCTGGCTTCCAGATGGCCACCTCGATGATAACATATCTGCCCAACCTCCCTAATGATTAGCACGCCTTCTGCACCTTCATCACCTAGTGCAAACCCTCAGCCCCTGTTTAAGCTTGCTTCAAGTGGCTCACTTCTGTTTTCACAGAAAACTGCGGCGTACGGCGTCAACCCTTCCTTATGCCCCTGTGAACCCGGCTTGAGCTTCACCCCCAATGGAGGCAATATCACAGCTACCAGGATGCAACACTGGTGTTAAGCGGGCTTCACAATCTTTGAGGGCCTGTTCCATGGCGGTGCTCTCATGCGTTTTGATGACCTTATAGAACAGCACAATATCCACAGGTCCGTTCCTGACTTACCATACACTGCCCTACATTTTGAAAAACCACTGGAAAACCTCTGTCGCCAGGCTGCCTATGGACCCTGTACCACAATATCTCCATGTTATGGGCAACGAGGAGGCGGTTAATCAGCTGGATAGCCAAAGCTATTGGAGAACACACCCTGATTCCGTTTGCCACTCTCCGTGTCGAATGGGAGATGGAGTTTGGACCAGCCCTTCCTGACACAGAATGGAATAGAATGGTGGTATACCCAACTACAGTCTCTCGGAACGCACATTAAACTTTTGTGTTTTATAGAGATTATGTTGATGAATTCCCTCCTCCATATCCTCTCTTTCACTGCAAACGGGTTTGCGCTTGCTAGCCCTGTGGCCCTTGTAATAATTGTTGGATGGCCTAATGAGGGCCTGGTATATGCCTCAGGTGCCATGCCTGTAGCCAGCAGCCTTTTAGTGTTGGGGCCCCTTGCTTCCTCGCGCTGTGCCCCATGCCAGTGTGGGTGACCCTGTTTGGACCTGGTCAGCTCCGCCCCCCGCCTTGTATGTTGTGCTCACCGTGTACCTCCTGCCCCATTGCCCTCAGTAGCCTGACTGTGCTGCGCCAAGGGTTTTGAATAGCAAAGGTGCAAAGGAATTAAAGCATTCCTTGATGATAGCGTTAATATGCTCACCCTCGGCTGTCTTCTCTGTTCCCCTACAGCTGGGCCCTGGGCGTGTTGAGCTGGCGACAGTCTGTGGCTCCTTCCTTTTGGTGACATTCTTGGATACTTTGGCATCGCTTCCCTGACGTTTCCTAGGGTTTTGTAAGGGGGTTTGCTCCTTACTCAGTCCTCTGCTGCCTCGTCTCCCTCTGCCCAGTTTTGCCACAGCCAGTCTTTGTCCCTCGTTCCCACTTCTCTCCTTATTTTTGCAATCATCACCTTGATGTCGTCTGTCTGTGGAACTTGGTCCTGCTCTTCCATGCCTTTCGTGTGTCCTGGTGTGGTGCCCAAATGGTTAAGCCCCTACTGTGTGTCCTTGACTTGCTTCTGTGTCCACCTGTTCAGTGTTGTGGCTAGGCACCGCGCTCTCACTCTGCTCTTATTATATCTATATATTTTGGACAAATACGCTTTTTTGATGGCTCAGTTTTGCGTCACTGTGCTGCAAACCACAGCAGTCCACTGCGCCGCTGATGATTTTTTTCTTGTCTTCTCGCACCGTGCTGCCTGACTGCCTGACTTCCTGTTCCTCACGTCGCGATGCGACGTGCTCTTGCAGGCCTGTAGATGTTGCCTGCTCGTAAGGTGGCCTCTTGCCTGGCTCGCTGAGCTCCCGCTCTGGATTGTGAGCCTTGGCAGGGGGTCGCATCACTGTCCTGCAGTGGTCCCCCACGCCTCAGTTGCTGCAGCGGTCCTGCTCTGCGACCCGACTGCCAAAAACGAGATCTGCGGGACAGGCCCGGGGTCACGTCACCGCCAATGCAGTGGTCCCCCGGGACTCATTCTGACACTGGCTGAGCCGCGTAGCCTGGTGGTCCCTGTGCTCACCGCCCCAGCACCTTGCTCCGTCTCCGCTCAGGTCCCTGGTACTCCTCCGGCCGGCAACTGCTGTTGTGGTCCCCCTGGGCCTCAGTTCAGGCAGCGGTATCAGCATGAGTCACTTCACCTCACAAAAACAAGGCAGTCCTCGCGCTCACCGCCCTGGTGCCTCCCTCCTGCTTCGTCTTTGGGGCCACAAACTGGTGCAGTATCCCCCATGGTGCTGCAAGGAAAACGGGGGCCTCCAGGTGGGTGTTCGTTCACGAACAATGCTTTGCAGCGCGCCCCTTTTCCGCTGTTGTGTTGCGTACTGCCCCTGCCTTTCTTGCATGTGACCCCTGGTGGGGGACAGCGCTCCTTATACCCTCCTGCAAGTTCCTCCTCCCCTCCCAGGTATGCTTTACTTGCCCCCTTATTGGGGGGTTCAAACAAAACCTATCCCCCCTATTGGCCCGCTCCTTGGTGCCGTTCTTAGCGCTCTAGCGGGGGCTTGTAGAAGGTGTTGGGTAGGTTCCACTTCCTTTGAAGTGGCAGCGGGCGGCCACCAGGCCAGTCAAACCGGTTCTTTCGGGTCCCAGGCGGCAGTTAAGGCGCCAGCCCTCGGTGCCCCCTTTGGGGTGTCCTCTGCCCTTCGGCTTGCCACTCTCCATCTCGAATGGGAGATGGAGTTTGGACCAGCCCTTCCTGTTACAGAATGGAATAGAATGGTGGGATACCCAGCTACAGTCTCTCGGAAAGCACAATCAATTTTTGTGTTTTATAGAGATTATCTATACCCTGTTAAAAGTCAATAAATTATTACCTTGGGCAAATGCATGCTGCCCCCACTGTGGCATCTCAGACGCAAAATTATGCGCTGTCCTACTACTGGACACCGCTAATTGTGCAGAAATTACACATACCTAGTTGACAGGCGTGCGTCTCAGGGTGATAGCTGCACACCAAAACAAATAAAAAAGTAGCTCACTTCACTTATTTAGCATTGATTCTTCCCAAGTGAGAAACCATGCAACAATGAAATTACCCCTGCCCCCATTATTGGAGCATTACAGCACTAACTAGCGACATGGGCTGCGACAGAAAGCACCCGCCTAAAAATCTAAGACGGCCAGAGGCAATCCTCATGAACTGGGACGCCCTGGTGCTCCGCTTCCAGACAACGATTAAGAATAGCCTCATATCGCCCTTAGTGGAGTTCAGCCTATGACTTATTCATGCCTATATGCCCGTCTGACGCACAGTTACCGCACTACTAATCTGACCCTGTGCCCTATCCTGCTCTGGTGCCCCCCCCCCATTATACATTGACTCTATGTTTCCTCTCCTACGATGTTTCCCAACAAGAAGACCCTCCCCTCCATTGCTAAATCTGTAAATAAAAACGTGCCTCTGAAACACACAGCTGCTGCAATTAAATGTGAGAGCACGGAATACTGAGGCAGCGTAATGCTCTAATACTTACCGGTAGTCTTCATTACTCCTGGTCCTGTTGTCCTCGTCCCATTCATCACTAATTGGAGATAACTATCTCCACGACAGAAAAAAGAACATTAGGAATGCTGTGATATCCCCTCCCCAGCCCCTCCCTCTGGTAGTATATAAGCTGCACTTACGCAGCATTCTGCCTGCACTACCAAGCCCACAAAAAAAGTCAGGTGGCACGGGAGGGTAGGAGTGGCGTGATTAATGGGACGAGGACAACAGGACCAGGAGTAACGAAGATTACCGGTACGTAATAGAGCATTTCCCCCAGGTCCCTCTAGTAGTCGTCCCATTCATCACTAATTGGAGAATACCAAAGCAGGCAAAACCTGCCTTCTGAAAACCAGACAGAGCCAACACAACACCCCAAGAGGGGATATCAAACAAAAAAACCACAGGAATGCCCACAAAGAGAGAGCCAACAGACCCCAGGCTGAAGCCCAAGGCCAAGACCGAGGCTGAGCTCAAACCAGAAAAGGGGCAACTTGGAGCAGAGCAACCGCTGCCAGCAGTCCAGTAGAGTATAAGGAGGGAACAGACAAGACAGGAACCCAGAAGACCGAACAAGCCATGGAAACCAGCTTATGTTCCAGAGGAGGAAGACCAGAAACCATAAAGGACAGCACAGCATACAGCATGGGAGATGGACCCAAAAGAAAAGCCCACCAACAAAATCCCCTGGGCAGGGCCCAACAAAAACCACCAAGACGAAGGCACAGACTGGAAGAAAAAGACCGACTGGCAACATCCAGAACCTGAGAACTGAAGGCAGAAAAAAGTACGCCTCGCAATCAATGGAATAAAAAAAGGAACTCCAGGAATAAGGAAGAACCAACACACAAAAAGCACTCCAGAGTCAGAAAAAGCAAGACGGGCACCCAAGGCCCACGAATGCCAAGGGCCTGGAGCCACCCCCACCAATGAAGAGAGGGCTAACCAAGAGAGCATCGAAAAGGGGAAAAGCGGAACAGCAGCAACCCTCAGAGAAACACACGAGCAGAACCAAAGGCAAGCATACCAAAACACCACAGAGCAACAGACAGAACCCAGGCAAGCCCAAGCACAGCAACCCATGCCAGACACAGACCAGACCGAGAGCTGCTGCAGGAGCAGAGCCATGAAAGCCACCTACAGACAACCCAAAAGGAACGGAAAACCACATGCACCAAAAGGAAAACCACAAACAAGCAACCACCACCTGGAGCACGTCCCATACGCAGGTCAGAAACAGGGCAACCATGCCACTTAGGGAAAGAAGCCCAAGAGGCACCATGGCCAGGGGACCAAGAGTGCCCCCGCCCCCAGGAACCCCTGCAAATAACATGCACCGGAGGGGAAGCAGAGCAGGGGGACAGTAAACAACAAGAACAGCCCCCATCGACACCAATGAACAGAGGAAATCAACAGGAGAGAGGGGCCAGGAAACGAACACGCCCTGAAAAAATGGCCAAACAGAGACACCTCCCCATGGAAGGCCAAGCGCATCAGCATGGCCGCACCACTCCAGGAAACCTGACAAGGCAGGACAACAGCAGCCCGAAGGACGATCCGTGTGACCAACGGTAACCAAGAGACAGCCCAGCGGACCGGCCCAGCCGACCCAACTGAAAAGAACCCTGAAGTGGATCTCGACAAACAAGGGCCACACAACCTCAGTGAGAAACAATGACAGGGCTGGAAGCAAGGAAACCCCACACAACAGAAATCCCGAACAGGCACCACCAGGCACCGGACACAGGGTGAGACAAACGAAGAACCCACAAGTGGCGATGAAAAACACGATACCAGCTGAAAAAAGGGCAGCAGCCGGAACGGGACCCAGGCCAACAATCCTCAAGAGCCGAAGCCCAGAAAGGAGGTCCCAACCCTGCGCGGAGAACCATAGGATAGCCGGCCCCAACCAAAGGTGGAGCCAGAACAGGGACCAAAATCAGGAACTACACCCCTCAAGGGGACCAGGGACCAGACAAGAAAGAGCACCACCAGGAGAGCCACCACTCCCGGCAACTAAGGTGGCAGGGAACAGAGACCGACACCGGGACACCTAAAAAAATGTACCAGGCCAAAAAGTTCCACCTGGAAACAGCCCCCCAGCAACCAGGAAAGAACAGGGCCAAGAGCCCCATCCCGAGAGGGACACCCCAAGCTGGCAACCAGAGAAAACATCACAGCAGGGCCAACCCACTAGAAGAATGGAGGCTAACACCCAACCCCATAGCAAAGGTGTGCAACAGACCCACAATAGGAGACCAAGGAAAAGAAGAACTCCATGCGTAAGGGCCAAAAAAGGACCCCCAAGGGAGGGGCAAGGAGCAATAAGCACGCTAGACGCTATGGAAGACCAGAGCCAAATCGGGGAACCACCTAGGACCACCATCCACCACAACCTCCTCAACAGAGGGGTAGGACCCCGTACTGGGCACAGGGACTCCCGTGCCAATACAGCACCCCCGAGAACAGGAGACAACCCCAGAGCACACAGCAAGCACGGCCTGGGAAGCAGCTTAAAGCAGTAGAAGGGATGGGGAAACGAAAAGAAGTATGGCCCCCAAACAAACACAAATGCCCAAAGAGACAGCCAAGAAGAACCTCTAACACCCAGCACAAAAGTCCAGGAGAGGGACCAACCGGCGACTGGAAAGACCAACAAAACACAGTGGGACAACAAAAGCCCAAGGCATGCACCGGAGGGATCCAAGGCTGCATCCACCAGGTGCGAACCTCCAAACTCGGGAAGCGCAGACTGCAGCATGCGTCGCTCAGGATGCCCAATGGAAGGTACATGAACCAGCACCAGCAAAAAAGTACCCAAATGAATGGGGGAACACAGAGCCCCGAAAAGAAACAGCAGCACAAGTGCTAAGAACTGTGGCCAAAGGCCACACAATACAGGGAAGCACCAAAACCCCATGGAAAGAGGAGGCAAAAAAAGAGCAGCAGAGAGGGGCAGAAAAGAACCGCCACACTTCCACGTGAGGTACGGAGAACTGAAAACAGGGCAGACAGAAGCAACACTGATGACCCATGACCCCAACAAGAAGAAGCGACATTGGTGGCTGGGGAAACAGGTCATGCCATATGAGACAGCGAGGGAAAAGGCAGGGACCTGCGAAGCCCAAGAGGGGAAAAGCCAAGGACAGACTGGGAACCAAACTCACGCACCACTGAGTGAGGGGCGGAGAACTTGAGCACCCAGATGATTCCAAAAAAACAGCCCCAGGCAGGCACAGGAGGCGCCCTTAGCACCGCACCAACAAGGGCCCAGCCAGAAAACAGAACATAGTAGGTGCAGTCCAAGAAATACAGGAGAAAGACCAAAAAATGGAGGAAAAATCCGGGAAGGAGCTCACCACTGCCCATAGCAGGGAACCAGAAAAAAAAGAAAAGAAATAAGAGGAGACCTGGTCTGGAGAGAACCCCAAACCCGCAGAGAGAAGGGCCTAAGACACCGAACAGACCAGGTCCAGAACAGCACTGCAGGAAAGACTGCAACCAAGAAACAAAAAAAACAAAAAAATGCCAGTGCAACACACAGCTGAAAGCGGGAGGATGCCACAAAGAACAAAATTCACCACCTGCCACGCGAGGACCCGAGAACCGGACCACCAGTCCATGGAAAAACCAAAAAGCAAGGAAAGCGGAACCCTGTCAGATCACCAGACAAAAACAGGGAAGCAGGAAGAGAAGCAGGTGTCCCCAGAACCAGCAAACGTGACACCAAAAACAGAAAAAGCGGGGCAACAAAACAAAAATGGGAAAAGGACACACCGACCCATAAAACAAAAAGAGGGCCTGCGACCGAAACCGCCACCCTACTGGCAACTGCCTGAAAAAAATGTGCAAAAAAGGTAGAACCAGGCAAACACCAGACACGGCAATACCAAGTGGGCAGCATTACCCAACACAGGCGCACCAGCCTGAAGGGGCAATTCGAGTGCTTGGCATGGACCAAGCTAGCATCCCATAGAGGGGAAGCCAGTACCAGGACTCCCTGCCCCCTCCCCCCAATACCCCAGAGCAGACAGGGGAGGACGGGGGCAGCACCAGTGAGCCAGGATTCACCCCTGCCATCCCACCCCAAGGGGGAAAGCCCAGGCAGGCACGACATCCAGGGAGACTCTTATTTGTCTGAATTACTATGTTTATGATATGGTTTGAAAGTGAAACAAGCACATGCACCCATAGCTCACCATCACCCCAACTGAGCCAACAGAGGAGGGGGAGACAGCATGACCAGGGCCGCGCAGATCACACAGCACTACCAGGTACTCACCCTAGGGCCATCGTACCCGAGGAACAGCCCAAACACCATCAGCCGAGGGAAACCGCGTGTCGCCCGCTCATGCCCGGCAAGCACACCATCCAAAGAGGAAGTCAGGCAAGCTCCAACTTCCTACTACCACTGCACAGCCCCAGGCTGCCAAACTGGCCAGGAGACATGCAAACTCCAGACAGCCATGGCACACTAGCAAACAGTACCTGCCCAGCGACCACAGCGAGGCAAGCCGTAGCGCTACCCCAGCAAGCCCAGCAGGCTGGAAGGTAGCGTATCTGGACACAGCCAGTTGTCCAAGCCCAGCGGGGATGACACGCTCACATCCTCATCCCGTCGGAGGACAGAAAAAATAACAGGCGGAATGCTGGGTAAGTACAGCTTATGTACTACCAGGGGGATGGGCTGGGGAGAGAATATCCCAGCATTCCTCCTAAATCCATCTCGGGCCTCTTTAATCCATTTACAGCCACCCCCTTCCGTGCCCCTTCAGCTCACCCTTGCAGCTTTCTGCTTTCTCCCTTTTTGACACTTTTCCGTCTTTCTAGTCTTCTGTCTTTCCCATATGTTTCTTTAACTTGCAGTAAATGCCTGATTGGGAAAAATAAGTGCTGGCCCCCAAAAATAAGTGCCAGTGCTCCCCACCAGTAAACACTGGCTCAAATTAACCACTGCTCCCATATGCCCCTAATACTTACAAAGGCATTAACTTGACCATGCTTTGTCAGTATGCCCTTTTCTACACTGTGCCTATTATGAAGGTGCTGATTCACTCTCTACATGCAACTTTGCGCGGAACCCCTCATATAGCCTACTGTTCATGTTGTGATGCAGTTGTTATTCTTGTTTTATTGTTCTTTACTCCCTTGCTGCAGTGTTATATAGCTGCACCAACAATGCTAGACAAATCTTATTTTCAAGGACTGTAGCAGTTAAATGTTAACCTTATTAACTATGAACCTGTCGGCATGTACACTTGCATAATTGCAACGCTATACAGGGCCGGCTATAGAGTGGCCAGGCGCACCTGGCACAGACCTGGGGGGCGCTGTGTTTAGAAATAATGGATTGGCTTGAAAGCACGCGCTGCAGACCTCCTTGTATGTCGGACAGTTTTCAGGCAACAATAAAAATGTCAAGGTAACTCTGGTGATTAATGATCCTTCTGGAGAGAGATCAGTTTTGCCTGCGCAGTATTGACTCATCCTGAGGTAGCACAAAGGAGTTAATGTGCTTGCTGCAAAAAAATATGTACCATGCAGAACGCAGATCTGAATTTTATGTGGATAGTTCACTGGGTTACTGCGTTTGTCTCAGAGATCTTTTTGTTTCTTGCAGTTCATAAGTTACAATCCTTGTATAATACAGTGACCTGTGAACTGTCATCAAAGAGCTGCATCCAAACTGCATGGTACAGATTACCACCTAATGTTTTTCCACAGTCTTTCATTATCCTAACTTTCCTGAAAAACGTTTGCTTGGGCAGAAATACATTATTATCAGTAAGGCCAACCTCAATCACTGTGAAACATCTAAATCCAGAGTTTATGCTTCTGCAGACCAAACACTCTTAACATATACTGCCCCCACTATGGATGACACAATTCCTACACCTTGTAATCCTTATTGTCTCATGTGACATGTACCATAGAATGATTTACACACTTGTATGATTCATTGTTTCTGTACAATGCATGTGTGATGTGAAGTGCTCAGACACCCTACACTGGTTTGAGCAGAGCTATAAAACAAATAAAATGCATCTGAGAGACGGGTATAGAGAGATGAGAGGCACTGTTGGAGGGTGGTTGTAACGGAATAAGTGAAGAAGGAGGTCATTGGAGGGCACCAAAGATTCTTTTGCCCCAGCCCTGACATCATATATTGGAATTTGCCCAGAGTGTTATAGTCCTGATACCTATATGTCAAAACACAATAAACACTATTAAACAAAAAAGAACTGGTGGCCAGAGGATCTTGGCTCTTTTCCTCAGGCCAAGCTGATAATTAATAATCTTGGAGTATGGATGGAGGCAGATCTGACAGTGGAAGCTAAGATCAACAAACTGTCTGGTTGTTTTTGTGCATTCTGAGATAACTCAGAAATTGTCTTTGGGCGTTGCACATTTTCACTCAGAAAACAGTAGACCAAGCAACCATCATGTCCCATCTGGACTATGGGAATGTTTTATATTTGGGTGCTTCTCAGGCATCCATTAATTGCCTAAAGGTAATTAAAAATGCTGCAGCATGGCTGCTTCTACACCTGCCCAAGCCCAAGACTGTCCCTCTCCAGCTTGGAATCTTGCACTGGCTCCTTGGTGAGAAAAGAATAAAACTTAGGACACTTTGTATCTCCTTTTCAGGCTCGCAGTACCTCAGAGACTTCACCAAGTCATACCTCCCTAATAGAGAGCTAAGTTCCTGCAGAGCAAATTTGACTTTATTTAGAAGGGCCAGAAGGGGCTGTCGCGTTTTTAATATCATGCCACCAGGCTGCAGAATGCAATTCCATCTCATTTAGGCCACGGTCTCAGTGAGCTGATATTTAGAAAACAGCCTTAAACCTGGCATTTTAAGCTTAGTTCATCTGTCTTTTGATGTTTATGTGTGGTTCTTCAGCGCAAGGAAGACTCCGGGAGCAGCAAAGTGCTTTATAAATCCCAAACAAAAACAGAATCCTTTCCCGGCCCTCGGAAACAATTTGGACACCAATGTTAACTGCAATATGAAATATATGAAAAAACCCTAGAGAATGTTTAGTCCACAGCGCTGTGCTACTCGTCTTGCTCATTCAGCGTGCAAAGAGCCATCTCTACTGAAAAGACCAAAGAAATGGGAATACTGACTCTCTTGACCATCCCCTCCATCACCAACAATCAGCAACAGTAAGGTTTTGATATCAGGTTGACTTTTCATCTCCTAGTGGGACACATTTACCTGATGATCCATCCGAGCTGTGAGACACAGGACAAATATGGACTTACTGTTTTAAGTGGAATGAAAAAAGTAAGGAGGGGTTTCTTAAGGGGGCCTGGGCAAAGAGGCATAACTGTGACTTTAGAAGAGATGTAGTCAATGTAATTGAGACAGCCGGCCAAACACACATTCACACTTAAGTGCACTCTCCCCTCCTTCCCCTCCCACCTCCCATGGCCCATCCACGCCCCTTCCTGTACTGATGGCTGAGCATGCAGATGAAAGATGGAACAATAGTGGAACTATCATTTTATTTTTCATCTCCTAGCTCTAGGCCAGGGGGACGATGCTCCTCCACCATTGCGGAGGAGCTGCTCCTGAATTCAGCGCTGCTATTGTGAATAACTAGTACATAAAATATTTCATTTTTGAAAATACGAGATGTTTTAAATATTCTAAACACAAAAGATTGTGAATCAAATATTACAAAGGCCTTTGGAAGGGGGAATGTCTGTATGAGTGTATCAACCACCCCAATTCTTCCCTTTTATCATAACCATCTGCAGTCTCTGCCTCTGCATCAGTCGTGTACACCCTTCTTATCCACATGTCTTTCTAGAGTCCCATAGGCACATCTTACACTTCATCTCCTTTTTCTTAACAGCTGTCTTTAAATATTTCAAGAGCTGCGTACCTCATTCACACGCTTTCCCACAGCATCCTATTGACACATACGTGACCATTGCCTGGGTGGTTTGCACAGAGGCCACGAGTGGAGCACGTGGTTGGAGCACTTGCGCTGCCTTCAGCCACAACTCCATAGCACTCAGTCAGGCCCCGGCATCAGCTGCTATCCACATGACCACCCAGGCATAACTTCGGAGTGTGCCCAGTGCACAATTTGAGCCGATGGGTGCCGGTGGGGCCCACCACCACTTACTTTTAGTGACAAGCACTTATATTTCCCCATGAGGTATAGACCGTGAGGAATAGAGGAAAACACCCAAAGTGAAAAGACAGAAGAAGAGAAAGGCGGAAAAAACTGCAACAGAGGAGAAAGAAGGTGTCCATCAAGAGTGAGATAAAGGGGCAGCAGTGTCTGGTAGTGCATTAAAGAGGTCTGAGGAGGACTGAAGACTACGCAGCCTTTCTGTTGGGTGCGCTGATGTTTATTAGCACCACCGGAGTAGAGCTTTGGGAACTGGCACTCTTTCTTTTACAAGTTAAGCACTGAGTGTGCATTACACAATACTCATATACTGCATGAAAAAGCTACGGAAATTCAAGTGGGAATAGGAAATACTCCCAGGAAATAGGAACAAATGTCTAATACAACATGAAGTCAAATGTATGAAATGTACATTAGGTCTACATCACTGATTTCTATTACCTAAAGGGTTCCTACTCTCATTGTCGAGAAAGGTATGCTTATTTCAATTAGTAATTTAAGGACATTAATACAAGTCACATAGTAGAGGTGGGTGTGCCACTGAAAGCGTGGCTCTGGCTCAGCTCAAGGTCATCTTGGAATCTCCAGCCCAAAATGAGATGTGATTTCACAAGAGGGGATGTGGTTTACTGACTACAGCAGTCAACCACCTAGCATAATCGACCAGGCTTGAATGCCTAAATTATAAAAATTTAAAATAGTCTGTGTCTGCTGTGAAACATTCTTATGTCCTTTGACAGGGTTCAGCATTAGAAAACTGCCAAAAAATAAAGTCACCAACAGCTCTAATCTCATCCTCTAAGAATTAAGGGCAAAGCATTAACCTTTGATGCTAGAAAGATATAGCCATCTAGTGGTTGAATTCTGTAGTGGGAAACTGGAAAATCTGAGATCAATCCAGGCTTCCCTGCTTGACCAAATTGTTTGATCCTAGGCAAAACCTTTATTTGACTGGGCCTCCTTTTCTTCACTATCACATACCAGAGCACCTTAAAATATATGAGTTGAGTATGTGTGTTGTACAAATATCTCTTGCATCTGAATTAATAGCCTATAAAAATACTCATTCTACAACAAGAATCCTGGCTTTATATCGGGTTCACATGTCAACTGACTGGTCTCTTTGTTCATTTACATTGTCATCAAGGCAGGAGGGGATTGGTTCTCAGTTCAAGTTAAAAACTGTCAGTTTTAATAAACTATCAATGCAGAGATTAATTGAATGTGCTAAAGGGAAATGCTTCTGCATTTTAAAAAACATACACTTTTTTAATGTTGAAGACTATCATATTCTAACACCATGTTTGTTGCATGTTTTACATGCCAAATATTTTCAAGGCTCAGCTCGTGCACAGGCTCGTAGAGCGAGAGCAGACCCTTGGCACAACTGTGACCCGACTGTCCCTTTGTTTGCTCGCCCACCTCTATCACATAGTAATGCATTTTAATGTCAGTTTCTTTATTTAAATTACTGCTGATGCTGGACACTGACGGTAGTGGGGAAATAAATTGGGGTTTTAGGCGTTTGGACAAAAAGCAGCAGGTTGAAAGAAGCCACAAATGCTACAAAGAAGGCCAGTGGTGCACAAGGACGTGCTAGATCTGCGAGGGAGCTGTACTTATTCTAAGCATATGCAGACAATCTTTGCCCCCGATCCATTTTTCCTTTTTTGTTACATATTTTACTGCTTCGTTTCTCGTTCAATCAGTAGGAGCAAGAAGTTCTCAAAAATAGGGGAAACCAGAGAGAACTGAACAGACTGGGATGGTGGGGGCGTTGGGGGTGAGAGGGAGGGTAAAGTCAAGCAGCAGTTAAATGGTGCAGTAGAAGGAGTGAGCGTAGGCCCCAGGAGGCGAGTGGAATATAGTCATTTACAGACACTCTATCGATCCTTCCGGAAGGATCTATGGGCTGTAACTTGAGTCTCTGGTAATAGCAGAGATGGTGGCTTCATTTCAGGGATCTCATTGACAAGCTCCTGACCCGAGGAGCTTCCTTCGGCTTCGGGCACGTGCCCACCTCGTGCAGGGGAAGAAAAAGGTGGCTAAAGATACAGTTTTAATGCGAAAAGGTAGCTAGGCCTCACAAAGGAGGGGCGACTGGAGCAGGCCTAACTAAGAAAGCCTTCCCACCTTTAAGGGGGGGCTGGCCAGATATCTTCCTACTTCCCTCAAACCGGGCCACGTGTTAAGAAATTAAAAACAGTCTTGGATTTGACGAAGCGCCCACATTCCCTCTGCTTGAAGGACAACGCGTCTATTTATATACACCACTGGATGAATTTTCAGCCTTCTTGCCCCCCAGTCGCCTGTGCCTCAGTGAGAGGCAATGGGCGGTTAATTTATATGCCGGAATTATCCGTGTTACTGTCAAATGTGAGACGGCATGGTATGGGTTTAATCAATAGAACAGCTGAGCTCTGCTCTCAGATACATTTATTGATCAGAGGACCTCAGCGCAGCGCGCACACAGAAAAAAAGAGTTCGGCTGCCCACGTGCAAATGAACGGCAAGTACGATGTTTCTGATGTCGCTTAAAGGCGGTAGGTGCTTTTACACACCCACCAAAGCCTTTCAGGAGTATTATGCCGTGCTCTGGGTACCTCGTTGAGCAATGGGCACAATTCTGGAGCTACATTTCAGATGAGGTGGCAGCTTTCATAGCAGCATCTCCATTACTGTGGACATCTCCGGTTATCACATCTAGTTTCGTGTCCAGTTCTTTAGATCACATTTGCACATTGTGTTCAGTTAAGGAGGCTGCAATTTGAGAGTTGTATCCGGTTCTGAAGGCCACACAGATAAAATAATGTAATTGTATCCTGTTTTGGAGTGGTTGTGTTCAGTGTGCTACCTCTTGAATGACACTGGTTTTTTGAGAAAACGTGCTTGGGGATTGCGAAAGGACCACAAATCCCCTTGCAGAAATCCTAGCTACTAGTCAGTAGGAAATTAGAAAGTGGGAGTCACACCACAGCAATTGGCCTGACTTCATAAAACTACAGCACTTCCTTAGCAGGGGAGGTATATTAGGCCATTGTCTCCTGATCGCCTATGTTAAATATCTGTTTATCTGATATAGACTTCTAGCTGCAGATTCCTTATCTTTGAATTCTCCCTAGGTGTCAGACTCGATCCTGAAGATTGTCGTGAGCAGTACCCCTGTGCGCTGGTAGGTGCCATAAGTCGGCTCCACGTCAGTCGTTGGCATCATCCACACCAGAAATGATGACTCGAGTCCTATATAGGCACCACCCAGGTGCGCCAATGTCAGGTCTTTTTTTCTCCATGCCAGCAAACGCAGATGTGGAGAGAGCTACTGCTGTGTCAGGTTTTGACAGGATTTTTGGGACATTTTTGTTGACCTTTTTAGAGTTTTTTTTCCTTCTTGTGTGTTTAGGAAAATGTCACTGAGGAAGACAAGTTTTAAGCCCTGTGGTGCCTGTCACCGCGCCATGTTGGTGATGGACCCGCACCTCGTATGCCTGTGGTGTTTGGAGCGCAACCATGACTCCAAGTTGTGCTGCAACTGACGGGCCATGACGCCAAAGGCTTAGAGGAAGCAGTCCCTAAAGCTACTAGTGGCCTGGCAGGTGGCTCTGCGTCATGTGACTCCTTGGCGGTCTCGATCCCGGTCGAGAGGAAGTTCCCAGGATCATTCCAAGAGTCCCAAGTCCTCTTCGTCCCATTCAGTTATCGGGACACTCAACTAAGAGGCACAAGAAACATAAGAAGTCAAAGCACGCCTCATCTGTCATCGATGAAGGAACAATGTCGTTCGAGGCATGGTTCTTCGGAGTCTGGACCAGGGCCGACTCCGTGCCTTTCCCCCTTTCCGGAAGCCAATGTGATCAACGCTGAAATTAAAGAATTCTACGAGGCCATGGGCCTCATTTTTAAGCAGGCCAACCCATCTGGAGTGTCTTCTGGCCATGCTGGATGATAGGGGGGCCCCAAATGGTTCTGCGCTAGTGGTTCTGACTCGGGCTCCGATGGGCCTTGTAGATCCGATCATGGGATCTGGGCCAGCGCCGGTCGTGCCACTGCGACCTTCCCCAGCATCGGTCTTGACGCCGATGCCTTCAGCATCGTCGGTGCCCACAGGCCACAACAGCCCCATTGTTATCCCCAAAATTTGACATCGAGCCGAACTGACCAATGGCGATTCCTGCATCAACAGGGCCCTTGTGTCCTATGCAGGTGCCTCAGCCTTATTCTAAAGGGCAAGGCCTTGGGGAAGAATGGGATGGATCATTGGACCCTTTAGAATTCCAGTCAGAAGAATAAAGGACAGGATACAGACAGTGTGAGGAACTGGGTGACGCCAGCGGACTAAACAAGTCTCCAGATATCGGCATGCTTTCCCCCCCACCATGGCCACGGAGGAGGGAGCAACCTATGCTATAGTGGTGAAGAGGGCAGTTAAGTTTCTGGACCTCAAGTTGCTCTCAGTGGCAGTCAAGACCAACATCTTGAAGGAGGTGCTGGGACTGGGAGCTTCCTCCTCTGAACCCATGCTAGCTCTCAACGAAATACTCACCAACACCATTCTGGGACCCTGGTCCAAGCCCAGCACAGGGGCTCCTGTAAATAGGATGATTGCACACCACCCCTGCCCTGCCCCTGAGGCCCAAATTTCCTCGCCCAACACCTTATCCTGGAGAGTTTGGTGGTCTAGGCTTCCACTTCCCATGGCCCGTTCCCTGTCGCACTCCTAGACAGGGAATCCAAGAGGCTAGATAGCTTTGGTAAGAAAAGGTTTTCTTCCACCAGCTTTGCATAGTGGTCAGTGAACACTGCATGCTCATTGGGATGCTATTCCCACACACTGTGTGACACAGTTGCGCAAGTGCTGCCGCAGGTCCCGGAGGAGGCTGGGGCGATTCTCTCTCAAGCAGTCAAAGACGGGATAGATTCAGCTAAGTTCACTATACGATGTGATTTGGACATGACCGCAAGGCAAAGCGGTTTGCACAAATGTGGCTCTCAGACTCCATGCCTGGTTGAAAATGTCTGGCTTTTCAGAGGATGCCAAAGCTTCTGTCATGGACACGCCCTTTGATGGCAGTTGTCTCTTAGAAGACAAGGCAGAGGGGAGTGCGTTGAGGACTCACAGGCTACAGCCAAGTCCTTGGGCCTCTCAGCTGCTCAGCGTCATCCCCAGTCTCTGCATGGATGAGAACACAGTTCTTCTCGATCCCATGGGTCGAGTACCCAGCAGTCTGCTGCAACCACCATCCCCCCCAGCAGCACCAAATCTTTCTTATCTTGCCCTGTTAGGTCATAGATGTCCAGTTGGTGGCAGGATCCACAATCACCTCCACCACTGGCAGTCCATTACATCAGACAAGGAGGGTTCTACAGATTGTTTGGATGGGCTACTCCCTCCCCTTTAAGACCACCCCTCCCTCCATCTTATAACTGTCTGACGGAGGATCATTTGTCCCTGGTCAGTGAGGAAGTCAGGGCTCTCTTGGCCAAGGGAGCCATAGAGAGGGTTTCAGTACCAGAAGAAGGATGCAGTTGATACTCCAGCTACTTTCTGGTCCCCTAAAAAGGACAAGGGTCTTCACACTACCCTAGATCTATGAACCCTTAACTTCTTCCTCAGAAAGGGGAAATTCAAGATGCTCACATTGGGTCAGGTCTTGTCTGCCTTGGATCCCAAAGACTGTATGGTAGCATTGGACTTGCTGGATGCCTATTTTCACATCCCCGTCCTACCTGCCCACAGATGTTACTTATGGTTCACTGGAGGCCAGGAGCACTTTAAGTTTACCGTGCTCCCCTTTGGCGTTACTACCGCCCCTTTGGTGTTCACCAAGGGGATGGCAGTGGTTGCAGCTCATCTATGCAGAGCAGGGGTATCAGTCTTCCCTATCTCAATGACTGGCTGCTGAAAGCAGGCTTGCCCCAGACTGTTGTCTCCCACCTCCAGCATACGGCATATCTGCAGTCACTGGGGTTCATTATAAACGTGGCAAAGTCACACCTCACCTTCTCTCAGATGCTTCCTTTCATCTGAGCTGTTCTTGACACAGTGCAGTTTCAAACTTCTCCTCCTGAGCGGAGAGCCCAGGATATTCAGGCTATGATGCTGATGTGTCAGCCTCTATCCTGGGTTTTGGTGACAATGACTCTGAGGCTGCTGGGCCCCAGAATCAGGAGAATTTCTCCAACATGGTCCAGATCTCAGAGGGAACTACTGAGGACCCGCAGTGGTGACTAACAAACCGCATTTGAGTCAGAAGCAGACCCCTCTCCCTTCCCCACCTAGATCTCTCAGTAGTTACAGATGGATCACTCCTGGGATGGGGAGACCACCTGGGAGAGTTGGAGATCAGAGTACTTTCTTCTCCAGCGGAATACAGACTTCCCATAAACATGCTGGAGCTCTGTGTGATTCGACTGGCCTTGAAAGACTTTCTACCCTTCAAGGGAAGGCTAGTGCACATGTTTACTGACAACGCCACCACCATGTGGTACTGCAACAAATAGAATGGGGTGGGGTGAGGTGGGGCTGTGGACTCACTGTCAAGAGGATCTGTATCTCTGGACATGGCTGGAACAGCAGGGCATATCCCTGCTGGTTCAACATCTGGCAGGTTCCCTGAATGTCAGAGCAGACAAACTTAGCCATTGTTGCCTAGTAGTTCACGTGTGGTGTCTCCATCCGAGTGTGGTGCAAGTTCTCTTTCAGCAGTGGGGAGAGCCTTGGTTAGATCTCTTCCCCTCTGGCAAGAACACACAATGTTAGCAGTTTTGCGTGCTGGAGTTTCCAAGGACAGCTCTCACTCGAAGACGCTTTTCTTCTTGAGTGGAACTCAGACTTCCTGTGTGCCTTTCCACCCATACCACTCCTGCCCAGAGTTCTTAAAAACATCAGGAATGACCGCACCCAAGTCATCCTTATGGCTTTGGATTGGGCACGGAGAGTGTGGTATCCCAAGCTACTGAACATAACTGTTGATTCTCCAATCAGGCTGCTCCTTCAGGAGGATCTTCTGTCACAGCAGCAGGGGAGGGTCCTCCACCCCAAAACTGTCAGCTCGTCGCCTTCCTGTGTGAGGACTGAGTGGTGAAAATTGACAGCTTTTGACCTTCATCCCAAAGTCTGCAATGTTATTCTGGCAGCCAGGCATCCCACCACTAAAACGGAATATGCCTGCCAATGGAAGTAATTTGTATCATATTGTACAGACAAGTCCATTGATCCCCTTTCTGATATTTAGCTTTTTATCCCTACCCTTGTCCAGCAAGGCTCTGCTTAGGGCACTCTGACAGGTTATCTTTCTGCTCTGTCTGCCTTCTTGTGGCTGCCTGACTATCCTCTTTGTTTAAGTCCCTTATTGTAAATAGATTTCTAAAGGGCTTTGTACAGATGTTTCCCCCTTCTCATTCTATTATGCCTCGGTGGGACTTTAATTTGGTCCTCACTTTCTTGATGTGTGCTCCTTTCAAACCTCTCCACCATTGTCCCCTCTGGCTGCCCATGATTAAAACAGCCTTCTTCATGGCCATTGCATCTGCCCGTAGGATGAGCGAGCTGCAGACTTTAGCTTCCAAGCCCCCATTCTTCTCAGTTTATCTGGACAAACTTGTGCTTCATACTAGAGCCTCTTTCCTGCAGAAAATGGTAACACCTTTTCATGTGAGCCTACCTGTCACCTTGCCCACCTTTTACGCTCCTCCACATCAAGAGGAGCGACTCCACCATCAGGGCCCAAGAAGAGTGTTGTCATTTTATTTTGAGAGAGCAAAAGAGTTCTGGGTGGACAACCAATCCTTCATGGGGTATGTTGGAGCAGAGACAGGTTGTGCATTGCAGAAACAGAACATCTCTCGATGGGCCATTCTCTGCATCAAGATCTGCCATGCACTAGTGAAAAAGCAGTGTCCTGAAGGCTTACGGGGTCATTCCACCTTAGCTAAAACTGCGACCAGTGCTTTCGCACATGGAGTCCCAGTCTTGGACATCTGCCAGGCAGCAATGTAGGCTAACCTGCACACATTTACCAAAGGCTGCTGCCTGAACAGTCAGGTCCATAGGGATGACCATTTTGCCCGTTCGGTCCTGCACGACTTCCTAGTTTAGATTTGTCCACAGACCCACCACCGGGGATAGTATAGTTTGGGGATCTATTCAAAGGTAAGTGATCTGCGGCTAGAAGTCTCTATCAGATGAACAAGTTACTTAGTTTTGGTAACACCTTATCTGGTAGAGACAATGTCTAGCTGCAGATTTCTTACTGACCCACCCATCCTCCTTGCTCTGCGGACAGATTTCTAGCGTCAGGGATGAACCCTTAAAGGGCCCTAGTTTGGACACACCAGTGACAGTGTTCTTCATAGCTCCGCGCTTCTGGGGTGTAAAGTCGTGAAAAGAAACTGATATTGGTGCCTATGTAGGACTCACTACGTCAATTCCAGTGCGGACAATGGACACAGAGCTAATTTATGCCATTTACAAGCGTGCAGGGGGTACTGCTCACAAAAACTTTCTGGATCCATTCTGACGCCTGGGGAGAATTCAAAGGTAAGGAATCTGCGGCTCGATATTGTCCCTGCCAGATAAGAAATTACAGAAGGTAAGTAACTTGTTTGTTGAGCTGTTGGGTGTAAGAAGGATTGTTCCTCAAAAGTTAGTTTGTTTCTAATCTTCAAATGTGTATTTTTTTCTCCACATAGTCTATATAGATTCATCTGTCATACTTTCCATATTTTTTAGGCAGGCTTTCAGTACCAGGTGGCTAGTAGGCCTTTGTATACATAATTGCAGAAGAACAAATTAGTCGTTTCCTTGATACTCTTGCAGTCCCTGGATGAAAGAACAAGCATTGACAAAGCCAATTATCTCACCTTTGCAACCTATTGGCTTTACCAATGTTTTTTAGCCATATTGCACAGCATCACTGATGCTGTGCAGCATGGTTAAAATAAAAAAAAAACGAAAATGACACAGCCACTTGTTTTCTTTGTAGTTAATGGTCCATGTTGGCTCAGTAACTAAAAAGAAAAAAGACAGCCAAAATGTTTTTATTTTTAAAGTGAGTAGGGCGAAAGAGAGCAAAGTGAAGCAGGAAGGTAGAAGCACAGGAGCGCCAAAGCAACCAGGGAAAGGGGGGGCAGTATATGCAGACAAACACAACATGGAGGGGGCTGGGAAAAGCACGAGTGACAGGCAGCAACACAGAGTGCAGAGGGAGTGAAGTACACATAGCAGACAGCTGGTAAGTGCATACACTCCCATTGAGTGCTTAACACAAAAAAACAGTAGAGCTTGTGATAGGTTAGCAACATAGAACTGGGTCTGAAGCCATGTCCTCTTTAACTGAGTCTGAGGAATCCGCATGGCATCCAGTTTACCTTCTTGCATTCTCCCCTACTGTGAGCTTTCAATGGGCTTGGTATGTCAATAACACTAGGGCCCAGATCTACACACTGTTTGCGCCGAATTTGCATCATTTTTTTTTACACAAATGTGGTGCAAATCTAACTCCATATTTATACTTTGGCATTAGACCCACCTAGCGCCAAAGTTTTGCAGTTAAAGTCATTTTTTGCTTGCAGGAAACTACCTTGCGTCAATGAGATGAAAGGTAGGTGTTCCTGTGCAAAAAATGACGATATGGCCTTAGCGCTATATTTATCCCGACATGCTAAAATCACGCACGGGGAGAAGGGGGCCTTAAATAATGGCGCTAAGCTTTCTTAGCGCCATTATTTAACGCCTGGGCCAGGGCAGGCATTAGGGGACCTGTAGGCCTATTTCCATGGTCAGAGACCATGGAATGGGCCCACAGGTGCCCTTCCCTAGCCCCAGGGACACTCCCACCCACACCAGAGGGACACTAGAGGACTGTGACATCCTATCCCAGGTAAGTAAGGTAAGTACAGGTAAATATATATATATATTTTTTTTAAAGTGCCATGGGTGGAGGTCTAACTTGGGTCCCCCTACATGGCATGGCCATTGGGGAGGTGGGCATGACTTCTGTCTTTAATAAGACAGGAGTCATATCCATGGGGTTGTACGTCAAAAAATAATGCTAGTCTGGTTAGAGGCATTTTTACGCCTCTAACCAGACTAGCATCATCCTTTGACACACAACCTCCTGTTCCCCCTACACCTCCCCCCGGCTAGCGTCCTTTTTCATGACGCTAGCCGGACCTTACTGCCGTCATTCCATAAATATGGTGTCCGGCTGGCGTCTAGGAATGGCGCCAGCCAACGGCAAACTTTTCATGCAAAACTGCATTAGCACAGTTTTGAATGAAAAAGTATAAATCTGGGCCTAGGTTAGCTCTGTACCCTACCTGTAACTACCTATAATTGCCTCTACACCGTCCGTTGGAGCCAACCCACACCAATTAAGTGTGGTAACCAAGGCTCTTTCATGACAGCGTTACCTTGCCTTATGGACACTTTGTTGCAGTAAGCATTGTTGGAGGTTTGTGGTATGTCTTTGATATATATCTATGTCTAATGCCTTGCGATAAGGCAAGGTATTAGTCACAGACCACCCTTAACTACCTACCTTTAAACCTATGACATCCTCACACCACCGAAGGAGAGAAAATGTCTCTAAGTTGCAGCATATTTTGATACATGTCTGTGCCAAAACGATAGGCCAGGATCATAGCATTCCAGACACAGAGACAGGACAGCCACTGATGGAAAGTGCAGACACTTTTCTTTTCATTGATATCCCATCCAAAAGGATGCTCATGGACTGTGGAAGTACCTCAATCACTGCACAAGCCTCTTTCTGGGAGGACACCAAGGCCGTCACGGTTCACCTGCAATCCCAGAGATGGATTTTATTTGGGTGAGTAATAGTTAGAAAAGAGGAACAGAAAAAATCATTGCCATGCCATCTTCCTAGGGGGCCTGAAATGCCCTCAAGACAAATAGGGGTATTTTTTGTCAACTGAAAAAATAGAAAAGGGTTTGGGAGGCAAGCCTCCTGGCAAAATGCATTCCCCCCTCTGGCCACTGCCCACCATTTGTATTTAAGCTCCTCTTGGGGAGTTGATGAGTGGAATTACTCCCCAAGCTCTTCCATATGAGAGCTGAAACCCACTCAGAACAACAGACCATTTAATTCCTAGAAACGGGGATCTACACAACCAGTGTATCTTGGTCTTCGGTCACACTCCTAATGATAACCCATCCAGCTTTCCATCACAGCATTTTGTCAAAATAAGACCACATTTGTGGGTGGCCACACCACAGTGGATTTTAACAGAAAAAAATGAATCCTTGTGTTGAGAATCATGGATGTACGACTTATCACAGCACCCAGGAAAGCCTATGTTGTGGTTCTCAAGGAAAGGAGAAGATGTTGCATCAAGGTAGGAAATAGTTATGCCTTTATTTTTATAAGTTAGTTACAAACTGCGTGTCCCTCTGCGACCAGCTTGATCTCTCGGCTCAACCACCGGATCCACAATGCTCAAGAATCCTCCCCTCAAACCAAACACAAACATTCCACTTGGAGTCCTCGGTCAGTACCCTGGCAACATGGCTAGCGGGCGCTCACGAGAACGCCAATAGTAGGAATATAACACATCTTCCCCCCTTAAAATAAAAAACAATAAAACCTCAAAACAAAACAAATTAATCCAACACATAGTCCTCCAGATATTTAGGCTTCATGACAACTCATTTGGACTTTTGAACATCACCAAGAACCTTCTCCCCAAACTCCTAACCATCCCCATTGACATTTTCTGCAACCACACTGTTGTTAGAATCAATCGATGTTTCCTCCTCATCAGACATCCGATCCAACCTTGCATCCTCCTCAGCAACCATCATCCCCATGCCATCCTTCTGTCCTTCCATCTCAACTGTTCTATTACCAACACCAACATCCTTCATCAGTCCTCCCGAAATTCCACCAGTGAACCTGTCTTCCCACCAACTTCCACGAGCATCATCTCTGACATCCGCCTTTGCAACTTTCCTCTGACTCCACCACTTCCCTCCTTCAACCATAACTGAGTACTTTGAGACTTGCACCACCTTAGTTGCAGGAAAATATTTACAACCCTAAAGCTTATATGGTCTTCTTATTCTTATCCAATCCCTTATTTCATAAACAACTTCTCTCACTTTTTTAAGTTCATCATATCTGCATTTAGCCTTATTCTGTGCCTCCTCCACCTTGTGTCTGATATCTTTCGTACTAGGTATACTCTTGTCTGGTTCAGATTTCTCAATCACCCACTTATGAGACAACTCATTGTATGAGTGTCTACCTTTCAACAAAGCAAAAGGAGTAACTCTAGTCGTGGAGTGAGGAGTGTTGAGATAACACCAAATTCTTTCAGCAACGGCTTCCTGAATGGAAACTCCAGCCTCCATAGCCATCTGAATAGTCTCTTTGAACATTCAATTAACCCTTTCCTCCATACCATTACCTTGAGGGCTATATAACGCTGCTGTCAGGTGTTTACTTCCTAGCTTGTCTAGAAAATCCCTCATGGTATGTGACACAAATTGCACTCCATTGTCTGTTTTCACAAACGCTGGAACTCCTTCTGATTTAAAAAGTTTCTTCATAAATGTTACTACCTCTGCTGTGTTAGGTTCTCTCAAAAACGTATACAAACCCATTTAGAATGATAATCCACCACAACCAAAACAAATCTTCTTCAATCATTCATACCTCCAATGGGACCAATTAAATCCATGCCAATTTTCTCCCATGTCCGCTCAGGGAATCTCACAGGGCACAAAGGAGTGTTCCATACAGATGGACTTCTCAGCTTGAGCACATACACCACAACTGCCAACCAAAACCACCACACTTTCATCCATCCCAGGCCACCAATAGTACAGACGTAGTTTCTTCCTAGTACCTGTAACGCCCACATGTCCCTTGTGAGCCAACTGAATCAGATTTCTCCTCAATTCAACAGAAGGGATTAATTTAGAACCCCTCATAACCAAATTACCTTCCAAACTTAATTCCACCTTGACCTTGAAGAATGGTTTCACTTCTTCCAAACCCTGACCTTCCCTAGGCCAACCATTTCTTATGTAATTCTTGAGAATTTTTAACATGCGATCATTTAGCACCTCCCTCTCCCAACTCTCCTCCAAAATCACTCTCTCCGAAACCACCAAGCCGTCAACCATACCAATCACCACTTCTTTGTCATCTTTACCCACACCTGTGTAATCTACTTCTTCATTAATGGGACACCTCAATAAGAGGTCTGCCCTGCAATTCCGGCCTCCTTGAATGTGTTTCATCCTGAAGTTAAAAACATGCATTTTCGATGGCAACCGAATCAAACGGGGACTTGCATTACCCATCCCTTTTTCATCCCAAAAATACATCAAAGGTTTATGGTCAGTAACCAGCACAAATTCTCGTCCCCACTAATACTTGGAAAAATGATGGACCCCCCTATACACAAGCCAAAGCTTATTTTTCAATAGTGGTATAGTTGTTCTCAGACTCTGTCAGTCTAAGCGAAGCAAAAGCCACTGTATGCTTGCGTCCTTCAAACAGTTGTGTGAGTACTGCTCCATTACTAGAATTGCTTGCATCCACCGTCACGACTGACAGGGCTTCCTTGTTGAAAGGTTGTATAGCAGGTGCATCCACAATGAGTTTCTTCAACATATTGAATGCTTCAATTTATTCTTCTTCCCACTCAAACTTTACATTTTTGTGCAGCAATTTCCGTAAAGGTTCACATTGCAAAGCAAAATTCTCCACAAATCTTGAATAACATTCACACAAGCCCAAAAAGGATCTCAATTGGTCTTTGTCCTTCGGCGGCGCACTTTTATCAATTGCTGACAGAAGATCATTTTTAGGTTTGATACCATGCTCGCAAATCTTGTGACCCAAATACTCTACTTCTTTCAACATAAGTTTACATTTTTGTTTGGAAATAGTCATCCCATAAGCCTCAAGGATACTCAGAATTTTGTCTAATTTACACAAATGAGACTGAACTGAATCTGAACTTATAAATATGTCATCTTGGTACATCAATACTCCTTTCTTTTCTCCAAACAGTTGATACATCAACTTTTGAAACACCAAAGCCGCTGATGCCAGACCAAACGGCATACTCAGGAACCAGAAGGCCCCGAATGGTCTGTTAAATCCTGTTAGATCGCTAGATTCCTGACTAAGTTCCACTTGATGATATGCAGCCCTCAAATCTAACATCGAAAATATCTTCGCATCACCCAGCTGGGAAAACATGTCCTGTATCTTAGGCAAAGGGAAACAGTCAACTTGAATGTTTTTATTTAAAGACCTGAGGTCCACACACAGTCTTAAATCCCCTGATTTTTAACTTCCACCACGATGGGAGAGATCCATTGCGAAGATTCAATTGGCTCTATCACCCCATCTTCACACAACTGTGTCAAATGATCTTTAAGTTTCTGCCTGATACATAACGGGACATTGCAAACCCGATGCGTGACTGGGACAGCATTCGGCTTGAGAATGATTTTGTGTTCAAATACTTTGACCATCCCCAACTTGACCTCAAACACACCACCATGTTTGGACAGTACTTTATCTAAAGAACTAAAGTCTTCATCCAACCTGTCAACCAAAGAGATCGGATGTGCAGTGCCAGGTTTAAGAACCATTCCAAATTTACCTTGGTCCCTCCATCCTAAAATGTTATAACCTTGTTTCGCTACATAAACCTTGGTGTGAATAGACCTATCCTTGTAATGCAACTTCTCCATGAAATACCCACACAGTTCGATCTCTTGACCCCCCAAAAGCTATCGTATGAACATCAGGATGATACAAATCCACTCCCTGCCTTCTCTCATCTAATAACTTTTCAGAAATAATGGTGATTGGTGACCCAGAATCAACTGTGACCTTTAAGCAAATGTCTCCCATCGTTATTACACAAACTAGTTCCAACTCTTCTCGCATAAATCTACTTTTGTCTCAACCATTTTAATGGAAAGCACAATTTTTTTATTGAGTCCATCCTCACTCACATCAGGGGAAATTCCTGCTCACAAGTGTTATCAACCAACATTACTCTAGATGAATTCCTGCACACACATGCAAAGTGTCCTACTTTTTTACATTTAGAACAGGATTTGCCTACTGCAGGGCAATTAAGATCATTAGCCAAATTATTCTTAGACCCACATCTAAAACAAACCCTATTCTTTACATTCTTCTTGCCTTCCACCCTGTACGACAAAGCAGGCTTCATCGTGCATACAACAGCATTGACACTCTCACACAAGTTCTTATTTTTGTTTAAAACCTTTGAAGCTAACTGAGCTCTTTCAATTCCCCTAGCAATTTCAAGTGTTTCAGCTAAAGATGGGTTTCTGCTACATAAAAGCCTTTCTTGAACTTTGTGATAAAAAACAGTTCACTACCAACTGGTCTCTTAAATACTGTTCAATGGGACCTGCAAACTCACATGAAGAAACCAATATTCTCAATTCAGCAATAAAATCATCAATAGTTTCATATTCATACTGCTTGCATGTGAAAAATTTGTGTCCCTCAATACTCATGCTGGGTTCTTTTTCAAAATGCCTCTCCAGTCTCATAATGGCTTCTGTGTATTCATCTACATCTGCACCAAGTGATGAGCATGCCTCAGGTAGATGATCAAAGATCCCCTTACCTTCCATATCCAAACAATTGTATAACAATGCTTTTTTCCTTGCCACTGGAAACCCCTCCCCCTCAATAGCAATCAAATAACCTTTGAAAGATCTAAACCATTGGCTCCATCTTACATTTGGCAACCCTGGCTCATTCAAAAACACAGTGGGTAAATATGCCATTTGTAAATTTGCCATCTTAAAAGAGAGAAAAAGAAAAAAAAAATGTTAAAAGTTTTACCCAAAATAAACTATAAACTAATGTTCATGCATCAATTGAGTACTGCACAATCATGGAAAACATTTATACTTTAAATTGAGTATTAAACACTAATAAGCGTTCAAAACGGTGTGTCCACACGCATAATCTCAGGTGTGCGTGTCACTGTGCAATCAATTCCCTTAAGAATCCAGTTATTAAAAAATTGGATGAATAACCTGGTGTGCGTGTCACCATTAGAAATGTACCTTCAGCACACAAATGCTGCCTGAAATGCACTACTGAGTAGTGCTGCAAGAATTCAACAACCAGCTCCTAGGATTCCTCTTGGTCTGTAGATGATTAAACTCGAGGAGCCAACCCTTTTAAGGCTCCCCTGGGCAAAGTACCCAAACCTCTTGAAAGAAAAAATCGACGTGAGGAGCCTGCCCCTTTAAGGCTCTTAGCAATGAAGTATATCTCCAACCAAACACAAGGAACCAAACGTTTAAAGGCTCCCCCCGCAGAATGCAGCCCTCTAACCAGGAAGATGAAGTGAGGAGCCTGCCCCTTTAAGGCTCCTCGCAACGAAAATTGCACTTCACCACTGAGGGGGCAGACGCGATGTGAGGAGTCTGCCCCTTTAAGGCTCTTCACGAATAGTAAAAACAGCAACTGCGTTGACTTGTCACGCCTCCTAAAGCTGTGGGAAACTCCAACTCTTCAGCCGCCTAACAGCATGAACGCAGCGATCACTAATAAGAGGGATACCCCATCCGCATGGGTACTTGTCTCCACTCGACGCCAAATTATGTTGTGGTTCTCAAGGAAAGGAGAAGATGTCACATCAAGGTAGGAAATGGTTCTACCTTTATTTTTATTAGTTAGTTACAAACTGTGTGTCCCTCTGCACCCAGCTTGATCTCTCGGCTCAACCACCGTATCTACAACGCTCAAGAATCCGCCCCTCAAACCAAACACAAACATTCCACTTAGAGTCCTCGTGCAGCACCTTGGCAACATGGCTCGTGGGTGCTCACGAGAACACCAAAAATAGAAGATATATAACAGCCTACTTTGCTCATACCTTTTAAAGAGTAGGCACCTGGGAGAATCTGAGGAGATGTGATCTGCATAAACTAAACATGGTTTCCTTACCCATAGTACCCTGCAAATGTAAAATATTATGACAGACATTCATTCCACAAATTTACGTAGTGGTTAACACCAAATTTTGATGCCAGTGGCAAATGTCATAGCATCCAGTCTTCCCGCACTTCTATGGATAAAAACAGCTTTCACATGTGCAGGTCGGCCTATTGTAGGTGAGGCAAAAGGGCCTAGAGTCTGTTCATGTGAAATCAGTGTATACCTCGTATAAGGAATCAATGCTATATTTGAGCCAGTTATTGGCCGACACCGAGGAATCCATGCAAAGCATGGGCATTTCTGGAAACTAGTGTCCTGGGAAATCTAGAGTGGTGTGCTTTCCGTGTATCATACACTGTTTCAGTGACCTGAATGCTCAACAAACGTCCAACTAATATGGAACTACACATAATAACAGTAGAGTTCTTATGGGAGATGGGAAATGTGTTTGTCTCTGTGATCAGCTAGCAGCCTGGAGCCCCACCAAACTCAGGCATTTTTAAAAAACAGGAGAATCTAGATTGATGTAGTTGGCGTGGATCGCTCATCTTTTCCATACCCAGAATGCTCTGCAAATGTGAAACGTTATTTATAAAGCCTTATGTGAATATCTCCATTTTGTTAAACAGAATGCCCTACAAAAGTGAAACTGTGGTTGAAAAAAAACCAATTTTCTCATTTTAATGTGAAGTAAAACACCAGCACTTCTTGCCATTGGCTAACTATGCACCATCCTCCATTTCTACATTTCCTCAGATAAGTATGGCCCCTCAGATGTGTTTTCGGGCATGTCCAACAAAACGGGTCACAATTTTGTTTTATTAGCAATTGCTGGCCACTTGTATGGCACTCTGAGTAAGATACTGTGGTGAGATCCACAGAAGCCACAACTGTTTAAATTCAAATGATTCTCAAGTTCTCAAAAATGTCTTAATTTGGTAAGTTCTCTTTGGTGCTGGCCAACCTCACACCCAAATACCGCAGCTATTGACATCCCAGAAATTGACCTTTTTTCAAAGCACCATTGACACTTTTCTATGTACATGGTCAGGTTTTGGGTGTTTCCCGTACTGGTCAGTAGGCTCACCCACCCATATGAGCTATTGTTCTTCTGAAGCAGCGTGGGAATGGTGGATGGTAGGAATTTTGATCTTTCCACAAATTCTGGAGTTTTCTATCACAGAAATATGAGCAAATTATAGTTCCTAGCTATAGTTTGAAGATTGCAGGAACATTAAGGTAAGAAAAAGTGGTGGGATCCAGTCAACCCTGACCAAGCCATACTCTCAAGGTCTCTAGTTTTCAGAATTATTTAGAGGTTTGTAGGTTTTCATAGGTGCTGGCTGAACCAGGACACAAATACTGTAGCTATCCACATCTTAAATATCAACCTCTTTAAGGCAAACTCACCATCCTTTACATTGTAGTGAGTTTGGCCTTTCCAGTCGAGGTGATAGGCCCCAGTCACACCTGTGGGGTACTTTTTTATATCACCGGAAGTATGGAAACACTTAGTGGTAGGGCCATTGCTATTATTTATTGAATATCCCTTAACTCTGAATTCATGTTGTAAGTGTCCACCAAAGAATCTCCCTCAAATTCACCTGCTAACATGACAAATTCAGAATTTTGCAAGGTACACGTGACCAGCATCGCTAAAACCACACTCTTGAGTATGTTTCAAATAGGTTTACCTATCTGGCATGCCTAGTTTATTTTTATTCATTTTTTATCTAGTGATGCATGATTGATTTACAATGAAAACAAACCATCGAATGCCACAGCCCAGTTATTGGCTCTGGATATCAAGGGTTTTGACAAACTAAATAAAATATATCACTGGGACTATAAGGGTCTGGCACATGTAATAGTACATTACTTTCACAACCTGGCGTTCGAGAATTAAAGCTACAGATTTAAACCTCATTGACAAGTTCTCTTTCTTCTTATTTACATTCACCATTATTTGTTTCAGTGATTAGTTTCTTTAGGAAAACCTTCGGCCATCTACCCAAACGACCGGACCCTTTGCAGAATTCAGAATTGTGTCTAGTTTATAGAAATGCATAGATCGTCGGTTCACGTATGTTTTACATCTTTTAGCTTCACGCACTTTAAGTAGATGGCTGAAACTACATATTTCGAACTATTGCTCACTACTTAGGGGGTCATTCTGACTTTGGCAGGCGGCGGAGGCCGCCCGCCAAAGTTCAGCCGTCAGAATACCGCTGCGCGGTCAAAAGACCGCTGCAGTAATTCTGAGTTTCCCGCTGGGCGGGCGGGCGACCGCCAGAAGGCCGCCCGCCCGCCCAGCGGGAAACCCCCTTCCACGAGGATGCCGGCTCCGAATGGAGCCGGCGGAGTGGAAAGGGTGCGACGGGTGCAGTTGCACCCGTCGCGATTTTCAGTGTCTGCTATGCAGACACTGAAAATCTTGGTGGGGCCCTGTTAGGGGGCCCCTGCAGTGCCCATGCCATTGGCATGGGCACTGCAGGGGCCCCCAGGGGCCCCACGACACCCGTTACCGCCAGCCAGGTTTTGGCGGTCAAAACCGCCAGAACCAGGCTGGCGGTAAGGGGGTCGGAATCCCCATGGCGGCGCTGCCTGCAGCGCCGCCATGGAGGATTCCTCAGGCCAGGGGAAAACCGGCGGGAAACCACTGGTTTCCCTTTTCTGACCGCGGCTTTACCACCGCGGTCAGAATTGGCCTGGATGCACCGCCAGCCTGTTGGCGGTGCATCCGCAGTCCCCGGCCCTGTCGGTCCATGACCGCCAGGGTCGGAATGACCCCCTTAGTCACGTGCAAACAATGTGTTGAAAAACATGATTTGTTTACAACACTACCTGCAGCCTAATGTTCGGAGGAGAGTAATAATAGAGCAGGTAACCTTTTGTTGATGCCAGTTTTCGGAAAAACATACTCCTACCGGCAGGACACTTTTCCCCAAAACAAAACATTGTCATATGTTGACTAATTTCTTAGGCCCTTAAAGGGGTACATCACAAAGCAGTAGAACCTTTACAATCTGGATTAAGGGCCCCAATGTTGCCTTGGTATCATTTGAGGAAAAACGTCATAAAGCCTTAAACATGAAGTCCCAATTATCAAATAAAGGGTTTAGCGCCTAAGAGTTCCACTTCGAGTGAGCTCTAAGATCAATGACTTCTATAAATGTCAAAGAGAGAAAATGTTCAGTAAGTGAGCATGGCACAGAGTTTGATTGTGGGGGGGGGTGTTGTATCCATGACTTCAAATGTGTTTCCCAATAGATGTGTTATCAGACCTTAAGTTAGAAATTGCCTAGCATGTATTGTTCCTGTAGGGATTGAAAGGAAATAAATAGAGCATCCTGGAATAAGTTTCCCAGGGCCTCTATGCCAACTCTTAACTGTGGACACAAACTTGGGCCCTTATTTATACTTTTTGACGCAAAACTGCGCCGGCGCAGTTTTGCGTCAAAAATATTACTGCCGGCTAACGCCATTTCTGTGCTCCGTGCGGGCGTCAAATTTATACTTTGACGCCCGGCGGCGCAAACCACAGGTGTAAGTAATTTTTTATTCCGCACACCGCAGCGTCAAGTCATAAAGCAAAACGACGCTAACGCAGCGGAAATGACTGTGGGTCGATTTATGACACCGCACACCGGATATGCAGCGTTTTTTGACGCAATAGCGTCAAACTTCCCCGCAAACACAGCCATTTCAGCAGGGGAGAGCCAAAATGGATCCCAGATGCCTGTACAGACCCCAGGAAGATGGCAACAGACCAGGAACCAGTCAGGAGGACCGACACAAGACCCAGGACAGTTTTAAGAAGAAATGAAAGTGTTGCTTCAGTGCAGAGGAACAGAAAATTCTGGTAAAAGAGGTGACGGAACACCAGCACCAACTGTTTGTCACCTCAAAGTTGCCAATCAGTAGGAGAGAGGCAATATAGCAACAAATTGTTGACAAGATTAACAGTGTGGCAGAAGTACGCAGGACAGTCATCGAGTGCAAGAAACGCTGGCATGATTGCAAGCGCAGGACCAAGGAAAAGATGGCCAGGAACAGGAAGGCAGCACTGCAGACTGGAGGTGGGAGTCCAGCACACCAGGAGGCCCTGGACCACATGGAGGAGATGGTCGCAGCCATCATCCCTGAGGAGATCGTCACAGGGATTCAAGGACAGGACAGCGCAGACTACCAGGAGACAACGCACATTCAGCGTAAGTCGCATGGGGAATTAACATGCACTAATGTCAACATTAAGCAGGGGGGGAAACGGACCACAAAATGCATGGAAGTCATCATATACATGGAGTGGCATGGGTAAAGGGGTATGGCATGGGGGCATGGCCTGCACAGAGAGAAGCTGGGGCACACCATTACAGTACACCAACAACAGTCCCATGGGGGCATGCTGCCATGCCAACGATGGAGCACAGGTAAAGCCACGCCAGGAGAGACGGGTACAACGTCAAACTGACATCCCGTCACACGTCAGCCACTATACCCCCTACATTAACTAGGGCCCAATTAACAACCTCTAGCCATACCGACAACTGGAATGTAACAGTGACAACAGTTGCCGCTACCACCTCCGCTGTGTGTGCTGGTCAAGTAGCCAATGGCAGTAACGTCCCCATGGATCATACACACCTAAATTAGTGGGTTGAGGATGACAACTTCAACAATCCCCTGAAACAAGACAAAGGCCCCAGTACTGTCAAATGTGAATGCCCATAGTTGCCACAAACATCAGCCAATGTCATCAACAGTAGGAGCTACACAGCACTAAGGACAAGCCCATGCTGCATATGCCAGGGTCCATCCTGTGCCTGGGTCACAATGCAACATCCCAAATGTCATACTACTCAGACAACAGCATTGAGGGGGAGGACACATGTAACTGGTCACTGACATACACCTGCACAGTCAGAGGAGGAAATAGGACACTGCTACGACCATCAGGGCCATCCAATCACCACACATTCCCCAACATTAGCTGTACACATTACCAATGCTAACATCCATATCGTGCCATAACAATGCTATGCATAGGATACGCTACATGTCAACTACATATAAGTGGATGTGAAAGATCAGAGACTGGGGCAGGTCCAGATTGTTAAGTGTGCTGCTAGTGCCATCAGAGCACCCACAGCCAGTGAAAGGCCTCACCATGAGAATGGATGTAGATGGAGGCTTGAGTAGGACAAGAAGGTGGCAATTCACTATTTGGCCTAAAGCAACACTAGAGGAGATGATGCCGACAAGTCTAATAACTTAATACAATACATGTGACATGCAGGTGGGCCATAGGCCTGGGAGAATGCCCATCTGAAAGACTGGAGCAATGAACGGGAAATAAGATCACAATGTGAATTCATCACAAGGCAGGCATGTCACATCACCAATGCCACAACATAGACACACTAATTGTGCCCTATTTCATTGCAGAGGATGATGGATCTCCTGTGGATATGCCTGTCCATGACTACCCTGATGACATAGATGACGAGCTGACAAACATCACCCAGCAGACCATCCAAGATGTCCTTGGAACCCTCCAGACCCCACCTTCAGTCACAAGGAGGAGCTCAGAACAAGCAGCCATCACAGAGGACCCACCCACAACACCAATTGTAAGACCTGCCAGCTCCAATACAGCTGAGAACTCAGACGACACAGGCACCAGTTTTGAGAGAACTGTAGTCGGAGTACAGAAGGAGCTGGCCAAGGAGGTGCGGGTGGGGATGCAAAATATGGCAGCCAGACTAGAGGGGGTGCGTTCGTGCATGATGTCATCTGCAGATCAGGCAGCAGCCATGCAAGCCCTAACATCCATCCTGCAAGGATTACAACAAACTGTCAAGGAATTCACCACTGCAGTAAGGGAATTGCCACAACACCTCGCATCCCAAACCTTCTACTGCATGCAGAAATGCAATCATGACCCCCTCAGGGCTGACCTGGCTGCCTACCATCGAGATGTGGCTGCTATTCTTAAGAATCAGCAGATCCTCCTTGCAGCAGTACTGCCCTTAAGACCTTCACAGGTAGCAGCAACCGGGATGTCTGACTCCATGTCTTCTAACACTGAAGTGTGTGTTGCCCCTTCACAACCACCACCACCAAGAACAGAGGAGGCAACACACTCATCAGAAGAAGAAGACATGGAACAGGTCACCTTCACACGGAAAAGTACCCGGAAGCACTAGTCCCTGCCACATGGCCAACTATTACCAAGGTCCAGCACTTTGTAACATGCCAGTCTTACAACAACTGTACTCAATGACTGTTCTGCAAACCACTGTTTATCTTGTCATCCTGCCCATTGATTGTCTCTCACTTACTCATTGGCAAATCCTGTCCCACTGCACTGTCTGACACATCACCCTAGCATGTCAAATGCATTTTCCTTTAGCACTTGTGTAGGATCACAATGGAAGATGTCACTATAATGGACTCACAATCATGGATAATGTACATATACCACTACAGCACTTTTCAATAAATAGCACTTACACAACCACTTTGTCTCTGTGTAATGTGACACGTCAACTTTGCAGAAGATAACTGTAATGTGCCTTCTGTCAAATAACGTAGCTTGTCAATACAACTGTCCTGAAATTATGTAGTCAGATAACTTTGCACAGTGGCCTGGATTGCATCATACTCTGCCCTTCCTGAGGGTAATATCTGATGAAAAGAGAAAACATACACCATCATGCTGTGTTGGACAGAATAATGCTTCCTCAAGGGATATCTAAGTCATCAACTAGTGGCATCAAAATGTTGTCACCATGCAATACTAACACATATAACAGTGCCCACAAATCTAAGCAAACACTCAAAAAACTGCATGAATGAAGGTGTCTGAGTTTCCATCCAAATAAGTAATCATGCTGAACAGTGTCACAAATGATGTCTGTGAGTCATGAAGACGATACTACAAGAGTGCTTACGACCACTCACCTTACAAGGGTTTCCTTGAACATCACACTGCAGTCAGACCTAAAACAGTTCCCCCAATACCAAATCTGGAAGCACTGTTTGTGACTTTGAAAACATACTTATTGAAAAAAACACGTTGGGATCCATAATAACTGTGATTGGTGATTGCAATGAATGGTGGAATCTTTGCAAGGTAGCTCTGGGGTAGCTGACAATCTTACAGCTCAGTTGGGATTTGTTCGTAGCATAGGACACAAATGTAATAGAATAAAATTCATGTACACTTATGCCAAGGCCCTGATCAACAAGCATTTAGCACATACTGTAAAGGGTTCACTATATATTTATTAAACGGAAATAACAGAGGAGGAAAATCGGGGAAAAGTCTTACCTACCCTAATCTACCCTAACTACTCATTACCCACAATTGTCCCTAACTAACCTAAGCTAAACTTACTTATCACATGTAACAAAATGTTCTAAACATCAACCCCCCCACCCCCCTTATGAGACGGGACACATGGAGGTCAACAAATACTAACCTAAACACATACTATCCTATACTAAACAAATATATTTTTTTTTGTATTTTTTTATATATATATTTTTTTGTAAACACACAAGAACCCCAACATAGACACCCACCCACACACTCAAAAAGAAAAAATAGAAATAATCAGGACCCTGCACCCCCCACCCACTAACACTAACTAAACTAACAGCCTATACTAACCTAACACTAAGCCCACTAAGTATAAGAACAAGGAAAGAGGAGGGAGGGGTGGGAATCATGTCCATTTAAAAAGTCAAGAGGTTGGCGCTCCAGAGGGTCCGCTTTATGGACCGCACACACCTGTTCATATGGCGAACATCCCGGCTCAGGTGACTAATTTTCCTTAGGACACGGTCCATTTTGCGTTGCATGTCCTGAAAATCTGCAGGATCAACTGTAGCAGCTGGGGCGGTCTGGGTACCAGCTGAGGATGTCTGTGGGCGTGTATAGTCTTTGTCTGTGGGCTGCCTTGAAGGTGTTCCACTGCTAGGGCCTGGAGCTACTGCAGACGTTGTTGGGACAACAGTCCCAGCTGTGGTGTTGCCACTTGGGAGGAAGTGGTGGTTGTGCTGGTGATGGCTGTGGTGGGCAAAGCAGGGCCACCCTGTGGGAAAGCCCTCCATGCTCCGGAGGCCCGTTCGTTCCTGTATCTTCGTGCCATCCGTCTGAACCCCGACTCTACCAGCAGGATATGCTGGTAGCACATTGCCCGCCTCTGGAACTCACGGACCTGGATGGGTTTCATGTTAGCAGATGTGAAGACAAAGGCAAAAAATTACATTAGGAACTGCATTGTGTGAAATGGCACAAGAGGTAAATCAGACAGTACATCTACTGTACTTGTAACAGTTCCTATCATCATACAGATCATTGAATGTCCCTGAGGAAGTACATGGCAGGCCAGCCTACAAAGGTCGTATCACACATAGCACATCCAAACCCTACAAGATGGGTAACAACTGGCATTAATTTGGCATCAGAGTTCTGACAGTTGTCAGCTAACAATCATGCAGCACATCCTGCGCCAATGCCAGGGCTACAAATGTCAGTGTACGGGATGGAAATCTAGGGCCACATGATCTGCAAGTTGTAAATGGACTTGCTAGTATAGTACTCATGTGCTATACCTGAGTGTGTATACTATGATCCGACCAAAGATTCACTGATTTACATGTCTGTGTAACATACTTGTATCATCAGTCCTAGGTACACTATTCACAAACCCATGCCTGTGTTTGAGGGTGGGGGGGTGGAGAAACAACTAACAATTTAAAACAACATGGACACCCAGGAAGCTATAGAAAGCTGGACATGTGTTTGGCTCTACACACACACCACAAGTAAGGTGTATCAACAAATAGGAGACAGCAAACCCTTGACCAATCCCAGCGCCACATATGTCTGGAAATGCAGACCTTTGTCCACATCATATTTTTCCAGTAAGGCATGACTTACAACAGACACAGAGTTGCAAGAACACCCCTGGCCATGATTTGCATGCACACCTAGGCCATTGAACTCAAGTGCCACATACTTGTAGCACTACATGTGGAGCTACATGCTGCTAGGAAGTTCACCCTACAGTTTCATAAGTACTTTGGTGAATAGGGAAGCAGAAGTCTGTGGGTAAGCATTTTGCAGCCCCATTCTGGGAGAATGTGGGTCTGACAGGCAGACTAAATCTGAGATTAGTTCCAGTGCGACTCTTGTTGATACAAGTGTTATCCACATGACTCACCCCAGTTCACATTGCGGGCCTACAGGAATGACCTAGAATCCCTAGATAAGACAATAGGATAAGCATTGGCAAACTCCAAAATGCTTAGAAAATTAAATCCTACTCATGGAACAAGACAAATGATGGGCCAGCGCATCATACCTTGCTATGTGTTCAACACACAGGAGTCCATCACACATCACCAGCAAACACAACACATAACAGATATATCAACACTTACTGGAGTTGTCGGGGTCCTCAAATGAAGCCACCTCGCCCACAGTGTAGGGTGCCGGTCCACCTGCAAGGCATGGAAGGAAGAAATGTGCTCAAAATCTGTGCACTGACCAACAATTCCAAAGACAAAAACTATGTGTAAGATGACATAAGTAAGTAAAGCCACTCAGACATGATTATACTGCATCCGATACAGCACGGCTAACATGTACGTAGCATGGGTCTCCTGTGACAATTACACACATATCGGCACACATGCAGTGGCCCTAACTATCATGTCGTGGCAAACATGCTCCATCATTAGTGAGCAGACAAAATAATGGCATGTATTCGTCTCATCATGTGCATCCAAGAGAGACATTCAAAGCCTGGTTACTTGAGGACTGCATTACCAGTCAAACAGCCTATGTGGCCATGACACATAGGTACAATTACAATGTACAGAGGGGCAGGGACTTTTGTAAGCCCTCATGTTGTTACAGTTTCTTCATTTGATGTGGCCAAGCTATGGTGATTTGCACCAACCATAGAGATATGCACACCTTTGGCCTGCCATCCCTAAACGAAAGGTGGAACACCAAACACCAAATACCAGTGTAAGATGTTAGCTGAGGGCACCTTACACATTTTCCCTATGTTTCCAAATACAGATCTGACATGTATCCAAAATGATGAAGGACCACAATAATCCCTAACATTCATAGAACTTCCAAAAACGCTTTCCTTACACACTCACCAGACACACATGAGACATATGTCTGGGCCACATTGCTATCATCAATTGACGTGAAGCCAGCACTCAATTTCTGCATCATGTAGTGTTTAGAAAGTCAGTGTAGCTATTGCGTCAACAAAGGTTGCCAATATTTTTAAAAATCTATACTTCACTGCCAAATGTGACCTGTATAGACATGATTGGCTCCTAATTTGTGTTGCTGTCTGACAAAAAGGCGGCACCAAATTACATTAAGCAAAAGTATTCTGTAAGTTTGCAGAGCATGTGCTTCCTGACAGCTCACAATTGTGGTCCTTCACATAGTCCATCAATGACCCTGCATGTTTCCGAAGCATTCCACACATTCAGCAACTTAGCCGGCAGATATTGTACAAATCATCTGATGTCACTACAGAGCTTTTAATTGTGCACATTAACATGATTTGTACTCACCAACAGGGCCACCAATCACTATTCCCAAGTGGTCCAGCAGATCTTGCTCCTTGGTGATGAGGTCAGTCCAGCGGTGCTTCAGCTGGTGGTCATTCCTCTGGCTCCCATACACGCGCTGCAAGTAATGCAGGACCTTTCCCCACCGGATTCGTCACGCCTCGGTGTGATACCCCTGTATCACCCTGCCCCGTGCCTCGATCATCAGTGGGAGGAAATGGCACACCAGCCATATAAACCCCCCAAGCTCCTCTTCACCCATCCTGCCAAGACGTGGCCTACCCAACATCTCAGCACTGAAAAGGGGAATAGGTGATAAAGAAGATGTCAGTATCAGGGCAATGGTCCAGGCTCCCCCAAGGTAGGATTCAGTGCCAGCAGTACCCGCGACACCACAGGCAAAGTGGAGTAATGGAGCCAGTAGGGAAGATGTCCAACCTCAGTAACAAACAATATGTCCAGATCCGGTTGGAGTGGCCTTTGCAGAACAAGGCCTTGTCCAAAGGACCGGAAAGCCCAGTCACCTCTGGAGTCTCATATCTGCCATAGCAGGTAGCCCTTGATGCAGTGTTAAGGAGCAGCGCAGTTGTTCCTCCTACTTGGAAGCACCATGGAGCCATCAGCCGCAACACTTGGGCCTAACATTATGGGGAGCTCCGAGATGTAGGCTGCAATGATCCCAGGTACTTATCTGAAGAACATTGGTAATCCATTGTGCACATGGACATAGCTTCAGTGGGGTGTGTAGGGTGCTACACCCACTAATAAATTAATTTTCTGCATGGTGAATTTTTACATACATTCCGACAAATCGCACACACAATCTCTCCCTCTCCGTTTTGAGTGTTGTCAAAAATATTTGTAATTTTACAAAATATTGTGGTTTCCCTCACTTAGTACCACAGCTGATCCGCACTCCTCTCTCTTTCCACTGTGGCAGGCGTTAAAGTGATACTGTCATCATTTGTAATGGGCCTCCCTTGACTTTGCAGGATTAGCACCATCATTTTTGGCAGTAATCCTGCAAAGCGCCACAATAGCGTCAACATTTTTGACGCTATGGTCCTAATGTGCGCCATGGTGTGCCGTGCTGGAAATATGGCGCACGCCTGGTGTCATTAAGGGGGCGCAGAGTGACACAAGAAAAGTAACTAGGCCCCTATATGTCAGTCTGATTGTTGGAAAATCGGAAGGTCACATCCCCAATCTTACTGATCAAGCTACGCCCCTGAATGTACGGTGCAGGTTTCTGTCAGGGGGGATACGTCCTGAACAATGCGTTGGGAACAACGCAGATGTTTCTCATGCAAGCGTAATCACGATTGCCGGAACAACGCATTGCTCTTTCTCTGCCTTAACCACGCATCTGCTGAACTATGCAATTGCGTGGTTAAGGCAGAGAAAAAGGCAGAGGGGATCAGGCGAGGACACGTTCAGGTAAGTGGGGCTGGGGCAGGGTTGAGGGGTAGTTTTTAGGGGTGTGGGGTGGATAAAGGGCTTAGGGTGGAGGTGGAGGGGTTGGGCTATTTTTTTTAGGGGCGGAGTGGGGGGTGTTTGGGATTTTTTTTAAGAGTAGGGTTTAGGGTGGGGGGTCGCACAGGGTTGGGGTAGTTTTTAAGGATGGGGTGGATAAAGGGCTTGTGGTGGGGGTTGGGCTATTTTTTTAGGGGCAGAGGTGGGGAGATGTTTGGGGCTTTTTTTAGGGAGGATCGGGAGAGGGCGCTGTCAGGTAAGTGGGGCTGGGGCAGGGTTGGAGTAGTTTTTAGGGGTGGGGCGGTATAAAGGCTTGGGGTGAGGCTCTTTTTTTTTTTTAGGGGAAGGGGTGGGGGGTCGTCCTTTTTTTTTTTTTTTTAAGAGTGGTTGGGGGTGTCTGGTAGTTTTGTTTTTAGGGCGGTGGGCAAGGGCCAGGGAAGGTTTTAGGGCTCAGGGTGGGTGGGGAGTGTTGGGGTAGTTCAGGAGTTTTGTTTTTAGGGGTGGGGTGGGGGAGTCAGGAAGTTTTTTTTTAGTGGGGGGGTCGAGGTCGTTTTGTTTTTAGGGAGGGTTGGTTGTTTTTAGGGCAGGGGGTCGGGGAAGATTTTAAAACTCAGGCTGGGTGGTGGGTGCGGGGTAGTTTTGTTTTTAGGGGCGGGTGGGGAGGTCAGGGTAGTTTTATTCTTAGGAGCGGGGTTGGGGTAGTTTTATTTTTAGGGCTGGTGGGAGGGTTGGGGAAGGTTTTAGCGTTCAGGGTGTGTGGGGGTGGTCATGGGAATTCAGTTTTTAGGAGCAAGGATGGAGGGGTTGGGGTAGTTTGCTTTAGGGACCAAAGTGAGGGGTCGGGGTAGTTTTGTTTTTAGGGCTGGGGGGGTCGGGCTAGTTTTGTTTTTAGAGCGAGTTGAGAGTCGGGTAGTTTTGTTTTTAGGGCAGGTGGAAGGGTCAGTAGTTTAAGTATTAGGGGTGGGGTACTTTTGGGCCTTAGGGCTGGTTGGGCCTTTCGGGGTAGTTTTGTTTTTAGGTGCAGGGGTGGGTCGAGTAGTTTTGTTTTTAGGTCGGATGGGAGGTCGGGTAGTTTAAGTATTAGGCGTGGGGTACTTTTGGGTCTTAGGGCGGGTGCCATGATAGAACCACGCATGCCGTGCCCACACATGCCTTTACTAGGCATGCTTTTACAACAAAAAATAATTGTAAAGGCATGCATGGTAAAGGTATGCGTGGAAACAACGCGGTCGTTGCTATGACCGCGTTGTTAAAGTTCCGGCATGCGTTGTTCCAATGTACATTCCCGTCAGGGTACTCCAGCAGGCAGGCAGTCCTTATAGGTTGAAGAGGAGTAGTATACCTGGGAACTGTTTACTCGAGCAAGGGGTGCGAGCACAGCTAAAGTGCGACCGGCATGCTGGGCTACCTCGCCACGTTCTTCTTTGATAGTACAAGTTGTGGAATGAAAAAAAAAAACGTGACTACAATATCCTGGATATATTAGGTTATCAAGTGAATGCCCATGACTGGAAAGATGCTATCTTGCTAGACTGAAGCCAGGTGGTAGGCATGGGTACAGCAAGTGAATGCCAGACACTGACACTGGACCTTACACCTACACTAACCTTTCCGGAAATCTGACACTGGGTTCACGTTAAGTAATATTTTTCAAAACATAGGTATAGTTAAAGAGCGGGGTTTGGTTCTCAGCTTTAGCAGTAGGGCTGATGTTGGTGCTGTCTTACAACACCGCCACAAATAGCATTCAAATGACTTTCTCGCTGGTGGATAAGAAGTGCAAAAATGGCAACCCGTCATTTTACTTTGAGTCTTGAAGGTCCTCGAACCAAGCACGTTTTATGGAGGGCGGCACCGGAAGGGTGACGAACTGAACAATCGGCGCATCCAGCTCCTGATACTCAAATACGGTTCCCAGTGACAGCGGCATCCATCGTAAAGCCCCTCCGGGGGGCTCTGAATCCCCGCACGCACAGCTTGCTAATTAACTCCTTAATTGTCTTTGCACTGCTGAGATGGCGCCTTTAAGATTAGCGTACTAATGCAAATCGGCGTGGCGGCTCGCCGTGAGATGAGAAGCCAGCCAGGCTGTGATGCGGTATTTATTTCCATTAATTACATGCGTGGGTTCCGGGATTAAGTTCCTGTATTAAAGGAAACACTTGGTATCGTGACGTGGTGCGCAGTACGGAGCACGAGGCCTGGCCTGCGAGGGCATACACTGACAGCTCATGCGCCTCTTCCTCATTCCTTGGGTGGTGCCTGCTGGTGTGCCTACCCGTTGCCGACCTCAGGGAGTCGCGCTGTCTTTCGGTACCTTCCTGTATTATGGCTTGAGGCTCCCACTCTACTTATAACCTTGCATCATCACCTCTAGGAGGCGTGCTGTGCTGCTGTACCTCCGCCTGTCACCTCTAGGTGGCGGACTCTCTTCATGCACCTTCCTCTGTTATTTCTAGGAGGGCGCTGTACTGCTGTACCTCCTTTAATCACCTCTAGGAGGTGCTTTCTTTCTATGTACCTCCCCTAATTATCTCTAAGAGGGTCTCGCTCTTCTTTTAAATCCCCGTCACCTCAAGGAGCTTGTTTATTTTCCTGTAACTCCCACTATTTCTAGGAGGCATGCTATTATTGGACTTCACTCTATCTCCTCTGCGAGGTCTCCCCGAATGCTGTACCTTGATATTTCAACTGTAGTAGGCAGACTCTTTTCCTATATCTCCCAGCAGGTGCATTCTATTTACATAAGTAGGACTTCTGACCTCTATGAAGTATTCTCTTTTTCTGCATCCCACTCCGTCACCTCTAGAAGGCTCCTTCTTTTCCTGTAACACATCCTTTCACCTCTAGGAGGTGGCGTCTTTGTTCATGGAACTTTCTTTATGTCCTCTAGGAAGTATGATTTATTCTTTATAGCACGTATAGAATGTGCTGTTCCTGTTCCTTCTAATAGCACTTTGAAGTGTCCCTCCTTGTTGATATACCTACCCTTCACCTCCAGGTGAGACTTGTAGTGTCGTAAGACCTATGTGCGCTAGGACCTTTGGTTCTGGGCTGACTCAGAGAAATTACGTTACTTGCTGGGCCTTAGGCCGGGTTGGGCCTTTCAGGGTAGTTTTGTTTTTAGGTGCAGGGGTGGGTCGGGGTAGTTTTGTTTTTAGGTCAGATGGGAGGTCGGGGGTAGTTTAAGTATTAGGCATGGGGTACTTTTGGGCCTTAGGGCGGGTGCCATGATAGAACCAAGCATGCCGTGCCCACCCATGCCTTTAATAGGCATGCTTTTACAACGAAAAATTATTGTACAGGCATGCATGGTAAAGGCATGGGTGGAAACAACGCGGCCGTTATTCTGACGGCGTTGTTAAAGTTCCGGCATGCGTTGTTCCAATGTACATTCCCGTCAGGGTACCCCAGCAGGCAGGCAGTCCTTATAGGTTGAAGAGGAATAGGATACCTGGGAACTGTTTACTCGAGTAAGTGGTGCGAGCGCAGCTAAAGTGCGACCGCCACGCTGGGCTACCTCGCCATGTTCTTCTTTGATAGTACAAGTTGTGGAATGAAAAAAAAAACGTGGCATGCTATTCTTGGACTTCACTCTATCTCCTCTGCGAGGTCTCCCCGAATGCTGTACCTTGATATTTCAACTGTAGTAGGCAGACTCTTTTCCTATATCTCCCAGCAGGTGCATTCTATTTACATAAGTAGGACTTCTGACCTCTATGAAGTATTCTCTTTTTCTGCATCCCACTCCGTCACCTCTAGAAGGCTCCTTCTTTTCCTGTAACACACCCTTTCACCTCTAGGAGGTGGCGTCTTTGTTCATGGAACTTTCTTTATGTCCTCTAGGAAGTATGATTTATTCTTTATAGCACGTATAGAATGTGCTGTTCCTGTTCCTTCTAATACCACTTTGAAGTGTCCCTCCTTGTTGATATACCTACCCTTCACCTCCAGGAGAGACTTGTAGTGTCGTAAGACCTATGTGCGCTAGGACCTTTGGTTCTGGGCTGACTCAGAGAAATTACGTTACTTGCTGGAAGGTGTTAAGGTGTGGTTATTAACAGTTATGACGTAATCAGTGTGTAGTGTGATCGTACGCTGAGGAATAAAGATGTGTGTTATAGAGCTCCGTGTGTAGTGTGTTCATCAATTGCATGCTCCCGGACTGGAGAGGACTCTACAACGGATGACGAGTAGAAGATACGTGTTCCCCGAAGAAACAAGACTGCTCTCCCTGAGAGTTTACAACAATAGGGCAAACTGCTTGTGCGTGCCACTTGTGCCCAGATTGATGAGAAGCAGTTGGAATTAGGCGTGTGTGGAGTTGAAGCCCTGCTACAGCCCATGTACGGCCCTCAAAGAAGTTGAAGGCCCTGCTGAGGACAGCATTCGAAAAGCCCACCAAAATCCGTTGGTAAGGCTGAGAGAAGAAATGCAGTGGAGCACCATAACGCAGAACCATCATCAATACTAAAGTTAGTGACAACCAGGTACGATGCTAAGTGCAATAATGATAAAGTGCAAGAAAAAGAACTGTTACTCTCTGCCAAAAAAGAAGACGACAATCCACGATCTCAGATCGGATGTGATGTCCCAAGTGCAAGCACACGGCCGGTGCTTCCAGAAGATACAAGTCCAGGTGAACAGCAGCGCTCCTCTGAACAGCATATGCTCTCAACAGTAGTAGAAAAGAGCGCAAAGTATGATGCCGCTGTGTTTCTTAAACCACCATTACCATTCAACACCGTCAAGAAGCAAAATATTGGCGCCTATTGGCACTAGGTGGACCGCACGCCAGGTGGACTGCATGGATCGAGAAGTCTGATGACTTTGTAGATGCCTTAGAAGAAGGAGATGATAAGAAAATCAATAAGTTTATAAAGAACATTGCCAGTGACAGAGTAAAAGAATCGTACCGTCAGATGAAAGAAGCCTTGAGTACCAGGTTCAATCCGATGCCGAATGTTGACTATGAAAGGTACATTTTCAATCAGGGAAGACAGCAAGTTGGTGAAACGATGGATGAGTTTTTGATAGACTTGATGCGCTTATCAAACACTGTAAGTTTAGTGAATTTAATAATGAATCCATACACCTCAGAGTCATTGATGGCTATCTTTCAGACTCTTTCGAAAGACACATGTTGAGAGAGATGGTCAGTTGAGAAAAAATACTAATGGCAGCAAGAGCCGATAAAAGGGCAGACCGACAAGCTGCTGATATAGAATTTGAAACAGCAAAAAATGAATCAGAGTTGATCATTTAAAGCAAACACAAGTACAAGGTAGATGCACTTAAGTCGATGTCTTCAAAGAAAGGAAGAATTGTGTTTCTGATGTAGGTTTTCATTTCCCCATGAAGGTAAATGTCAGTCATAGAACAGACGTGCAAAGGTTTTGGGCAAGAAAACCACTTTGTAACTGTTGCAAAGCGAAAGAGAAACCAAATATGTCACAGCGAGAGAAGAAAATGGACATTAGAAGCATTCTTGCCACACCCACAAGGCAAATAAGCAGCACCAGTTATGACAAGTAGAAACCAGGCAAAGTTGATCATCAGCAAGCTCTTTCAACAAAGGTTCTTCAACGTCATTATCAAGTGCCAGTGAAGAAGGTGGTTGTGCAATGAGGATATCAACCAAGAAACAACAGGTGCATGTTGGTTTGGCTGCTTGCAAGAAAGAACAGAAGACAAAGGAAAATAGTCAAACAAAACAATAAACTCCTTTGGACACCCCCCCAAGATTACAATAAAAGTCAACAGTTGCCCCATAACCTTTACCATAGGCAATGGTCCGTTGATTAACATCATGCAATCAAAAAGTTCAATAGCCTGTGTTTTGTGCCATGCCTCACCCTGTCAAACTTGAAGCTTTACACGTGGGCTGCTTCTAAACTGCCTATAAAGGCAAAGTCAAGGGTCATTCACAGCAACAAGGTAATATAAAGCAGTATCCATGCAAGCGCCAACTCTTATTCTTCAAGGAACTTCATCCAGTGCATGCCTATTCAGTTTTGCCATTGCTGCTGACATGGGAGTGATATCTCAATTACAACCCCACACTCAATCTGAAATTGTGAGTCAGTTTCCGTCATTGTTTCAAGGCCTAGGAAGACTCAAGACAATGAAAGTGCAACTTCACATTAATGCTGACATTCGCCTTGTTGCCCAGCGGCACCACAGAGTCACTTTTCACTTGCAAGAAGCGGTTGAGAAAGAACTAAAAACTCTGTTGAAGCATGACAACATTGAGCGCTCCACCCGTCCTGCGCCATGGGTTTCGCCAATAGTGGTGGTGTCAAAAAAGGTCAGTGGAGGTGCAGTGCACATCTGTGTTGCTATGCGCCAAGCCAACAAAGCAATTGAGAGAGAAAGACATCTTGGTTCACACATAGCAGACATGATTATGCAACTGAATGGTGCCAAAGTCTTCTCCCGTCTTGACCTGAACAAGGGATACCATCAACTCGAGTTGAAAGAAAACTGCAGGTACATCACTAATTTTTCAACTAATGTTGGTTTGTTCAGATACAAAAGGTTGAGCTTTAGAGTGTTGTCAACTGCATCGAACAATTCAACCTGTCATGCATTCTTTTAATTTCAGTGATGACATATTAGTATTTGGAGCCACACAAGAGGAGCATGACAAGGCTCTTACACACATGTGCAAGTTACTTGCTGATGCAGGTCTCACTCTGAATGCAGCAAAGTGTGAATTTCACAAGACCAAACTTAAGTACTTAGGGCACATATTCTCTGATGGGGGAATGACTTCTGATCGAGATAAAGTGAAAGCACTGTCAGCTACTTGACCACCCCCCCAAAAGATGTCACCATGCTGTGATCATTCTTAAGTATGGCCAGTTATTGCTCAAGGTACATTTGTGACTTTGCTACAATGACTATTCCACTGTGAGACTTGATAAAATGAAATGCCCCTTTCCAGTGGTATGCTGAATGTGATCCAAGCTTCAAACGAATAAAACAAGCGATTTAGAATGCAACCAAGATGGCCTATTTTGAATCCAAATTACATACTGAGATCACAGTAGATGCAAGCCTGGTGGGCTGTGGGCAATCCTTGCCCAACATAATGGTCCTCCAAATGCTCAGAGACACATTGTGGCCTATACCAGTCGAAGCCTGTCTGACTCAGAATGTGCCTATTCTCAGTCGGAGAAGGAGAGTTTGGCTGCAGTGTGGACCTGAGAACCATTTCATGTGTTTCTATAAGGAAAATGTTTCACTTTCACCACAGGCCACCAAGCTCTGTTCACTATTCTTGGAAAACCGAAAGCCAAGATGCTCCCTCGCATTGAGGGGTAGGGGTTGAGACTGCAAGAGTATGGCTATGCAATTGTACTTAAGCGGGGTAATGATCAGAGCCCTGTTGATTACTTTTCAGGAGTATCACTACAGACAAAGTTTGACATCCAAAACAGCTGAGAAATACATTCATTTCATTGTGGGGTCTAACATGCCAGCAGCCTTATCCATCAAACAGATTATTGCTGCTATTAATGCCCATAACAACATGCTTGTCTTCCAAGCCATCATTTCAACTCATTCGAGGAAGAACGTGCTCAACCTGCTGATGATGTTGAATTACAAAAATTTACAAGACAAACTGTGACCAAGGAAGATGTTATATTTAGGGGCTCGAGAATCGTCGTACCTGAAGGTCTAAGACAGCAAGTCATTGAACTAACCCATGAAGGACATCGTAGCATTGTAGCCACCTAAAGAGCCCTAAGAGACCGAGGCCCATATTTATACTTTTTGACGCACAACTGCGCTAGCGGAGTTGTGCCTCAAAGTTTAGCGCTGGCTAGCACCATTTTTTAGCACCATCCAGGCGTCATAGTTACACTATGATGCAGGATGGCGCTAAAAACAGGTTAGAATAAAAAATTATGAAGTTAACCCTTGCGTCCTGTCGTAAGGCAAACTGACGTTAACGCTGCTAAATTGACTCTAACCTGTTTTATGGCACGTAAATATGTCACAAACGGATATGCACCATTTTAACCCCTCATTTGCGTCACCTTCAGACACTAATGCAGGAAACTTTGCAAAGGAGAGGCAAAATGGAACCAGCAGGCCAGGAGAGACCCCAGGGTGACCCCATACAACCAGGAACCAGTTAGGAGGACACACACAAGTCCCAGGGGAGGGAGAAGAAAAAGTGCAAGTGTCGTTTCAGTGCAGATGAGCATGAAATCTTTATGAGAGAGGTTATGGAGCACCAACAATAATTATTCGGCACCACCAAATTGACAATTGGCAGGAGAGAGGCAATATGGCAGCAGATAGCTGACAAGATTAACAGTGTCGCAGAGGTGAGGAGAACCATAACCGAGTGCAAGAAACGCTGGCATGACTGTAAGCGAAGGACAAAGGAGAATATGGCAAGGAACAGGAAGGCAGCGCTGCAAACTGGAGGTGGAAGCCCAGCACTACAAGAGGACCTGGACGAAATGGAGGAGATGGTTGCAGCGGTCATTCCGGAGGACCTGGTCACTGGAATCGCAGGACAGGGCAGACTACCAGGAACCACCACAAATGCAGGGTAAGTTGCATGGGGGAAATTAATGCAAACTTGTCAAAGGCACATAGGACACACCCAATGCATGTGAAAGGAGTGCAGAGGGAGACATTGCACATGAATCAAGTTGCACTATTCAAACGTAAGCAACACATGTACACACGCCTTGGTTGTGCCATTCACCACAACACATACACAACCTGGACATATGTCACCAGGGCTACATACCTTCATGTACATATGCAGCATATAGGATGGAAGAAATGTTTAATAACTGTGCCTGTGGTTGTGCCATCGCAACATCCCTTGCAATTAGTCAAACAAATCCTACCAACACAACCAAGACATTGGAGACTAGGAAGTCAGTCAATACCATTCCTTAGGTTACGTCATGGTGGTATCTCTTGCAGAATTTCCTCGCAACTGCCTTCTCCCATTGCCAAACACAAGTGTGCTGCATATTACAGCACACAATAAAATGCAACCTTAGCCAACATTACTCATACATGTGCTGGAAGCACCACCACCCGCACATAAACAACACATTCTCAAAAGGCAGACACTGCTCCATCATGCAGTAAGGATGCCTCTCTGGGTGGAGGGAAAAGTAATCTGGGCAGCTGCTGGGGGAATTGCAGGGTCGTCCTATATCACAGGGAACATTGCACCACCCAGTGTAACTAAACTAGTGTAGTGTGGAGCCACACATATTGACACTGATCACAGCTGTGCCACTAGAGAAAATATGCAATACAGAATGCAATCTGTAGGTCACAACATATACAGGCTGAGTCCACAACTACTCTGACACAACCATGTAAGACACATAGGAATGGGGAAATAATCACACAAACACAACATATGGTGTATGTCTGTGAACATCATGGTGTACAGTTTCACATTGACGGGCGGGGGATAGTGCATGGGTAAGTCTGGCATTGGTAAGACTGCTAGTGCAGCGTACCCTTTGCGGTTGGCAGTATGAGTTACACGTTCGGAGGGCGGGTGGAAATCTGTCTGCTCATGTCTGCTATGTGTGGCAGTTACCACTAGATTGTTGAAGGATCAAATAGAGGCAGCGCCAATCTTGGGGTGCATTTGGTGTGACAGGACATGCTGCTCTTAGCACTGCAAATCAGGCAGTGGAAAGGACAAAGGGCTTGGGCATGGGGCCCCCTGCACTGCCCATGCCAGGTGCATGGGCTGTGCAGGGGCACGCCACACCACATTACCACCAACCTTTGCATGGGGGTTTCACAAGTGGGAACATACCTGGAGAGTAGCGCTGATAGTAATGCTGGTAAGACAGGTGGCATTGCCAGTCTGTAAGCTGCTGGCAACCTTCCAGTGCCAGGCTATAGGCCCATGGGGCATTCCTCATGGACAACATGTGCCACTTCCACCTGCACTGTGCATAGGACTGCCAGACTTGTAATGAGGGTCCATGTATGCACCAGTACAACTAGCTGCAAAATCTACATCAAACTAGCTCGAGGCCCTGATCTAAGTTCAACATTAGTCAACTGGCTATGTCCATTATTTTGTGGCATCAGGCACTGTCATGTAGAAAATAATTTACACATCAACAAATAATACCAATGCTGGCCAGCCCCAGGTCCACCCCTGTGTCTGTGTTAAATTAGCTGCACTGCCACAATGCTGCATCTCTTGCACTACACTGCAAGGATGGCTGCATTGAGTAGGAGATCATAGTTGTGTAGGAAGGAGCACCTTCCAGCACAACCAGAAACTGAAATGGCAATCTTACAGGTCCATGTGTGCTGTGCAATGTAGCACACATACATATACTTCAACATGAGGAGCAATCAAAGGAACAACAATATAGTGCGTTGGTAATGCCATCCCTGGGGTGGTATAAGGTTTTGGTGCCACCTTGGGGTATGTAAAACATGTAAATCTGGAATGGGGCAAATTGCAAAGTGTGTCGCAGTGGTGTGACCAACCATTGCAAGGCCCTACCATGCAATGAATGCATATGAAGGGTCCACAATAACAAGATGGTGTCAAGCCACCAAAAGGAAATACATCCCACCAAGTAAATATAACACAGCCTATTGTGCCACCTGAGCTTCCCTTTATGTGACACTCAGGTGGGGCAAAGGGCTGATAAATTGCAACCATGATGTACAGGAACAATGTTTGGGCTGTAAGTTGTCACTGAGCCTCCAATAGCAAGTCAGAGACATGACATGTCAACTGCCACAACATAGAAAGATTGATTTTACATCATCGCATTGCAGAGAATGATGTCTCTCCTGCTGATCTGCCTGCCCTGGTGTTCCCTGATGACCTGGATGACCAGCTGACAACATCAGCCAATAGACCCTCCCAAATGTCCTGGTATCTCTCCAGACAACACCTCCAGTTACAAGGAGGGCAACCAATGTAGCAGCCATCCCAGATGCCCCACCCAACACCCAAATAGTACAACCTGCCAGCACCAACACAGCTGAGGACACCGAGGACCCAGGGGCAAGCTTCCAGAGAACTGTGGTAGGAGTCCAACAGGAGCTGCAAACCAGGTGCGGGTGGGAATGAAGCCTGTGGCAGCCAGCCTAGATGGAATGCGCATGTGCCTTGTCATGGCTAATGGACATATAGCTGCCAAAAGCGGCACACACTCCCCACTGCATGGAGTCCAGCAGTGTCTGAGGGACATAACTGCTGCCATGAGGGAGAGACCACAACAACTGCCCTCCCAAACTGGCAGCAGCGTGATTGAAAACAAGCTGGACTCCATGCAGCGTGAAGTGGCCTTCCTCAGGGCAGACATGGCTGCCTACCACTGGGATGTTGCTGCTATCCTGAAAAATCAGCAGCTCCTTCTTGCTGCAGTGATGTCATATGTTGTTCCACAAATGGCAGCTGCTGGGAATTAGGATTCCACATCTTCAACCACTGAAGTATGTGTGGCCCTCTCTACCTCCCCATTACCACAATCAAGGGCACAGGAGACACTAGACACAGCGGAGGATGAAGATGTGAAACAGATCACCTTAACCCATAATAGTTCCCGGCAGCACAAGCCTATGCCACATGGGCAGTGTTCTCCTTTGTTCTGTGCTTGAGATCATGCCAGTGTTAGCACAGTTGGATATGTGCACTTTTCACCACAATCAGCATGTCTACCTATTGTGATCCATTGACTTAGCTAAATGATTGTAATGTGTGAATCCATGTAATTGGTCACAGAATATCAGTACAAGAGTGCAGGTCTGTGGTGGCACAAAACTACACATAAGATCTCTAACATGACAAATGTGTATGTTGGTCTCAGCACCTGCAAACAAATCACTGAGTAGAGTCACAAATGAAGAACACATGAATGCTTCCCTCACTATATATGGCAGGTATGGCTGTAAAGCAAGTCTAGGGCAATATTGTCAGCTGGGGGTACCAGAAGAACTCATTGGTGTGATACAGAGGTAGCTAACCTCATTAGCGATGTTCACTGGTCAGTTTTGCAGAATAGAATTCCAACTGAGGCTGTTGTCAGATGTGCCACAGTTCCTTCCATTCCTACACATGAACTCAACAGCTGAAGTACCAGACCTACCTGCACAATACAAAGTTTACATAATCATCATGAGTGACGGGTACATTCGATGGCAGATGCATGGACTAGTATATGTGACGTTGAAATCAATGTGACAGCTCCACTGATTATAGGGAGTACGCATGGTAAATGAGGCTTTCATAGGCAGGATGGACTCCATAGGTCTCTTCCCCAGTTTGGCCAGTACACACATGGGGAGAATCGAGACCCACACTAATTACACAAATTGGTTGCAATGATAACAGAATATTTATTATAAAATGGATGTACTAAAGAAACACTAAAACCTACACTAAACTAAACTAACCTATACTAACTATACTTATCATACAACTACACTATTCAACCTATGCTAAACTTAACTTACACATAAAACACCACACTCTAAACATTGTCCCCCATCCCTCTTAAGAAACAAAAAACAAGTTGGACAACGATGACCATAGCTACAAATGTACTAACTAAACCTATCACCTAAACAAATGTATGTATATATATTTTTTTTACATTAAAACACATATAAACTCCAACATTACCCCCACCCAACAACCCACCTACCAAAACCTAAGAATAGAAACCCACCCCCCAACTACACTTATCCTAACTAATGGCTACACTACACTGTCCTACCACTAACTACATAAACTCAAACTAAATTATCGTACAACTTAGAAAAGGCAAGGGAAGGTACTGGGAGGTGGTCCATCAGAGTAAATGTTCACTTGTGTGACTTCTTAATCTTATCCTTGATGTATCTGAGGGCTTTGCGGTCGTCTGATAGTGCCTCCTCCAACCTGTCCAAACGTTTCAGAATGAGGGACACGTCCTGATGTAAGTCCATGTCCACTTGTGAGGGAGCAGCAGCTGGTGGTGGCAAAACCGGTGTGGGGGTGGCGACTGGTGCAGCAGAGGTGGATAGGGTCAGTGCAGCTGGGATGCTCTGCTGTGATGATGGCCCTGCCCCATCCTTTGATTTGGGTGGTTGAGTGGGTCCCCCGTGTGTAAATGCCTGCCATTCCCCAGTAGCCTTCTCCGAAAAGAAACAGGGTGCCATGCGTCGGTAACCTGTGTGCACCTCCAGGATGTGGCGGTACCTTTCTGACCGGCATTAGAACTGACGCCGTTCCTCATTGGTCATGTTAGCAGCTGCAAAATGAGGACAAGCAACCATCAGTATCAGCTTTGGGTTGAGTATGTACAGATTTGTAACATGCACTGCTACAGCTGAGTACACACACAGTCCTACACTCATGCCTCATAAAATCTGTACTGCACCTCATGTTCCTCAATATACAACCATACAGCACCAGTATCTTGTACATGTCAGTGGGATGACATGAATTCATTGTAAATAATGATGGGCCACAGCTGATAGGAACCGACTATGGACTGGCAAACATCACTCTCATCCACACTTTGAGCATCAGATGTCTCAACAAGTATGGATTTCCTGTCTCCCTGAGCTGATGGGGGGTTGGGCATGCAATCCATCAGCTCAACACCCCTGGCGATACCCCAAGGCCTGAGCACTCATCATGGAGTTTTGGAGTGGGCTAACTGTAAGGGGGGCTGCCAACTACAAAGCTGGTATCCTACAGGGGAGTACATCTACATTCATGTGTCCAGCTGTAAAACATGGCCTGAGCCTACATAACTGAGTTCCAGCTGCATTACCCATGCCGTGGCCACATGTCAACTAATACTACCTTGATGTGAGTAAGGTTGTGAATACGGCGGCAATAATCTTGCTTCCAGTACTCGAAGCAGCCACCCTTACCCCATTGTGCTTAGCTGGCTGCGTTGAGGGGAAGATAGTCTTTGTGCATGGAGGGACACCTTCCAACACATACATATTCTACAAATGGACTCTGCACTTTTGATGTGTGCTGTCAAATGCAGCACCCACTCAAAGAGAAAAGTATGGAAGGCACACCAACATATATGTTAGCCTGTTGTGGCCTGCTAATGCTACACTTTGGTGTGTTTGCAGGATTTGCTACAGCCTCCAGTATTAGAAAATGTGTAGGTATGGGACACCGTCTAATTGGTATGGGTGTCGCTATGGCACAGCCACTGCAACACTCATTGCACACTCATTCCATGCAAATTGCTGCATGTGAAGGGGCTGTATTGACAAGTTGATGTGAAGCCACAAAATGTGTACTAAGGCCACCATGTATACATGGTGCAGGGCATAGCGTTCTCTGAGCCTCTCAAATATTAAGGCTGCAGTGGTGCTTAAGCCTCTTACACATGCCCCATGATGTCACCATCCATCCTCCTATGATTTCTTATCACTGGTCCAGATAACATCATCACTCATTGCAGTCCACTCTTCTGACTGACTCACACCAAACCCTGGAGTAGGTAACAGGAGCCACAATATGGCACTTACTGGATGCATCGGGGTCTTAAAATCTCACCACCTCTCCAATGTAAGGGGCAGGTCCACGTGTAAGACATGTATGTAGTATATTGCTTAGTGTAAAAACTACTTAATGTAAATGGACAACATAGTTCAGTGTACAATACTGACTCTGGTACACAATGCACAGGTCAAATGGAACTGCCAGTGGTCTGGACCCCGTGCATGGTCAGGCGCCATTACATGGCCTTGCAAATTTACACCAAGAGCCCGATAGCACTACAGTATTGCAGCACCTAATGCATCCATACTGTCCTCGTGGGCCTTAGTGCACCCCTTTCTCACATCCATGTGTGTGGGCAGTCATTATTAAGTCACAGCATGCTGGCAGTGTGGGCTAACATCATGTTTACATGTGAAGGTCAATGATGCACTCAGCGGGAGTTGCTACAGACCATGAACCCACCTGCTGAGTACATAAAGGTCCTTCTCAAGCATTTCCAAGCACAGAAATCATACCTACACTCTACAGCCCTACAGAGAGTTTGGAATTCATCAAAATTCACATACCTGAGTTCTGCTAAGCACCTAGGGGCCCATTGATAATCATGGGGGCTTATGTTTAATGGCAGCTAAGAGAAGGCATTTGGATATCTGCCACGAATGGGGTGCAGCAGTCTCATTTACTTTTTTTTGCCAATATAGAGGTCCCCTTTGCGCCAGAATGGGCCCCTTGATTACACTGTGGCTGGCACAGCCATGATGTGTGTTAAGCCTTGCAAAAGTGGTGCAATGCATGCATTGTGCCACTTTATCCTGGTTGGTCAGCACCGTATTACAGTCATTCGCATGACACTATGGGAGCGCAAAGATTGCGCTTGGGGAACTCACATATGCCCCTCCATGATGGTTATGCAGGGTTCATCATACATGTGTCCTGCACGGTCTAACTTAATTGACACAGGCCTCAAGTGGGGTAGGGACTCCTCATACAGGTTGCATGCGACAACCATTACAAGCAGCACTCCGACTTATCTGCTACTGTTACTCAATAGCTACATGCAGCCAACTGAATGGCAATGGGTGACTTACCAACAGTTCTGCCGATTTTGATCCCCAAATGGTCCAGCAGATCCTGCTCCCTTGCCACCAGATCTGCCCACCGATGTTTGACCTGGTGCTCATTGTGTCCAGTTTGGAAGATCCTCCCCAGATGATACACAACCTTGCCCCACCGCAGACGCCTTGCCTTGGTGGGGTAGCCCAGGATCACCCTGCCACCCAGTTGCAGCATGAGGGGCAGGTAATGGCCCACCAATCAGTTGAGCCCCTCCAGTTCACCTGGAGACATTCTCCCCATCGTACCCCCCACAGACATAACAAAAGGGTACAGTACGTGAAAAAAAAAAGTCTGAGAAAGGAAACTTAAACCCAAAACTTTCCCCAAACTCCCAAGGTACCCCAAAAACTAAGCTACCCCAGACACCCCACAATACAATGACAAAAAACAGTACACCAATAATACAAATGACAAGTCAATTTACAATTTATACTACAAAAACACAGCACACAGCACAAGGGACACAACAAGACCTCCAAACACACCACTAATCCACCGCACCTCCAAAACACAACCACACACAGTCACATGGGAACAAACTGTGAAGTGAAAGTGAAACTACACTTACTGTACCATGTTTGCAGGCAGGATATCCCTTGTACATCACTTCCTGGACGTGTGTGTCACGTTTTTTGCATCATGCGTGTATTTTTTGACGCATGGGAGTCATGCGTTGATTTTTCAACATAGTGCACTGAGAGTAGCGGTAACATTGAATGGACGCTCAGGGCCCAGGTGTCATTTTCGCAACGTTGTGGTGTGGTGTTGATGCATTAGCATAATTTTTTTTTAATGCATATCGGAATAGCAGAATTTTTTACATTGAAGCCCTTGAATGCACCCTGAGTGATTTCACATGTTGCATGGTCTGTACCATATGGTATATGATTTTTTAGCCACATGTGCAAGTCAATGCATGATTGTAATTGCACTGTCACTGGTATGTGCAACCAATACGTGTTATCATGATGCAGCTGTAGGCACTCACTCATGATTTGGGCATATGCTCAAGTGTCCTTCACTGTGTCCACATGTATGTTGGCACTTGTGTGCTATGTGTTCACATATGTGTATGACTAGTGAATAGCAGGTAGGGTACATAGTTATGTTTGTGGGCAAAATATGTCTACATACCTACATACATATTGTTATAATGGCCATGTGTTATTCACATGCTAAGGTCAACCATTACATCATCTACTCAGAGTATGCCGTGGACTGGGACTGCATTGACATTATGTATCCCCTGTCAAGTTGAGTGTGCATGTGTGTCTACTTACTGGTTACTTATTGTAATTACCTAGTTATAGGACAGCTACACATGTGCCATGTATTTTCCTATGCTTCTTAGTTGCTGCAGATGTTATGGACACATGTTAGTGGAGAATGCTATATGCCATGTGTCTGTATGGACATGTGTAGTGTTGTTTGTGTCATATGTCACAACATTGCTGTCTCAGGGGATGTGCAAGCTCACATTGACATTTCCCTGCATAGACAGAAGTTGTCCTTTTCAGTATTGCCTGTGTTGTCACATCACTGGCACAAATGTACTTTACGTCAGTGCACAATTTATGAGTACATTCATACTCTCACAGTTTTTCTGACACCTATGCCATTATGTTGCTGCTAGGTTAGTTTTTGTAGTGAATCCATTCACTGTACCATGGCTAGCCCATTATGGTGGCACATGTGTGCTGATATCTTTAAGATATGTGTGCCTGCCTCCATTTGTGTTTTATATACTGTCAACATCATGTCAGTCATGACTGTCACATACAATGCCGTACCACTGTGTTGCGGTGTAGCATAGATAGCAGGCCTACCCATCTACATCACTATGTGAGTGTGTGTGGCAACACAAACCCATGGTTGCATGTGGAGGTGCAGGTTGATGTTGGTCCAGTTCACTCTGTCCCCTGTGCACATGCATCAACATCTGACATTAACATACATTGATGTTGTCAGAGCAGTGGTGCCTGTTTTTTTTTAGCTGGTACCTCAACCATTTATGATGTTTAATTTCCAGCCTGTGCACACTCCCTAGTGGATGGAGACTTGCACAATTGTGGACATACAGCCCTGGTTGTGATGAATTCCAATGCAGTATGAGATGTCAGCCTTCCCCTCTCAGGTACAGAGGTCATGTGCTTACACATGTAGTACATGTATGGATTTTTAGGAGTCCAAAGTTGTGTCCATGTTCACCCTGCGTGGGGTTGCATGACTGCTGTGACATAAACGTTGGACAAATGATATGGTTAAGATTGACTTGTATGTGACTGTCTGCTGGTTCTAGTACCATGTGAAGGGCAATTCCCGTGGTGGTGACACACATGTCATGGTCATGTACTGACGTACCCACCCTTTCTGTGCATCAGTTAGAGTTTGTCTGCCATGCCTGGTGAGGTATGTTTGTGTCCTCCATTGCTCCCAGTATTTTTTCTGCTTGCACCTTGTACACATCTTCTAAAAGCAACATTGTCAGGTGATATTGGGATGGGATACTACATGTGACTTGTGTTACATGGGAATTTTCTCTCTTCCTACATCTGTCAACTCAGTTGTCATTGTCCCATTGGCATTATTGTATTGTATTGTATTGTACTGTATTGTAATAGTATTTATATAGCGCTTACTACCCCTGACGAGGCGTCAAAGCGCTTTTCGGCAAGTAGCACGCTACTCCGGAACCCAAAAAGAATTAGTGTTGGATTAGTATATGGAAATATGAGTACAGTTTTAGTATTATTATGAGTTAATTTGAGCCGGGGATATGAGGGTTTGTTAGTTAGATTGACTGGAGTAATGGAGGGGTGGAGGAGGGAAGAATCCAGAAGTTTTAATTGGGAGTTTATGGTAATAGGATTTAGGCTTGGGATGAGTAAAGGGGGATGGAGGAGGGAAGAGTCTGTGGAAAGGGTTAGGGAGATCATAGTAGCAGGGTGAGATAAATGAGGGAGAATATACTAGAGTTGTTTGGGAGATCATATTAGTAAAGTGAGGTTTGGGTGAGTTAGATGTGGAAGTGGAGGGAAGAGCTTAGGCAGAGTTATTTAGGAGTAGAGTCAGAGTAGGAATGGAGGATAGATTGACAGAGACATGACATATGGTTATGGGTAGATAAGTGTGATATAAGATGAGAGCAGGGATTCATAAGTATCTAGTTTAACAACTTATCTAGGAGTTTTGCAATGACCTATGAACATGTTAAGCATAGAATAACACACTATATATATATATATATATATATATGTATATATATATATATATATATATATAGAGAGAGAGAGATACGGAAAATGTCACTTACCCAGTGTACATCTGTTCGTGCCATGTTCCGCTGCAGATTCAGATTCACATGCTGTGCATACGTCTGCAATCCAGCGTCGGGCCTGGAGCACCACAAGCTGCCCCTCCTCGAAGAAGTGCCCCCGAGCCACAGGATCGAGTGACTCCCCCTCCCCGGCTCCACCGCGCATGGGTATTGACTCCACGCCAGACCGCCTTCCCGCCTTCCCGCAGAGGGTAAGGTAGGAGTGAGAGTATAAAGAAAAGAGATGTCCATGCTAATGGAATGGTAAATAGCAAATATATATATACATATGTACAAATGTGGTTAACTTAAACGACTACAGGCTTCCGGGGAGGTGGGAGGGTGCATGTGAATCTGCAGCGGAACATGCCACGAACAGATGTACACTGGGTAAGTGACATTTTCCGTTCGATGGCATGTGTAGCTGCAGATACACATGCTGTGTATAGACTACAAAGCAGTTAGTCCTCCCATAAAAGCGGTGGTTAGCCTGTAGGAATTGAAGTTGTTTGAAATAATGTTCTGAGTACAGCTTGACCTACTGTGGCTTGCTGTGTTGCTAAAACATCTACACAATAGTGTTTAGTAAATGTATGTGGTGTTGACCAAGTAGCTGCTTTACATTTTCAGCCATTGGTATGTTTCCTAAGAAGGCCATTGTAGCACCTTTCTTCCTTGTGGAATGTGCTTTAGGAACAACTAGGAGTTGTCTTTTTGCTTTAAGGTAAAATGTTTGGATGCATTTTACTATCCATCTTGCTAAACCTTGTTTTGAAATGGGGTTACCAGTATGAGGTTTTTGAAAAGCTACAAATAGCTAATTCGTTTTCTTCAATGGTTTTGTTCTATCTATGTAGTACATTAGAGCTCTTTTAATGTCTAATGTATGTAGAGCTGTTCAGTATAGGGAAAGATGCGGAAGACATTGTAACGCAAAGGGTTAATTAGCCTGAGCAGTGGAGATGAGTGTAATGCCTGTTGAAACCCCCTCCCAAACATCGTGGAAAAGTTCATGATATTATTTTCAAGCTTGTTTGTGTAGAAGACTCCGTCTCAACCTTGAGAACGAGAGTACAGGAAGAAGATGGAATGAAAACAAAGGCTGGAGAAGGGCAGAGCAGCCAAGTACTGATAACATAGCGAGAAAATGCCAGAATGAGATAGAATCCAAGCTTCGAGTTATTTAAGCACTGAAGTGTGGGTGAGGGATTTGGAAGCTAGCAGATGGAATTGTGGAAGCTGCCATGGCCCAGCGCTGCCGCCCTGTTTGCTCGTGGTGCTTGAGGGGGAAAGAGGTCCAAGCAGGCGGTAGTGGGCTTCCAAGCATGTCGTGGACTAAGTTAAGTTTCCACACAGGGATGAAAGGCCTTTGTTTCTCTGCTCTATTATTATGACTGATTATTTATGCTTGCACTATGTTTATAACCTGAAGTATTCAGCTCGTTTCTATTTTGCTTTCTAAACCTCTTAGTGTGAACTGCTACAATAACTGAAACATGCATTTTGGTGTGCAGTAAATCAAAGCTTATCTGAACTATTCAGTTTGTTTATATTTTGCCTCCTAAACATTGTAGTAAGAGCCTGCTGCAGTAACTGAAACATGCATTTTGGTGTGCAGTAAATCAAAGCTTATCTGAAGTATTCAACTCATTTATATTCTGCTTCCTGAATATCGTAGTGTGATGCATTTTAGTATACAGTTAATCAAAACTTATATCTGTCAGTGAACTCTTTGCTTATATATATATATATATATATATATATATATATATATATATACATAAATGCTCCTTGTAGTGTACTTATATATATATATATAGATGCCTTTCATTGCTATTCTTATTCTACTATTGTTAATGTGCTAAATGCCTACCTTTTACCTGCAATTCTAGTAAAGCTAAATTGTATTTATAATTGGCGTGTGGTCCTTCATTGAGCGTCCTTATTGACTTATACCGAACAGGTGTCAACCAGTCACCTGGATAAGACAAGAGCTCTTTCTGCTACAGAATCTGGTTGTGGGAAGAAGACTGGTATTTCCACTGTTTGATTGATATGAAAAGGTGATACTACTTTAAGAAGAAATTTAGGGTTAGTTCGTAGTACAACATTATGTTTGTGTACCTGAGTGAATGGTTCTTCAATAGTGAAAGCTTGAATTTCACTAACTCTTCGCAGTGATGTAATTGCGACTAGGAAGGCAACTTTCCATGTTACAAATTGCACTTGACATGAGTGCATAGGTTCAAATGGTGGGCCCATAAGTCATGTAAGCACTATGTTTAAATTCCAAGAAGGAACTCAAGGTGTTCTGGGTGGAATAATGCGTTTTAAGCCTTCCATGAAGGCTTTGATAACAGGTACTCTAAACAAAGACGTGCACTGTATATTTTGCAAATATGCAGAAATTGCAGTGAGATGTATTTTTATGGAAGAGAATGCTAGATTTGATTTTTGCAAATGAAGCAAATAACATACAATATTTTTTTATTGATGCTGAAAGAGGGGCAATTTGTTTAGACTGACAGTAATATACAAATATTTTCCATTTGTTGGCATAGCACTGTCTGGTAGTGGGTTTTCTTGCTTGCTTAATTACTTCCATACATTCAGTTGGTAATTGTAAATACCCAAATACTATGATCTCAGGAGCCAAATCGCTAGATTGAGTGTGTTGGGATTTGGGTGCCTGATCTGCCCTTTGTTTTGTGTCAACAGATCTGGTCTGTTTGGGAGTTTGGAGTGTGGTACTACTGACAAGTCTAGTAGTGTTGTATACCACGGTTGACGTGCCCACGTTGGCGCTATGAGTAGCAAATTGAGAGTGTTTTGACGCAATTTGTTGACTAGAAATGGAATGAGCGGGAGAGGAGGAAAAGCGTAAGCAAATATCCCTGACCAATTCATCCATAGAGCATTGCCCTTGGATAGGGGATGTGGATATCTGGATACGAAGTTTTGGCATTTTGCATTTTCGCTGGTGGCAAACAGATCCATGTCTGGTGTTCCACATTGTTGGAATGGGGTGAATTGGTGAATCTCCCACTCGTGTCTGTTGATGATTTCTGCTGAGAACATCCGCTAGCTGGTTGTGTATCATCCGCTAGCTGGTTGTGTATCCCTAGAATGTATTGTGCTACTAGGTGAATTTGATTGTGTATTGCCCATTTCAAAATTTTTTGAGTTAGGAGGGAGAGTTGGGACGAATGTGTCCCTCCTTGTTTGTTAAGGTAATACATGGTGGGCATGTTGTCTGTTTTGATCAGGACATTCTTGTGAATAAGGAGAGGCTGAAAAGCTTTGAGTGCTAGGAAGACAGCTAACAGTTCTAAGTGATTTATGTGTAGTGAATCCCATTGTCCTTGAATGTTGTGATTGTTGAGGTGAGCTCCCCAGCCAATCACTGATGCATCTGTTGTAACTATGGTCTGAGGCACAGGGTCTTGAAATGGCCGCCCTTTGTTTAGATTTGTGGAATTCCACCACTGAAGGGACATGTATGTTTGGCGGTCTATCAACACTTTGGCCCCCATTCCAACATTGACGGGCGGCGGAGGCCGCCCGCTAATGTTGCGCGGCAGAAATACCGCTCCGCGGTCCAGAGACCGCGGAGGGTATTCCAAGTTTTCCCCTGGGCTGGCGGGCGGCCGCCGAAAGGCCGCCCGCCAGCCCAGGGGAAAACAACCTTCCCACGATGAAGCCGGCTCGTAATCGAGCCGGCGGAGTGGGAATGTGCGACGGGTGCTACTGCACCCGTCGCGTATTTCAGACAGTGAAATACAAGCGGGGCCCTCTTACGGGGGCCCCTGCAGTGCCCATGCCAGTGGCATGGGCACTGCAGGGGCCCCCAGGGGCCCCGCGACACCCCCTACCGCCATCCTGTTCCTGGCGGGCGAACCGCCAGGAACAGGATGGCGGTAGGGGGTGTCAGAATCCCCAAGGCGGCGCAGGAGGATTCCAACGGGCAGCGGAAAACCGGTGGGAGACCGCCGGTTTTCCTGCACTGACCGCGGCCAAAGCGCCGCGGTCAGAATGCCCTGCGGGGCACCGCCGGGCTGTCGGCGGTGCTCCCGCCAACCGCGAGCCTGGCGGTCACAGACCGCCAGGCTCGTAATGAGGGCCTAGATCTTGAAGCTGACCCTGTGCTTGTGACCATTGTTGTTCAAGTCACTGTTGCAAGGGCTGCATGTTTAGTCTTGCATATGGAACAATTGCAATACATGATCCCATCATACCTAATAGTCTCATGACAAATTTGACAATGTATTGTTGACCTGTCTGTATTTGTGCTAATATATTGTGGAATGCTTGTATTCTCTGCATATTTGGACTTGCAAGCGCTTTTTTAGTATTTAGTATTGCCAATAAATACTGTTGTATTGGCGCAGGCTGTAGTTGTGATTTTTGGTAGTTTATTGAGAACCCTAGCGTGTGCAGGGTTTGTACTACATAATGCGCAAGGTTTTGACACTGTGTATAACTGTTTGATTTTATTAGCCAATCGTCTAGATATGGAAAGACATGTATGTGTTGTCTTCTTAGGTAGGCTGCGACTACTGCTAGGCACTTTGTGAATACCCTTGGAGCTGTTGTTATTCCAAAGGGTAAAACTTTGAACTGATAGTGCTTTCCTTGAATGACAAATCTGAGATATTTTCTGTGCGCAGGATGGATGGGTATGTAAAAATACATATGTTTGAGGTCTAATGTTGCCATGAAATTGTGTTGCTGAAGTAGTGGGATAACATCCTGTAGTGTTACCATATGAAAGTGTTCTGACAGAATGTAAAGATTGAGGGTTCTGAGATCTAATATTGGCCTTAAGGTGCCATCCTTTTTGGGAATGAGGAAATACAGTGAGTAAACTCCTGTTCCTATTTGATTTTGTAGCACAGGTATTATTGCTTGTTTGAGTAATAGAGATTTGATCTCTTCCTGTAACAGAGTAATATGGTCTGTGGATAACCTGTGTGGTTTTGGTGAAATGTTTGGTGGAGTGTTTGGTGGAGTTTGTATCGATTCTAGGCAATAGCCATTGCGAATAATTGATAATACCCAGTTGTCTGTGGTAATGTTTAGCCAATTGTTGTGGAACTTTTGAAGTCTTCCCCCCACAATGGAGGTGTGAATTGGAAAGGAAGGGTACAAGTCACTGTTTACCTTGTGAGGCTTGTTTTGATGTCTGATATTTTCCCCTGCCTCTGGGGTACTGGCCTCTATAACCTCTGAAACTACCTCTTTGATATTGAGGTTGGTAGGGTGATTTTGGCTGAGATGTGGATGGCTCTGTACTCTGGGGCCTAAATCCACCTCTAAACTGTGGTTTCAGAAAGGATCCCCTGTATTGTGTGATGTATAGCGTACCCATGGCCTATGCGGTGTCTGAGTCTTTACGCAACTTTTCAATTGCAGTGTCCACCTCTGGGCCGAAAAGTTGTTTTTTATTGAACGGCATATTCAACACCGCTTGTTGAATTTCAGGTTTGAACCCGGAAGACCTGAGCCATGCGTGCCTCCCGATTGTTACAGCAGTGTTGACGCTCCTGGCAGCTGTGTCTGCTGAGTCTAGGGCCGACCAAATTTGGTTATTGAAGATGGTTTGCCCTTCCTCTACTATCTGCTGTGCCCTCTTTTGGTGTTCCTTGGGGAGATGCTGGATTATATCTTTCATCTCATCCCAATGGGCCCTATCGTATCTAGCCAACAACGCCTAAGAGTTGGATATTCTCCATTGGTTGGCTGCCTGGGATGCCACTCTCTTCCCTGCAGCATAACATTTTCTGCTCTCTTTGTCTGGTAGGGGTGCATCACCTGACGACTGCGAGTTTGCCCTCTTCCTAGCAGCGCTTACTACCACTGAGTCTGGAGGGAGTTGCTGAGTTATATACACAGGATCAGAGGAAGGCGGCTTGTATTTCTTCTCTACCCTGGGAGTTATTATTCTCGCTTTGACAGGGTTGCTAAAATTTTGATCAGCATGTTTTAGCATGCCTGGGAGCATAGGGAGCGACTGGTATGTTGTGTGCGTGGAGGGAGTATTAAATAAAAAAATCGTCCTCCAACTGTTCAGTGTGCATGGTGACACTATGGTATGCTGCAGCCCTGTCTAATACTTGATTGTACCCTGTACTCCCCTCAGGTGGTGAAGGGTTTGAGGGATAGCAGTCTGGGTCGTTATCGGGAATGGGATCTCGATCATAAAGATCCCATGGATCTATATTGCCGTGCTGTGAATCAAATGAATGTGATGGTGACTGCATAGGTGTAGGGCTGGTAGAAGAAGCAATATGTGGAGAGTGAGGAGGAGACCGAGAAGGAGAAAATTGAGGAGGTGGAGGTTTCCCCTTTGTTCTTGGCACTTTAGCTGGAGGCTGTGCAGTGTCCAATTCCTCCTGAAAGGCTAATTTCCTCTTTGGTTTTGGAGGAGGTGCAGTCAAAATTCTGCCAGGTTCTTTGTGGATATGAATCATTAGTGAGATGGAATGAGTGCCAGACACACGTGACATTGTACATGCCACAGCACTTGAGTAGTCTCCATGTGACATGGCATGTAGTATCAGCACAAATTTGTCCATCCACATCCACCGTTGAACATGGCAATGCAATTCTCCCAGCATGCCACAACCTAGCTGATTCTTACCATGACTGACTGATGTTAAAGTGTACGATATCCTTAGTGCTGTATTCTTCCTTTGCCAGATGCTGATGACATGGCTGTGTCTACTCCCATTAATGTGATGTGGGTGTCTGACTGTATAGATGAATGCTACACATGTACACACATGCCACACATGATTGTGAAATTGGAGACCATTACATGTATGAGCAAGTTAGTTATATTTGGTACCATGCAATGGATCTGTCATGTAGGTGACAAAGAGTGGTTTGTATTGCTATGTGCTGGGTTATGTTGTTGTACAGGGCATGCTGTGTAGACATTCAGACACAGGTCATTCATTGTGGACAATGGCATACCCGTTGCTACCTAGGATGGACACCCGTACATTTGTCAACATGTGTTTATCAATATTAGCTGTGGGCATGTGTGCATCAAGCCTATTTGTGTGACTGTTGTGCATCCTATGTAGATGGGTGTGTCACACACTCTGCCTACATTCCAGCCAGACTATCATTTGGTAGATGCATTCTCCCATTGTAAATCATGAGCCATACAATCAGCAATGTGTTTGTATATGGATTCTACACCCCGAGCTGCTTCATGTCACTGCCAAGCCATTGACCATTCCCCATCCAATGTGTATGTGCCATACATGATTTACAGTCCTTCATGTGTTAGCAATGCGGCTATTGTAGTGCCAGTACATATCCTCATGGACACATTGTGCAGGATCAGCTTCCATCATTGACTAATTACCATGGCAATTACTGAAGGCGCAACGTTACCTATGATGTCCCCCCTTGACACACATGTACGGTGCAGGCCAAGCTGCTCTCACACAGTGTTGTGACAGTGTACAGTTCTGACATTACTTTACCTCCATTTCCTTACAGCCCCTACCTTATGTGTGGCCCCCTTGCATGCTACTTGTTAGAGATGGTGTTGTGTTGGTGAATGGCCTATGGAATTGCACATTGGCCACATCATGTAACAATATATGTAGTGGTGCATGGATCTTGTCCTTTAGAAGTAACATGGTAGGGACTTGGCCGTCACTGATATGAGTTGGAGTGTGTAGAACCCCCTACATCACCAAAGCTGTGTATACCATACTTGTTGTTTCTGTGTTTCTGACACACTCCCTGAGGTTAGATTCACATTCCAAAAATATATATATTGGACAATAAAGAGACCAAGATTTGTGTTGTTGTACAAAATGTATTCGAGGTGTTTACAGAGTACTTCATTGGTGACAATGTATAACAATGATCAACTATTTTCTGTCTCCTGCAGACTGCTACCGCTGTGTTTGGTAGGTCCCCCTCAAGGTCCTTATCCCCATCATCATCATCCTCCTCATTGTGGACATCTCCTTGTCCATCCCAGGGGATATTGTTTCTGACACACATGTTGTGCAGGATACCACATACCAGTATGATCTTGCATACCAGCGGGGGTGCACACAGCTTCCTCCTGTCATGTCTGAGCACCTGAACAGGGATTTGAGTAGGCCAAAGCTCCTCTCCACCACATTGCGTGTCTTCCGGTGTGCTTCATTGTAGGCATGCTGTTCATTAGTATCTGAATTGGCAAATGGGGTCATGACTCACAGCTGTATGCCGTAACCATGGTCAGCTGCAAAGATAAGAGGGAGAAATTTAGTGTAGAGTTGAGAGGGAACATGAATATTCCATGGCAGTGGTTGGATGCCATTTGAGTGGTGACTCCGAGGTGTTTGTGGTGTTGTGTATGTTCCAGCTCTCGTGATATGGTACATTTTGACTGTGTTGATGTACATGTCATTTTTGGGTACTTCCTCAAGGACCTGAATGTGACAATCTGGATTGCAATATGTGTGCTCATCATGTATGTTACATGTTATGTATAGTCCATTTAAGTAGCAGGGTCCTCATTTTGGATGAAGGCTAGCACCTCCTTGCAGCACAATGGTGTCTGATGTGTGGCCAGCATAATTGCCCTACAAAGCCAGCCTATTCCGTTGATGGCTGCATGTGGTATTACACATGCAGTGCAACACTTAGTGGGCCTTAGTGGCAGGTGGTGGTTGTGTCAACCATCTGGCCCTCATTACATATCTGGTGTTCTCAAGTATGCCAGACTCACAGTGGCAGTTGGAAGGCTGCGGTTTGGCAGTATGACCCCCACATTATGAGTGTGGACCCACCACGTTTGGACCGCCATCATTGGAAGGTTGCCACCAGCCAGCTGCCTGGCAGTCCCAGCAGTCTTCATCTGCCAGGACAGCGCTGCAAGCAGCGCAGGCCTCTGGATTTGGACTCCAAATTCTGCCAGCCTTTGCATGGCGGTTCCACCAGCATGCAAGGACTGGTGGTATGGGGTGTCAGGTTCCCCCTGGAGGCCCCTGCAATGGCCATGCAGTTGACATGGGCAGTACCAGGTCCCACATGGACAGTCCTGTAGCACTTTCCAATACAAAAATTACATGCAGTAATAACCGCTACCAGTGCTGCTGCACCCACCACAGCACCACATTGAAGCTGCATCACTTACAAACCAGCTGCTAATGTTTTGGGCCTCTTTCCAGCTGGCTCGGCACACGGAAAAATATGTTTCCACTGAAAGGTCCAGCCAGCAGTGAACTCCTAATTGGGCCGGCAGGGTTTAGACCACAATGGCAGTCTTACTGTGGTGGAAGTTTGACAAGCAGCCTCTGCCGGTCAACAAACTCATGATGAGTGTCCAGGTGTCCAAGGGCGTGTATTATATCATGGCATTATGATCACATTTGGTACAGGTGTATGTCCTATCTTCATTGTATTTGGATTTTCTGCCAGAGTTACTACACATACACAGTGCAGACGTTAGGAGAGGGAGCTGCTATATTTCTGTTGGGTCACTTATTACAGTGCACGTATGGCCAGTCATGTCCTCCATACTCCTACAGGGGTCTACTATGGCATTCATGTACATTCCAGTTTAGCAGTGACTCTGTGCCATGGTATACTATTGTTGGTCTACAGTACAGGCATGATGGGGTTATGGGCCACTAAGTGGGCATGTGAAGTGTCAGTTGAGTAGTTGTGCCACCATTTCTCATGATTCTGCCCCATTGTCTATGACGGCAGGTACATTAGTCTTCCGATGTGTGTAATTCTATGCATTTGACAGATGTATGTGCAGCCTACAGGTATGTCAGGCATGTGTAGATGGGATGTAGTTGTGTTTGGCACCACTTGGGTGTGATTTGGTGTGGATTGTGCCTGAGTCTTGCACACCATGAATGCGGTGGGGATGTGCCTAGGTGTGACTTTATTTCCATGCTCATGCAATAGGCCTTTGACATGCCAGAGATATTGATGGTTTGGTCTATTGTGTGCAAAGTATACTTAGGGGGTAATTCC